>NC_133658.1:927500762-928100762 GCF_037893015.1 Macrotis lagotis | reverse complement strand
TCTCATTTCTATGAGATGAGGAGAAGGTAAAACTACTGATAAATGCACAATTGTTTTAATAACATGAGGTCAAATTTTATACCAAGAGCATGGGTGCAGGGTAGTAAATCATGGGAATGCTGGGAAGGAATGAAAAGATTTGGAAAGGCTGTTGTGAATGGCATAGGGAGTCAAGAAGAAATCAGAGGATTGCCTTGTCATAGTGCCAGTTGAAAGGATGTTGCCTAATTTTTTTTATGAAGAGTAGCAACCTTTAGGATACTGTGGGAGAGGATTAAGGGCTCATAGATCCTCTGTCAGATTATAGCTCTTCTGTCAGATTTCATCCTTCCCTACAGTATCCCACAAAGTAGGATGGACACCTCCTGGACTTGAAGCATTGCTTTCCATGGTCAAGATCCTACCAGTTTTATTCACTTTTCTGACTGTGAAGACCACTGGATACAACTGCAATAAAACATTACATTGTACCATGAAAACTTGGTAGCTGTGTGCATTATCTGAGTGTCAGGAAAATATAAAAGACTTCTCTACTCAAAGGCATCCTTATAGCAAAGCTATGGCAGCTACAAACAATGCAGAGAACTATTATCATATGAATCATCCAAAATATGCTAACAGCCACTGAAGGAGAGACTCAGAAGTATTTATAATCATAAGCAGGAAAATATTTACTATAAGTCTGGGTATCAGATATATTCTTGCTCCTAGGACTTGGCAATGACAGCCACCTAATCCTGGGTGAGATGATAGTTCACTTCCTAGAATCAAATGGTAATAATCATTGGTAACAAGGTTAAGAAATATAGAACGTGACAAACTAAATGTTTAAAGCTTCCAACAAAACTTGGATTTTAAACATGCCAGGTTAATTTTTCTTACCATTCATTATCTCCTACCAGTGCAGCAACACCTCATGCTTCCCAGTTTAAACAAGTGGACATAATAACAAAAGGGTTTTACTATTTTTTCTAAAAAGGGGTAATGGGGGTGGCTAGGTGGCGCAGTGGATAGAGCACCGGCCCTGGAGTCAGGAGTACCTGAGTTCAAATCTGGCCTCAGGCATATAATAATTACCTAACTGTGTGGCCTTGGGCAAGCCACTTAACCCCACTGACTTCAAAAAACAAAAACAAAAAAAAAAGGTAATGGAGAAATATTATTGAGCTATGGACAGAGATTGACCAGTCACTGAATTTTACCTCTTGTCTGAGAGTTTGGTCAGGAACATGTCGTTCAGATTCATAGCCTGATTTGAGAAAAGAATGAGAATGATGGTTTTGTCTGTGTTGCAGGTTTGTTTTGAGAATCTAGTTGCATGTCAAACTTTTTGTAAGTGAAATCAACCTGGAAATGTGAACTAATATTGTGTTTTTCTGTTTTTTAACTAGTATTTTTTGTTGTTTGCTTCAGATGGAAAGACCGGGAATGAAATGAGGGAGATTACTTCAAAGCTGAGCATGTCTGTGGAAGCATCACGAGGGCAAAGATGGGTGAAGGATGCTCACTGTGACCTACATCTCAGGGAAATCTGCAATTCTGAAATCGAGACAGGGAAAAAGCAAAAGAGTCACTGGGACTTTGCTACAGATAGGATGAGTGTCAAGCAGCATTCAGTCCTAATTCACTGTAAGAAAATGATGTCAGGAAATGACTCTTCTCAAGACAAGAAGTATAGCGAGTGCTTAACTGAACAGTTAGCAGCTGCTCAGTCTTGTGACAAGTGTCCTGAAGTGCAAACGGCTTTCAGCTTGAATTCGGAAATCATTATACCTCAGAACAGCCATGTTGGAAAAGTGGCTAATATCTGTAATGAAGGTGAGATGGGTTTGAACTGTTATTCAGAGCTCAGTGACCTTCAGAAAATTGAAAATGGAAAGGAACATTATAGTTGTAATGAATGTGGTAAAGCTTTTAAGCAACAGTCATCCTTCATGTGCCATCAGAAATTTCATACAAGAAAGAAGCTACCTAAGTGTATGCAATCTAAAAATGCCTTCAGGAGACAGTCATCACTTTCATCCCACCAGGGAATTCTTACTAAAGAGAAGTTCCAAGAGTATGTCGAATATGATAAATCGTTCAGTGAAAAGTCATCTCTCCTTATCCATCAGAGAAACCCTACGGGAGAGAAACCTTATGAATGTAACCAATGTGGAAAGACTTTCAGATTGAGCTCCAGTCTAACTCGACATCAGAGAATCCACACTGGGGAGAAACCTTATGAATGTAATCAGTGTGATAAGGCTTTCAGAGAGATCTCCAGTCTTACTGAACATCAGAGAATCCACACTGGGGAGAAGCCTTATGATTGTAATCACTGTGGTAAGACTTTCAGAGTACGTTCCACTCGAGCACGACATCAGAGAATCCACACTGGGGAGAAACCTTATGAATGTAAGCAATGTGGAAAGGCTTTCGAATTGAGAGCCAACCTTACTAGACATGAGAAAATCCACAAAGAGAAACCTTATGGATGTAATCACTGTTATAAGAATTTCAGGGAGAGATCCAGTCTTACTGCACATCAGAGAATCCACACTGGGGAGAAACCTTATGAATGTAACCAGTGTGGAAAGACTTTTGGGATGAGAGCCCAGCTTACTAGACATCAGAGAATCCACACAGGAGAGAAACCTTATGAATGTAATCAGTGTGATAAGACTTTTAGAGAGAGACACAGCCTTGTTACACATCAGAGAATCCACACTGGGGAGAAACCTTATGAATGTAATCAGTGTGATAAGACTTTTAGAGGGAGATACAGCCTTGTTACACATCAGAGAATCCACACTGGGGAGAAACCTTATGAATGTAATCAGTGTGATAAGACTTTTAGAGAGAGACAAAGTCTTGTTAAACATCGGAGAATCCACACTGGGGAGAAACCTTATGAATGTAATCAGTGTGATAAGACTTTTAGAGAGAGACACAGCCTTGTTACACATCAGAGAATCCACACTGGGGAGAAACCTTATGAATGTAATCAGTGTGATAAGACCTTTACAGGGAGACATAGCCTTCTTAAACATCAGAAAATCCACACTGGGGAAAAACCTTATGAATGCAAGCAATGTGGAAAGACTTTCAGATGGAGGTCTGAGTTTAGTACACATTGGAGAATCCACACTGGAGAGAAACCTTATGAATGTCATCACTGTGGAAAGTCTTTCAGATGGAGGTGTGATTTTAATATACATCAGAGAATCCACACTGGGGAGAAACCTTACGAATGTAATCAGTGTGGTAATGCTTTCAGAGAGAAATCCAGTCTAATTAGACATCAGAGAATCCACACTGGAGAGAAATCTTTTGAATGTGATCAATGTGGAAAGACTTTTGGTTTGAGATCCCAGCTTACTAGACATCAGAGAATCCACACGGGAGAGAAACCTTATGGATGTAATCACTGTAATAAGACTTTCAGTGAGAGATCCAGGCTTATTGCACATCAGAGAATCCACACTGGGGAGAAACCTTATGAATGTAATCAGTGTGGAAAGACTTTTGAATTAAGAGCCAAGCTTAGTAGACATCAGACAATCCACACAGGAGAGAAACCTTTTGAATGTAATCAGTGTAGAAAGACTTTTGGAATGAGAGCCCAGCTTACTAGACATCAGAGAATTCACATAGGAGAGAAACCTCATGAATGTAAACAATGTGGCAAGACTTTCAGATGGAGGTATGAGTTTAGTACACATTGGAGGATCCACACTGGAGAGAAACCTTATGAATGTAAGCAATGTGGAAAGACTTTCACATGGAGGTCTGAGCTTAGTAAACATTGGAGAATCCACACTGGAGAGAAACCTTATGAATGTAATCAGTGTGATAAAACTTTTAGAGGGAGCCACAGCCTTGTTAAACATCAGAGAATCCACACTGGGGAGAAATCTTATGAATGTGATCAGTGTGGAAAGACTTTTGGTATGAGAGCCCAGCTTACTGTACATCAGAGAATCCACACAGGAGAGAAACCTTATGAGTGTAATCAGTGTGGTAATGCTTTCAGAGAGAGATCCAATCTTATTAAGCATCAGAGAATCCACACTGGTGAGAAGCCTTATGAATGTAATCATTGTGGAAAGTCTTTCAGATGGAAGTCTGATTTTAATACACATCAGAGAATCCACACTGGGGAGAAACCTTATGCATGTAATCAATGTGAAAAGACTTTTAAATTGAGAGCCAAGCTTACTAGACATCAGAAAATTCACAAAGGAGAGAAACCTTATGAATGTAATCGCTAATAAGACTTTGAGTGATCCAGTCTTATTAAACACCAGAGTATCCACACTATGGGAGAAACCTTATCAATGTAATCAGTATGGTAATGCTTTCAGGGAGAGATCCAGTCTCATTAGACATCAGAGAATTCACACTGTGGAGAAACATTATGAATATAATCGATTTGGTAAGACTTTCAGACCGACCTCCAATCTAGATGAACATCAGAGAATCCACACAGGAGAGAAACCTTATGAATGTAATCACTGTCATAAGACTTTCAGAGAGCGATCCAAACTTATTAACCACCAGGGATTTCACACTGGGAGAAATCTTATGAATGTAATCAGTGTGGAAAGACTTTTGGAATGAGAGCCAACCTTACTAGACATCAGAGAAGCGTGGTAAGACTTTCAGAGAGAGAGCCAATCATATTAAGCATCAGAGAATCCACACTGGAGAGAAGCCTTATGAACGTAATCACTGTGGAAAGACTTTTGAATTGAGAGCCAAGCTTACTAGACATCAGAAAATCCACAAAGGAGAGAAACCTTATGATTGTAATCACTGTAATAAGACTTTCAGTGGAAGATCCAATCTTATTGCACATCAGAGAATACACACTGCAGAGAAACCTTATGAATATAATTAGTGATAAGACTTTTAGAGAGAGATCCTGTCTTATTACATCTCAGAGAATCCACACTGGAGAATAACCTTATAAATGTAATCAGGACATACTTTTGGCTTTAAGTCTCATCTTGTTAGTCATCAGAAAACAAAACCATAGAGAAGCCACTTGAATGTCATTTTTGTGCAAAGAGTGTCCATGGTCATGAATCTTTGATGACGTAATTCTTTCACCCACATGCTCAGTTCTGAAGCAGCCTCCATCTTCATCTGAAGGAAGCAACCAGATATATAGATGGGGAAACATGCACAAAAGCACAAAATCTAAAAATCTTCCCTCAACTGAATCAAAGGAACCTGATTTATAATGTATAAGCCTAGGGAAAGAGAAGATTCCTCAAAGTTAAATGGGCAGGATCAGTCATTTGAAAATGCCATTAGTTCACATTTCTAGGTTGATTTAATTTACAGTTTAATAAACAATTGGATTCTCAACAACAAACCTGCCCCACAGGAAAAAGCAGAATTCTCACTTCAGCCTCAGCTCATGAAGTTCAGAATGATAGTTACCAGACTTTTAATTGGGTTATGATGCTTTTTTCTTTATTTACCAACTCTTGATCCATTATCACATTTGTTTTCTATTAATTTCATATACCAATGTAAGAAACAGTTCTCTTTTTGTCTAGGAGTTTTCTATATTGTATTCTACGTTTTATATTTAGAACTATTCAGATCTATGCATAGATATAAAGTATAATTTCTCTGCTGATCCCTTTTATCTTTATGTTTTTGTTCTCATATCTAAGGCCACATCATGATTGTCAACCTTGTTTTATGTTTTTTATTCACTTAAGGAGTACTATATTCTGTTGTGGCCCATCACTTCTTTAGGATAGCAATAATTAGCTTATTTTTGAACTTTTATCTTTGAATGCTTCTGCTCCCTCAGAAAAAGAAAAGTCACAATCCTTGTAATAACTACAATTAAAAAAATTCATGAACCTAAAAGTATTTCCTTCTGATAGAAATTGGACTACATGCTTCACTGTTGCTCCTATTGCACCTTTTTCCATTTTGTGCTTGATGTACCTTTTGGGGTTTGAAAACAGAAGTTGAAAATGTTTGAGCTAAAAATTATTTAATGAAATTGAGAACAGAATTATTGTCAGAATTTGTCATAAACATTTTCATAGAAAAATGTAAAAATGTAAATATCTCAACATTTTCCTCTGGAACAACAAACTTGTTCATATCAACTATAGTTGTTTTCTTTCTATTGGGACTACGTTCTGTCATGATTGACCATACAGTGTTCAAGTCCATGCAGTGATTACCTCATTGTTCCTTCAACTGATAAAAAGAATGATTAACATGATCAATTATATCAATTATAAAAGTTTTAAAAATTAATTTCTCTCTCATCACATTCAACTTAGATCAATGTATACCATGGACAGAACGTAAAGACTAATAGACTGCCTTCTGTGGTGGGGTAGAGGGAGGGAAGCAAGATTAGGAGGAAAATTGTAAAATTCAAAATAAATATTTTTTTTTAAAAATCATGGTCACAAAAACCTTTTGATAATGCATAACACTCATTTCAATTAAAAAGACTTGAAAGTATTTGATTCATATGAAGAACAATGTGGAATTAAGCCCAAAGAGCAATTAAAAATGGGCACATCCTTTGATCCAATACCCCTACTGGGTCTATATTCTGAAGAGACCATAAAAAAGGGTAAAAACATCACTTGTACAAAAGTATTCATAGCAGCCCTGTTTGTGGTGACAAAGAATTGGAAATCAAGGGGATATCCATCAATTGGGGAATGACTGAACAATTGTGGTAAATGAATGTTATGGAACACTATTGTTCTATCAGAAACCAGGAGGGATCGGAATTCAGAGAAGCCTGGAAGGATTTGCATGAACTGATGTTGAGCAAGATGATCAGAACCAGATGAACATTGTATACTCTAACAGCAACATAGCGGGGGTGATGATCAACCTTAATGGACTTGTTCATACCAACAGGGCAACAATTAGGCACAATTTTGGGCTCTCTGGTGGAGAATACCATCTATATCCTGAGAAAGAATTGTGGAGTTTGAACAAAGACCAAGGACTATTACCTTCAAATTTTAAAAGAATATTATGTATTATGTAATTTTGCTATGACTTATAGTTTATTTTTTCCTCAAGGATATGATTTTTCTCAACACATTCCATTTTGATCAGTGTATAGCATGTAAACAATTTAAAGTCTGTCAGAATGCCTTTGGGGGGGATTGGAGGGAGGCAAGCAAGGTAGAGGGAAAAATTGTAAAATTCAAAACATTACAAAATAATAGGTAGGAACTACTATTGTATAAAATTGGAAAACAAATAGAATATATTTCCAAAAAACCAAAGACTTCAATAAAAATGTAGAAAAAATTGAGGACAAAAGAAATATCAGTGTAACAACATTTAAAGAATGCATTAAAGTTTGCAAAGTATTTTTAAAAAGACTTCAAAGTATAGATGTAAATGGATTATTCCTTCAGTTGTTAAAAAAAACATTTAAACCCATCCGCAAGCATTAATTAATCCAGAAACTCTCCCATAGACTCAAGGATAAAACAAGAATGCACAGTTGTCACTAATATTATATAATATTGTATCAGAAATTCTATCAATGGCAAGAGAAGAGAAATAGAAGGAACAGGTGATAGATGTCATAGTTTCTGGATTTGAATATATATGGGTTTTTGATGCCCTTCCAGGTAACATTTAGGTTCTTTTCTTTTTCCATCATCATCTTGAAAAATAGATCTAATAATATTCTTGTTGGGTCAAAGTTGGAGTTTTTTAACTCTGGGCATAATTCCAGATTGTTCTCCAAAATGTATGGATCAGTGCACAATAAAGAAAAAAATGAATGTGTCCCATTTTTTCCATACCACTCCACACATTCTTCACTTTACCTTTTGTGTTTTTAGTCAATGTGGTAGATGTAAAATAATAGCTTTAGGCTGTTTTCATTTGCATTTATAATCAAAAATGATATAGAGCATTTTTTATATTTCTCTGTTTCTTCAGAAAACTTCATATCCTTTGACCATTTATCATTTGGAAAATGACTCATATACTTATGCAATTAGTAAATTTCTTAATACATTTGAGATATGAAATTGTTATCTGAGAAACTCTTGTTTTTTTGTTTTGATTTTTCCAGAGTAATGGAGTTAAGTGACTTGCCCAAATTCACACGGCTAGATAATTGTTAAATGTCTGAGGCTGGATTTGAACTCAGGCCATCCTGACTCCAAGGCCTGTGTTCTCTATCTGTGTACCACCCAGCTGCTCCAACATTCTAAGAAATTCTTACAAATTATTTGCCCCAATTTTCTACTTTTCTTGGCCATATATACTCATTTGTAAAAAAAACATTTTTAATCCAAATTTTTAATCTAAATTGAAATCCATTTGGGGCCTTACACTGCTTCCTAGCTCTTGTTAATTCATGAATTGTTCACCTACCCATAAATGTGACAAGAAATATATTCCATCTTCTTCTAATTTTCTTGTAATATCTCTATATTCAGCTCATGAAGTCATTTTGACCCTATCCTCATAAATAGTATAAGATAATGATTTATGTCCAATTTTTGCCAGATTTTTAATTTCCCCAATAATTTTTTTACCAAATAATGAATTCTTATCCCCCCAATCATGTCTTTGAATTTGTGAAATGCAAAGCTATTATATTTACTTCTGTAATTTGATGTATTTTCTATTCCATTGATAGAACTTTTTTTATTAACCAGTACCAGATAGTTCTGATAATAACTGTCTTGTACTATAGGTTTAGATTTGATACTGTGAATTTTCCTTTCTCTGTATTGTTTAAATCAATTCCTTGATATTATTGACTTTTTGCTTTTCCTAATGAATTTTGTTTTTTTTTTTCTAATCTAAGAAAAATGTTTTGGTAATTTAATTGAGATAGTATTGACTATATTACTTAGTTTAGCTAAAATTTTCATCATTATTTTGGCTCTGCCGACCCATGAATAATTACTCTCTATGATTTGAATTTTTTTGTATAAAAAAAGGAAATTGTTTCATTAGCTCCTTCCCTATTCTGATTCCTTAGATTTTTGAGTATGTTATTTTTACTTGAGTACACTATTTTTACTTTATTTCATTAAATAAACTTTCTCAAAATAGGAATGGTAGAGGAAAAATTGGAAAGTTGAATAAAAGTAATTGAAAAAATTATGGCAGGGAAAGAAATAGTTCGGTAAGAGGCACCAAAAATATTGGACAAAATTCCTTAAAAATCAGAATTAGCCAAAGGCTAAATGTGCTTCAAAACTTCATGGAAGAAAATAACTCTTTTAAAATTAGAATTGGTCAAGTGAGTTAATAACATGTGGCATCAAGAAACAGTAAAACTAATTTGAAAAACTAAAAAAAAAGATAATATTAAATATAGGAAAACCAACTGACTTGGAAAAGATAAAGGAGAGATAGTGAAAGCTTTACTGAACAGGTAGCATCTGCTCAGTCTAGTAACAAATGTCCTGAAGTGCAAAGTTATCAATGTGAGATGGCCTTCAGCTTGAATTCAGAATTCATTAGACCTCTTAGATTAGACCACTTAGATTTCTCTGTGGAACTCTCTAGCTCATTGTTACAGGAGCAGTCTGGGGATGATGGTCGAACTCCCTGCCAAAAGAAGATGTTTAGTTATTTTAAACATAAAAAAAAAATACCTGAATGGGTTGATTGCAAAAAGTTGATTTTATTAAAATGTTCTAAAATGGGTTATTGCATTTTGATATCTTAAAATCTGTCTATTGGATTTCATTCACAGCACTGCCCTCAGGTCCATGAGCAACCATTAAATTATAATTTTCCTGGATCTCTTATACCAAATTACAGTCTGGCACACTCATGATTCTCCTTAGTGCTCGAGCCCCCAGAAGCTCTGGTTATAGGTCATTGCTATATTATTATTATTATGTACTGATGATCTGACATCAGGTACCTTAAAATAGAAAGACAACAGTATACCAATGAAGCCATTAACTCTCTGGTTGGATGTTAAATACTGCAGGTGGGATGAGTGCCCTATGAGCAAACAACTTCACCCTCCTGTGAGGTAGGATTTGTTTTAGGTTTTTCAAGACAATGGAATTAAGTGGCTTGCCCAAGGCCACACAGCTAGGTAATTATTGAGTGTCTGAGGTCACATTTGAACTCAGGTCCTTCTGACTCCCTGGCAGGTGCTCTATCAACTGGGCCACCTAGCTGCCCCAAGGCAGAATTTTCTTAAACCACTAAACCGGCAGACCTGGAACCTGGCTCATTGGGAAAGGACTGTCTGAAACCTCTTCCTGTAGAGGACATCAAATTCATAAGAGGATGTGCCCTCTTGTCCTTCTCTGCTCTGTCAGAGCAAATGACTGGAGTCTTGCCAGGCAAGTCATAATTATGTATCAGACAGAGCCATCTTAATCTTAAATAATTGACAAGTGTTGTGTGTTGGCCTTTTAACATAGTTTGTGACTTTTGACCCCAACCAGTTCCCTGAAGGAAAAGAAATATCAGGGTGGCTGCTTATATCAGGATAATGCCTAGCGGTCAATTTTTTAAACTACTTTAAAGGAGAGATTCATTCTTCAACTAGAATTTTTATTCATTCTAAACACAGCCAAAGCTAGAATAGAACATTTTGGTGCAAATTACCTTTTGGACACGTGCAGCTTTGAGATGCTTATTCAGTCCATTTGTACTATTTTTGAGTTTTTGGTTACAACTTAACGTGGCATCCATTAACAGATCTGTGTTTTATTGGAGCCCGTGTTCTTTTTTTGAAAGATTTATTTTGAGTTTTACATTTTCCCCTCTCCCCACCCCCCACAGAAGGCAGTCTGTTAGTCCTTACATTGGAGCCCCTGTTCTTGTCAAAGGTATTTTGATCCTGGCTTAGGGTCACGTTCCTAAATCATAACTCTTGCTTTTTATAGACCTAGTTATTTTCCCAATTATCGGACCCCTGTTAAATTGCTTTCTCTGTTAAAATCTCTCTCTGGCTTTTGCTTGCTCAAATTTTTTCCCTCAAGTTTTGTTTCCCTAGCTAGATGTCCCTGAGACCAGCCTCGGCAGGATGCCAGCCAGCACTGTCAGCTAACCATTCCCTGGACCCTGCCTCAATGGAGTTCTCGCTGCAATGCATTCATCACATGGACTCTGAAAGGCCCAGAAGAATCTGGGTTCCCAATAATTTCAAGGGGGAAAATGAAATAGAGAATTGTGAATGTGGCAGAAACAAAATCTGTTACATGGGTGGAGGTTTATTCCCATGCCAGAAAATGCTTCCTGATGGTTTCCATGAGATCCAACTTATCATTTGAAGCAAAACTGTATTTATTCCTCTGATTTCTAGTGTTTTTAATAGGAATGTTTGCCTTTTGTCATAGGCTTTTTCAGTATTTTTTGAGATGATCGTTTAATTTCTGTTAATTTTGTTATTGACAGAGTTTTCCTCATATTAAGTCATCCCTCCCTACTGGCCTGAATCCTACCTGGGCCTGCTGTATTATTCTAGCAACTACTTGTAATTTCTTCGCTAAAATGTGGTTCAGAATTTTGCATCATTGGTCCATAATTTATTTACCTCTTTTGGCTCTTGTTTAGTTATCAGTACCACGCCGTATTAAAAAAAAAAGCAACTGGAAAGAACTCATTCTCCTTTATTTAATAATAGGTTAAACAACTTATTTTTTGTACATTTTAATTTTTTGCAAGGCAATGGGGTTCAGTGACTTGCCAAAGGCCACACAGCTAGGTACTTATTATGTGTCTGAGGCCAGATTTGAACTCAGGTACTCTTCACTCCAGGGCCGTTGCTATAACCTCTGAGCCACCTAGCTGCCTTCAACAGTTTATTTTTTAAAAATACTTTCCTGGCTACTTTTCATCCACAAATGCCTACTCAATCTTCCATCAATATTCTAGCCCCATAAACAGGATCCTGGGGACCACAACGTCCCTCTTCTTTCTTTCTTTTTTTTTTAGGTTTTTGCAAGGCAAATGGGGTTAAGTGGCTTGCCCAAGGCCACATAACTAGGTAATTCCTAAGTGTCTGAGGCCGGATTTGAACTCAGGTACTCCTGACTCCAGGGCCGGTGCTTTATCCACTGCGCCGCCTAGCCCCCTCTCTCTCTTCTTTCTAAGAAAGTACCACCCATGACTCTTTCCCAAAGAACTGAGCTTAGATGTTTGCTCACTTTAGGGTAAACTGATGTAACAAGTGCTCAAGGACCTCAACCCTATTTACTCAGGGATGAGTTATGTCCTTCATAGCGCTCTGCTCCAGACTTGAATAGTTAAGACTTAGGGTAAAAGGTTTTCCTTGACCTTCAGTTGCTACAAGACAGAGCTTGGGCATATGAAGTTATGTATATGTGTTTGTGTGTGTGGGAGGGGACTAGACAGGTTTAAAGAGAGCCTGTGATGGTATGTACAGAATAGAAAAAAAAAGTGCAATGGGATTTTTGTTAGTCCCCTACACTGAGAGACTACCAAGAATTTCAACATGGGAGGGCAGCAATTGGGATGGAGGTGAAGAGTTAAGCTTGAGATGCCAAATTGCCAGTCAGTCCAAAACACAGTAGAAGAGAGCAGGGCTTGTTACCTACTGTATTCAATATCTGGCCTATTTTTATACAGAAACAGTCCATAGGTAAGCAATGCTGCCAACTCCGTAGACTACCCTCCATGTCTATGGAAATGAACACACTGGCTGATGTCGATCTGTAGTTCAGTAGTACATTTGGTATGATTTCTGGTAAGATTTTGTAGCAATTGTTTTGTATTTTATAATATACTTTAAAATACTTTAAAAAATTTCCAAGATAACATAATAAAAGTGACAATGACATCCAAATTTATCTACTTATTCCATATTATGTCAATCAAATTACCTAAAGATTATTTTATAGTCCTAGAAATCATGGTCAAATAATTCATATGGTGCACAAGAGTCAAGAATCTCAAGGCAATTAGTTTTTAAAAAATGCAAAGCAAGGCAGCCTAGTTGTACCAGATCTCCACTTCTATGTTAAAGTGGTCGGTATCAAAACTGCTTTGTGTGGGCTAAGAAACAGCAGTAGATCAGTGGAACAGATTAGGTACCAAAGAAGCTGTAGTAAATGACTGGAAGCAGTAGAGTGTTTGGTAAATCCAAAGATTCCAGTTTCTGGGTTAAGAATTCACTATTTGACAAGAATTGCTGGGAATCCTGGAAAAAAAATGTGGCAGATATAGGCATAGAACAACATTTCACAACCTCTACCAAAATCCAGTCAAAATGGGTCCATGATTTCCACAGAAAAGGTGATGCCACAAGCCACCTAGGAGAGCATGGGATAGATGATTATCTGTCTATTCCACAGAGATGAAAGGAGTATGTGACCAAAGAAGAGAGAGAGAACATCATAAAATGCGAAAGAGATTATTTTGTTTATATGAAATTTAAAAGCTTTTTGCACAAATGAGTATAATGCAATCACAAACAGAAGGAATGCAAAAAACTGGGAAGCTATTTTAACAGTTTTTTCTGCTAAATGATACATTTCCAAAATATTGAGATAAGGGAATCAAATTTGGAAGATTACATGCCATTCCCCAATTGATAAATGGTCAGATATGAGCTGCAGTTTTAAGATGAAGAAATTAAAGCTATATTTAGTGTTGACTATAATTTTCTTAAGCCAAAAATGAAACAACAAAGTTAGTTTTATAAATGAAGTTTAATTCTCTAGGATCTTACCAAAACCCCTGGGTGGATGGCAGCCTTGCAAATGCCAACAACCAAACTAACTGAATAATCAATATTTAGAGAAGTTTGACAAAGGAACAGAAAACTGGCGGTCAACCGATCAGGTTACACATTTGTACATACAGGTGTCATTGATTACTTTATGATTCTCCAACCTGTCCATAAAGTCTGTTCCATGTCAAAACTGACCAAGGTCCGGTTGGCCCAGGACTACTGTCTCCTCTTCTGACACTGTTTTATGTGTTATTATATATGATAGCGACATCTAAAACATTGGAGTTTCTTCCTTTCCAAAATGTCATAGTTACAACAATTTCTTTGAGTTCTAATTTAGATAACCAAAGCAGAGTTCTGCTTTCTCAGGATGGACTTTAACTGATTATTTACCCAGCATCTGCAGTAAAACTTGTAGAGGTAATTAGAGGGGCATTAGGCTATTTCACACAGAAAGAGCCTCTCTTCAGATTTATAACTGGAGACACCTTGTGGAGGGGCAGAAGGTGAACATTCCAATCTTATAGAAAGACCTCAGTTGGAGGCTCATAGAACAACTTTTGATGAGAAATATTTTAATTCTAATTTAAGGAATATCAGAGAACCAGGGTCTGTGGACGCTAATCTCTGTATATCCCTTTAGGTCAGCCTTTTGTCCCGGAAGAAAAAGAGAGACATCATCCTTTCTGGGATCCTTCTCCCTCCTTAGCTCAGTCTGCAGAGGACCCAGGCCTGGACCAGGCAGGGAGACCAGAGCCAGAGGGAATGGCCCTTGAGAGACATAGACCTCCACCACAGGTAAGTGCAGTGTGTCCACAGATCAACATCAGGGGAAGAGGGGGGAGGGTCTGAATAAAGAGAACCAAGACCCAGATGGAGACCTGAGCTGGGGTTTTTATACCTATTGACTTTCAGAAGACAGGATCTAAGAAGCCACCTCTAGCTTGGCCAATAAGAGAAAGGAGAGACCCCCACTTCAGGATAGGTCCTGGAGCTAAAAGGAGGTCCCTGTCAATTATGTCAGGACCTCCACAAAGGTGAAGTGTCCCTTCAGGATATGGGCACACCCAGCAACCTTGAGGTAATGGGATGAGTTATTAAAGATCAACATTCTCTCAGTATGGAGGGAAGAACCCTCTCCAAGGGAAGCTCTTATAGTTTGAGGGACTTGAGAAATTCTTTGCTTAGAAAGAAAGATTTTTGCTGATGCTTTGAAGGAAGCCTGGGGGAGGAGAAGAACATTCCCACCTAGAGAAACAACCATTGGAGAATCACTGACTCTGGCAAGTCTTCATGAAGGATTGGTCAAACTGCTAGGGTCCCTGGTTCAGAGAGGAAGAAGAGCAGGTGTTAGGAGACTAGAAAGATGGTCTGGACTTTTTACATGTTGCCTACTTTCTGCCAGAGACCTTCCAAAGAACAGCTGACTTGGACTTCGTGACAGAATTATCAGGATCCACCAGGGAGATCTCAAACTGTATGCCAAAGTAGCAATTATCAAAGCCACCTGCTAAGCAGTAGAGTGATGAATCAATGAACCCCACACTCACCTTATGATAGTCAATGACTGTAGTTATGTAGTACCATATAAACCCCCAAATCCATGTTTTTATTTGACTAAAACTGCTGGGAAACTTGGAGCTGCACAGTGTGGCATAAACTAGCCATACATCAACATCTTGTACTGAAGACTAAGAGAAGGGTAAAATGACTGCAGGATTTCAACATAGAAGATAATAACATAAATAGATTAGCAGATTGTGTGATAGTTTCCTTGTCTGATTTACAATCAGGGACTAATTAACCATAATAGGAATAGGAAATATTCTAAAATGTGAAATGACTTATTTTGATTATCTTAAATGATTGTTGACAAATAAAACCAATGTAACCAAAGAATAGACAAAAAATGAAATCTGAGGGAAAAAATTTAACCCATTTGTGATAAAAGATATCATTTCTCAGATATCTAAAGAATAGTTTCTCATTTATTTTTTACTTATAAATTTAAAGAACTTATTTTCATGTCATAATTAATAAAAAACTTGATTGCACATAAAACATCAAATATACTGTCAAACTTTAGCATTTAAATTTCTTTTCCCTTCCATCCCCCTCCCCACTTCAGAGAAGTCTGTTGCTAAGAACAAATATAAATATATATTCCATGATTTCTTTTATTTATCAGTTCTTTCTGTGGATGCGGAAATTGTCTTAATCCTTAATTTGAATGTTAATCTTTCCCCTCAAAGTTATTCTTCATCCAGTGTTGTTTTTACTGTGTACGATGTTCTCCTGGTTCTACACATTTCTCTCTTCATTATTTGATTCAGATCTTTCTATATTTTTCTAAAATCATTGTGCTCATCATTTCTCATAGCACAGTTGTATTCCATTGCAATCTTATGCCACAGCTTGTTCAGCCATTCTCCAATTGATATGTATTCGCCAAATGTCCAGTTCTTTATATCAGAAAGAGAGCTGCTATGAATATTTGAGAACATATAAGTTCTTTGCCTTCCTTAATCATCTTTGGAAGTAGAATTATGTAGAGCAATTGTGGCCTCTCATTGCCAGTTTCATTAGCCTATGAGTATAATTCATATTCTTTTTCAGAATGGTTCGATCAGGTTCCAATTCCTCTAATAATGAATTCCTAACTTGGTTTTCAAAATCTTCAAATTTTCTTCAAATTCTCTTCAAAATATGATTTGCCCATAGATCAGTTTATACAATCTGAAGCTATACAATGACAAATCAAAGTAGTTTTATTTACATTTCTTCAATTATTATTGTCTTAGAACCTTTCTTTCTTAAAGACTTCATTGTAAAACTTCCTGTTCATATCCTTAGACCATTTTGAGAATGACTTTTATTCTTGTAGATTTGAAGTTTTGTATATCTTTTAGTTATGAGACCTTTCTCTGAGAAAGTCTTAAAATATTTCCCCTCCATTTTACCTTTCCTTTTATCTTTGTTACATTTTTATATATTATTGAAATTATTCATTTCATACCTAACTTTGTTCTCATCTCGTTTACTCATAAATTGTTTTCCTATCTAATTTATAAGTAATGATTCGTGTGCTTTAGATCTTCTTGTAAATTATATATATATATATATATATATATATATATATATATATATATGTTGTATGTCTATTTTGACTTATCTTGGTAAATGTTATTTTTGACTTTCCTCTTGCAAATGAATTTTGTTCTGATTTTTTTCAACTCACTTTTTATATTGGCCCTATCTATCCATGCACCATTAATAGTGCTACAATTATTTAAATCTGATTTAGTTTGTATAAAAAAACATTGTTCCTGGATTTTTTTGTCAAGTTTAATCTCAGGTATCTCATACTGTCTAGAGTTAATTTTTTAACAAATGTTGATACATTAAACTCTGGGTTTCATGTGTAATTATATTATCCTATAGAATTAAATTATAACTTTATATAATTTAATATTTCAGTATTAAACAGGGCATTAATATTTAATATTGAAAGGAAGCCTTTAATAGCAAAAGAATTTGAAAATGCTTTCTTTTACTATAATCGCTTTTTTATTTTTTGCAAAATTTAGCTTTCACTCTACAAGATTTTGGCACTTTTATTTCATCATGACATCTAAAGGTTAAGAATATGTAGTCATGGAAAATATTATACTAGTCTTGTTGTGAAGGTAAGCATATCCCCCATCCCTTCCTAAAGGAACATAATGCAAATTAAAGTATGCTTCAATCTGTAATGAGTCACCAACAACTCCGGCTCTGAGGATGCATTGTATTACCATAAGGTCTTCTGAATTGTCTGGAGTCATAGCATTGTTCAGAAGGGATCGTTTTATAACATTCCTGTTACTTTGTATAAAGTACATTTCCCTTTGTATCCACTGATGAAAGTCTTTCCTGGTTTGATAGAGACCATACCGCGCATTGTTTTTCATTGAAGAGTAGTATGTCCGTTGTAATCACTCACCATAAATTGTTCAGTCATTCCCCAAGTGATAGAAATTCCCTCAATATCCAGTTCTGATCACAAGAGAAGAGCTGTTATAAATATCCTTCTGCTTGTAGGTCTTTTTCCTTTCTGTTTTTCATCTCTTCTGATGGTGGCACTTGTAGGTTTTTCTTTTTCTTTTTTTTTGGTTTGGTTTTATTATTTCATGAATGCTCACAAAGCCATTAGCTTCCCTGTGCTTGATTTTTATTTTAAGGAATGATATTCTTCAGTGAGTTTTTGTATCTCCTTTTCCATTTGGTCAATTTTGTTTTTTAAGGCATTCTTCTCTGTTGGCTTCCTGTACTTCTTTTTCCATTTGATCCAGTCTGATATCTCCCTTGCTTAATTTTCAGAATCCTTTTTTCAGCTCTTTCACCAACTGAAACTAATTGATATTTTTCTTTGAGGCTTTGGATGTAGAAGCTTTGATATCTTCTTCTGAGTATATATATATTTTGTTTTTCCTTATGACCACAAGTCACTGTTTATGGTCACCTTTTCCCCACCTTCTGTTGTTAGCTCATTTCCTCATGCTGTGATTTGATTTTAAATCTTTGTTAAGGTAGGGCCAAGACTCCAGAGAAAATTCAGACTGTTTTAAACTCTCCTTGTTTGCACTAAGAAACAACATGAATCAACCCTCTTAAGAGATTTTGGAGGTGAAGGGAGAGGTAAATACATAGGAAGATGAGAGAGCATGAGGGTAATAAAGTAATTATCATAATTATGATTGTAGTAATAATAACTGTGAATGTGAATAGGATGAACACTTGCAAAAAAATAGAATGTGAATGCAGAGTGTATTAAGATCCAAAATCCTATGATATGCTGTATATAAGAAACACATTTGAGGCAGAGAGATATATAGAGAGCAAAGGCCAAAAGACTGGAACAGAATATATTATGCTTCATGTGAAATTACAAAAACGAGGGTAGGAATCCTTATTTCAGACAAAGCAGTTGCAAAAATAGATCTCGTTAAAAGAGATAATGAAGGAAATAAGACACCGAAGTAATTTCAATACTGTAGGGTAGCTGAGTGGCGCAGCAGACTGATTACTGGCCCTGGGAACAAGAGGACCAGAGCTCACATACCACCTCTTAAAGTCCAGCAACCACCTGGCCCTGTGGTCCTGGACAGGTCATTCAATCCCAGCTCCTTGCAAGAAGTAAAAAAGAAAATGTGTTACATCTCACCACTCTCCCCCACAGTCCACCCCTTCCTTCATCACTCACATCCCCCCATCCCCCTGTCCCTCTTCTCTCCTTATTCTAGATGTCTGTACCCCATTGAGTATATATGCTGTTTCCTCTCTGAGCCACCTCTGATGAGAGCAAAGGTTCCTTCATGCCCCCTCGCCTTCCCCCCTTCCATATCATTGCAATAGCTCATTGTAATAAAAAAACATTTATATGAAATATCTTAGACTATACACCTCTCCTTTCTCTTACTCCCATTACATTTCCCTTTTGGCCATTGAATCCATTTTTACAATATATTATGTCTTCAAATTCAGCTCTCTCCTGTGCTTCATCTATTAAAAACTCCTTCTACCTGCTCTATTAAATGAGAAGTTTCTTATGAGTATTATTAGTATCATTTTCCTATGCAATAATACATGCAGTTCATCATCATTAAGTACCTCATTTTTTATCCTTCTTTTCCACTCTCTATGCTTCACCTGAGTCCTATATTTGAAGATCAAACTTTCTGTTCAGCCCTAGCCATTTTAACAGGACCATTTGAAATTCCCCTGGTTCATTGGAAGTCCATCTTTGGGGTGGCTAGGTTGCACAGTGGATAGAGTACTGGCTCTGGCATCAGGAGTCCCTGAGTTCAAATACAGCCTCAGACACTTAATAATTACCTAGCTGTGTGGCCTTGGGCAAGCCACTTAACCCCATATGCCTTGGAGAAAAATAAAACCTAAAAAAATAAAAAGAAAGTCCATTTTTTTCCCTTGGAAGAAGACATTCAGTTTTGCTGGGTAGTTCATTCTCAGTTGCATTCTGAGCTCTTTTGTCTTCTGGAATATTATATTCCAAGCCCTATGAGATTTTAATGTAGTTGCTGCTAAGTCCTGTGTGATCCTGACTACAGCTCGACAATATTTGAATTGTAATAGTTTCTCTTTGACTTGGGAGTTCTCAAACTTCGCTATAATACTCCTGGGGTTTTTTGGGGGGATCTTTTTTCTGGGGAGATCCGTGGATTCTCTCAATTTCTATAGTCCTCTGCTTCTAGGATATGTGGGCAATTTTCCTTTTTAGGAATTCTTTAAAGATGTGGTCAAGGCTCTTTTCCTGATCATGAGTTTCAGGTATCACAATAATTTTTAAATTACTTTTCCTGAATCTGTTTTCCAGATCAGTTGTTTTTTCAATGAGCTGTTTCACATTTTCTTCTAATTTTTCATTGTTTTGGTTTTAAAGTATTGTGTACTGACTTCTTGTAAAGTCAGCAGCTTCCTTCAGCTCTATTCTAGCTCTGAAGGATTTGTTTTCCTCAGGGAACTTTCTTATCTCTTTTTCCATCTGGACAATTCTGCTTTGTAAAGCATTCTTCTCCTCAATAACTTTTTGAACTATTTTATCCATTTGACCTGTGCTGGTTTTTAACAAGTTATTTTCTTCAGCAGTTTTTTGCATCTCCTTGACTAAGCTACTGATTTCTTTTTCATGTTTTTCCTGTATTTCTCTCATTTCTTTTCCCAATTTTTCTTCTATCTCCAACACTTGATTTTCGAATTTTTTTCTGAACTCTGTCATAGCCTGAACCCAATTTCCATTTTTCTTGGAGTCTTTAGATGCAGGAGCTTGGATGTCCTCTTTTCAGATTGAGTGTTTTGATCCTTCTTGGGATCATAGAGAATATATTTCTCAGTGATGTTCCTCTTTTTTTCTCTGTTTCCTCATTTCCCCAGCCTGTGCCTGGTTTTCGGGTGCTTCCTGAGCTTTTGATTATTGGGACATCGCCCCACAAGGATCTCCATGTGTGAAGCTCTGTCTTTCCTCCTGGTCTGTGAATGACCACAACAAGTGCACCCCTCTGCCACCAGGCTGAGGTGGGAGGGGCTGTTGTTCTATGGGGGGCCTAGACTGTGATCAGGATCTGAATGTGGTCAGAGCCCCAGAGTCCTTTTTCAGGGACAGAGGACAGTCTCTCTCTACACTCCCCTACCTAGGTGAAGTACTAAAGGTTCAATTGCCTGGGGGGCTTCTGCTTACTGGCTTTGCCTGCTTCAGGTTCCATGCTGCTCGCTGAGTGCTCTGAGGACTGCTTCATGAGCTTGCTCTGGTAGAGGTATGCCCCCTCCATTGATCTTCCAAGTTATGCCTGGTGTTCCCTGGGGTATAGGTAAGGAAACTGCCCCTGCTACCATGAACTGCAGCTCCCAGGCACCCTAGGGCTGCCTCTGGGAAGCTGAAGCTCCTTTGCTCTGGTGGGCGCCCCTCTGACCCCATGGAGCGGAGCCTTTCCGCTATTTTTTCCAGGTTACTTTGGGCTGCAGATATTGCCTCACTGGATCCCTCTGTGGGTTCTGTCTCTTGAAAATTTAGTTAGAATCCTTATTTTATAAGTTTTGAGAGAGAGCACCTAAGAGAGACTCTTCTCCTGTTGCCATCTTGGCTCCATCAGTAATTTCAATGCTAAACATGTTCACACAAAGCAGTACTGCATCCATATTCTTAGAGGAGAAGCTAATTTACTTACAGGAAGACATAGACAGGGATCTCTACCTGCCTCACTCATTTATATATATATAAAACTATAAAATAAAAAAGGAAGTTAAAGAGGTGAATAGAATTTTTAAAAACTTATAATTGATCAACCTCTAGAGAAAATTGAATAAGAATAAAAAGGAATACACCTTTTTTTCTGCAGTGCCTGGCACTCACACAACCATTGACCATGTATTAGGGCATAAAAACTGCAGAATCAAATGCAGAAAGGCAGAAACATTGAATGCACCCTTTTCGGACCATGTTGCAATAAAAAATGACATGCAAGCCCAAAGGTCATGGAGAGATAGACCTGGAGATAACTGGAAACTAAATAACAGATTTAAAGCATAAGTGGCTCACACAATAAATCATAGAAAGGATTAATAATTTCATCCAAGAGAATGACAATAATCAGACAACATGCCAAAATTTATGGGAGATAGCCAAAGTAGTTAATAGGGGAAATACTATATTTCTAAATGTTTACATAAATAAGATAGAGAAAGGGAAAATCAGTGAACTGGAAATGCAAGTATATAAATTAGATAAAAAACAAATTAAAAATCCCCAATTAAATAACAAATTAGAAATTCTGAAAATCAAAGATGAAATTAAAATTTCAAGGAAGAAAAAATTACATTAATAAATAAGCCTGAGTTGATTTTATGAAAAAAAAATGGATTAGGCTTTAGTTAATTTGATTTAAAAAAATAAAGATAAAACCAAATTAAAAATCAGTAAATGAAACTAGTATTAAAAATTAAACAGGTGAATTCACCACTAATGAGGAAGAAATTAACATATTAATTCAGAACTGTTTGTTACTATATATGTGTATGATTGAAAAATATTAGATAAAATGATGAATATTTACAAAAATATATCCTGCTCAGGTTAAAAGAAGAGTAAATTGAATCCTTCATTATCCCCATTTTAGAACAGGTTATTGATTAGATAAATGCAAATTTTAAAAAAAATCTCTAATACTAACTTACACCAATCAAATTGGCTAATATGACTAGAAAGGAAAATGATCAATGTTGCTGGGGGATGTGAGAAAAGGGAGACAATGTATTGTTGATGGAATTGTGAATTGTTCCATACTTTTTGGAGAGCAGTTTGGAATAATGGCTGAGGGGCAATAAAACTTTGCATACCTTTTGATCTAGCAATACCCCTCCCTCCTGGGTCTCTTATCTGGAAGAGATCTTGAAAAAGGGTAAATATCCCACATGTATAGAAATATTCATAACAGTTCTTTATTATATAAATACTTTGTTTTCCAACTATGTACTAATTTCTATCTATCATTATTTGGAAAGGTTTTGAATTTTACACATTATCCCCTGCCACTCTCCCCCACAGAAGGCCATTCTAGTAATCTTCATAATAGCTCTTTTGGTAGTGGAAAAGAATTGGAAAATGAGGGTATCAATTGGGGAATAGCTGAACAAATTGTGGTATATGTTTGTGATGAAACTATTATTCTGAAATCATGATGGTTGGGAGTATAGAAAAGCTTGGAAAGACTTGCATGAATTCATGCTAAGTAAGATGAGCAGAACCAGAAGAACATTATATACACTAACAAGATGGGTGATGATCAACCATGATGGATTTGGTTATTTGAGCAGTACAATAATCAAAGACTTAAATCTTGTTTTGGAAAAAAACTATCCATATGCAGAAAAGGAACTGTGGAGTTTAAATGTCTTCTGTATCATGTCATTTTTTCTCTAATATTTTCCTTTTTCTGTTCAAATTTGATTCTTCTCTCACTACATGATCAACATGAATATATGTTTTGCATGGTCATAAATGTAGAAACTATATTAGATTGCCTTTTCTCAGGGGAGGGAGAAAAGAAAATGTAAAGTATAAAACCTTTCAAAAAAAAGTTTCACTAAGATCCTGCTTTGCAAGTGGTGGAAAAAGAAATAAATGTTTAGTATGGGAAAAGATGAAATAAAAACAATCATAGAGGCATGACATAAAATATTTTAGCTATTATCCATAATACTCAGAGCTCCTTCAAGCTCTCGATGTAGTAAAAATTATGTCCTTCATTTGGGCGGATACAATTTCATACCACTCAGTATAGTTCTTTAATTAATTTAATGGCATTAATATTTCATATTTCTCTCAAGATGAAAATTAATTTCAGGGATTTAGTAGATATACTATATTTTATATATTGTCTATTCAGTCAGATGTATATAGAATACATTTGACCCCCAGAGTATACATTCTTGATTGCTTTTCACAAATCCATCAGTTTTATTACTATATCATTTATGCTGGTTTTGATGAAGTATCAGGTTTTCTTTCTTTCTCCTCTATGTTCTCATATCTCTCTGATATGTACTTTATCTGATTCAATAGTCAGTAGAAATTCACATTAAGACATTTTCCAACTTTATTCTAGTGGAAAATAGCAAACGTATTTGTTGGTATTCCATTGAACTTTTCAAGATTCCAAGTGTTGTTTCTGATTCTATTAAAGGGTTTTAGATTTGGGTAAAGTCCTTCTCTCTCCTTCAGTTTTCTTCTTTAAATTGATGAGCACTGGCCTGGATGAATTCTGAAGGGTGTTTCATCTTGTAAGTTTTCTGAGTTTTGATGTTTTAGGTGGTGATGGCATTCAAGGATGTGGCTGTGGACTTCACCCCAGAGGAGTGGAGCCTGTTGGATGATGCTCAGAAACAGCTGCACAAGGATGTCATGTTGGAGATTGCTCAGAACTTGCTTCTCTTGGGTAAAGACCATTTCCCTTGGGAGCTCTAAATCTGTCATTAGTAGGAGAATCTTCACTCCCTCCCTAATGTAGAGGATTGGTGGCATCCATCACTTCTTAGAAAGGCCAAAGTGCCGACCTCCCTTTTGAAGAGACAAGAATCTGCTGCTGCCTGGTTTTCTCAGGAGAGTTGTTTTTGTTGTGGGCTAGGGATCTTGGAGTTTACTTTGTAGCTCCTGAAGGTTTCTCCTTTTTCATCTGAGTAATTTTAAGTGAAGGACCAAACCAGTGATCCTGAATCTCAGACTTGAGATAATCTCAGGCAGTGCCAGTTTAATCTCTGCCTGGATATGAATTTTGCCTGCAAAGTCTCTCAGCATAGATCCTGTAGCTTTTCCTTGAAGATGGGCAGTGAAGGGATCCTCTGTCTCCTTGGCTCCAGGTCCAGTGCTCCCTCCTCTGCACTATCAGCTCCCTCTAATTCCTAGCAGATGGAAGCAGTGGAATATGACTGTTGCTCTATGAGGGAGTAAAGAAAGTTGGAATTTTCTGATTTCAAGTTGATGCCACATTTTCTTTTGCCTCTCATCCTATTTCTCATAACCCTCAAAACTCATTATCAATAGCCTTCCTGGACACTTTACTTGAATCTTCTTTGGGACCACTTTGTGATCCTTGCTTACATTCCACTTTCCCCACTGAGGAAGAAGTGACAAGTTTCTCCATCCTCATTACCAATTTATTTCCCATGGCCAGGAGTTCCAGTTCCTAGAGAAAATTTGTTTGTCCACTTGAAGCAAGAAGGTCTGAGGATTTCCTGTCCAGGTGAGTGACTGAAGTGTGTAGGCTGGGCCCCAGGTGACTTCTGGATGTTACAGGAAAGAAGTTGTAGACTTGGGGGTTGGAAGACCTGACTTGTTATTCCTTTTCATATACCTTTTAGCAATGACATAATGGGCAAGTAATTAAAACTCTGATCTTCAGTTTCTTTTTTCTTAAATGAGGGACTTGGACTGCCTGAACTCTCATTTCCCTTCTAGTGGTAGTTCAGAGATCCCATTTAAAGTCTTTGTTGGCCATTTTGGAGCATTGAACTCCCAAGAAGAGCAAGAGAGGACTGAAGTTGTCTCATATGAAGTCTCTCTTAGACCTTTCATAGATCAAATTTTTAGGTGACTGTGATATACCAGACCCTTTGTTAAGCACCTAAGACATAAGGAGATTCCCTGTTCTCAAAAAGTTTACAGGCTCTTGAGAAAGATAATATAGCCACACAATTCTATAAAACCTGCTTTATCCAAGCTAAACTAGAGTCAGGTAAGAGAAGGAAGATTAAGGGAACCTAGACGAATTTTATGTAAGAAGGTGGGGTTAGAACTTGTACTTCAGAGAAGGCAGATTGAGCATTCTAGGCATAAATGGTCTTTAACATGGGGGGAATGGGACGAATTTCTCCATAGAAAGTAAGATGAGACACAGGGCATTAGAAAGAAGAACCCAACTACTTGTCTTTAAGAAAGAGCTTTGTTACAAGGTTTCTGTAATACATGCAATTGTGCTCTCAAGTCATTCTTTTCTCTGTCCTTTGATTCAGTGATAACTACAAGGAGACCTCTTAAATAAAGAGCAAAGAGCAAAAAGCCTCCCTGCACAAGAAATGGTTCTGAATGCTGTTTATTGTTGTTATAAAAAGGAAACTGTAAACAAAGGTGTTGCCCTTATATTGAGGAATGACTGAGGAAGTGATGATCCAAGATTACAGGGCCTTATATTCTGAGCTTATATGATGAAAGCCTCAATTTCAGAGAATCTGATCAATGCATTAAACAGCTATGACCCAAAATTTCTTGCTTTTAGAATTCCATTTCTTAACTATCTTGAAAAGTGTATTGGGTTTCTCACTGGTGAGGTAACCCTATGAGGAAATAACATTGATCCATTTTCAGGGCTGTGTATGTCTGAGCTGTCCATCTGTTGTACCACCAGTTATATTGGGCTTTCAAGGAAAATAAAATGGTATGCCTAGGTATGAAGGGGAAAGGGAAAGAATTTTACAAGCTCTTTAGAAGGATAGAAATTCATTTCATCTTAATAGTTTACTTACTGTCCACAAAAAGAATCACTAAGTAGAATGATAAAAGATTTGTAGTGGCTTAATATATCTTTGGAATGGTAGTTCAATTGTCTAAGTAGTTTAGTAATTGATAAATGAACTTTCTGGGCAATTGCATGTGTTACCTAGCTCCCCCCCCCCCCCCCGTGTCTCTTCCTTGAGGGGTAGAAAAAGGGTAAACATCCCACATGTACAAAAATATTCATAACAACTTTGTAGGGGTAAAGAATTTGACAATGAGGGAATGTCCATTAGTTGATTATAAACTCCTCTTCGCCCCCCCCCCCCAATAGTTCTGATAGGTAGAGTATTTCTTCTTGGCATATCTAAATCCTTTATTTCTAAATCCTGTACTCATTTCAACCTTATTTTAATTATGATTGGATAATAGGCATCCTTGTTCCACCCCTGATCTTATTGAGAATGCTGTTATTTTTTCCCCCAATCCATATAGTGATTCCTGATGGTTTTAGAGAGATCCTTATCAATTTAAGGAAAACTCTATTCCTATGTTCTCTGAGAGGTGTTATTCTTTGCAAAGTTTCTGCCATACTATTTTCCAGTTTTCCCCTGCAGTTTTTGTTATAGGGAATTTTTATTCCAGAAGGTGGAATCTTTGGCTTTATCAAACAGTAGATCACTATAATCATTTACTTTTGTTCTTTTGTACCTAATCTATTCCACTGATCCACTACTCTTTCTTAACCAGTACTCTATCACTTAACCAGTGATGACAGTTCCTTAACAATAGAGTTTCAGATCTGGTACAACTAGGAGCCCTTCCTTTGCATTTTTTTTAATAAGATTCTTGACCATTTGGTGCTCTTCGTGAATTTTGCTACTATTTTTTTAGCTCTGTAAAATAATATTTGGGTTGTTTGGTATGGCACTGAATAAGTAATTTAATTTTGGTAGAATTGTTATTTTTATATCTAAGCTTGTACTAATCATGAACTATTTTTCCAGTTGTTTAGTTCTGACTTTATTTTCATGAAAAGTACTTTATAATTAGGTTCATATAGTTTCTGGTGAGAGGTAGATTCCCAAGTATTTTCTGTTGTCTAAATTTATTTTAAATGGAATTTCTCTTTCCATTTTTTGCTGTTTGGTTTTGTTGGTTATACATAAAAATGATGATGATTTTTATGGGTTTCTTTTGTATCCTCTGGCTTTGCTAAAGTTTATTGCTTCAAGCAGTTTTTTGGTTGATTTTATAATATTCTCTAATTATTCCAACTTATTGTCTACAAAGAGTGAAAGTTTTGTTTCCTTGTCTCTTGTAATTCCTTCAATTTCTTTTACTTCTCTTATTGCTAATGCTAATGCTTCTTTTTTGTTTGTTTTTCCAAGGAAATGGGGTTAAGTGACTTGCTCAAGGTCAAATAGCTAGAAAGTATCAAGTGGCTGAGTTGGGATTTCACCTCAGGTTCTCCTGACTCCAGGATTATTGCTCTGTCTACTACAGCACTAATAACCCCTAAAGCTAACATTTCTAATACAGTATGGAACAATAATCCTCTTACTCGCAGTGCTGCTTATTTCCATTACATGTAATACTTCTTGATGGTTTCAATGAGATACTGCTTATCATTTGAAGGAAAGATGGATTTATGCTTCTGATTTTAATAGAACTGGCTGATGTAGTTTGTTGAAGGCTTTTTCAGCATTTCTTGAGATAATCATTTCTGTTCATTGTGTTATGGACATGGGCAATTAAGGTTGATTTACCTAGTGGTAAAAATCCTACCTGATCCTGGTGTATTATCCTAGTAATAACTTGTTGCCCTCTCTTTGCTGAAATTTTCTTCAACATTTTGCATCCAGGGGCGGCTAGGTGGTGCAGTGGATAGAGCACCGGCCCTGGAGTCAGGAGTACCTGAGTTAAAATCCGGCCTCAGACACTTAATAATTACCTAGCTGTGTGGCCTGGGGTAAGCCACTTAACCCTATTGCCTTGCAAAAACTAAAAAAAAAAAAAAAAAAAAAAAAAAAAAAAAAAAAAAAAAAAAATTGCATCCATATTCATTAGGAAAATTGGCCTATTAATTTTTTTTTATCTGTTTTAGCTCTTTCTTGCTTAGGTATCAGCACCATATTGGTCTCAAAAAAGGAATTTGGAGGACCTCATTCCCCTGTTTTGTTTTTAGGGTTTTTTTTTATTTTTGCAAGGCAAATGGGGTTAAGTGGCTTGCCCAAGGCCACACAGCTAGGTAATTATTGTCTGAGACCGGATTTGAACCCAGGTACTCCTGACTCCAGGGCCGGCGCTCTATCCACTGTGCCACCTAGCTGCCCCTTCATTCCCCTATTTTTAAAAAATAGTTTAAACATTTTATTTTCTAAAAATCCTTTCCCTAAGCTACTTTGTTTCTACAAATTCCTATTCAGTCTGGCATCAATAGCCTGGCCCCATAAATGGGATCCCAGGAACCCCAAAGTACCTTTCCTTTCTTAGAAAGTGCCAAGCATGAGATTTTCCCGAAGAGCTGAGCCTAGATGTTTGCTTAATTTAGGGTAAACTGATGTAACAAATGCTCAATGACCTCAACCCCATTTACTCAGGGATGGGGGTATGTCCTTCAGGGCTCTGCTCCAGACCTGTGCAGTTAAGACTCAGGGTGAAGGATTTTCCTTGACCTTCAGGTGCTACAAGATAGAGCTGGGGCACAAGAAAGCAAGGGGAGGAGGGGAGAAGTTATGTGTTTATGTGTGTGGGAGGGGACTAAGCAGGTTTAAAGAAAGCCATGACATGGTAAGTACAGAACAGAAATAAAAAGTGAAATGTGATTTTTTGTTGGTCTCCTAAAGGACAAACTAGAACATCAACAGGGGAGGGAAGCAATTGGGATGGGGTTGGAGAGTTAAGCTGGAGATACCAAAATGCCAGTCAATCCAAAACACAATGGAAGAGAACAGGGCAGTGTTGTTACTACTGTATTCAATATCAGGCTTGTTTTTATACAGAAATAATCCATAAGTAAGAGATGCCGCCAACTTTGTAGACCATCCTCCAGCACTATGGAAATGACCATGCTGGCTGATGGTGATCTGTAGTTTGGTATAACATTTGGTTTGATTTCTGGTTATGATTTTGTAACAGTTGTTTTGTATTTTATAATATACTTTTAAATACTTAAAAAATTTCCTTATTTTTCTTTCACCATTTCTGTAATAATATCTAAATATTACCATAGTGTATGTTGCTTGTTACATTTGAAATTCAGAACATCTATAGAAATATATACGAATTGGTTAAGAATTAAAGATTTTGTTTAAGAAGGATTCTTGGAGCAATAGTTTATTGCTTATATATTCTTTGAACAGGGATATAAGTGAGCATATTAATACAGATAATTGCTTTTATAAAATATTGCAGTTTGAAATTACTCTATTTATACATTTTATTTAACTGTAGATAATGTAAAATACTTGGAAATTTACCTGCCAGGCAAACCCAGAAACTGTATGAAAATAATTACAAAACACTTTTCACACACGTAAAGTCAGATCTAAACAATTGGGAAAATGTCAATTGTTCATGGATAGGGCAAGTTAACATTATGAATTAACAATGACAAGGCTATACAAATTTTATACTTTCTCAGTGACATAATCAAATTACCAAAAGATTATTTTATAGAGCTAGAAAAATACATTAAAACAATTCATCTTGTAGCAAGAGTCAAGAATCTTTAAGGAAATTAATTTAAAAAAAATGCAAAGCAAGGTCTAGTTGTACCTGATCTAAACCTCTATTATGAAGTGGTCATCTTCAAAACTGTTTGGTTTGGGCTAAGAAATAGAGTGGAAGATCAGCAGAACAGATTAGGTATAAAAGGAGCTGTAGTAAATGATTGAAGTAATAGACTGGTAAATCCAAAGATTTGAGTTTCTGGGCTCTCTTTGACAAAACCTGCTGGGAATAGTGGAAAATAATATGGCAGAAATAGGCAAAGACCACCGTCTCTCACTCTCTCCCAAAATCTGGTCAGAATGGGTCTGTGATTTCCACAGGAAAGGCAATATCACAAGCCATTTAGGAGAATATGGAATAGCTTATTTTTGTTCTAGAGAGGAAAGGAGTTTATGCCCAAACAAGAGACAAAGAACGTTATAAAATGCAGAAGAGATCATTTTGTTTATATTAAAATGAAAAATCTTTTTGCATAAATAAAAATGTTATCGAAAATGGAAGGAATGCAAAAAAGCTGGGAAACCATTTTTGCAGTTAGTGTTTCTGATAATAGACACATTTCCAAAATATAGAGAACTGTTTCAAATTTATAAGGTTACAAGTCATTCCCCAATTGATAAATGGTCAGATACTAATGGGTAGGTTTCAGATGAAGAAATTCAAGTTTTCTATAGTCAGAAACACTTCAAATCATTATTGATTAGAAAAATGCAAATTAAAACTACTCTAGAGCAGCTGGATGGCACAGGGGTTAGAGCAGTGGCCCTAGATTCATTTCATTGTAATTCTGAATTGTCTTCCATAAAACTATCATGTCCTCCTTCTGTCCATTTGATTCTGGAAATGATCACATCAGACAGTAGTGGAGGTTGTAAACCCTAACACTGTAAAAACCTTAAAAATACAGAGTTCAAATACAATGACAGAAAATATCAGACATTTAAAATTTTATTCTTCTCGATCTTACCTCAAGCTATAGGTAAAGGTCATGAGCACACCTGAACTGGGAAGGAATTAAACTTTTATGCATGAACCAGAGAATAAGGGAAATTCTTTCCCTCCCTTGTGGCCAGACCATTGAGGTTGCCCATTATTAAGTGGCCCCATTGCTCAGAGACTCTTATTCTTGTACATAAGTCTCTGGTCTCTTCCTGGCTGGACCCATCTCCCAGAATGTGGATCATCCTCCTGAGTTTGTGATTACCACAGGGGGAGATGTCCAGGACTCTTAATTTCTTATCTACTATGTGAAAACTCACTGATCTCTAATGAAATCAATCTTTTACCAGGAGTAAAATTTTTAGAACCTTATTATACTTTGACAAAGGACATTCTGATCCAACTATATTGAATTCTGATTTTTTTTAGGTTTTTTGCAGGGCAATGGGGTTAAGTGACTTGCTCAAGGCCACACAGCTAGGAAATTAATTATTAAGTGTCTGAGTCTGGATTTGAACTCAGGTATTCCTGACTCCAGGGCTGGTGCTCTCTATCCACTGAGCTACCTAGCCGCCTTGTTGAATTCTGAGTCTTAAGAAGTTCCTTGTCAAAGTATAATTTAGTCTAAGTTTTTACAACAATACCTAGTCAAATGTTGATGTTTCTTAGCTATTGGGAGCAGTGGAACCTGTGCTCCTTAGGCTTTTTTTTTCTTTTTAGGTTTTTGCAAGGCAAATGGGGTTAAGTGCCTTGCAAGGCCACACAGCTAGGTAACTGTTAAGTGTCTGAGGCTGGATTTGAACTCAGGTCCTCCTAACTTCAGGGCCAATAGTCTATCCACTAAGCCACCTAGAAGCCCCATGCTTAGAGTTTGAAAGGAAGCCTTGTCCTGCCCTCTTTAGTCCAGAGCTGCAGCCTATATAATTTGAAGGGAAGATCTGGCCCTTCTTTAGCCTTGGAAAACAAGGACTCTCCCTGCCCCAGGTACTTAAACTTAAAATAGATGTTACTTCGCCCTCCTGGAAAAGTGTCTTAAAAGGAAGGTTTTCTTCTGTCAAACAGCAGAATGGTCTCCAGGAAATTTAAGGTTTTGTCTACTCTTGATACTTGTATTCTATTCTTCCCTTTCTTCCTGTAGGGGTGGTGAACCTTCATTCTTAGATTAAAAATAAAGCAAAAGGAAATGATGGGTTGGGGCAGCTAGGTGCATAGAGCACTGGCCCTGGCGTCAGGAGGCCCTGGGTTCAAATCTGGTCTCAGATACTTGGGGAGGTTACTTAACCCTAATTGCCTTGCACATCTGCACATCCCCCCCAAAAGAAAATGACAGGTTCTACAAGAAATTTTCCTGTCTCATCAATCAGGTTGTACACTGGTACATAAGTGTCATTGATCTGATTTATGATCCTCTGACCCATGCGTAACCAACACCGTTCCAGGTGGCAGCCGGGCGCCTGTCTCCTTTCTAGTGGATTTGTGAACCTTCATCCTTAGAATTAAAATAGAGTAAAAGGAAAGACAGGTTCTACCGGAAGTTTTCTCGTCTAAGATAAAGGGTGTTGAGAAGTGCAGGGGGAGCTCAGGGAAAGGGCAGCTTGGCTTGCTCTGAACTGACCTGACCCTCCTGCAAGTTATTCCTGTAGCTTGGTTTTAGCCACTCCTAAGAAAAGTGCTTGCCGCGAGAGACCCGTGGGGGGTCCCCGGGGACATGCTGCGCCAAGGGGCTCGGCCTCCTCTGCCAGTCTGCCCGGGGCTCTCATGGGGGGGCTCGGCCGGACTGCCCTGCGAGCAGCCCCACCTCGTGCAGCCCTCGGGGCTCTCTCCGGAGTCGCCTGGGCCCCCCGGCCGGCCTGGGCCCGGGCTCCTGGCTGCTTCAGCTGGGGAAGGCAGGCTCGCAGCCGCCCTGGGCGGCCCAGGCCAAGTTCGGATGGATCTGCGGCGCCGCGGCCCCACTCGTCCGTCCGCATTTCACCCGGGCTGCGGGGGGCGGCGCGGCGCGGCCGGGAGAGCTCTGCCCGGAGCCGCCGGGGCCCCGGCCTGGGTCTCCCCGTGGGCCGGCCTCTTGGCCAGGAAGAAGAGGAGCGACCTCCCGCTCAGCCCGGGCTGCGGGGACCAGGAGCCGGCGCAGCGCGCCCCGGGGCGGAGCCTCCCCGGGCTATGCCCGTGCGCTGTCACCGCCGGGGAGGGAGCTCGAGCCGCGCCGCGGTGGGCCGGGCCGGGCCGGGCGGAAAGGGCCGGAGGCTCGGGGCTCGGGGAGGCCGCGCAGCTCCCGCCGGCCCGCGGGCAGAGAGGCGGCGAGGGGCCGGGGAGCGCAGGGGCCGCCGGGGCGGGCGGGGGAGGGGCGGGCCGGAAGGGGCGGGGACGGGGCGGGGCGGGGCGGGGCCGCGCTCCCAGAGTGGGGAACTCAGGGGGTCACGTGGAGAGCTGCACGTGGAGGAGGGGCGGGGGAAAGGGCGGCACCGGAAGGAGCCGGCCGCGGTCTGCCATTGGGGGCGTCCTGCGGAGGCCCGCCCCCGCCCCCTCCCCGCCTATCGGAGGGCGGGATAGCCGCGACGCCCCGCCCCTTCCGGCGCTGCCTGCCCCCGGGCCCCGGCGGTCCGGCTGCGTGTCCGGCTCTCCCGCGCCTCCCCTCCCCCCCCCCGTGCCCTGGGGCCCCGCTGCGGCTGCAGGTGAGGAGCCCCCCGCCCCCCCGAGTTCCGGGGGGCTCCGCGGGGAGGGGGAGGGGACCCCGGGCCGGGGCCTCCTCTGAGTCCGGGTTCGGATCCGCCTGGGGGAGCCGGCCGAGCCCCCTCCGAGGGGCCTGAAGGCCCGGGCTCCTCCGAGAGCGGGTGAGGGGCCCGTCCCCCCCGGGGCCCGGCTTGGGGTCACCTCCTGCGCGTGGGGGAGACGCGAGGGGTCGGAAACGGAGCTTGGGGCCGGAAGGAAGAGGGCCCGAGGCCCCCAGAGGGAAACGCGAGTGGGGTCGCTTGTGGGTCCGCAGTTTGGGGCCCGTCCCGAGCTCCGGGGGCCAGAGCAGTCCTGCCCCGGGGCCGGCCCGGGGTGCTGGGGGCCCGGAGCCCGCAGTGAGCACGTGATCGCCTTGAGGCCGAAATCAGGGACCTGGCCCAAATGGTGCAGAACGCAGTGATGCAGGTGGCGTGTCGGCAAAGTGAGTGTCTCCTGGCCCCGAGGCCTGGTCGTTGTGGCCGCGGCACGGGGAAGAAATTTCAGGTCACCCAAGATGTTCTAATGGTTCTAAAGAATGCTGAAAGTAAGGGGCAGCTACGTGGCATAGTGACACAGCACCGGCCCTGGAGTCAGGAGGACCTGGGTTCAGATCCGGTCTGACACTTAATAATGACCTAGCTGTGTGGCCTTGGGTAAGCCACTTAACTCCATTTGCCTTGCAAAAACCTAAAAAAACAAACCGAGAAAATTCTGGAAGTAATAATTTCTATATTGAAGATGGCTAGTCGTTAAACAAGCTTAGGTTGCTACAAAGGAACATAAAATTTTGGCGGTCAACCAATCGGGTTACACATTTGTACATAAAAGTGTCATTGATTACTTTATGATTCTCTAACCCATCCACATAGTCTGTTCTATGTCAAAAATAACAGAGATCCAATTAGACTAGGGCTACTGTCTGCTATTCTGATGCTGTTTTACATGTTATATACAATGGGTATTTATATAAAACATTGGAGTTTCTTCCTCTCCAAAATCTCAAAATTACAAGAATCTGTTCAAGTCTCATTTGGATAACCAAAGCAGTTCTGCTTTCTCAGGATGGACTTCAACTGATTGGTTACTCAGCATCTGCAGTAAAACTTGTAGAGGCAATTAGACAGGCATGAGGCTGTTTCACACAGAAAGAGCCTCCCTTCAGATTTATAACTGGAGACACAGACCTTGTGGAAGGGCAGAAGATGAACATTCCAATCTTAGAGACCTCAATTAGAGGCTGATAGAACAGCTTTTGATTAGAAATATTTTAATTCTAATTTAAGGGATATCAGATTTGACAATAGTCATGAAACAATGCCCTAAATCATTGCTTAGAGAAATGCAAATTAAATAACTAGGCAGCCAGTTAGCACAGTGGAAAGAGCACTGGCTCTAGATTCAGTTCATTGTAATTGTGAATTATCTATCATAAGAAAATCATGTCGTCCTGCCCATTTGACTCTCTGGAACTGATCACATCAGACAGTAGAAGAGGTTGTGAAGCCTAACATTGCAAAAACCTTAAAAATATAGGGATAAAAGCCAATGACAGAAAATATCAGGTTGACATTTTACATTTTATTCTTTTAGATCTTATCTCTAAGCTATATGTGAAAGTAATGACCACACCTGAACTGGGAAAGAGTTGAACCTTTATGCATAAAAAGAGAAGAGGGAAAATTCTTTACCTACCCTTATGGCCTGAACATCAAGGTTGCCCATTAAAGTAGCCCAAATGCTCCTCAGAGACTCTCATCCTTGTACACAACTCTCTGGTTTCTTCCTGGCTGGATCCATCTTCCAGCATCTGAATCATCCTCCTGAGTTTGTAATTACCACCAGGGGAGATGTCCAGGAGTCTTAATTTCTTATCTAATATGTGAAAAAATGACTACTCTGTAATGAAATTAATCTTTTAGCAGGAGTAAATATTTGAGAATCTCATTATAAATTGACAAGTGTCGTTCTGATTCTCTTATATTTAATTCCGATTCTTACAGAGTTCTTAGTCAAAAGGATAATTTAGTCTTAAGTGTTTTCAACCATTCCAAGGTTAATGTTTCTTAGTTCTTACAAGGAATGGAAGGTTTGCTCCTTAGATTTTGAAAGGAAGATCTGCTCCTCCTTTAGACTTTGCAAACAAGGACTCACCCTGTCCCAGTTACTTAAAAAAGCAGTTACTTCAGTCCTGAAAAATAGCATCCTAGAAGGATGATTCTCTGCTATCACAATAGAATGGTCTCCAGGAAATTTAAGATTTTTTCCTCCTCTTGTTCTCTTCTGTTCCTCTTCCCTTTCTTCCTTTTGGGGTGGTGAACCTTAATTCTTAGATTAAAAATAAAGCAACAGAAAATGATAGGGTGGCTAAATGTGGGATAGAGCATTAGCACTGGAGTCAGTAGGACCCGAGGTCAAATTTGATCTCAGGTGTTCAATTACTAGCTATGTGAACTTGAGCAAGTCACTTAACCCCCACTGCCTTGCAACCCCCCACCTACTCCCTCCCACTCAAGAAAAAGAAAATAATAGGGGCTACAGGAATTTTTCTTGTCTAATTAATCCACCAGGTCTTTCATTGGTACCTAAGTGTCGTTGATTTATGATCCTCTAACCTGTTCATAAGGTCTGTTCTCTGTCAGACCTAAGAAGGATCCAGATGGTAGTCAGACTCCTGTCTCCTCTCTAGTGCAGTTGTGAACCTTCATCCCTAAAATAAAAATAATGCAAAAGGCAATGAAAAGTTCTTCAGGAAGTTTTCTTGTCAAAGAAAAAGGGGGCCAGTTTACTGCCTTTTCAGGATGGTCTGTGTCTCTGATACTTTGCAAACTTGCAGATGCAATCAGGGTGAGCAGGCTGCTTAGAAGAGGCTGATCTTACCTTCGCTTTGTTGCCTAAGGTTACTTGAGTTTTATTACTGCTACGTGATGAATCTCAATTCAGAGCCAGGGATGCATGTGTGGAAGAAAATAGAGGTTTATTAAAAGAGGTTAAAACAACAAATAAATTGATAGGAAAGTTAAGAGATTAAAGAGAAGACCACTGTGGGTTGCTGATCGAACTGCTCAGGCCAGTTGACCAGGGTTTCAATAGGAATCGGGAAGGTAAAAGAGGAAGATTCCTTTCCTCAGATCTTCTTAAATTCTCCCTCAGAGTCCATGGGAGCCATGATGACCTGGGAGGGACCCAAGTCCATAACTGGAGATTTTGCCTTTTGGGAGGAGTCTCTTTTGGGTGTTCTTGGATGTACTTCCAGAGCCTGTTCTCCTTGGCTACCCCACCAGAAGACAATGCAACCAAAATTGGGTTAGAGGTCAGGCCCTCAGGTGTGGCCTAAATTAGTTATTAAAGGAAAAAGGAAGAAGGAACCTTCCCTCAACAGTGCAAACAAAAAGATTTACAAAGTTTGTCCCCAAGTAAACTCAACACTCCCTATGCTCATGTTTCTTTTGCATCAATTTTTGCCTGGAGATGCTCAGAGCTAGAGGGGGGGGCCCATTTACAAGCCCCATTCAGCCTGAGAAGCCAGTTTTGATCAGAAATATAAAACTTTGACAGATTTCAGAGTGGGAGGAGGGCAGAGGACATCCTGAAAGATAGCTATGAAGAGCTTAATGTGACGAGTATTTATAGAAAACACAGAGAGTTGGCAACTCTTGGTGGCCAACCAATCTGGTTCAACATTAGTGTAAAAAAGGTACCACTGGTGACTAGTTGCTCTCCTTCTCCATCCCTGAGGGCTGTCCTGCCTCAGAACTTACCTGATAAGGACTCATTCAGCAACAGGACTAGGATCTCCGATTCTGCCTGGATAATTTAGGTCTTCCTCAGATAAGTTTTACACATATAAAAACGGGATTTTTCCCATTCCCAAAGGTCTTGAACCATCCTGGTCTCCTGCCTTCTCAGGATGGTCTCTGTCTAATTGTTGATTCAACTGGGAAAGTCAGACTTGCACATGCACATAGAAGGGTTACAGGCTATTTCAGAGAGACCAAGTCAGGCTTCAGATTTATATCTGGAGAGACACAGACTTACTTATTAGTCTTAATTAGAGGCTGAGAAACTCAAGTTTTGATCAGAATTATAAGATTTTAAAATTTTCACTTTGGTACTTGGTAAGGGATGTAGAGTGCAGGGAGGCCAGAGGAGCGGTGGAAATGGGAATTCTGATCAGTAGCCACTGAGGCTCTGACCAGATCCCACAACTTCTAATGCCTTTTTGCTCTCCATGAATGGGAGAGGGACAGAAGGGAAGGAATGGGCAGGAAAGGGTGGGACCATCTGCTATCCAAACTTAACCCTTCCCTCAGAGTGTCTCTCTCTCCCCTGAGCAGAGAGCTAGGGTCTGAGGTCCCTAATCTCTGTATATCCTTATAGGTTGCCCTCTTGCCCAGGAAGAAAAAGAGAGACCTCATTCCTTCTGGGATCCTTCTCCCTCCTCCGCTCAGTCTGCAGAGGACCCAGGCCTGGCCCAGGCAGGGAGACCAGAGCCAAAGGGAATGGCCCTTGGGAGACATAGCCCTCCACCACAGGTAAGTGCAGTGTGCCCACAGATCAACATCAGGGAAAGGGGGGGAGGGTCTGATTAGAGAGAACCAAGCCCCAGATGGAGTCCTGACCTAGGGTTTTTATACCTATTGAGTATCAGAAGACAGGATCTAAGAAGCCACCTCTTGTTTGTCCAATAAGAGAAGGGAGAGACAGGTCCTGGAGCTAAAAGGAGGTCCCTGTCAGTTATGCCAAATCCTCCACAAAGGTGAAGCATCCCTTCAGGATATGGGCACACCCAGCAACCTTGAGGTAATGGGATGAGGTATTACAGATCAACACTCCCTCTAGTACAGAAGCAAGAACCTTTCCAAGTAGGCTCTTACGGTTTGAGGGACCTGAGAAATCTTTTGCTTTAGAAACAAAGATTTTTTACTTATGCTTTGAAGGAAGCCTAGGGGAGGAGAATAATATTCCCACCTGAAGAAACAACCATTGGAAAGTCACTGAGTCTGGCAGGTCTTCATGAAGGATCATTGAAACAGCCTGGTTCAGAAAGGAAGGAAGAGCAGGTATGAGACTAGAAAGATGGTCTGGGCTTTTTACATGTCGCCTACTTTCTGCCAGAGACCTTCCAAAGAACAGCTGACTTGGTCTTCTTGCCAGAATTATCAGGATCCACCAGCGAGATCTCAAACTGTATGCCAAAGTAGCAATCATCAAAGCCATCTGCTAAGCAGTAGAGTAATGCTTCTATGGACCCCACACTCATCTCATACTAGTAAATGACCGTAGTTATCTATAATCCATGTTTTTATTTGACTGAAACTGCTGGGAAACTTGGAGCAGCACAATATGGCAGAAACTAGTCATAGATCCACATCTTGTACTGAAGACTAAGAGAAGGGCAAAATGACTGCAGGATTTCAACATAGAGGTTAATCCCATAAATTACCAGTCTGATTTCCAATTAGGGAAGAATTTATAACCATAATCGGAATAGGGAATATTCTAAAATGTGAAATGACTTATTTTGATTATCTTAAATGATTGTTGACACATAAAACCAATGTAACCAATATTAGATGAAAAAATGAAATCTGAGGAAAAAATTTTTTACATCTGTCTGTGATAAAAGATATCATTTCTCAAATTCTAAAGAATAGTTTCTAATTTATATATTTATCTATTTATTTATTTTTAGGTTTTTACAAGGCAAAAGGCTTGCCCAAGGCCACACAAGTAGGTAATTATTAAGTGTCTGAGGTTGGATTTGAACTCAGGTCCTCCTGACTTCAGGGCCAGTGCTCTATCCACTGTGCCACCTAGCCTCCCTTCTCATTTATTTTTTTACATATAAAACTAAAGACCTATTTCCGTGACATAATATAATAAAAACTTGATTGCACATAAAACATCAAATATACTCTGTCAAACTTTAGTATTTAAATTTCTTTCCCCTTCCATCTCCCTCTCCACTTGAGAGAAGTCTGTTGCTAAAAACAAATAGAAATATATATGTAATATTCCATGATTTCTATTTATCAGTTCTTTTTGTAGATGTAGAAATTGTCTTTATCCTTAATTTGAATGTTAATAATCTTCCCCTGAAAGTTATTCTTCATCCAGTGTTGTTTTTGCTGTATACAATGTTCTCCTGGTTCTACACATTTCACTCTTCATTATTTGATTCAAATCTTTCCATGTTTTTCTAAAATCATTGTGCTTACCATTTCTCATAGCACAGTTGTATTCCATTGCAATCTTGTGCCACAACTTGTTCAGCCATTCTCCAATTGATATGCATTCCCCAAATGTCCAGTTCTTTTTATCAGAAAATGAGTTGCTATGAATATTTGAGAACACATAGGTTCTTTGCCTTCCCTAATCATCTTTGGAAATAGAATTATGTAGAGGAATTGTGGCCTTCTATTGCCAGTTTCATTATCCTTGGTATAATTCCAGATTGTTTTTCAGAATGGTTGGATCAGGTCCCATACTCCAATAATGAATTACTAATTTGATTTTTCCATATTCCCTTTAAAATCTGTTTTGCCCCTCTATCAGTTTATACAGTCTGAAAGATATACTCAAGGTTGTTTTAATTTACATTTATTTAATTATTAATATCTTGGAACATTTTTTCTTAATGACTTCATTGTAAAACTACCTGTTCAGGCCCTTAGACCATTTGATAACGAATTTTATTCTTGTAGATTTGAAAAGGTTTGTGTGTGTGTGTGTGTGTGTGTGTGTGTGTGTGTGTATACATACATATATACATACATATATATGTGTGTGTATATATATATATATGACCTTTCTCTAAGAGACAGTCCTAATATCTCCTCTCCATTTTTTTGCTTTCCTTTTGAGCTTTATGTTTTTATATAATATTATTGAAATTATTCATTTTATACCTAATTTTGTTCTCATCTTGTGTTTATTCATAAATTGTTTTCCTATCCAAATTGTTTGATAAGTAATAATTCATATTCTTTAGATCTTTTTGTAAATTTTTTGTTAATATATAGGTTGTGTGTCTATTCTGATTTGTTTTGGCAAATGATATTTTTGACTTTCTTCTTTCAAAGGAATGTTCTGATTTTTTTCAACTCATTTTTTTATATTGGCCCTATCTATCCCTGAACCATTAATAGTGCTTCAATTATTTAAATCTGACTTTGTATAAAAAAATTTTGTAATTTTGTTCACATCATTCCTGGACTTTTTTGTCAGGTATATTCTCAGGTATATTATACTGTCTAGAGTCAGTTTTTTAACAAATGTTGATGCATATTAAATTTAGGATTTCACATGTAATTGTATTATATGTAATTAAAGTATAATTTAATATTTCAAAATTCAACAGGGCATTAATATTTAAATACTCTTTAGTTAGTAGTTAATATTGAAAGGAAATCTTTAATATTAAAAACATTTTAAAATGCTTTCTTTTACTGTAATCACTTTTTTATGCAAAATTTGGCTTTCACTGTAAGATTTTTGGCATTTCATCATGACATCTAAAAGGCTAAAAATATGTGGTCATGGAAAACATTATAATAGTCTTGTTGTGAAGGTAAGCATATCCCCCATTCCTTCCAAAGGAAAAATAAAGCAAAATAAAGTATGCTTCAATCTGTAATGAGTCACCAACAACTCTGGCTTTGAGGATGCATTGTATTACCATAAGGTCTTTAGAATTGTCTTGAGTCATAGCATTGTTCAGAAGGGATCATTATATAACATTCCTGTTTCTTTGTATAAAGTACATTTCTCTTTGTATCCACTGATGAAAGTCTTTCCTGGTTTGATAGAGACCATACCGCACATTGTTTTTCATTGAAGAGTAGTATGTCAGTTGTAATCACTCACCATAAGTTGTTCAATCATTCCCCAAGTGATAGGAATTCCCTCAATGTCCAGTTCCTCATCACAAGAAAAGAGCTGTTATAAATATCCTTATGCTTGTAGGTCTTTTTCCTTTGTGTTTTTTCATCTTTTCTGATGGTGGCACTTGTAGGTCAAAGGGTAGACATGGTTTTATAGCCCTTTGAGCTTAGTTCCAAATTACTTCTCCAACAGTGCATTATCATCTAATTCTGCCAACATTTCCTCCAACATTTGTCATTTTCTCTTTCTGCCCCATTAGCTAATCTAATGAATTGTTCATTTGTTCATTTCTACAATTGATAGTAAAATAGGACATTTTTTTAAAAAAATGACCATGGATAACTTTGATAACCTCATTTGAAAACTTCATATCTTTTGAGCATTTATCATTTGGGGGATAGCTCTTGATTTACTCCATCTTGTTCCCCTACCCCTATTTATTCTATTCTCTCTCTCCTTTCATCCTGTCCCTCCTTGAAAGGATTTTTCATTTGACTGCTTTGCCCTACAATATTCCCTATGTTTTATCACCTTCTCTACCCCTTTCTCCCACCTCCTTGCCCTCCTAGTTTCTTCTAGGATAAGATAAATTTCTGTATCTAACTGTGTATGTGTATGTGTGTGGGTATATTATTCCCTCTCTGGGCTAATGTAATGTTAGGCTCACTCATACCTGCTCAACTCCCCCCCCCCCCCCCAACTCCACTAAAAGCCTCTTCTGGCCTCTTCTTTGTGTTGTAACTTATCCCATTCTATCCCCCATTTCCCATTCTCCCAGGACATTGCTCTCCATTTCTTAACTCCATCTTTTCATTATATTACCCTTTCATATTCATCTTCTCCCTGTGACTTGATTGTATATGCTTCTTCTAACTGCCCTAAAAATTGAGAAAGTTCATTTGAGTTATTGGTAACATCTTCCCATGTAGGAATATAAGTAGTTCAATATTATTAAGTCCCTTATGATTTCCGTTTCCTAAGTTTCACTTGAGTCTTATATTTGAAGATCAAATTTTCTATTTAGCTCTGGCCTTTTCATTAGGAAAGTCTGAAAGTCCCCTATTTCTTTGAATGTTCATCTTTTCCCCTGAAAGAGTATGTTCAATTTTGCTGGGTCATTGATTCTTTTTTTTTTTTAAGGTTTTTGCAAGGCAAATGGGGTTAAGTGGCTTGCCCAAGGTCACAAATTATTAAGTGTCTGAGGCTGGATGGATTTGAACTAAGGTACTCCTGACTCCAGGGCCAGTGCTCTATCCACTGCACCACCTAGCCTCCTCTGGGTCATTAATTCTTGATTGTACACCAAACTCTTTTGCCTTCTGGAACGTCATTTTCCAAGCCCTACAGTCCCTTATTGTAGAAACTACTTAATCTTCTGTAATCCTGATTGTGATTCCCTGTGAATTGAATTTTCTTTCTAGCTACTTGCTCTATTTTCTCCTTGATCTGGGATCTCCAAAATTTGACTATAATATTCCTGGCAGATTTCATTTTGGACTCTCTTTTAGGAGTTGATCTCTGGACTTTTTAAAATTTCTATTCTTCTTTGAGAATATCAGGATAGTTTTCCTTGCTTATTTCTTGGGAAATGATTCTAGGCTCTTTATTTTGAATATTGCTTTTAGATTGTCCAATAATTTCTCCTGGATCTATTTGCTAAGTGCGTTATTTATCCATTGAGAAATCACACATTTTCTTCTAGTTTTTCTTTTTCTTTCTTTTTATTTGGTTTTATTGTTTCATGATTGCTCACAAAGCCATTAGCCTCACCTTGATTGATTTTTATTTTTAGGAATGGTATTCTTGAGTGAATTTTTGCATCTCATTTTCCAATTTTGTTTTTTAAGGCATTCTTCTCTATTGGCTTTTTTTACATCTTTTTCCATTTGACCCAATCTGATATCTCCCTTAGTTGATTTTCAAAATCCTTTTTGAATTCCCTCATTGACTGAAACTAATTGATATTTTTCTTTGAGGCTTTGGACGTAGAAGCTTTGACTTTGTTATCTTCCCCTCTGAGTATATATTTTATTTTGCCTTATGACCACAGTCACTATTTATGTTCACTTTTTTTTCCCCTTCTGTTTCTAGCTCATTTCCTCAAGCTATGATTTGATTTTAAGTCTTTGTTAAGGTAGGGCCAAGACTCCAGAGAAAATTCAGACCCTGTTTGAAACTACTGGTTTGCCCTAAGAGCCAACATGAATCAAACCTCTTAAGAGATTTTTGAAGGTGAAAAGAGGGGTAAATACATAGGAAGATGAGAGAGCATGAAGGGTAATGAAGTAATTATTATTATTATGATTGTAGTAATAATAACTGTGAATAGGATGAACACTTCCATAAAGTAGAATGTGAATGCAGAGTGTATTAAAACCCCAAATCCTATGATATGCTGTATATAAGGAACACATTTGAGGCAGAGAGATAGATAGAGAGCAAAGGCAAAGGACTGGAACAGAATATATTATGCTTTATGTTAAGTGGAAAAAGCACGGGTAGCAATTCTTATTTCAGACAAAGCAGTTGTAAAAATAGATCTCATTAAAAGGGATAAGGAAGGAAAAGATATCATCCTAAAAGGTACCAGAGACAGCGAAGTAATTTCAACACTAAACATGTTCACATAAAGCAGTATAGTATCCACATTCTTAGAGGAGAAGCTAATTGAGTTACAGGAAGACATAGACAGCAAAAGTCTAGTGGTGGGGAATCTCTACCTCTCTCAGAATTAGATTAACCAAAAAATAAAGAAAAAGGAAGTTAAAGAGGTGAATAGAATGTTTAAGAAACTTATACTTGATCAACCTCTAAGAGAAAATTGAATAAGAATAGAAAGGAACACACCTTTTTTTTCTGCAGTGCCTGGCATCCACACAACCATTGACCATGTATTTGGGCATAAAAACTGCATAATCAAATGCAGAAAGGCAGAAATATTGAATGCACTCTTTTCAGACCATGATGCAGTAAAAAGCACATTCAAGTCCAAGGGCCATGGAGAGATAGACCTGGAGATAATTGGAAACTAAATAACATAGATTTAGAGCATAAGTGGTTCAAACAAGAAATCATAGAAGTGATTAATAATTTCATCCAAGAGAATGACAGTAATCAGACAACATGCCAAAACTTATGGGAGATAGCCAAAGTAGTTATTAGGGTAAATATTATATTTCTAAATGTTTACATAAATAAGATAGAGAAGGGGGAAATCAATGAACTGGGAATGCAATTATAAAAGTTAGATAATGAACAAATTAAAAATCTCCAATTAAAAAAGAAATTAGAAATTCTGAGAATTAAAGATGAAATTAACAAAGTCTTAAGGAAGAAAAATTATTAAGTTAATAAATAAGCCTGAGTTGGTTTTATGAAAAAAATAGATTAGGCTTTAGTTAATTTGATTTAAAAAAAGATAAACCAAATTAAAAACCAGTAAAAGAAAACTAGTATTAAAAATTAAAAAGGTGAATTCACCACTAATGAGGAAGAAATAAACATTCAGAACTGTTTAACTGTATGCCTATGAGTTTGAAAATCTTAGAGAACATGATGAATATTTACAAAAATATAACCTCAGGTTAAAAGAAGAGTAAATTGAATCCTTAACTATCCCCATTTTAGAAAAGGTTGTTGATTAGAGAAATGCAAATTAAAAAAATCTCTGAAGTACCAACTCACACCTATTAGATGGGCCAATATGACTAGAAAGGAAAATGATCAATGTTGCTGAGGGAAAAGTGAGACAATAATGCATTATTGGTGGAATTGTGAACTGATCCATACTTTCTGGAGAGCAGTTTGGAATAATGTCCAAAGGGCGATAAAACTTTGCATATCTTTTGATCCAGAAATACCACTACTGGGTCTCTATTTGGAAGAGATCTTGAGAAAGGGTAAACATTCCACGTGTATAGAAATATTCATAGCAGCTCTTCATTATATAAATATGTTTTTGGTTTCCCAATTATGTATTAGTTTGTATCTATCATTACTTGAAATGGTTTTGAATTTTGCACCCCCCCCCCCATTCCCTTGCCCCTTCCCTCCACAGATGGCAATTCGAATAATCTGCATAACAGCTTTTGGTAGTGGGAAAAAATGGAAAATGAGGGAATCTTCCATCAATTGGGGAATAGTTGAACAAATTGTTATATATGTTTGTGATGAAACACTATTATTCTGTAAGAAATCATGAGGAAAGACTTACATGAACTGATGCTGAATAAGATGAGCAGAACCAGAAGAACATTATACACGCTAACAAGATGGGTGATGATCAACCATGATGGACTTGGTACTTTCAGCAGTACAATAATTAAAGACTTACATCTTGTTTTGGAAAATACCATCCATATCCAGAGAAGGAACTGTGGAGTTTAAATGAAGCCCAAAGCTGATTATCTTTAATTTTTCAAAGTTGTCTTCTGTATCATGTCATTTTTTTTCTCTATTATTTTCCTTTTTCGATCCTTCTCTCACAACATGATCAATATGGATCTATGTTTAGAAAGGTAGAACTTTTTCTCAGGGGAGGGAAGAAAATAAAATGTAAAATACAAAACATTGCAAAAAAAAAAAAAGGTTCACTAAAATCCTCCTTTGCAGGTAGTTGGAAAAAGAAATAAATGTTTAGTATAGAAAAAGAAGAAATAAAAGCAATTATAGAGCCATAACAAAATATTTTAGCTCTCTCAAGCTCGATTTAGTAAATATTATCTCCTTCATTTGGATGGAAACAATTTCATACCACTCAGTTTAGTTCTTTAATGGCATTTTATGACATTAACATTCCATATTTCTCTCCAGATAAAAATTAATTTCAGGGATTTAGAAGATATAATTTATTTTCTATATCCTCTATTCAGTCAAATGTCTATAGAATACATTTGTTCTCTAGAATGTACATTTTTGATTGCTTTCCACAAATTCATCAGTTTTCTTAAGTTTCTTTTTTTGCTGGTTTTGATGAAGTAGCAGATCTTCTCTCTTTCTCCTCCATGTTCTCATAGTCAGTAGAAATTCACATTAAGACATTTTTCAACTTTTGTTTCAATAGAAAATAGCAAATGTATATGTTGGTATTCCAGTGAACTTTTCAAAATTCCCAGTGTTGGTTCTGATTCTATTAAAGAGTTTTAGATTTAGGTAAAGCCCTTCTTTTTCCTTCAGTTTTCTCCTTTAAATTGATGAGCATTGGCCTGCATCAATTCTGAAGTGTGTTTTCTCTTTTAAGTTTTCTGAGTTTTGATGTTTTAGGTGGTGGTGACATTCAAGGATGTGGCTGTGGACTTCACCCCAGAGGAGTGGAGCCTGTTGGATGATGCTCAGAAACAGCTGCACAAGGATGTCATGCTGGAGATTGCTCAGAACTTGCTTCTCTTGGGTAAAGACCATTTCCCCTGGGAGCTCTAAATCTGTCATTAGTAGGAGAATCTTCACTCCCTCCCTAATGTAGAGGATTGGTGGCATCCATCACTTCTTAGAAAGGCCAAAGTGCCGACCTCCCTTTTGAAGAGACAAGAATCTGCTGCTGCCTGGTTTTCTCAGGAGAGTTGTTTTTGTTGTGGGCTAGGGATCTTGGAGTTTACTTTGTAGCTCCTGAAGGTTTCTCCTTTTTCATCTGAGTAACTTTAAGTGAAGGACCAAACCAGTGATCCTGAATCTCAGACTTGGGATAATCTCAGGCAGTGCAAGTTTAATCTCTGCCTGGATATGAATTTTGCCTGCAAAGTCTCTCAGCATAGATCCTGTAGCTTCTCCTTGAAGATGGGCAGTGAAGGGACCCTCTGTCTCCTTGGCTCCAGGTCCAGTGCTCCCTCCTCTGCACTATCAGCTGCCTCTAATTCCTAGCAAATGAAAGCAATGGAATATGACCGTTGCTCTATGAGGGAGTAAAGAAAGTTGGAATTTTCTGATTCCAAGTTGATGCCACATTTTTTGTTGTTCCTCATCCCATAACCCTCAAAGTTCCTATGAATAACCTTCCTGGACACTTTCTTTGAATCTTCTTTGAGACCACTTTGTGATACTTGCTTACATTCCACTTTCCCCAATGAGGAAGAAATTACAAGTTTCTTTCCATCCTCATTCCCAATTTATTTCCCATGGCCAGGATTTCCAGTTCCTAGAGAAAATTTATTCATCCGCTTGGAGCAAGAAGGTCTGAGGATCTCCTGTCCAGGTGAGTGAGTGACTGATGTGTGTATGCTGGGCCCCAGGTAGCTTCTGGATGTGACAGGAAAGAAGTTGTTGTAGACTTGGGGGGTTGGAAGACCTGACTGTTATTCTTTTTCAGATACTTTTTTAGCAGTGAGATCCTGGGCAAGTCATTGAAACTGTGAGACTCAGTTTCCTTATTTGTTAAATGAGGGACTTAGACTCCCTGAACTCTCATTTCCCTTCTAGTGGTAGTTCAGAGATCCCATTCAAAGTCTTTGTTGGCCATTTTGGAGTATGGCATTCCCCTGCAACTATCTAGAGAGGATTGAGATTGTCTTATATGTTGTCTTTCATAAATCAAGAAGCATTTTTTAGGCGGCTATGATATGCCAGACCCTTTACTAAGCACTAGAGACATAAGGAGATTCCTTGTTCCCAAGAAGTTCACAGGCTCATAGGAAACATAACAGGGCCAGAATTCTATAAAACCTGCTTTATCCAAGGTAAACTGGAGCCAGGTAAGAGAAGGAAGATTAAGGGGATCTGGATGAATCTTAAGAAGAAGGTGGGGTTTGAGCTTGTATTTCAGAGAAGCCAGATCGAGCATTCTAGGTATGAATTATCATTAACATGGGGAATGGGACAAATTTCCCCATAGATAGTAGGGTGACCCAGCTACTTGTCTATAAGAAACAGCTTTGGTACAAGGTTTCACATTGAAAGGGTAGGAATGTGCCCTATTCTATTATATATATTGCAATTATGCCTCCAAGTCATTCCTCTCTATATCCTTTGATTCAGTGATAACCACAAGGAGACCTCTAAACTAAAGAGATCAAAGATATAGAGGGTCAAAGCACCCTGCACAAGAAATGGTTATAAATGGGGTTCATTGTTGTTTTAAAAAGGAAACTGGAAACAAAGGTGATACCCCTGTATTGAGAAATGACTGAGGAAGTGATGACCCAAGAAATTAATGGGCCCTTGTGGTCTGAGCTGATCTGATGAATGGCTCAATTTCAGAGAATCTGATCAATGCAGTGAACAGCTATGACCCCAGAGTAGAGTAAAATCTTCCTGAATCTGGGTTTGGGAATCTCTTCTCTTAACCATCTTGAAAAGTATATTGGGATTCACACTGGTGAGGTAACTGTAAGAGACTACCATTCATCCATTTTCAGGGGTGTGTATATCTGAGATATCCATCTATTGTACCACCAGCTGTATTGGGCTTTCAAAGAGAATAAAATGATATGGTCTCTTACCTAGGTGTGAAGGGGAAAGTGAAAGAGAATTTTACAAGGTCTTTAGAAGGATAGAAATTTCTTTTACCTTAATAGTTTGCTTACCTGTCCACAAAAAGAATCACTAAGTAGAATGATAAAAAATTTTGTAGTGGCTCAGTATATTTTTGTAATGGACTAATTAGTAGCTTATTAGTAGTTAGATTGGCTAAGTAGTTTAGTAATTGATAAATGAACATTTGGGGGAATTGCATATATTTCTTTTGAGATTATTTTTTTTTTACAAAACTATGTTTCCTTTTTGAAAGCAAAGCTCTTTAATTTATTGATTGACTTCTTTTACCCTGCACCATAGGCTACTTTCTCCCAGAAACTACTAAAGCTTGACTTAGGTAGCCAACCAGTTCTTCTAAAAAATTATCCTGCAGTTAGTATAGGTATACAAGTAGAAGATAAGTAATGATTAATAAAATTGATAAAAATATGATTTCTGTAGTGTATGTTCGTATGCAGTTGTTGATGAATTTTTCAGATGCTGGCTAGTGATCCTGATCAGGGAACCTGTCAGCTGTCCTTGTAGGAAAAAAATCTGTTTGTAAGATTTTGTTCTGTTTGATTATATTGCTGATGATGAGATTTGATTACAATGTTATTAGTGAAGGAGGAAATCTTCTGGTATAGGGAGAGAAATCAAGTAGGGTTCTTGAGTTTGAGATGTTCTAGGAAAGAATCTAATTTGACCTCAGATGAAGAAAAACGATTGGCATTCATGATGACGTTTCCTCTTTAGCAACCAAAATATCATGTTGAATGGACTCTTCAGTGAAATTACATCATCTTTTTAAACATGTTAGATAAAGATATTATAGATAGTAGATTGAGACAAATTGTGAGCCTTTCTGTGATAATTTACACAATACCATGGAGATTTGAATAGATTTTATGATAGATAATACCGAAATTTTTTTCATGACAGTGGAGAATAATCTTTGTCTCAAGTTGACTTGAAATTTATACTGAATGACTACACAATTGGGCATCAAAACTAGTCTATACTGAATTAGAAAATAATAAAATTGGCATCATGCAAATACATTTGATGAAAATACTGAAAGTCCAATGGAGAACATCCTATCTAGTGCAGTGGATGTCACCAGGTTTGAGTTCTAATCTTTGATGCTAGGATTGGGGTCAGTTCACTTGGCCATTCTGATCCCATGGCCCAAGTTGTAAAGTATGATGACAAAGCTAGCTCTGCAGTTGTCTCAGGTTTGTCGTGAGGATCTAACACAATTGTGTTTGGATTTCCTTGTGTATTCAATTATCCTGTAAGTTTAAACTTAAAGCATTTTTAAGTGATTGATTCTGCCCATATAAGTTTGAAGCCTCTTTTTTTGACTGGGGAAATTGAATGTCAGTTACTTTACTTTCTGCTAATTGAAATAAGAGGATATATTTATATTTACCCATGTATGTGTATAAGTGTATGTATTTGTTTCTATCAGATGGAGCCAGGTTTGATGAGGAGATGAGTAGAAATCTGAAAATGACGTCTTGGAATGGCAATACTTGTTACAGTGAAGAGAGGGCTAATCTGGGTAAACATCAGAGAACCCACATTGTTGAGAAAGGATATAAATATACACAACATGGAAAAACTTTCAATAAGTGTTCTAGTATTACCAGATCTAAGAGAATCTACCTTGAGGAGAAATCTTATGAATGTGGAAAGACTTTCGTGTTCAACTCCAGTCATGCTCAATATCAGAGAATCCACCATAGTAAAACACCTTACTTCTGTAATCATTGTGGAAAAAGTTTCATGCAGCGCTGCCGTCTTGCCGCACATCAGAGAATCCACAATGGAGAGAAACCTTATGAATGTAATCAGTGTAATAAGACTTTCAGAGAGAGATCCAGTCTTGCAGTACATCAGAGAATCCATACCGGAGAGAAACCTTATGAATGTAATCAGTGTGGAAAGGCTTTCACACAGAGCTCCAGTCTTGCAGTACATCAGAGAATTCACACTGGAGAAAAACCTTATAAATGTAATCAATGTAGAAGGACATTCAGAGCAAACTCTGGTCTTGCCGCACATCAGAGAATCCACACTGGAGAGAAACCTTATGAATGTAATCAGTGTGGAAAGGCTTTCAGACTGAGTTCCAGTCTTGCTGATCATCAGAGAATCCACACTGGGGAGAAACCTTATGAATGTAATCAATGTGGCAAGACTTTCACACAGAGGTCTGGTCTTGGGGAACATCAGAGAATCCACACTGGGGAGAAACCTTATAAATGTAATCAATGCGGAAAGGCTTTTACACAGAGAGAGAGACTAGCTGATCATCAGAAGATCCACACTGGAGAAAAACCTTATGAATGTCATCAATGTGGAAAGAGTTTCTTCCATCTCTCCAGTCTTGCTAAACATCAGAGCATCCACACTGGAGAGAAACCTAATGAATGTAATCAATGTGGAAAGATTTTCATTTATAGCTCCAGTCTTGCCAAACATCAGAGAATCCACACTGGAGAGAAACCTTATGAATGTAATCAGTGTGGAAGGTTGTTCATTCATAGCTCCAGTCTTGCCAAACATCAGAGAATCCACACTGGAGAGAAACCTTATGAATGTAATCAATGTGGAAAGACATTCAGAACGAACTTCAATCTTGCTGAACATCAGAGAATCCACACTGGAGAGAAACCTTATAAATGTAATCAGTGTGGAAAGGCTTTCAGACTGAATTACAGCCTTGCTCAACATCAGAGAATCCACACTGGAGAGAAGCCTTATAAATGTAATCAGTGTAGGAAGACTTTCAGACAGAGTTCCAGTCTTGCTAAACATCAGAGAATCCACACTGGTGAGAAACCTTATAAATGTAATCAATGTGGAAAGGCTTTCACACACAGAGAGAGACTAGCTGATCATCAGAGAATCCACACTGGAGAAAAACCTTATGAATGTAATCAATGTGGAAAGATTTTCATTCATAGCTCCAGTCTTGTCATACATCAGAGAATCCACACTGGAGAGGAAACCTTATGAATGTAATGAGTGAGCATCAGAGAAACCACACTGGAGAGAAATCTTATGAATGTAATCAATGTGGAAAGACTTTCAACAGCACGCCTTGAGGAGGCCACTTAACCCCAATTGCCTTGTGAACCTGCCCACCCCCCAAAAAAATATCCAAAAGAAAATGACAGGTTCTACAAGAAGTTTTCCTGTCTAATCAGTCAGGTTCTACATTGGTACATAAGTGTCATTGATTTGATTTATGATTCTCTAACCATCCATAAAGTCTGTTCTCTGTCAGAACCAACAAAGTTCCAGGTAGTAGCCAGACCCCTCTCTCCTTGCTAGTGGATTTGTGAACCTTCATCCTTAGAATAAAAATAGAGTAAAAGGAAAAGTTAGGTTCTACTGGAAGTTTTCTTGTCTAAGATAAAGGGTGTTGAGAACTGTAGGGGGAGTTCAGGGAAAGGGCAGCTTGGCTTGCTCTGAGCTCACTTGACCCTCCTGCAAAAGTTATTCCTGTTCCTTGGTTTTATCAACTCATAAGAAAAGTGTTTGCCTGATAGAGACACATATGGTCTTCCTGGGAAAATGTTGAGCCAAGGGTCTTGGCCTTTAGCACTGCCTAGGACTTTCAGACTTTTCTCCTGTGTAAATGATTCGGTTTTCCTCTTTAACAATCTGTCTGGTGCTCTCATTAAATGGATTTGCTAGATTGCCCTGCTAGCAACCCCACCCTTGTGAAGCCCTCTCATTTATCTTCTGGGCTGCATTAATCCCCCTGCCTGACTGGGGGGGCTTTAATAAAAGGGGCCAGCCTCCTGCCTTCTCAGGATGGTCTTTGTTTCATTGTTGATTCAACTGGGAAAGTCAGACTTGCAGATGCACTTAGAGGGGCCCAGGCTAATTCACAGAGACCAAGTCCATATTCAGATTTATGTCTGGAGAGACACAGACCTACTTCTCAGTCTTAATTAATTTCAGTTTGGCAGTTGAATGCAAGGAGGGCAGAGGATCAGTGGAAAGGAGAGTTCTGATCAGGAGCCACTGAGACTCTGACCTGATCCCATCTGGGAGGCCACTACCTTTAATGCTTCTTGGCTCCCTCTTGGACCTTGGTGAAGGGGAGAGGGATAGAAAGGAAGACTTAAGAGGGTGGGACCAGCTGCTTTTCAAACTTCACCCTACCTTTTGTCTTTCTCCATCCCTTGGAGTTTCTCCCCTGAGGAGAGAGCCAGTGTCTGTGGGCCCTAATCTCTGTATATCCCCATAGGTCAGCCTCTTGCCCAGGGTGAAAAAGAAAGACCTCATTCCATCTGGGATCCTCTCCCTCCTTAGCTCAGTTTGCAAGGACCTTTCCTGACCCAAACTGGGAGAGCAGAGGGAATGGCCCTTGGGAGTCGTAGCCCTCCATCACAGGTAAGTGCAGTGTGTCCATCAGGGGGAGGGGAAGGGTCTGGTTAGAGAGAACCAAACCCCAGATGGATTCCTCAATTGTGATTTTTAATACCTATTGACTATCAAAATGTAGCAGCTACTTGAGTTCAGTTATTACCTGTGAAGAATCAGGTGTAAAAGAAAATAGAGATATATTAAAGAAGTTATAATTCTTAAGAAGAGTTTAATAAAAGCCTGGTGGATTGCTCATTCATTTTGGCAGGTCAGCTGGCAGGCTCAGCTGAATTCTGGAAAGGAAGAGAGAGAGAAAGGACTGGCAGGCATAAGACTTGGGTTTACCAGGCACATGGTGAAGCCCATGGTGCTTCATGTGATTTAAGGAAGAGCCAGAGAAAGGCCCATCCTGGATGGGAGGCCAGAAGGAGCCAGAGAACTAGAGGGGTCAGCGCTTCCTGTTAAATAACCCCCCATTGTAGGCTAGACAGAGGATGGTACTTGGGAGGGGTCTTCTACACTTTGGAGCAGGTAACTTCCAATGGCAATCTACCACTGTTGGTCTTTCCTGTCTCAAGGTACTTGGTGTCCAATTTTAACACATCATTTCCTGCCCGCCACGGTCCAGGCCAAGTTTAGGTGAAGGAGAAAATAGATAAGATACATCAGGGTGAAGAAGAGTATCCAAGGGAGGCAAAAATCTCAAGAGGAGGAGCTTCCACCTATTTAGCAGATTTTGTTTCTGCGAATTCACAATTCTCTATCTTTTCCCTGCATCAAGAAGACAGGATCTAATAAGTCACCCCTACCTTGTCCAATAAAAGAAGGGAGAGACCCCCTTTTCAGTACAAGGACAGGAGCTAAAAGGAGGTCTCCCTCAGTTATGCCAAGACCTCCACAAAGATGAAACTCCCCATCAGTATATTGGCACACCTTGTGACCTTTGAGGTAATGGGATGAGTTATTAAAGATCAACACTCTCTAGTATGGATGGTAGAACCTCTCCAAGGGGGAAGGCTCTTAAAATTTGAGGGCCCTGAGAAATCTTTTGCTTTAGAAACAAAGATTTTTTGCTGATGCTTTGAAGGAAGCCTAGGGGAGGAGAACATTATTCCCACCTGAAGAAACAGCCATTTTAAAGTCACTGAGTCTGGCAGGTCTTCATGAAGGATCAGTGAAACGCTGGGTCCCTGGTTCAGAGAGGAAGAACAAAAGGTTGAAGGAGACTAGAAAGATGGTCTGACCTTTTACATGTCGCCCACTTTCTGCCAGAGACCTTCCAAAGAACAGCTGACTTGGTTGTCTTGCCATAGTTCTCATGATCCACAGGTAGATCTCAAACTGTATAAGGTGGCAATCTTCAAAATCAACAGGTTCTTGCTAAATAGCAGAGTGATGGATCAGTGGACCAGACTAGACATACATCTCACAATAGTAAATGACTCTAGTTATCCAGTGTTTTTATTTGACTAAAAACTCCTGGGAAAACTGGTGTAGCACAGTATGGCAGAGCCATAAATCATCATCATCATCTACAGTAGACTAAGAGATGGGCAAAATGGCTGCAGGATTTCAACATAGTGTATGATCCCATAAACTGATTAGGGGTGCAAGTGATCATTTACCTGACAGTTTTACAAATAAGGGAAGAATTTATAACCAAAACTGGAATAAGGAACATTCTAAGACATGAAATGGCTTATTTTAATTGCCTTAGAAGATTTTTGGACCCACAAATTCAATGCAATAAAGGGGCAGCTTGGTGGCACAGTGGATAGAGACTGGATTTGGAGACCTGAGTTCAAATTTGGCCTCAGACATTTAATAATTACCTAGCTATGTGGCGTTGGGCAAGTCACTTATCCCCATTACCTTGCAAAAACCTAAAAAAAAAAAACCAAAAGCAAAAACAAAAATCAATTCAGTCAAGATTAGAAGTAAAATAATTCTCAGGAAAAATATTTTTTTGCAAGTGATTGTGATAAAGAAGTCATTTCTCAAATATCTAAAGAATAGAATCTAATTTGTTTAAATATGAAATAAAACTAGTTTTTCCATAACATAATAACGATAAAATTGATTTCACATGAAATAAAAACTCCACTATGTAAAGCTTCCTCTTTAAATTCAAAAGAAAATGATCATTTAAATTTATTCCCCTCCCCTCTTTTTTCTTCCCCTTCCATCCCTATTGCCCACCTCAGAGATGTCTATCACTAAACAAAAATAGAAATATATATGTAATACTATTCCATGCATTCTTCTACTTAACCACCTCTCTCTGGATGCAGATAGTGCCTTTATCCATAATTTGGATGTTAATAATAGTCAAAATGACTCTACTCAAAGTCATTCTTCAAACAATATTTCTTTTACAGTATACAGTGTTCTCTGGGTTCTACACAAAATACTCTTCATTATTTCATGCAAGTCTTTTTAACCTTTTTTGAAAGTATTGTGCTCATCATTTCTTATGGCACAGTGGCACAACTTGTTCAGTCATTCCCCAATTGATGGGCATTCGCAAAATGTCCAGTTCTTTACAGCACGATGAGAGCTGATATGAATATTTGAGAACACATAGGTTCTTTGTTTTTCCTAATCATCTTTGGAAATAGACTTTGTAGCAGTATTACTGGCCCAAAGGGTGTATGTATATTTCTTAACTCTTTGGTTATAATTCCAGATTTGTTCCCCAGAATGGTTAGATCAGTTGCCAATTCTTCCAATAAAGAATTAGTATGCCAATTTTCCCACATCCTTCTGATATTTGTTGTTTTTACCTTTGATCAGTTTAGGCAATCTGAAAGGTATAAAATGGTAGCTTAAGGGTGTTTTAATTTGTATTTTTCTAATTATTAATGATTTAGAGCAGTTTTTTTTTGTAATGAACTGCCTGTTCATCTTTTGACCATTTTTTTTAAATTGGCAAATGATTCATTCTTAGAGATTTGCTAAAATTCTCTCTCTCTCTATATATATATTTTAGTTATGGACCTTTCTCTGAGAAAGACTTTAAGTATTTCCCCTCAATTTTTTTAGCTTTCCTTTTGATCTTGGTTATATTTTAATATAATGTAATTGAAATTATCCATTTTATACCTAACTTTGTTCTCTTATCTTGTTTATTTATAAATTGCTCTCCTATCCAATAGTCTAAGATCTTGTAATATTTTTCTTAATATTTAGGTTGCCTATTTATTTTGATCTTATCTTAGCAAATGTTGTGAGATTAATCTTTGCCTAGTTTGTCATACTGCTTTCCAGTTTTCTCAACAACTTTTTTTAGCAAATAATGACTTGTCATAATCTTAAGTTTTTGCAACTATAAGGTTGCTCTAATTATTTGCTGCTGTAAAATGTGTCTACTCTGTGCCATTGATCTACCTTTCTATTTCTTAGTGCCATTTAGTTGGTTTTGTTTTGTTTTGTTTTTAGTTTTTTGCAAGGCAGTGGGGTTAAGTGGCTTGCCCAAGGCCACACAGCTAGGTCATTAGTAAGTGTCTGATTTGAATCCAGGTACTCCTGACTCCAAGCCCGGTGCTTTATCCACTATGCTACCTAGCCGCCCCTGTTTTTTGACTTTGTGTCAGTTTTATGGTCATCTTTGAATTAATGCATAGATAAAAATGACTACTTCACAAAACAAAAGAACAGATAAAGCTGGCCTTTTACAATAACAACCTGAATTTTATCTAACATTTCAAAGTTTACAGAATTCTTTCCTAACAACACACCTGGAAGGGGGAAGTAGGGCCAGTATTATTCCCGTTTTATAGATGGGCAGATGTGGTGTCTGAGGTTCAGAGACATTAAGTTAAGTTGCCTGGGATAAAAAGAACTATGATATTTTACTTGTTTCAGTCTCCAGCTCCATGCTTTTATTACAATACCATGCTACCTCCTATATCTATCATAGACATATATGATTTATATATGTATGCATATTTACATATATTTTAATAATTTCTTTAAAAAAGAATGCTTATTCAAGACTTCAGCATTCTCAAGTTCTTGGCAGTCCTTTTTTCTGCATCAGATGTAGGAGTAAACAATCAACAAATATTCATTAAGTCCTTATATAAGCCACTCACAATGAATACACAGAAATTAAAGTTTCTGCATCAAGTGTACATTCTATTTGCATAATGTATATAAACATACATAAATGAATGAAGTTTGTATGTTCCTATATATGCATTTATAAAAGTGTGTATCTATACATATATGCAAAATAAATAAAGGGGAATAGAGTGGAGTGGTTCAGTACTATCAGCTGCAGGGAGTAGGGAAGGGTTCCTAGGGGATGGTCCTTGATTGGAGCTCTGAAGAAAACTAAGGATTTTATGAGGTGGAGGTAAAGCGAGAATGCTTTCCAGAGATGAGAAACAGCTTTTGCACAGGCAGAGATAAAGAGAAGTGGTATATGTAAGGAATAGCAAGAAGCTAAGTTTGGCTCATATGAAGGGGAGTGATAGCTAGCAATAGGTTGGGGACATGGGAGAGATGATCATCCATCAAAGATCACTTTGATTCATCTACTGACCGCAATCTCAAATGGGATTTTTGAGTAGCTAGGCAGTACAGTGAATAGAGCAACGCTAATTAGTTCTAAACCCAAGTATAATTTTGACCTGACACTTTCCTGTGATCCTGGTCAAATTATTTAACCCTATTTGCCTTAGTGTCCTCATGTGTAAGATGAGCTGACAGTGATAAACCACACTAGTATCGCTGCCGAGAAAACTGCACATGGGATCACAATCATTCATTACTGCAATGACTGAACAACAAAATGGGCTTTAGCTGAGAAAGCTAAGCTTGAAAATAACAAAATGACACTTGTTGAAATTTATAATGTAGGTTGGTCTTCGCTCCTAAAGAGACCAAACGAATGCATTAGGAGGACTTTTAGCAGGATAACTCCAGTTTTTCTTCACAAAATTTTAATAATTCTGTCTCAGATTTGGTCTTCAGAGTAGTGTGGTAAAGTTGGAAAGCATGCTAGTCTGGAGTTAACCCAGCTATCCACACACCAGCTTAGAGATCGTTTCTCTTCCCGATACTCTATTTCTTAATCCATAAAATAAGGATTGTCTCTTTCATGCTGTGAGGAAAGTTACTTGGTAAACCTCAGAATTCTAAATAAATTGTAATAATGACAAAACATTTTCGGTGTTTTATCTTTAGTGATGTTTTAAAACCCACACCCATAGGAATGGAAGTTATTTTTTTCTAAACCGTATATAAAATAGTTCATAAGACATCAGAGACCCTCTATTCTGTCGAAGTGGAGGGAAAAAAGGAATACTGAAGAAAAATGTAAATCTATAATTCAGAAAAGAGATTCAATGTCATATTACACTACTTACGTTTTTGAAAATGTAGCTTTTGGAGTCCTTGCTATAATGCTCAAGAGCTAGAGGAGATATGAAATAAGTTGTCATTCATAACTTCAAATATTATTTATTAGCATACAATCCTTTTTCCTGCCACCTTTTGCAAGAATTTAATCTGCTTTTGTGGATGACTAATTTCTAAAGTTACATTTAAATTCAACTCTTCATATAAAGTATTTTAAGAGCTGTCACCCCAAACTGCTTTATATTACGCATTTGGCTGAAGTTAAATCTCAAAAGGATGTATCTTTTTCAAGTAGAATGTGGGGAGGGAAGTAGACTGTCGAGATTGACCTGCTGAAAAACAGTCTTACTATCCCTTAGTCATATTGGAATATATAGTAGCAAAGAATTGTTGTTGCTTTAATTGAAACACCATTTCAGGAACTACCAGACTTATTTGATCTTTGTATTTTATTAGTTAAGAGCAATGCAGATTGGTGTGTTTTTTTTTTTGCAAGGCAGGGGGTTAAGTGACTTGCCCAAAGTCACACAGCTAGGTAATTCCTATGTATTTGAGACAGGATTTTATCCACTGTGCCACCTAGCTGCCCTGAGATTGGTGCGTTATTGCACTGTACCTTGAAGCTCCCTGAAATATGAATCAAGAAGCCCAAGTTCTGAACACTGTCATGTAGAAATAAGCCTTGTTCCTTTATAACAATGATAGAGCAATAATCAACTCTCACAAATTACATGTTGTTCTAGGATTTGGAGGATGAAAGTGCATCATGAATCCTTTGGTTTTGTGATTGATTATTGTGTTCATCAGAGTTGTTATGCCTTTGAAAGTTATATTCACAATATTGTTATTTCTACATACACTTTTGATCCCTTTCCTATTGGTCTTAGGGCCCTGCTCTATGTTCTCCCTTGGTGATCCAAACCCAAGTTCATTGATAGTGGAGTCCTCTCTGACACTAGTGTTTCCTTCCCTTAGGAGCCATGCAGTCTTCAGACTCTGGAAGGTATCCAAAAGCTTCAGCATTAATCCAGTTCTAAATTTTCTTCTCTCAGATTTTAAGTCCCTTGAAATTTACCTCTTAATCTTTGTATTCTATCCTCTAGAACAGACAAGGACAAATAACATACACTTAATTGTTACAGATAAGGAAACCTAAACTAACAGTTAACTTTGACTCCAAGTCACACAGGAAGTCTAGAGCCTTCAGATATTCCTATTAGAAGACATTTTGTAAACATAATGAGGCCCACAAATTTTCTCCAAGCCTTTTAATATTTCATTTTTAACAGCCTTGAGGCACAAGAAACATTAAAAAAATTCATCTTTTTAAGATTGAAAGTTTTATATAGTGCTTATGTAATAAACCAACAATTTTGAAATTTCTGCAACATTTTGAATAATACCCTAGTCCATGGATTGAATGAATAATTTAACAAAAGCAGGTATAGAATAACTAACTTCAGGTAAGCACATTCCTGGGGCTTTACACCAAGTATGAAATTATGAAACAGATCAAAAAAAATTGTCCATACAAAGAAACTTCTGAAAGCTCGTGTCTTTCCATTTCCAAAGGTTTTATGCAGGTGTTTATGATCTAGACAATTTGTTCTTTTCTTAAAGAGTAAGACCACATTTGAAGTGGACTGGGGTTTCATAAAACAAAATCCTTTAGGAAGAGAACATGAAGTTATTCACAAAAGATATTTAAATTTCTGATGCCATATGTAACTAGCATTAAATTTTTATATGTCCCCAAAGATGCAATTAGAATTTGTTTTAAAAAATTCATTTGTAGTTCCTAAAATGAATTAACAATGAGGAAATTATTCCCATACCAGTTCACATAAAAAAATTTCACAACGGGTCCAATTTAGCTCATACCTTTTAGGATCAGAAATATTAAGTGCAAATGGTTATTAATGTTTAAGAGGTCAGTTCCACTCTGATGCCACATTTCTTCCAAAGAAGCTTGAGCTTTGCTAATTCCTTGTCTTAGCTCTCAGTAGCAAACCTCTTCCCCTAATTATTTGCACCCTATTTCTAGTAGCACTTCTTTAAAGCATACCCAGATGAACAAGCTAGGAACTCCACAAAAGCTTTATTACACTTGGTAGAGTGTTCACCCCATCCCCCCCTTTTTTTAGTCACCAAAATCATCACTTTAAGGTTCTCATTTCTTAAGACTATAAAGCTAGAGGGGATTATAGAACAAGATTTTAATGCTACTGTAAAAGCATTTTTTTTTGCAAGGCGGTGGGGTACAACTAGGTAATTATTAAGTGTTTGAGGCCGGATTTGAACTCAGATACTCCTGACTCCAGGGCCTGTGCTCTATCCACTGTGCCACCTAGCTGCCTTCATTTATGATTTTTTTAAAGGAAGATTTTTTTATAAACAGTTCATAGCAAGTTATTGGGGTCAGTATGTATTTTAGAAGACAAGAGTGTGTTTGGTCTAGAATAGCCCAATATGTGCCAGATGCTAGGCTTTATAAAGCTTTTAAACTAATGTGCTTAAAAAAAAAGAGCTTGATTGGCCCAAGCCCTCTCATCCATGATATTAAACATTGGTGTTTCAAAGTTTGAGAAAGTAAGTAAACCAAAGATTTGATGGTGTAGAGGAGAAATGAATGAAGACCATGAAGATAAGTGTACGGAAAGAGTTAAGGGGTAACTTACTGTGAAATTACACAGTATAAGGGTTGGAAAAGACTTGACTTTAGAAATCATCTAATCCAACTCATTACCTGAGAAGGAATTCCAAGGAGGTCATATAGTCTCCAATTTAAAGACCACCAATGATAGGGAATTTACAATATCCTGAGATAGCCCATTATTCTTTGAATAGAGAACTGCCAGAAAACTTTTCTTTATACTTAATTTTTAGACTAAAAGGAAAAACTCATCAGGTTAATAGGTCAAGAAAACCATTTTTGGAATATGTAACGTTTGTGACTGGTAAAACAAACATTTGGAAACTACAGTATAACTAAGTGACTTTGATGTTAAGGAAAATAGTCCTAGAGCTGAAAAGAACTAAGATTATTTCATACAAATCTGTCATTTTACAGGAAATCTGTCCTACAGCTATCATAGTTGTTAGTGGAAGAACAAAACTAGAACACATGTTCCTCGATTATTACTAGTTCACTACTCTTTCTAATAACTGAATTGCAGAATAAATATTTCCAAGGGGCTTTTTGGTTGTTCTTGATAGCTGTTGTCCTATACACCAAAAATGTGTCCTAAATAGATCCGTGATTATCTTTATGAATGGGAAATACTTCACATCTTGGGATTTCACAGCTTGTTAGCTTTGGTAAATTAAAAAAAGTTAACAGTTTTCTAATATACTACAAAATTTATTAGGATAAACCAAATAAACCCATTAACTTTAACATGGAATGCAGAATTTTTTATTTCCTTAACTTGTTTTTCAAAAATAAGTACTGAGTTTTTTTTAACATGTATCAGTGTCATATGTGTCTTAAACTGCATATTTTAGTAACATGAAATTTATATTTAGATAATTCACAGTGTATTTATAGAATAATTTTTTATCAAAATACACTTCTTACTAAGATAAATAAAATCCACGGAAACCTACCTACACAAAGTTAGAATGAACTTTGGTAGTTTTTGGTGTAATACATAGGCCATAATTAACATGTTTGCCCTTCCCCCCCCCACCCCCATTGCTGCTCATCTTCTAGGCTAAGATTCATTTAAAATTTTTTCTTAAGATTTTATTACGTTGATATGTTTCTTACTCCACATCATCTTTGGCCAAGCTCTGTGCACTCACTATTCTCTGGCTAATCATTGGCAGCTTAGTTAGAAGCATCTAGAACACTGGTGTTGGAAGAGTTTGCTGTAAAATTTGCAACAACTGCTGTGGCTGCCCACAGACAGCAGTGGCATTTGTCAAGTGATCAACACCTTTGCCATATTCACCTCGGACTAATAACTCCTCACCGAGTTGTATTTCTTCCAGAAAGAAGTTCTGAACCGCTTCTGCATCTTTCACATCAGTTAACTTGGAAACTCCAGCTGTCTCTCTAGCAAGCTTCACTCTTGGAGCCTGTTTTTGAAGTTGGGGGTTGCTCTGTCTCTTGTGCTCTAAGTAAATTACAGTAGCTGATGAAGAGGATCTCGAACACTCCACTCCAGCCTACCAGGTTCCCAGCTGCTACTGGTGATAGACTTAACAGGAGTGCTGACCCCCAAGCCAGGAGTCGAGGGCAGAGTCAGAGAGAGACAGGGAGGTAAAAGGATCCTTCGGCCCAGATAGTTTTGATAATCATTGCTTTATAATAAAGTTTAAAATCTGTTACTACTAAAAGTCCCTTCCTTACATTTTTCATTATTTCTTTTGATATTCTTGACTTTTTCTTGTTCCAAATGAATTTTGTTATTATTTTTTCTTACTCAGTAAAATAATTTTTTTTTGGCAATAAATTTGGGATAGTTTTCAATTAGTTCAGGGAAAAGTCATTTTTATTCTATTGGCCTTGACTATCCATGAACAATTAAAATTGCTCCAATTATGTAAATCTGATTTTATTTGTATAAAATTATTTTGTAGTTTTTTTCACATGGTTCCTGGATTTTTTTTGGTCAGGTATATTATTAGGTATATTATACTGTCTAGAGTTAATTTTTTAACATTTATTGATGTATTAAATTTATGAGTTTTTATATCTCTAAAAATTTTATAAGGATGCTTCTTTCTTCCTGTAATCATTTTTTGCAAAATTTGGCATTTAGTCTTGAAGATTTTAACACATTTAATTCATCATGACATCAAAACTGTTCTCATATTGGCTATTACTTTTGGATAGCTATATTTTTTTCAAGGCTAGTCTTGGACTGCAATCACAGCTTCTAGGTTTGTGTTTTTTTTCCAGTTCTCATTTTTACTTTATTTTATTTTAATTTTTTTCTAGTTACATGTAAAAACAAGTTTTAATAGTAATCTTTAAAACTGAGTTTTCAGTTCTCTCCCTTCTCCCCCCACTCCTCATTCAGAAGACAAATTATTTGATATAGTTTAAAAATGTGTAGTGATGCAAAATATTATCATAATAGTCATGCTGTGAAAATAAATATACCCTGCACCCCTGTCAAAGAAACCTTGAAAAACATAAAGTTAAAAAAAGTATACTTCAATGTGTAATGAAACACTATGAATTTTGTCTTTGGGGTACATAGTATTCTTTATCATAAGTCCTTCAGAGTTGTCTTGGGTCACAGCCCTGCTGAGAAAAGGAAAGTCCTCCACAAGTGACCATCCTACAATATTCCTGTTACTTTGTAGAGAATCCATTTCCCATTGCACCTGCTCATGTAAGTTTTTCCTGGTTTTTCCCAAAAGCATCCTGCTCATCATTTCATATAGAAGAAGAGTATCCCATCATAATCACAAATCACAATTTATTCAGCCGTTCCCCAACTAATGGAAATTCCTTCAATATCCAGCTCCCTGTCACAACAAAAAGAGCTGTTAGAAATATCCTTGTGTGTGAAGGTCCTTTTCCTTCCTGTTTTTTTTTTTTGCCTCTTCTTGAATATAGATCTGGTAGTGGCACTGCTCTGTCAAAGGGTAGGCATGATTTTATAGCCCTTTGAGCATAGTTCCAAACTGCTCTACATAATTGTTTAAACAATTGGAGGACAGGGTGGGGAGGGATTTTTAGAAGGGTTTGTAGTTTAAGATTAGGAGCTTGTTGAGAGGAGATAAGGGACTCTTAAAGGGGAAGGTCAAATAAATATTTATGCCTATTCTGCTGAGGGAGCAGATTCGTGCTACTTTCTTTCTCCATCAAGGTACTCGTACCTCTCTAATATATCAGATTTCTGATTCAATAGTGAGTAGAAATCCACAATAAGACATTTCTCAACTTTATTCCAATTGAAAATATAAAATGCATTTTTCAGTATTCCATTGAAATTTTCAAGACTATAGTGCTGACTCTCATAAAAGTTTTGATCTTTGGGTAAATCCTTTTCTCTGATTAAGTTTCCTTCTGTAAATTGATGATCATTGGACAGGATCAATTCTGAAATATGTTCTACTTGTAAGTTTTATGAGTTTTATTGTTTTAGGAGGTGGCGACATTCAAGGATATGGCTGTAGACTTCACCCCAGGGGAGTGGGGTCTGTTGGATGATGCTCAGAAAAAATCTGTATTAGGTCATCATACAAGAGAATGCTCAGAACTTGCTCTTTCTAGGTAAAGACCACCTTCCTTGGTAACTGAATGTGTCATCAGAGACTGTCTTCATTATGTCCCTAGTGTGTTGGGTTTGGGGCATTTATTGTCCCTTAGAAAGGCCAAAGTGTGGGCATTCTGTGTCCAAGAGACAAGGTTCTTCTGTTGCTTGGTGTTCTTATCAGAGATCTTTGTGTAGGGGATAGGCAACTGGGAGTTTGCTTTGATTTCTAAAGCACTCTTCTGAATCTAGACAGCTTCAGGTCAAGGACAAGTCATCTCAGACCTGGGATGAATATCAGGCAAGTGTCACCACAGACTGGATGTGAATTTTGTCTACAAAGTCTCTAAACATTGATCTTTCAACTTCTCCTTGAAGTTGAAAATGGGCACTTCTTCTTGAAATGAAAGGAACCTCCTCTCTCCCAAGGTTGCTCTTAGTCTTTGGAAAGTATTTAGTCATTAGAATGCTCTTTTAATAGGGATAAATTTGTAGATCACTACTGCTCCTGTTTTACACTTAGACAAAATCTAGGGATCTTTAGATATATTTAGATAATATATCATTCCCCCAAAAAGCAGTTAAAAATGGATACCAAGTGTGTCCATGTTCTTCCTTCATATATCCCCCAAATTCAGGTGTGTTCATGGCTTTCTTGATGGAGGTCATGTCCCATGATACTAACAACTTTTTGATTTTGGTGCTACTATTTCCTCCATTGGATAGTTTAGAGCCCATTGACAAATACAGATGAAGTAATTTGTCCATAGGCTCACAACTAGTAAGTTTCTAAGGCCAGATTTGAACTCAGGTCTTCCTCACTCCAGGTCCTGTGCTCCCTCCTCTGTATGGTATTAGATGCCTCTAAATTCTAGCAAATGAAAACTATGGAAAGTGACTGTTCCTCTATGAGGGAGGTAGACAGAGGAATTTTCTGATTCTAAATTTTTTATTTATTTAAGGCAATGGTGTTAAGTGGCTTGCCCAAGGTCACACAGCTAGGTAATTATTTAAGTTTCTGGGGCTGGATTTTGAAGTCAGGTTATCCTGATTCCAGGGCCAGTGTTCTATCCACTGCACCACCCAGCTACCACCCCCACCTCCACCCCCGATTCTAAATTGACACTGCACTTCTTTTTGATTATTAACTTTCAGGAAGCCTGACAATTCTTATATCATCTCAAGCAAAAGTAAAATTTCACTTCCCTGGGGAGCATGATCCCCAAAAATAAATGCCTTCATTTGAAAAAAAAATCAAACTACCTTAAAGATTCTAATGCTAAGAACTCCAACTAATTCCTCAGTAGTGATTCCAGTGATTAGGTATAATTCTCAAACTATAATTATTAAGAGACTAAAATGGTGTTTCAGTTTTCAAGTCCACTGTATAAATGCTGGTCTCCCTACCTAAATGTATGGTTTTATCTATTTCTAATCTACTCTTGGTTTCTTCCTGTTAAAATCAAAAATCAGTTTCAGGAAATGAATCAGTACATTGTCATGTAGTCTCTATGATGAGAGAGAAAAAAGAGGAAATTGTTCAAAAGGCACATCTTGTCTTTAGATTACCCTCAAGTTTTATCTTCTATTATAAAGTGATGGAAGGCAATGACCATATTCAGTACATCGCTTCTCTTGAACACCGAGACGTGCTGAAATTCTTTCCTTAAATTAACTAACATTTTTTTGTTCCAGCTAAATTAGGGCTTTTGTAAAGGGTGAAGAGGACATGATTTCCCTTGGGAAGTTGCAGTAGAACACATCAGGAAATGTTCACTTCATCCAGTCATTTTTCAAAGTCTTTCCCCAATGAGAATGAAGCCAGTGACTGAAATCTGTGGGAATCATTTATCTCTTCCTTAAGGAAGGTTGGAAAAAAGAATTCAATTACCTTTCCCTTACTACAAAACAGAACGATAGCACTTCAAATTTGATTTTTTGGAAAGAACCATCATGGTACTGTCTTCTCTGAATGTACACCTCAATTTGAGAGGGCTGCAAGGTACTAGAGGGCTCTTTAAATTAGTTTTGAATTAACTGTTTATCACCTGGTCTCCTTTTGGTAGACTAGGGGTGTTTATGAACAGGGAAAGATTCCTTCTATCTTAGAATAGAAGAGATCTTGACCATAGGGTCAAGATCTAAGTATACCTAGTGAAAGGACTCTTAACTTGAATAGAGACTTACTTTCCTACTTAAGGTCAGAGAATACATGGACATGAAAGTTTATCTTGACACACTTTCTTGTTTTAATACAAACCTGCCTAAGTTTGTGTTAACCCTTTCATTCAATATTTTATAAAAATAGTGTCAATGCAGACTCAGTAAGGCCTGTTTAAAGGGATGAATCACAACAGTCAAGTAGATAAAGACAAACTATATAAGAGATTTACGTTGAACTCAGGTCCTCCTGACTCCAGGGCCGGTGCTCTATCCACTGTGCTACCTAGCCGCCCCTATCCATTGCATTCTTAAATGGTAAGCTAAATCACTGGAAAATTAGCATGGATAAAGATAAATTCCCATATTTTGAGAGAAACTGGTAAAGAAATTATTAACATATCAGGGGAAATAGGCACTATCACATATTAAAACCAGTTGAAGAAACCAAAGTATTTACCTTGCATTGCAGAAGACATAAGGAGACAGGGTTGTCTATAAAATCCTAGAGACTGTCATCATATAGAAGAGATATTAGATTTCTTTTGGCTGACTCCATAGGTCAAAGCTAGGAGACATGACTAAAAGTAGCAGTGTTATGGACTTGGATCAAGTGAAAATAAAATAAAGCATTTTCCAAATCCTAAGAGCCCTGATGATTAAGACTGATTTATCAGTCAGCATACGATTACTAGGGATAAATTGTTGGTCTGATTCTGTGCTAAATACTAGGGACACATAGAAAGACTAAAGATGTGGGGCATTCCTCCCCCAAAGACGATGGCAATATTTGAGAAACTGTGAGTCGCTACTAATCATCACAAATGGACTAAAAGTGGGGAAGCCAATACTAAGGAAGGCAGAGCACTGCATTAACCAAAGTTTTGGCTTTCTGAGATACATATATGAATTCAAAATAGAATTGAGTGTGTAAAAGCAGACAAAGGTGCTCACCAGCAGCAGGATAGACTGGGTGGCCCGGTTCAGAGCGGAGGATCTGGGTTGAAGGTTAGTCACATAGAGATGCTGGAGTTGCTTGTGGTGTTGATGCAGAAGCAGTATCATGTAGGCACTGGCAGAGACCATGAGACTCACAAAGAGAGCATCCCGGAGGGAGACTACAACTCCAAAATGTACATCAACTATGTTAGTGTCTTCTAAACCAGGACAGTATCCAAAGTCATATAATTTTGAACTATTCCTGGAGGCCTGGAGGTTTTTAAACTTCATAAATACAATGATATTGAGTAGCAAATGGGTGATGCAAGAGACACAAGAGATGGGCATAATGTACTTTGGAGCTCTGGCCTTCACCTCTGCCCACCAGGAGCCTCTGGGACAGATGGTGATGGCTTGAAAACCACTCAGGAGGCAGGTGCTGCTGAGGGAAAGCCCCCGAGATACTTTGTGAATGTAGAAGAGGATTATGCAGCCATTGTCATTCATGAAATTCTTCAAGCCCAAAGCTGCCATTGTCTGAGGGAGGCCATTGGAGAGAAGCAACAAGGAGTTGAAGCAAGCCAGCTGGGCAAAAATTGTGTCTATGGGTCTCAGTCTATGTCCAGTGAGGAGCATAACGATGAAGAGACAAACCAGGAAGGAGTTCCCCAGAATCCCAAGTGTTGTCTGAGAGGAGAAGACAATACCCAGTATGATGTCATTTGCCTTCATAGACTTAAGAGTTATGGTATGGATAACTTTATGTGCCTGTAAGGAAATTTATTCAGTTTACAACTTTCAAAAAGATTTTGACATCACTATAAGACAGTCAATTTATCATATAAATAGATCTGTGTTGGACCCAAAGGAAAACTGAAGATAATTTTCCCCCAACACCAACCCCCAAATTACATTTTAGCCACAGTTTGACCTGGTGTCTTTGACAGGAACCTCTATCTATGATTCATGTAGAACTCTGGTTCTTGCTTACAGTGACTTCACAAGGTTCCTCATGTTAGTTCCAGATGTAGATCTCCGGATCCCCCATCTTCACCCTTGAATCTTCCCAAAGTGTTCTCCATTATAGTAGAGGTGCCGTTCTCTAGTGCTCTGGGGACCATTCCTGGCTCACACACTTCAATCATCCTGCCTCTTCTCCAGACTTTCCCAGTCTATCCTGTTGCTGCCTATTGTCTCAACATTACCTGTCAGGAGGTTGGACACCCAAAGAAGATGTTGTGAAATCAAATTACTTTTCTTCTCCATTAGACTTTCATTTTTTCTCCATTTTCCAGTCACTGAATATACAATAGTTGGATTTCTATCTCAACTCATGACCTCAGACCCAGGGTCATTAGTATAACTGGATATTCTCTAATACATCCTAATAACCCCTTCCCATGATCTACTCCTTCACTTCAGCTCAGTTACACATAGAAATGGTAATGACTTGATAGATTACATCAGTCACAACAGTTCACATTTTCTAATATTTCTTCACAGAATATTGACATTACTGTCTACAATGTTCTTGGTTCTCACTTTATTTTGCATCAGTGCTTTGCTTTGCATATCAGTCTTTTCAGGTTTTTTTTTCGAACTGTGCTTGATATTTCTTACAGCATGATAATATTTCAGTACAATCCATTTTGGAACACTTGTTCTGTGAGAAACCATGAGGGATGGGAATTCAGAGAAACCTGGAAGATTTTGCATGAACTGATGCTGAGCAAGCTGAGCAGAACCAGAAGAACATTGTACACCCTAACAGCAACATGGGGTTGACAATCAAGCTTAATGGATTTACTCATTCCATCAGTGCAATAATCAGGCACAATTTTGTGATATCTGCAATGGAGAATCCCATCTGTGTCCAAGAAAGAATTGTGAAGTTTGAACAAAGACCAAAAGACTATTACCTTCAATTTTTAAAAAACCTGTTATCTTATGTAATTTTGCTCTCCTATACTTTTTTTTTTTACCTTAAGGATATGACTTCTCTCTCATCACATTCAATTTAGTTCAGTGTATAGCATGAAAACAATGTAAAGACTAAGGGACTGCCCCACTCTGGCAGTGGGGGGGAAGGAAGTGAGATTTGGGGGGGGGATTGTAAAATCAAAATAAATTTAAAAAAAAAGTAAGGAATGGCTAGGTGGTGCAGTGGATAGAGCACTGCCCTGGAGTCAGGAGGACCTGAGTTCAAGTCTGGTCTCAGACACTTAATAATTACTTAGCTGTGTGGCCTTGGGCAAGCCACTTAACCCCATTTGCCTTTCAAAATCCTAAAAAAAAAGTCAGTAAAATATACTCCATAACTTGTTCAACCATTCCCTAATTGATCTTGTTTGGATCCAGACCTAATAGTAGTCTTGCTGTATCAAAAGGTATGCCTGGTAAATGGCTCTATTGGTATAGTCTTATATTGCTCTCCAGAATGGTTTAATCAGTTCACAACTCAACTGGCAGTGCATTAGGGTCCTGATTTTGCCCACATCCCTCAACATTCATCATTTCCCTTTTTTTGTCCTTTTATTCAATCTGTTATTTGTGGTGTGATACCTCAGAGTTCTTTTAATTTGCATTTCTATATGCCTATAGGTAACTTTAATTTCTTTCTCTGAAAACTACTTTTTTTTGACCATTTATCAATTGAGGAATGACTTTTAAATTGGACTCACTTCTCTATATATTTGAGAAATGAGATGTTGTGGTAAAAAAAAAAGAACCCTGGAGACTTTTTCTTAGAGCACTCATTGATGGTTTATTCAACTTCTTTTTTCTATAATGGGGTTATTTAAGTATTCCATTTTCCTTTCACGGTCTATCTGTTGTTGTCTTCCTATTGCTGACAAACAAGCTACTGTCTAAAAGTTTTCATTTGATCCTCCCCTTCCCACTATCAATATCTTTTTTTTTTGTGATGAACTCTTTGAGAAGGTTAATGGATAATCTTTGCCTTTACACACTCTCTTCCCTCTTTAGGGTCTTGCTTTTAACTTCTTCTTTTCCAACTGCTCTTTCCAAGTTAGCAATGAGTCCTTAGTTGCCAAAATTAATAGCCTCTCATTATGTGTGCTTCATGAACTCTACACAGATTTCAAAATGTGTTCTTTTTCTGCATACTTTCTTCTCTTTCTGTCTCTGTGACTATTTCACTGAAATCTCCTTAACTTTTAAACTTATTTAGCATAATGGCTTATGCAGATCATGGTGTATAAGGTTATTCACTTCTGTCCAAATATACTCATCAGCCTTCAAAAAAGAAAATTAAGATTCTTCAGCAATTGAATTATATGTTTATATATATATATATATATAAATTCAACATATTAACATTGACATCCTTCTTACTATGCCATGGAAATGGCAATAAATTCAGATAAAAAATAACAAAATCTTTTCTCCTGACAGTTAATTTAGATGCTTTTAGATAATGAGAAAATGTTTTAAAATTAATAAATTTTTCCTTTTTTTACCTTGAAATATACAAACTTTTCTATTTCAGCATAAGTGTAAGCAAGACATAGCTAATATGATAGACAAAATTTAGGAAAACTAAACTCCAACAGCAACACTCAAGATCTCATTTCATTACTGTAAGTCTGGAACAAAAGGGATTTCCAAGCTATTTTTGAGTAACAATCTTTGAGAGACTATTATCAATAATTAACTTCTTCTGAGGTCTTCTTCCCTCTTGATCTCAGATGTTTATCAGTCATGTTCAACGATGTTTACTAACATGGAACTAGGTCTCATCACTTGGTCTCTCTGTCTCTCTCATTAAGTGTATGAGACCAGATTTGAACTCAGGTCCTCCTGCCTGCAGTACTGGTGCTCTATCCACTGTGCCACCTAGCTGCCCAAATTGTTCCTTTTAATAGAGAAAAGTGGTACATGTATTTCCAATTGAGAAAAAAACCCGGGACATGATTGTTAAACATATAACAAGATAGAGTAATTCAACATCCCCCAAAGTTTTCCCAAACATGTACAATGTCACTATGCTCAACTTAGGGCCAGAAGGAGTCATTGTTTTAGTTGTGGTGAGCAATAAGGAAAAAAAAGGACTCAATTTTCTTACATTTTCTTAATTCATTCTGTTGTCAACAATACAATTTTAATCTCAATGTTTAGTTTATAAGAGAAATTTGTTCTTATTAATACTTATATTTGATTCAACCATTTACCGGTATTACTTCATATTGGAACATTTAGGATTCGCTATTAGAAATTTTAGAACATGATTATGCATTTTTAACATTTAAAAATGTCTTAATTTAATCCATATTTTTAGATTACATGGCACAGAATATCAACTCATATAATATAGTTATCTAAAAAATCTATATGGCTTAATATATTTCTTAAATTAAGTAGAACTGTTCATTTTCCTTTCAGAACTAAATTTATTTCCTCTGGTTTGATTACATGAGGGGAAACAAAGGAATTGCTTTGCAGGTAGCAAAGTCTGGCTGCTTCTGGAAACTTCCTACAGATATTTATGTTGAATTTTCTCCCCATTTAAAAGAAAGCACATCTTTGTATTTTCTCAGAAAACTAAAATCTCTCCACTTTTCTTTAAAATGTTCTGGCATAAGGGGTGGCTAGGTGATGCAGTGGATAGAGTACTGGTCCTGGAGTCAGGAGTACCCATGTTAAAATCACACTTAATAATTACCTAGTTGTGTGGCCTTGGGCAAGCCATTTAACCCCATTGCCTTCCAAAAAAAAACCTAAAAAAAATGTTCTGGCATGAAATTTGTCCCTGAAATCTTAAAAATGAAGAGATGCTTTATTTGATTTAATCTGCTACTACTTATTAATTTTCCATTTTAAAGCAATTAAATGCAAAAATCTAGAAAACAAAAGGAATAATGGATATTTTGGAACTTCCATTTCATTTAACCTGGAACTAGATAATGAACTCAACAAGTAATGAATGAATCTCATTATTTAGCTATTTATTGACTTTACCAAATGATAGGATTTGGTTTGATTACTCCTTGGGAGTTCCTCTACTTGGTGTTGGGCTTATTTCTGATGTTAGGATTTTAATGTAGCCCAAATGTGAGTACATATTGAACTATTTCAAATTTGGGTTCTATACTCTCAGAAAGATTTCTTAATATAAATTTGATATATAGTTATCTATATGGGTATATACATACATATTTTCAATATTTTAAAAATCAAAACACAAAATAGTTCTTAATATTCAAATTGTCAGATTCTGATAAAATATTCATAAAAGTAGCAACATAACAATTTCAAGTTACTTCTGCTCTTATATTGTGAGGACAAAGACATTTTCCAAGATTTAAAATGCAATTTTTTTTAAATGGCTAAAAGTCTCATGTACAATTTACAGCAAAATTCCAAATTTCTGTAACCATTAAAATACCCAAGGGGCAGCTAAGTGGCACAGTGGACAGAGCACTGGTCTTGGAGTCAGGAGGACCTGAGTTCAAATTTGGCCTCAGACACTTAATAATTGCCTAGCTCTGTAACCTTGGGCAAGTCACTTAACTACATTGCCTTGTTAAGAAAAAATACCCCATCAAAAACTCAAAGGCCTCTCTATTATTTTGAGTCCCATTTTCTTAAATTAAACTTCAGTGATAAAACTAGCAGCTAACTTGTGCTATCTTCTTTTACATGTCAGAGAGATAGAGGTGGGGCAGTGAGGAGTACAACCTCCAATGTGAATGAGATAGGATAAGAGGAGTCACACAGACTTTGAGAGTACATTTTACAAAATGAATAGATCATGAGACGTGGACCAAACTTAGTATTAAGAATAGGAAAAACAGATTGTCTTCTCTCAAAATTGAAGTTTTAGGATTAAGATGCTTCAGATTATGCCAAAATTGCAATGTGGGAAGAAAAATTTCATATCTTCCCCATTTTCTAACTTAAAAAAAAACCATGCAGAGAAATGACAAAGAATTAGGAACCATTTCCCAGGCTGGAGAGGGAAAATAAAAGAAGAGATTTGGTCAAATCAGGTTAGAGAAAATACAATAGACCACCAATCAAGGCGGGGGGGGGGGGGGAACAAAAAAGTCAGGTTGAAACAGATTTTCAAGAGAGCAAAGTGAATTAAAATTTAAAAAAAAAAACTTCACCATTCACTAGCCAGAAAGGGAGAAAAGGGTAGGGATCTTGGAAGCCTTGGGAATTAAAGGCATTGTATTGTCTTATGTGAAAAGGGAGGGGATATAATGGCTAGAGAGAGCCCAAAGAAAGGAATTTCACCTCTATACTCTGACATTCTAATTTCTAGTACTAGTTACTAAAAGAAACACCAGAATTAAGAAAAGCAACAAGTAAAGACAGATATCTGAACAACGATACATACACAAAAGGGGAGCTACCCAAAGTATCACATATCAGGTGCCAGAGGAACAACCTCTGAAACAAAAAAAACATAAACAGAGCACACCTGAAAGTATCAGATGGGGACACAGGCCATAGCGGTGTCCAGAGGCCCAAGAGAAAATTCATACCAACAGAAGAGACAAGAATTCACATTAAAATATCAGGTAAATTCCAAAGAACAGTTCAAATTCTACCAAAAACAAAAGTTCAAAACTTGAAAAAGTGGTAGACTCACCTCATTCCAAAGTCAGCTTTTTGGGGATCCAATTATGGAGCCTCATGAAAAGAAGTGTCCCCTCTTTCCAAGCTGAAATTGTCTAATCCACAACTACAATACAGGTCAAAATAAAGCAGAGATTTGAAAAATTTCAGACACTTTCCTCCCAAAGTTATGATTTTCTTCAGGAAATAATTTACTTGATGGGCCCTTTGGGTAACATGTTTGAGAGAAGGAGCACCTGTCTCTTCAAAGCTTTCCATCTATATCTTAATATCACAGCACAAAAAAATTATAAACCTTTAAATGTTGGTTTAGAACAAACTATAACAGAAATAAAAGACATGAAATACATTCCCTAAGATTTACCATGAAACCGCATGGTGGATAGCATCTATCCAAGATGATTCCCCAAACAACCAGAAAAAGAGAGTGCTTATCTATTAGCAAAAGATAAGGGAAATCATTAGACCTACTTGGAGTCCTATCTAATATTAAGTTCAACAATTGCTCCTCAAAGAATACCACCCTTATACAAGTCTATGTGATGAATTGCTATCTCTTCCTGGATTTGATGCATAAATATGGCAGGACTAGTTTTTTAACTTTATTAACTTTTCTAATAATCATTAATTTTTTCAGTTTCTAATCAATATATGGAGAGATAATTTTACATTTCTTACAGTAGAAAGACATCAGATTTTCCCCACAGGAATATAGGTTTGAAATACTGATTAGATTTGCTCAGTACTCACAATAATCCTGAAAGATTCTAATATTATTCTCATTTTACAGATGAAGGAACTGATGCAAAGAAGCATTAAGTGACTTGTCCTGGGTCAAACACCTTGAGTTTGAGACCAGATGTGAACTCAGATCACCCTGATCCAGGCTCAATATGTTATCCACTGAACCACCTTGTTCCACCTGCATACATGGACTCTTGCTCTCTAGATATCTGCTCTCTGTTGGTGACTGTTGATAGGATCATATTTGATGGGATTCAACCTTGCTCACTTGAATTCTAATTTAACGTAACTCTCTAGAGTCCTCTATTTCTTCACCATCAACATTACTCCTGTTCCCCATGCCCCTTAATTTGGTTTTCAAATACCCCTTACTAGGGACCTAATAGATATTCCTGCGACAAAGTGTAAGCTCTGTGAAAGTAGGGATCCTCTTGTATTCTTGTATTTTATCAATAGCACTTTGTACAGAGGTTAGGAATAGTGCATACAAATGTGCTCATTCTCCATCTTTATTTCTCACTTTTTGTCTAGCTCTGGTCCATCTCTTTATCTATCTCCTTTATATCTGTCTCTGTCTTGGTATCTTGTCCCTCTGTCTCTGTCTTCCTTATCCTTTTTTTTTCTCCTTTACACACATAGACCCATCTCAAATTTTAGCTTGTCCCTCAGTCTTTATGGAGCAATGAAAGAAAAGAAAAATTCCAGGGTTCCTACAGAAACTGGCATAAGATCCCTGGATTGACTCCAAGACATAGCCAGATTCTGCTCACAAGTTCGGTCTCTAGGAAGCCATTTAATTCCAAGAAGCTTCCTCCCTTCCCTGGGAAGGATATATCACATCTCAAGGGCAATATATCCCCTTACCAGGGATTCCAAACTGTGGCAGCAGCCAATTCTGAGGCTGTCATGAGGCCAAAGCCGATCAGCAGTCAAGGACCAAGGCTGAGGGTCAGCACTTCACTGCCTAGCCCAGACCAGAAGAAAAATAAAAGACCTCAGACAAATAACACACTAGAAACAGATATAGAATATGGCAAAGAAATGCCAGGAAAGAACAAAGAGGAGAGGAAGGGAACATCATAGACTTGCGGCAGGGAGAGGAGACACATATATGAACCAGACAACTCTTAGGGGAGAGCAAAGAAAGGAATCTTTAGATAAGAGCCTCCTCCTACGGAATCTAGGGATCTAGATAATTTCATGGACCTTGGATGGGAAAAAATATCAAACTTTATTTTGATTAACCTCCAAAAGATGACTATCATTTCCTTCCGTTATGAACACAGACACCAAAACATTATTCTGAACAGCTAAACACTTCCTATAATCTCATAGAGGACCTTGGTACATGCAAAAAAGTTGAGAGCCCAGGGTATAACAGAATAGAGAGTATTTAAAGGAAAACAGAAGAAATATTATTTGAAAAATGGGGAGATGGATAAACCCTCGGAACCTGGTGCTAGAAAAGTCAGTGTTCTAACTATCTGCTGATTTCATCAGTGTGTTGAAGCTTCCTTAGGGAGCCACACAGAGTGAGGGCAGAGGACAAAACCCAGTGATTGGAGTGATGTGACCAAACACCTCTACAAATGACAGACACAGGTTGAATGAAAAGGGGAGGGTGGAGTGGGTGATCCCCCAGGAGGAGGAGTTGCAAACTTATTTATCAAGCAATGCAAAGTATAATGTGCTCCCTGAAAAGAGAAAAACAGGGCAACTACATCATGTACAAAGTGCCACAGAGGCAAGCCACTTAACCACATTTGCCTTGCAAAAAGCTAAAAAAAAAGTGCCACAGAGAGCAGAACAAAAGAATTATCAGATATGAATTGCCCTGAATGTTATAGCACCCAAATCTCTCCAGGAAATAGGTAATAATAAGACTAAAACAGAGCCAGAATGATCCAAGTTATCTGACTTAGGTCTAAGCTGAGTCCAAAGGAAGCAAAGGAGATCTATATAGGGATTCTGCTTTCCTTGGATTCTAGAACAAAATTCCAGGGTGATTCTAGAGCATTTTTACACAGCTAGTTTCCTGCCCACCATCTCCTCAGTAAACATCCCACTTGAACCATTCCTTATCTTCCTCCATGCTCTGGAGCACACCCTCTCCTCTGAGAAGACAGAAGCTTTGTCTGAGGCTGATACCTGAAGGGCTACTTACCAATCTGGCTTCTCAGCTTGCTCTCCTGGACTTGACTGAGGCCCTCTGAGTGAGAACATGTGTGTAGACAGTGAAGGTCCTACATATAGAGAAATGAGTCCTGGAAATGATGGGTCCCAGAGCTGAAATGATCATGTCACCTGCAGATGACATGGACACTGTCAGCGAGGGGAATTGGAGATGTCCCAGAAAAAGTGAACTTTTGTCCCAAGTGAAAAGCCATTTTCTTTGCAATTACTGCTCATTAATGAAGACAGACAAACAAGTGGGCATATGTCCCTGGGCTCCAGGGAAGATACCTCAGAAGGAGGGAGGAAACAAACAGTGATTCATCCTTAGGAGGAAAAACCCCCTGAGTGTGTGTCCATCTCTTAGGTGAGACTTTCTACATTTCTTCTTAATCCTCTAAGACATAGATGCCTTCCTCATCTTCCATGTTGGAAAGACTTGGAGTGTGATCCATGCTCCCTAGTAAGTCTGTAACTGGATGGCCAGATAGAACTAGAAAAGTTCATTTGTGCTGGGAAGGCAGTTTGGTGATGGCTTCTAGCATGGATTGTTCCTTGGCCTTGGTACCCCTGGTAACAAAGACAAAGCAGAGGAGACCCAAAACCTGTTACAAACTCTTCATCAATTTTTAATCATTTTAAGTCCCAAATACTACAAAAAATGAACATTCCTTTGCACAAATTACAGTAGAAAAAATTCTTTAAAGAACTGTATATCTATTCAATTCAGTTCTTTTTAATGAAATATATTCTGCACAGTAGGTTCAAACTGCCCTTTTAATTTTTTAAAAAACTGTTAATTTTTCATTTATGGATTAAAATGAGCATTTCCACAACATAGTATAATGCCAAAAAATTGTGCATGAAGCTGCAGATCTATTGTGTACAATTTGCTATTGCTTTTAAATTTATAACAAAGTTTTCACATCAATCTTGCTTTTTTTCTTTTTACTTCCCTTACCCTGCCCTCAATTAGAGATGATCCCTATTAGACACAAATAAGTATATACAATTATCTATATCTGGGCTTATATAGACATAGATATATGTCAAAATATTCTAAACGAACTTCTCTTTATCATGTTTTTCTCTGGATGCAGAGAACTTCTTTCTTCACTCAAAACCCTTCCAAAAACAATATTGCCGTTACTATATACAATGCTTTTCTGGTTCGACTCATGTTATTCTTCACCATTTCTTGGAAGTTTTTCTCTGTCTGTCTAATAAATTTGCCATTCACATTCAGAGTTATAGTTACTGTTTGGGAGTTTCCTTCCACCTGCTTTTTACTCACTACTTTCAGCCTCTCTGTTTCTCCTAAACCTCTTAACTTATTTTCCCAAACCACTCTCCCACTCCCCATCTCATCTAATCCTTGTAACTTTCCCCCTCTCATACTCTATCCCCACAAACCAATCCTTACACCCTTCTAAAAGTCCCTCCTGCATCCTCTCTCTCCCTTCTCCCAAGTCCCAATCTACCATCCCTGGAAAAGTCCCTTTCCCACCATGGCCTTCCATATTCTCCTCTCTCTCTATGTACAGAAGGCTTCTATACCATTTCACATGTACCTATCATTTTCTTCAAATCTATACAAGGTATTTTAGAGTATAGAGTGTACTGGATGTGTTAGTTTTCTCATTCCCCAAAGGAGTGAAGCTGGGGTGGGTCCTTGCTCCCATGGTTTGCTAGCATGATTTCAGCCATGTTTGCAAACACCTTCACTGAAGACAACCATGGCATCAAGCTATCACAGTGAATGCAATTTCCTCAACTTGAAAAGGCTCCAAGTTAAGAACAAAGTAGAGGGAGTGTTGGTGTTGGCTTGTATGTATAGTGATACAAGGACACTCTCAAGGCCTCTCTTAATATTTTTGGACCTGATTAGGAAACATGGGAAATCCCAGCACAGGACCAGGCAGCACGGTATGCCTTCCTCAGAGAAGGTCCTGTGCTCTGTGAGCAAAGCAGAAGTGAAATAACTCAAAGAAAATGGGAGATGCACAAGTTTAGAAAATCCATCCTGATATATACATGAACTATTTGTGACTGCTGTTGGGGGGAGCCTTCAGAGCTCCTATTGGTCTGATCAGACACAATTGGACATCCTGCAAGACTTTACTATAGTGATTTCATTTTGGTTCTCTTTGAGAACCAAGGACAGCCACCAAGCAACCAGCCCACCATATAAAATCCTCTATTCAGATTTAAAAACACTTCACAAATGAGGGCCCTCCTATGTTTCTAATCTTGTCCTATCTCATTCCACCCCAAGCATTCATTAAAAGAGTATTGCATGAATGACAAGATCAAAGGTGTGAACATACTGAGGTGACTGAAGTGGGATAAAAAGATAGGGTAATCAATAAACCTTTATTAAGCATTTACTGTATTACAGCTACTATGAGGAATATTGGGGAAGTCATGAGAGAAGAGGGAGTTGATGAAATGTGGTTTTGGAGTATCTGAGAGAATATCCTTAACTCTATTGAATTCTGCTAGAATGGAATCAGGAATTTAGAAAGAGAGAAGAAGAAAATGAGAAAACCTAAGACAAGGTAATGTACAGTAAGAACAATATTGTTTTAAGAACAACTTCGTGTGAATAAGGCCTTTTGCCCATTTTTAATACCCAATTAAGGCTATAGGACATAATAAAGAAAGCCACTATCTTCGAAGGAGGAAGTGGTGAGGTGGGAAGATAGAGAGATGGAGTCAAATCAAAGTATTTAGAATTCATTATCTTTGTGCTACTCAGATCACTTCTTGAGTTCAATTCCAGGTGTCCCAACTAAAGCAAAGAGAAATAGAAAACAACCCCAATAAATTCAGCATCTGCCTCAGTCATTCTGTCCCCTGACCTTTCCTCTCATGCTAGTGGAAAATCCCACAGTCCCTCAACTGTTTACAATTCCTCAAACTTGTTTACTTTTGCTTATTCCCCAACCATACATCAATATGGACATTCAATTAATCTTCTGCTCACCCACAAGAGGACCACTTCCATGTTAATGAAGTCTGGAATCCTCTTATCTGATTATAATCTATTGACTTTCCACCTTTCCTTCTGCCTCACACCCCAAACCCTACTCTTCCTCCTCACTGTGACCATTAATCCCTGAACTAATTAGTTCTTTCCCAGAATGTCAATACTGTTCTAGCTACAATCTCCTCTCTTTCCCATCTTGACCCCATCCATGAACTGCTTCAATTCTCCCCTTTCCTGTTGAGTCCCTTGAACCCTTGTCATGTGGAAGAGATTTACTACCAAACTTTATCCTTGGAGCATTCCCAATATTTCCTACCTTCATTCCTCTAACTGTGATGCTGAGAGAAGCTAGAGAAAGTCATAAAACCATCTGATGTGAACCTTGCAAAGGTATGTTACATAACCCCATCAGGACCCTCATATCAGCAATGTAAGCCTACTCAACAGCTGGTTCTCCCATTTCCCCTCCCTCTCAGCTGAGATTATTACCTCATATTTCACTATAAATATTAAGACTATTCACTTAAAAACTCCATGTCTTCCTTCCTAGGTGAGTGTAATCCTTCATAGACCTGACCAGAATCAGCAAAGGTGGACTACTAGAGAGCCAAGGAGGCTTCCTCCTGTTCATCTTAGGTCATCCTTGGTAGTGCTGTCAGCAGAGCAGAGATTGTCCTCCTGGTTCTGTTCTTTTCCATCTGTCTCAGATCACACACACACATCTTCCCAGGTCTCTCTGAATCATCACTGACCATTTCTTAATCAAGTCAATGACTATCTAGAAAGTGGTTTCTGGGTGCCCAGCACTGTACTGTCCTACTCAGGATTCAAAGGAAGGTTTTAAAAAATACCAGTCTTTGTCAACAAAGAGCTCACAGACTAATGGGGTGAAAATATGTCTCCAAAGAACCTCTCTCCTGTGTCTATGGCAGTTACCTGAGAGGCAAGGCTGTAGTAGTTTGGGGGAGGTAAAAAAAAAAGATTAAACTTTAACTGAGATGGGAAGGAAGCCAGAAGTCCCCGGGGAGGAGAGAGGACCTTCCATGTATGAGACATAGTCATTGGAGGCTCAGAGTCAGGGACTGGACAGGTTTGGTCAAGGATCAGTCAAGGGACCAGTGTCCCTGGATCACAGAGAATAGGACCAAGGGAAAAGAAGACTGGAAGGGCTTGGTACTGATGAGCTGGTGACTGCTGTGGATCAGAAATCACTGAAATATTGTGAGGGAATTCTGAAAGTCCTTGCCAGGGGCTGCCAGACTGGGGCAACACAGATTACAGATATACAGTTAATTATGTTGATTTTTCCACCCCAAAATGGGACAGATTTCATGAGCAGCTGGTGGATACATGTCTCCCAGTTTCCTACATGAGAGAGACACAGTCTCTCCCCCTGATTTACATGACTATACTTTGAATAGGAATAGTTAGGTCTTACAGGCAGACTTACAAGGAAATTTTGGGTAAGATTGGGTTAGGAAACAGAGAAAGGAAACTATAATATCAGCAAAGGAAAATATATGAATTTAGGGTTAGAAAAATCTGTTTATCATAGTTTTGTACACCAGTCCAAAGAAAACTTTCTGCTTGAGTAGGCAGATAGTTAACATTTGCTAAGTTCTTTGTTCCTTTTTAGAATCAGTATGAGTTTTCCTAATGTTGTTGGAGGAAGAGAAATAGTGAAGGGGACATTGAGTATGTGAAGAAGGACAGTGTCACATCAAATGGAGCTTCCTTACAAATTCAATTTTGGAAACCTTTCCTTACTTGTTCTATGAATTCACAAGAGGTGATTGTGCTTCCCAGGGTTAAAGGAGAACAGGAGTAGGGCATAAAACTGGCCTGAAGACTGTCCACGTTGTAAGGTCTCCCCAGTCAGGATAACAGAGCCTCTTGGGGGAGGGGCAGGATTTCTAGAGAGCAAAGGGAAGCTGGAATCTTGGCAAGAAGGTGGCATCAAAGACCACTTCTTGGTGTTAGGAAGTTTGTCTGTTGTAGGTAGCTCATATCTTAATGTCAAACACTCTTAACATCTGACATTAAAGCGAAATATTTACAAATCATGAAGAGAAGTGGGAGAATCATTGGATCAGAATGACTCTGTCCTATTATCTGAATGGAATCAATCTGGAGTGTCAAATTAGTAAATAAGTAAAGTGATTTTCTATGGAAGAGAATTCAAAATTGACTCCATCTAAATTGATGAATTTGAAGGGAAAAAGTTTCTATTATTTAATATCATTATGCTCACAATGTTTCTTGTATTGTGATAGAGCATGTGGTTATACGATTTATGAACAGGGAGGCAATCAGGTATATTTTGCTTTAAAGTCAACAGTAATTATAAAACCCATTTTCTGATTTGGGAAAAGTACAAGAGTCTTTAAATTCTTCATATCACCAAAATTCTTTGGGGCTTAGCATACAGGTACATTGGGATTTTCTTTTGATAAGGTCATAGGTTCTTATCAACCTTGGAAAAAAATTGCCTAAAGATAGTAATGAAAGATTTGGTAAAATTAGACAAGCCCCCACAGAATATCATGTCTGGGAGTTATAGATAGGAGCCGACTTGGTGAAAATCAGTTGAAAGGAACATGAATGAGTAGGAGTGGAGTTGGTGATTCTAGGTTTCAATGTCTATTTGTTCCTTTGCTGAGTAGCTGGTGATATGGTTGAGTATGAGGTTTAGGAAGATGACAAGTGGGGGCACAAATGACTGAGGTGGGGTGGCAACTTGAGGCAGCCATATGTAGATATCTAATTACAAAGATGATGGTATAACTTTAATATATTTATTAATTTAAGTAGTCCTGTTTCTTTTCCTTTTTGGACTAAATTTTGGATTAAATCAAAGCAAATCTGGATTTATAGGTACTTAACTCTTGATCCATATTTCTCTCTCTCTCTCTCTCTCTCTCTCTCTCTCTCTCTCTCTCCCTCCCTCCCCCTCTCATCTAATGCCACTGGCCCAGTGACACTGGAAAACAATGGATGTCTAAGTGAAGTGGCCATAATAAGCCAACCCTTATGATTGTTTCTCTTTTTCCTTTCACCCTAAGCTCAACCACATCTCCTGGCTATTTTCCTTTTCAGTTTCCTTTTCCTCAGGCACCTGGTCTGGTACTTTCTTTTTCACTCCTGTCCTCAAGGTGCTTGCTATTCCTCCAGGAGCAGAAAAGGTTTTAATCTGTAAATTTTGCAGAGTTGTAAAAATAAAGCCTAAACTTTCAACTCCAGGACAAAAATGTGAATTCTTTCATTTGTGAGAACCCTGAAATCTTAATTGGAGACGCTTGTACACTAGGCAACAGTATCTTTCCATCACAATCAAATACCACAACTTATTTAGTCATTTTCCATTTGATGGATATGTCACAAATTTACAGGTCTTCATTGTGAAAACAAGCTCCTAAATATATTTTTGTACAAATGGGTTCTCTTCCTTTCCCCTGATTTATCTTTAGAAATACATCCAACAGTGTCATAACTGGGTCAAAGATTGTGGGTAGATAAATAACTTCTGGAGCGAGTCTTGTTTGCTCTACAAAATGGTTGGACCAGTTCACAATTCCATCAATAATGAATTAATGTTGCAGGTTTGCCATATTCCCTGCAACATTTGTTACTGTCCCCTTCTATTATTTTCACCAATCTGAGAAGTATAAAATGATAACTTAAGGTTGTTAAAACTTGCATTTCTGTCATTTATAATTTAGAGCATTTTTACATATAACTAAAATGTCTTGTTTTCTTCAGAAAATAGCCTGTTTAAGTCCTTTGTCCATTTATCAATTGGGGAATGATATTCTTAATGGAAGAGTTTTGGATAGAACTTAGAAACAGTCCTTTATCTATTTGACAAAGCAGGCCATTAGCTGAGAAAATATCTACTAAAATGTTTTCCCAGTTTTCTGTTTTCCTTCTGATTTTGGTTATGTTGGGGGTTTTTTGTCCAAAAATATTTTAAAATTTGATACACTTGAAATTTATCCATTTCACACCTCATGATCCTCTCTGTCCTGTCTATTCATAAACCGTTTACTTTTCTATAAGTCTCATACAGAATATGATTCATGTTGTTTTCTTTTCTTCATATGTCTCCTTTTACATCTTGGTCATATATCTATTTTGATCTCATCTTATTAACTGGTATAAGAGATGGTTTATGCCCAAATTCTGCCAGATAATTTTCCATCTTTTTCCAAATAATGAATCTTTTCACAAAAGATATGCATGTATACACATTTTTCAATTATAAAATCATTATTACAATTTTTAATATAATTTTCCTGCTATCCTGATCTGCATTTCTAGCTCTTAGGCAGTAGTAGGTGGATTTTTATTATTATAATTACAATATTTTAAAGTGTTTATTTTAATTTTAATCCCTGGAATAAAACAAGCATTACAATTAAATAGAATCATAGAATAAATTTGAATTTACATGCAAAAATAAATCAATGGGGCTTAGGTTGCACAGTGGAGAGAGCACTGGCCCTGGAGTCAGGAGGACCTGAGTTCAAATGAGACCTCAGACACTTAATAATTACCTAGCTGTGTGACCTTGGGCAAGTGACATAACCCCATTGCCTTGGAAAAACAAAAAAAAAAACATGCAGAATATGCTAGTCAATGGGGTTGAGTGACTTACCCAAGGTCACACAGCTATGTGCCTTTTCATCCTGAAGTGGCATTCTGGGGATAAAAAAAGAACTTAATGTCTGTCAGGTGCAATCTCTCTTCAGTGCCAGGGCCAGTGCTCTCTCCACTGTGCCACCTAACTATCCCCCCCCCACCCAATAGAAGTTGATTCTAAGGGTGATTGAGTGCAATTCCCATTCTCTCTTGGTGAATTGGCTTAGTAGCTTAAATCAAAAACAGCTATTTATAATTATCACTGGTCCTAGAGTGAGTGAGGACTGAGTTCAAGTGATGTCTCAGAAACTAACTCTCTGAACCTGGCCAAAAGCTTAAACACTCTCTCTCTCAATTTACTCATCTGCAAAGTGTGGAAAATAATATCCATCACTCTGTAAATCCTATAAGAAAAAAGAAATGTTTGATATTTTCACTGGATGTGATTCATCATTTGAGAATGTTACCCCAAATCTGAGGGTATTATTGAGATGCCAATAGCTTCTTCTTCTTCACTTTCAATGAATCATAGCAGCTGATGGTTGACAACTCATGCTTGCCTCCGCTGTGGGTGGTGCTAGGTTTTCTCACTTGGTTGGGGAGTGATTAGTGTCTTAACAGTGAAATAGCTCAGATTGTTAGCCTACACTTCTTTTGCTACTCCTCCACATTAAATTGGAACTTATGGAATATCATTGTTTTAGGAAAACATTTAATCAGTATTTATCATATGCATAAGATATTAGTTTCAACTTCATTTGAATTAGTTTCAAATCATATGAATAATGAAATGACAATATTTCTCAATCATTATCTGTTTTGTGCCACTCAGGATGTTAAGGACAAGTGATAGAAAAAGAGGCTAAAAAGAGTCCCTGCCCTCAAGGAGCCCACATTCTAACTAGGTGATTCAGTCCCCACTTCAAGTCCATAATCAGGGAAACCACATTACCCTTTGGGTTGGTAGCCATGTTCTCATCCCCCAAACCATCACCGATTCCAAGGACTGGGTCAGTGACCAGAAAGAATAATTAATTCTTTGCTCATAAATATCATATACTATTATACATAATATTATATAAAAATTTCCTTGTAAATGAGAACGGAGAGATATGTAGATTACTCAAAGGTAGTTTGAGGAACATTTTAGAAGTTTCAACTTTTCCCTTGGTTATAATTGCACAAGACAGAAGGTCAACAGGATACTAGTTCCAGGGATTCAGACCTTACTCCTTGGCAAGGAATGAATTTTCAGAACAGTGACTGGAACAATTCCCACATTCTGAAATACTGAAAGAGGGTGGTTGTGGTTCCTAGTGGAATTGCAGAGATTGGTGTTAATACCTTCATTCCAAGAAAACAAGCTAGGACTTTTGGGTAAAGACATTACTGAGGCGATCTGGTAGAGTTTCCATTACATTTGAACTTAAGGTCTTCAGTCTGGGAGTTCTGTTGGATGCCTTCTTTCAAATTCTGACAAACTCTTGGAGCCTCAAAACCCTACCCTGCTCAGTTCTTTTAACAAGTTTTTAATTGCTTTGATCTTCATGAACTGATTTTTAACTATTTATGGAACTGCTTTTACCTATTTGTATTAAATAGATAATTTATCTGAACTCTGAGCTCACAAAGAGCCTATGAATGACCCTGTACAGGAGATAGTGAACCAAGTGGTTGAGAGATCTGGATCCTGGCAAGTCTTCAGAAGGCTGAGCAGCAAGTTGCAAGGATGACCCATAAGAAAGCCTTAAGGAACTGAGCAATTACATTTTTTGAGCAAATTTTTGAGTGGTTTTACAAAGTTTGCCTAAGGGGCTGGGCTCTGGAGAGAAGCCAATTTGCAATCTAAAGCCTTTCCTTTGTTGAGGTCAGGATAAATCTTGTTTTTCCCCTGGTGTTTCTAATCATTCTTGGCTAGGTAGCATGGTATCTATTGGATAGCAGACACCCACTGCTGAGATAAATAATCAGATCAATGCCCTCACAAAGTTTCCAGAAAATTGGGCTTGGATTCATTGTTAGTATGGTCATGGAGGTCATGATGCAATGAATGATGTTGTAGGTAGAAGATCATGGGATACTCTTAAAGAAAAATGATGCAGCCGTTTCTGACCATTGAGACTCCCATGTCCACCTTTGAAGCATTAGATAGTATTTCACAACTGTTCTTGGCCTTCCTCAGACAGACAAATTGATTATATTGGCCCTCTTTTTTGCACTGCAATGGGGTTAAGTGACTTTTCCAAGGTCACACAACTAGAGGATTATTAAATGTCTGAGGCCAGAATTGAACTCAGGTCCTCCAGACACATGGGCTGGTGCTCTATCCACTGCGCCACCTAGCTGCCCCCATCTTGGCCCTCATCTTACATATAAGGGCACTCTCTTGGGATCTCAGATTACTGGACTAAGTTCACTCTGTTGCTGTTACAGCTATGAGCAAGACCCCTACACAATAAATCTTTCTTCATTAAGAGGCTCAATGCTTCTGTTGAAGGTAAAGATTTTATTCCAGAGAAAGTTCATGATTGTGCCAATCTTTATTGAGAAGTTTTGGTGAATAATGAGGTTTAATCTCAGTAACTAGAGTCTATTGGTATATCCAACGTTAGTCTATGAGCTTCTGTCTATCATAAACCCATTTTCCACTGTTCAGTACCTGTATCACTATCATTACATTGCTCTACTCTATATTTCCAACCTTATAATTTTTCCTCCTCCCATATGAAAATTGAACACATCTCCCTTCTTCCTTCATCCATAGCCCTTTCAAAGAGAACCTGCTAGATCTTGAGAAATCCTGGCGATTTCTGCATTATTTAAATTGTATTTTTCTTGTTGCTTCCAATGCTTCTCCTTAACCTGGGAGTTTTGAAACTAGGCTAAGACATTCTTGTAAGTTTTCTTTCTGGGATCTCTTTCAGATCTTTCTTCTATTTCTATTTTATCTTGTCCTGAAACATCAGGGAAATTTTCCTAAATAATTTCTTTTATCATCATATCAAAATTTTTTTATTTATTAACTTTCAGGAAGCCTGCCAATTCTTAGATCATCTCTCCTCAATTTGTTCTCCAGATCAATTGCTTTTCTAATGGGTGTTTCAGATGTACTTCTATTTTTTTCTGGTTTTATTATTTCTTGTTGTTTAGTGATGTCCTTTGTTTTCTCTTCCTCAATCTGGGTTTTCAAGGAGTTAATTTTTTCCTTAACATTTTGTTTCTCTTTTTCTAACTGGTTAACTTTCCTTTCATAAATTTCTTGGATTATTTCAACTTTCATTTCTCCAATCAATAATAATTGAGAGCACTGTTTTTATTTTTTAATTTTATATTTTTCCCAATTACATGTAAAGATAGTTTTCAACATTCACTTTTGTAAGATTTTTGCATTCCACATTTTTCTCCCTTCCTTCTTTCCCCTCCCCTTGACATATAATAATCTGATATAAATTATATATGTGCAACCATTCAACAAACATTTTTTAAATGAAAGAAGGATATTCTGTACTTTCAGTTTTACAATATTTCCCCTACTCTTATTTCCCTCTACCCACCCTCCACAGAAGGCAGTCTGTTAGTCTTTACCTTGTTTCCATGGTACACATTGATCTACGCTGAATGTGATGAGAGAGAAATCATATCCTTAAGGAAGAAACATAAAGTATAAGAAATAGCAAAACTACATAATAAGGTAATGCTTTTTTAAAACTAAAGGTAATAGTCTTTGGTCTTTGCTCAAACTCCACAGTTCTTTCTCTGGATACAGATGGTATTCTCTATTGCAGACAGCCCAAAATTGTCCCTGATTGTTGCATTGATGGAATGAGCATGACCACTGAGGTTGGTCATCACACCCATGTTGTTGTTAGGGTGTACATTGTTCTTCTGGTTCTGCTCATCTCGCTCAGCATCAGGTCATTCAAATCCTTCCAGGCTTCCCTGAATTCCCATCCCTCCTGGTTTCTAATCAAACAATAGTGTTCCATTACATATTTATATCACAGTTTATTAAGCCATCCCCCAATTGAAGGAGATTCACTTAATTTCCAATTCTTTGCCACCACAAACAGGGCTGCTATGAGTATGTTTGTACAAGTGATGTTTTTATCCTTTTTCATCATCTCTTCAGGGTATAGACCTAGTAGTGGTATTGCTGGATCAAAGGGTATGCACATTTTGGTTGCCCTTTGGGCTTAATTCAAAACTGCTCTCCATAAAAGTTGGATGAGTTCACAACTCCACCAATAATGTATTAGTGTTCCAGATTTCTCACATCCCTTCCTTTCTGATCATATTGGACAGTATGAAAGGTGTGAGGAGGTACCTCAGAGATACTGTAATTTTCATTTCTCTAAAAAGTAGTGATCCAGAACAATTTTTCCTATGACTATAGATCACTTTGATTTTTTCATCTGTAAATTGCCTTTGCATATCTTTGAGCATTTGTTGATTGGGGAATGGCTTGGTTTTTTTTGAAAATTTGACTCAGTTCTCTGTCTATTTTAGAAATGTGACCTTTGTCAGAAATACTAGTAGTTAAAATTATTTCCCAGTTTACTACATTTCTTTTTATCTTGGTTACAATGGTTTTAGCTGCACAAAATCTTTTTATTTTATTGTAATCAAAACTGTCTAGTTTGTTTTGAATGCTATTCTTCTTCTCTTCCTTGGTCATAAACTGCTTCCTTTTCCATAGACCTGATAGGTAAACTATTCCCTGATCTAGTTTGCTTATAATATTGTTTTTTTATGTCTAAATCCTGTATCTGTTTTGACCTTATCTTGATATAGGCTGTGTGGTGTTGGTCTAATACAAGTTTCTTCCATACTAACTTCCAATTTTTCCAACAGTTTTTATTGAAAAGAGAGTTTTTATCCCAATAGGTGACCTCTTTGGGTTTTTCAAACAGCAGATTACTATAATCATTTCCTGCTATTGCACCTAGTCTATTCCACTGATCCACCACTATATTTTTAGCCAATACCAGACAGTTTTGATGATTGATGCTTTATAATATAATTTTAGATCTGGTAAGGCAAAACCACCTTCTTTGGCACTTTTTTTACATTGAATCCCTGGAAATTCTTGACTTTTTATTTCTGCATATGAATTTACTTACATTTTTTCTAACTCATTAAAGTAATTTTTTTTGGAGTTTTGATTGGTAGGGCACTAAACAAGTAGTTTAATTTTGGTAGAATTGTCATTTTTACTATATTAGCTTGACCTATCCATGAACAGTTGATATTTGCCCCATTATTGAAATCTCATTTTATTTGTGTGAGAAGTGTTTGCTGATTGTTTCCAAAAAGTTTCTGAGTCTGCCTTAGCAGGTAGACTCCCAGGTCTTTTATACTGTCTGAGGTTACTTTGAATGGAATTTATCTTTCTAGCTCTTCCTGCTGCATCTTGCTAGTCATATATAGAAATATGAAACTTTGCTAAAGTTGCTAATTATTTCTAGTAGTTTTATAGATGACTTTTTTGGGATTCTCTAGCTATACCATCATGTCATATGCAAAGAGTTAGCATTTTTCTCCTCCTTCCCTATTCTATTTCCTTCAATTTCTTTTTCTTTTCTTATTGCTGAAGCTAACATTTCTAATACACTATTGAATAGTAGTGGTGACAATGGGCATCCTTGTTTCACCCCGGTCTTATTGAGAATGCCTCTGGCCTATCCCCATTGCATATAATACTTGTTGAGGGTTTCAGGTAGATACTGCTTATTATTCTAAGGAATAATTCATTTATTCCTATACTGTCTACTGTTTTTAGTATGAATGGGCACTGTATTTTTTCAAAAACTTTTTCAGGATCTATTGATATAATCATATGATTTTTGATAGGTTTGTTATTGATATAATTTATTATAATGAAAATTTTCCTCGTATTGAACCAACCCTGCATTTTTGGGATAGATCCTACTTGGTCATAATGTATTATCCTGCTGATAACTTGTTGTTATCATTTTGCTAAGATTTTGTTTAAGATTTTTACATCTGTATTCATTAGGGAGATAGGTACTAAATTTTCTTTCCCTGTTTATCTCTTCCTGGTTTAGTCATCAGCACCATATTTTTGTCATAGAAAGAGTTAGCCAGCATTCCCTCTTCTCCTATTTTTTCCAAAGAGTTTAACAGAGAATTGAAAACAATTGTTCCTTCAATGTTTGATAGAATTCATTTATGAATTCTGGAGATTTTTTCTTAGTGAATTCAATAGTGGTTTGTTCAATTTCTTTTTCTTGAGATGGGTTTATTTAGATATTTAATTTCCTCTTTATTTAACCTGGGCACTTTATGTTTTTCTAAATATTCATCCATTTCTGTTAGATTGTCAAATTTATTGGCATAGAGTTGGGTAAAATAATCCTGAATTATTACTTTAATTTCCTCCTCATTGGTGGTGAGTTCACCTTGTTCATTTATGATGCTTGCAATTTGGCTTTCTTCTTTCTCTTTTAAATCAAATTGAGTAGAGGTTTATCAATTTTATTGGTTTTTTCATAAAACCAACTCAGATTTATTCATTAGTTCAATAGTTTTCTTGCTTTTGATTTTATTAATTTTTCCTTTAATTTTCAAAATTTCTAATTTGTTATTTAATTGGGGACTTTTAATTTGTTCTTTCTCTGATTTTTTAGTTGCAAATTTAGTTCATTGTTTTCCTCTTTCTTTAATTTAATTATAGAAGCATTTAAATATATAGTTTATTTCCTGATAGCCACCTTGAGTGAATCTCATAGGTTTTGGTATGTTTTTTCATTATTGTCATTATCATGGATGAAATAATTATTTCTTTCTATAATTTTTTGTTTCATCTACTCCTTCTTTGCAATAAGGTTATTTAGTTTCTTTTTTTTAGGTTTTTTTTTTCAAGGCAAATGGGGTTAAGTGGCTTGCCCAAGGCCACACAGCTAGGTAATTATTAAGTGTCTGAGACCGGATTTGAACCCAGGTACTCCTGACTCCAGGGCTGGTGCTTTATCCACTGTGCCACCTAGCCACCATGGTTATTTAGTTTCCAATTAGTTTTGGGTCTGAATCTCCCTGGCATATTATTGCACTTGATTTTTATTGCATTATGATCTGAGAAAGATGTATTCACTATTTCTGCCTTTCTTCAATTGATCATTAGATTTTTATGCCCTAGTACATGGTCAATTTTTGCATAAGTGCCATGTTCTGCAGAAAAATAGCATATTCCTTTCTAACCCCATTCAGTTTCTTCCATAGATCTATCATGTCTAGGTTTTCTAACAATCTTTTTTACCCCCTTAACTTCTTTCTTGTTTATTTTATTATTAGATTTATCTAAATCTTAGAGTGGGAGGTTGCGGTCTCCCACTAGTAGAGTTTTGCTTTCTATGTCTTCCTGGAAATTCTTCAATTTCTCCTCCTAGAATTTGGATGCTATAGTATTGAGTGCATACAGATTAAATATTGAAATTGCTTTATTGTCTATGGTACTTTTAGTAGTATATAGTTTCCTTCATTATCTCTTTTAATATCTCTTTTTGCATCTGCTTTGTGTGAGATAAGGAATGCTACCCCTGCTTTTTTTCACTTCAGCAGAAGCAAAATATATTTTGCTCCAACCTTTTACCTTTACTCAATATGTATCTTTCTGCTTTAAATGGGTTTCTTCTAAGCAGCATATTGTAGGATTCTGGTTTTTAATCTAGTCTGCTGTTCGCTAACATTTTTATTTTATTTATTTATTTATTTAGATTTTTCAAGGCAATAGGGTTAAGTGGCTTGACCAATGCCACATGGTTAGGTAATTATTAAGTGTCCGAGGTTGAATTTGAATCTAGGTACTCCTAACGCCAAGGCAAGTGCTCTATCCACTGTGCCACCTAGCCACCCCTATATTTGCTAAAATTTTTAAGGAATAGTTCATCCCATTCACATTCAAAGTTATAATTACTATAACTCTTTGTTGTCCTCCATGCTATCTTCCTTCTGTTTATATTTTTCCCCTTTTTTCCACTTTTTCCTATTCACCAGTATCTTGTTTCTGAATACCAGCACCCTCAGGGTGTTTGCCCTCCTATATCCAGCCCCCTCCCTTTTTTCCCCTTTCCTTTCATCCTTTCCTCCTACCCTTCCTTCTGTTAGTTCCCCTTTTCCTACCCCTCCCCTTTGCCCCTTTTAGTACTTCAAAATAAAGATAAGTTTCTTAAATTAACTGAGTCTGTGTATATTAACTTTAAGCCAAATCTGATGAGAATAAGATTCAGGCGGTTCTCAGCTCCTCCCTTATACCTCTCTATGGCAATAGGTCATTTGTATCTCTTTATGTAATGTGATTTACCCCATTCAATCTCCTCCTTCCTTCCGTCTCCTTGCTTGTATCCCCCCCTTTAAAGGATGTATTGTTTTTAAATCATTCTATCTGAGTCACAGAAAAGTCATGAGTGTCCTTCACTTCTGCCTAAGTATATTCTCTCCAATAGAGTTACAGTTCTTGAGAGTTATTAGACTCTTTCTCCCAGGTGAGGATATAGCTAGTCTCATCTTATTGGATAGCAGTTTCATTTATAAGTCATGAGTGTCCATCACTTTTGGCTAAGAATATTCTCTTTAATTCTGAAGAGTTAGGAGAATCTTTCTCCCATGTGGGGATATAGCCAATTTCATCTTATTGGATAGCAGTTTTTTCTTTTCATTACCCTTTTTAAAACCTTTTCATGTGCCTCTCAAACCTCCTGTTTGATGTCCAAATTTTCTATTTACCTCTAGTCATTCATCAGGAAATGTTGGGAGTCTCCCATTTCATTAATGTCCATCCTTTCTCCTGGAAGAGAAGACTCAGCTTGCTGGATAGTGGATTTTTGGCTGCATTCCAAGCTCCCTTGCTCTTTGGAATATCTCATTCCAGGCCCTTTGATCCCTTAATGTTGCTGGAGCCAAGCCCTGCATAATCTTTACTGTGGCTCCTTGGTATTTGAATTGTTTCTTTCTAGCTGCTTGCAGGATTTTCTCTTTTATCTGATAGTTCTGGCATTTGGCCACAACCTTCCTTAGTCTTTTCATTTTAGGATCCTTTTATAGAGGGAATCAATGTATTCTTTCAATTTCTATTTTCCTTTTGGTCACATAATATCAGGGCAATTTTGTATCACTAAATCATGTCATTTTAAATCTTGACTTCTTTTCTCTTCAATGTTTTCAGGAAGACCAATAATTCTTAACCTATCTCCCCTAGATTGATTCTTGAGGTCAGTGGTTTTCCTGATGAGGTATTTACATTTTCTGCTATTTTTTTGGTCTTTTGGATTTGCTTAACAGAATCTTGTTGTCTCATGAAGTCATTAGATTCCACAGATTCCATTCTTTTTTTAAGAAGAGTATTTTCTTCATTTCCCTTCTGCAACTCCTTTTCCAATAGGTCAGTTATATTTTTGTAGGAGTTTTCCATTGACCCAAGTGTAGTTTTGAAGGAATTATTTTCTTTTTGAATTTGCCCAATTCAGTTTGTATTTGCCCAATTGTATTTTCCAAGGATTTGTTTTCTCATTGCAAGCTGTTGATTTTCTCTTGCAATGTCTTGATTTTCTTTTGAGTTTGTTTTTCCCAGGTTTTCTAGTAGATTTTTAAATTCCTTCCTGATTTCTTCACGGATGTCTTTCTGGCTGGAGACCAATTCACATCTTCCTCAGAAGTTCTAGGTCTCTCTGGGTTAGGATCTGTTCCTTCTAAGTACTTCTCCATGCCCCCCCCCCCACTTCTGGCCTTTCTTCATGTTCTCGGGTCTTATGTTGGAGGAGGGGTTGGCTTTCAGAGGTTTTCTTTTGCATACCCTAGAGGCTTTGTTCACTTGGCTTAGCAGCTCCATGTGGGCCAATGGATAGGGGGCACTGGTTCCTTTCTCTGGAGTGTTTGAGGCCCTAAGCATCAGGGTCTTAGTTGACCTTGAATAATGGACTAGGCCCTGGTGAAGGGAGTTAATATCCCTTTCAACTGAGGGAGCTCTGTTGCCCACATCTGAGGCTGAGGGGGTGGGGGGGCCATTACTGTTTGTTCTAGAAATAGTGCTCCACTGAAAGGATGGAGCTCATGCCACCGGCTTTGGGTAGATGTCCAGTCATACTCTGCAACTGTGATTGAGTATAATAATCATCTACAATATCTCCCTTCTCTGTGGCAACTCATTCATAACATGAACACCTAGATATAATGAAATTCTCTCCTTATACTAACTGGAACTTTTTATTCCAGATAAATTCAGGCTTTTGTACAGGGTGAAGAGGACATGAGAACATCCCTCAGGAAGTTGGAAGAAAACACATGTCAGGAAATGTTCACTTTATCCAGTAATTTTCAAAGTCTTTCCCTAATGAGAATGAAGCCAGTAACTGAAATCTGTGGGGAATAATTAACTCTTCCTTAAGGAAGGTTGGAAAAAGAAATTAGTTAAGCTCTCCCTTACTAAAAAACAGGATAATAGCACTTCAAATCGGATTTTGGAGGGAAAGAGAAATGCATGAGGGCATGGAACCAGCATGGTACTGTCTTTGCTGCAGGTAGAACTAAATTTGTTTGTTTGTTTACTTGCTTTTTTTTTTTTTTTGCAAATGGGGTTAAGTCGCTTGTCCAAGGCCACACAATAAGGTAATTTTTATGTGTCTGAGACCAGAGCCAAACTTAGGCACTCCTGACTCCAGGGCCTGTACTCTTTCCATTGCGCCCCCTAGCCGGCCCTTGTACAACTCAATTTGAGAGGGCTGCAAGGTACTAGATGGTTCTCTAAATTACTTTTGAATTACCTGTATATCACCTGGTCTCCTTTTGGTTAGACTAGGGTTGTTTAGGAGCAGAGAATGATTCCTTCCATTATAGAATAGAATAGATCTTGACCTTAGTGTCACAGTGAAAGGGTTCTAACTTGATCAAATACTTTCCTGCTTAAAGTCAGAGAATACATTGACATGCAAGTTTAGCTTGTCACACTTTCTTTTAATGATACAAACCTGCCTATGTTTCTGTTAACCCTTTCCTTCAATGCTTTTATAAAAATAGTGTCAATGCCAAGATTCAGTAAGCCCGAGCTTAAAGGGATGAATCCCAACAGTCAAGTAGAGGAAGACAAACTATGTGAGCGATTTGCTTGATAGTTGTAGCAACAGTCCCTGCATGAGCATGAGAACAAGGAAGGACATTCAGAAAAGAATAGATGAGTGGAGACTGGGAATGGTGGGTTTTAATTTCAGTTGTTTTGAAATTGGAAAAGAAAATAATAACAATTAGGAGTGCTAGTCTCCACATCAGATTATTGGTATCCATCGCATTCTTAAATGGTGAGCTAAGTCAGCAGAAAATTAACAGGGATAATGATAAATTCCCATATTTGAGAGAAACTGGTGAAGAAATTACTACCATATCAAGGGAAATAGGTGCTTTCACATAATAAGACCAGTTGAAGCAACCAAAGTATTTACCTTGCATTACAGAAGTCATATGGAAACAGGGTTGTCTATAAAATCCTAGAGCCCGTCATCAAATAGAAGAGATATTTAGATTTCCTTTGGCTGAGTCCATAGGTCAAAGCTAGGAGGCAAGACTAAAAGTATCAGTGTTTTGGACTTGAACTAAGTGAAAATAAAACATTTTCCAAAACCTAAGAGTCCTAATGATTAGGTATAAATTGTGGGTCTGATTCTGTGCTAAATACTAGGGACACATAGCAAGACTAAAGATGTGGGACTTTCCTACCCCAAAGGCGATGGCAATATTTGAGAAACTGTGAGTCGCTACTAATCATCACAAATGGACTAAAAGTGGGGAAGCCAATACTAAGGTAGGCAGAGCACTGCATTAACCAAAGTTTTGGCTTTCTGAGATACATATAGGAGTTCAAAATAGAATTGAGTGTGTAAAAGCAGACAAAGGTGCTCACCTGCAGCAGGATAGACTGGGTGGCTCGGTTCAGAGGGGAGGGTCTGGGGGAAAGATTAGTCACATAGAGGTGCTGGTGTTGCTTGTGGTGTTGATGCAGAAGCAGTATCATGTAGCCACTGGCAAAGACCATGAGGCCCACAAAGAGAGCATCCCGGAGGGAGACTACAACTCCAAAACGTACATCATCCATGTTAGTGTCTTCTATACCAGAACAGTATCCAAAGTCATGTAATCTTGAACTATTCCTGGAGGCCTGGAGGTTATAAATCTTCATAAATACAACGATATTGAGTAGCAAATGGGTGATGCAAGAGACGCAGGAGATGGGCATAATGTACTTTGGGGCTCTGGCCTTCACCTCTGCCCAGCAGGAGCCTCTGGGACAGATGGTGATGGCTTGAAAACCACTCAGGAGGCAGGTGCTGCTGAGGGAAAGCCCCCGAGATACTTTGTGAATGTAGAAGAGGATTATACAGCCATTGTCATTCATGAAATTCTTCAAGCCCAAAGCTGCCATTGTCTGAGGGATGCCTTTGGAGAGAAGCAACAAGGAGTTGAAGCAAGCCAGCTGGGCAAAAATTGTGTCTATGGGTCTCAGTCTATGTCCAGTGAGGAGCATAACGATGAAGAGACAAATTAGGAAGGTGTTCCCCAGAATCCCAACTGTTGTCTGAGAGGAGAAGACAATACCCAGTATGATGTCATCTGCCTTCATAGACTTAAGAGTTATGGTATGGATAACTTTATGTGCCTGTAAGGAAATTTATACCATTTACAACTTTCAAACAGATTTTGAAATCACTATAAGACAGTAAAATTTTCATATAAATAGATCTGTGTTGGACCCAAAGAAATTGAAGATATTTTTTCCCAACACCAACCCCCAAAACACATTTTGGCTATAGTTTGACCTGCTGTCTTTGACAGGAATCTCTGTGACTCAATTACATCTCTGGTTCTTGCTTACAGAGACTTTACAAGGTTCCCCAAGTCAGTCCCAGATAGAGATCACTGGACCCTGTCGTCACCCTTGAACCTTCCCAATGTATTCTGCATTATAAGAGATCAATCTGTCTCTAGTGCTCTGGGGAACATTCCTGGCTCAAACAACACTTCAATCATTCTACCTCTTCTCCAGTCTGTCCCAGTCTATCCTGTTGCTTCCTATTGTCTCAGTATTACTTGCCAGGAGTTTGGACATCCAAAAAAGACATGATAAAATCAAATTACTTTTCTCCTCCATTAGACCTCCATTTCTCCTCCATTATCCAGTCATGGATAATACAATTGTATTCTATCTCAACTCATGACCTGAGACCAGGGTTCATTAATATCATTCTAGATATTCTCTAATCAATCTCAGTTTTCAAGATCAAAGAGTTTGCCTAGTTAAGAGCTCTTTTGGCATATTCTGATATTGTTCTCCAGAACCGTTTAATCAGTTCACAACTTAACTGGCAGTGTATTAGTGTCCCAATTTTGCCCACATCTGCAAACACTCATCATTTCCCCTTTTTTGTCCTTTTATTCAATCTGTTATTCGTGGTTTGATACCTCAGAGTTGTTCTAATTTGTATTTCTCTATGCTTATAGATAGGTTTAATTTTTTTTTCTCTGAAAACCATCTTTTTTTGATCAACTGAAGAATGACATTTAAATTTGACTCAGTTCTCTATATATTTGAGAAAAGAGGCCTTCTGATAAAAAAAAGAACCTTGGGGACTTTTCTTAGGGTGTTTATTGGTGAGTTATTCAATTTCTTTTTTCTACAATAGGGTTATTTAAGTATTTCATTTCCTCTGTTTCTCACCAAATTTCAAGGTCTCTCTCTGTCTATTGCTGTCTTCCTACTGCTGAGAAAGAAGCTACTGTCTACTAATTTTCATTTGATCCTCCCATTCCCACTCTCATACCTTTTCTTTTGTGATTAACTGTGAGAAGGTCAATGCATAATCTTTGCCTTTACTCACTCTCTTAACTTTTTAGAGTCTTGTTATTTTTTTTTTTTGCAAGGCAGTGGGGTTAAGTGATTTGCCCAAGGCCACACAGCTAGGTAATGATTAAGGGTATAAGGCTGAATTTGAACTCAGGTACTCCTAACTCCAAGGCTAGTGCTCTATTCACTGCACCGCCTAGCTGCCCCATAGGGTCTTGCTTTTAACCTCTTCTTTTTACTGAAACTGCTCTTTCCAAGTTAACCAATGATTACTTAGTTGCTAAAATTAATAGCCTCTCATTATTTGTGCTTCTTTTTCTTGATACTCCTCTCTCTTTCTCATTCTCTCTCTCTCTCTCTCTCTCTCTCTCTCTCTCTCTCTCTCTCTCTCTCTTTCTCTCTCCCCCTCCCTCTGCTTCTATTCTACTCTATTCTCCAGGACATCCTTCTAATTTTTTGACTTTTCCACTTGAATCTCCTTGGCTTTGAAACTAATTAGCATAATGGCTTATGCAGATCACGTTGTATAAGCTTAGTCACTTTTTTTTTTAACATTTATATAATCAAGGCGACACGTAGTCTTTATTTGGGCCTGGAAGTAGCTGCTGTTATATAAGTTGTTTATTTTTGATGACACATCTATAAGTCTGAGATCTGGCATGATGCTGACTTTGTTCTAGGCCCCTAACTGCCCAGGCCACGGGGCAGATCATGTGGTTAGCTGAATCTTTTTTGTAATTATGTTTATTTTATTTTTTCAAATGATTTTTTTATACATTACTAAACTATTCTTGTTTAAGAGTAAACATAATAAATACCCCCTCCTGCCAAAATATAGACCCTCATTAGCAATAAAGTTAAGGAAAGGTGAAAAAATTAAAATTAAAAACAGTAATAATAGGGGCAGCTAGGTGGCACAGTGGATGGAGCACTGGCCCTGCAGTCAGGATCACCCACGCCCAAATGCAGCCCCAGACACCCAACAGTCACCCAGGTGTGCGATCCTGGGCAAGCCCCACCAACTCCATTGCACTGCAAAAAACAAAAAAACAAAACAAAGCAAAATAAAATGAAATGATGATGGTGGTGATGATAACAACAACAACAACAACAACAGGGTCCAGGTGGTGCAATGGACAGAGCACTGGCCCTGAAGTCAGGGTCACCTTGGTTCAAATCCAGCCTCAGACATCCAACAATGCCCTAGCTGTGTGGCCCTGGGCAAGCCGCCCAACTCCATCTGCCCCACAAAAATCCCCCCCAAATAATAAATAATAATAATAGTAATAATAACAACCATAATAATAAAAATGTGCGTCAGTCTGTGTTCCAACACCACCAGCTCTGTCGCGGGTGGATCGCATTCTTTAGGATATGTTCATCACAAAAGCTGCTTCCATATTTTTCCACTGTTGCTATTGCTGATCACACCTCCCTCCATTCATACTTCGCTACTACCATACACTATATTTTCTCTCTCCTTTCACTATGTCCCTCTCATTAAATGTGCTGTAGGGTAGCTGAGTGGCACAGCAGACTAATCACTGGCCCTGGGGCCAAGAGGCCCCGAGCCCACATACCACCCTTAAGACCCAGCCACCACCCGGCCCCATGGTCCTGGACAGGCCATTCAATCCCAGCCCCTTGCAATAAGCAAAGAAGTAAATGTGTTATATCTGATACCTCTCTCCCCTATGGTAAACCTGTCCTCCATCAGTCACATACCCCCCTTCCCCCTGACACCCTTCTCTCATTCTTACTCTTGATGTCTATGCCCCATTGAATATATATGTTTCCTTTCCTAGCCACCTCTGATGAGAGCGAAGGTTCCCTCATTCCCCATCGCCTTCACCCTTCCATATCATTGCAATAGCTCATTGTAATAAAAACAATCTTTTAACATGAAATATCTTAGTCTATTCCACCTCTCCTTTCTCTTACTCCCACTACATTTCCCTTTTAGCCATTGACTCCATTTTTTTTACCATATATTATATCTTCAGATTCAGCTCTCTCCTCTGCTTCATCTATAAAAGCTCCTTCTACCTGCTCTATTAAATGAGAAGTATCTCATGTGTATTATCAATATCATTTTTCTATGCAGGAATACATGCAGTTCATCATCATTAAGTTCCTTATATTTTACCCTTCTCCTCCACTTTCTATGCTTCATCTGAGTCCTATACTTGAAGATTAAACTTTCTTTTCATCTCTGGTAGTTTCAACAGGAACATTTGAAATTACCCTGGTTCATTGAAAGTCCATCTTTTTCCCTGGAAGAGGACATTCAGTTTTGCTGGGTAGTTGCTTCTTGGTTGCATCCTGAGCTCTTTTGTCTTCTGGAACATTGTATTCCAAGCCCTACAAGCCTTTAATGTTGTTGCTGCTAAGTCCTGTGTGATCCTGACTGCGGCTCCATGGTATTTGAATTGTGTCCTTCAGGCTGCTTGTAATATTTTCTCTTTGACTTGAGAGTTCTGGAACTTGGCTATAGTACTCCTGGGGGTTGTTTTTTTTAACTCTTTCTGGGAGAGATTAGTGGATTCTCTCAATTTTTGTTTGCCCTCTGCTTCTAGGTATCAGGGCAATATTCCAGTAGGAATTCTTTAAAAATGATCTCAAGGCTCTTTTCCTAATCATGTCTTTCAGGTATCACAATGATTTTTAAATTATCTTTCCTGAATCTGTTTTCCAAATCAGTTGTTTTGTCAATGAGATGTTTCACATTTTCTTCTTAATTTTTCATTCTTTTGGTTTTAAAGTATTGTGTCCTGACTTCTCGTAAAGTCAGCAGCGTCCTTTAGTTCCATTCTACTTCTGAGGATTTGTTTTCCTCAGAAAGCTTTCTTATCTCTTTTTTTTTCCCATTTGGCCAATTCTGCTTTTTAAAGCATTCTTCTCCTCAATAACTTTTTTTTTTAGGTTTTTGCAAAGCAAATGGGGTTAAGTGGCTTGCCCAAGGCCACACAGCTAGGTAATTATTAAGTGTCTGAGACCGGATTTGAACCCAGGTACTCCTGACTCCAAGGCTGGTGCTTTATCCACTGCGCCACCTAGCTGCCCCTACTGCGCCACCTAGCTGCCCCTCTCAATAACTTTTTGAACTGTTTTATCCATTTGGCCTAAGCTGATTTTTAACATGCCATTTTCTTCAGCAATTTTTGGATCTCCTTGACTAAGCTGCTCACTTCATTTTCATGCTTTTCCTGTATCTGTCTCATTTCTTTCCCCAATTTTTCTTCAATCTCACTCACTTGATTTTCAAAATCTTTTTTGAGCTCTGCCATAGCCTGGGCCCAATTTCCAGTTTTCTTGGAGTCCATGTGTGAGGCTTTGTCTTCCCTCCTGGTCTGTGAATGACCACAAATGAACCCCTCTGCCACGGGGGCTGAGGTGGGGGGGTCCTGCTTTTCCAAAGTGGGTCCTAGATTGTGATCAGGATCTGAATGTGTTCTGAGCCCCAGAGTCCTGCTCCAGGTACGGAGGACAGACCCCCAAAGTCTCTCTCCACTCCCCTGCCTAGTCTTTTTTGCCTGAGGGCTTCTGTTTACCTGCTCTGCCTGCTTCTGATTCCTGGATCAGGGCTACTGTGGCCACACTGCCTGCTGAGTGCCCTGAGGGCTGGGCTGCACACACTCACTCTGGGAGAGCCCCCCCAACAGCAACAGCAACTCCAACAGCAACATTCAAGATCTCATTTCATTACAGTAGTTTGGATAAAAAAGGAATTCCAAGTTGTTTTTGAGTAACAGTCTTTGAGAGACTAATATCAATAATTAACTTCTTCTGAGGCCTTCTTCCTTCCTGATCTCAGATGTTTATCAGTTATGTTCAAAGATGTCTACTAACATGGAGCTAGGTCTCATCACTTGGTCTCCCTCTCTCTCTCTCTCTTTCTGTGTGTGTATGTGTATGTGTCTGTGTTTATATGTGTCTCTCTATATATATTATCTTTCTATCCTATATATACATGCATCCATCTATCCATCCATCTATCTATCTATCTATCTATCTATTTATCTATCTATCTATCTATGTCAAGAACAAAATTCTGCATCAAAATAGCAAAATCTAACAATGAAAATCTTCAAACATACGGGGTCCCCAAGAACTCATTAATTATATAAGCTGGACAAAATGGCTGTTTATATGAGATTATTGTACTGAATTTGCTTAGAGGTTAAAAATTATAATCACATGACAAAACATAAAATATCATTCTTACTCAGCATTAAAGAAAAAAAATCTTTATAATTTAAACTGATCGAGTCCAAACTGATGTAAAGTATTTGTAGCAAACATATATTTTGCAAAAATGAAATACAAAGATTCAATACAGAAAATTTTTTTTTCAGATTTGGAAATCATTTTTATTTCATTTGTTTTGTTTTCAGGTTTTTGCAAGGCAAATGGGGTTAAGTGGCTTGCCCAAGGCCACACAGCTAGGTAATTATTAAGTGTCTGAGACCAGATTTGAACTCAGGTACTCCTGACTCCAGGGTCAGTGCACTATCCACTGTGCAACATAGCCACCCCCGTTTATTTTTATATTAAATATTTTCTTTATTTTCCCAACTGCATCCAATGGTAGTTTTTACCAATCATTTTCTTTGCCAGGCTTTGAGTTCATCCTCCCTGTCCTTCCCTCCTCCCTCCCCCTTGCCCCTGACAGAAAGCAATCCAATAGAGCCTGGTTATAAATGTAAAAGCTCTATTGGATTCAGTTTCTTAACTTTCCTTAATTAATTAATTCTGTTATCAACAATACAATTTTATTCTCTCAATGTTTATTTTATAGGAGAAATTTATTCCCATTAATACTTATAGTTGATTCAATCATTTACCAATATTACTTAATATTAGAACATTTAGGATTTAATATTAGAACAATTGAATCATGATTATGCATTTTAACATTTAAAAAATGTCTTAATTTACTTTAATCCATGTTTTTAGAATAAATGCACAGAATATCAGCCCATATAATATAGTTATCTAAAAGAGACTGTATGGCTTCATATATTTCTTAAATTAAGTAGAACTGTTTCCTTTCAGAACTAAATTTATTTTCTCTGGTCTGATTGCATGAGGGAAACAAAGGAATTGTTTTGCAACAAGCAAAATCTGGCTCTTTCCAAAAACTTCCCACAGATATTTATGTTGAGCTTTTCTCCTCATTTAAACCTGATTTGCTAACTGATTTCTAAAAGGAAAACACATCTTTGTATTTTCTCAGAAAGCTGATATCTCCCCACTTTTCTTTAAAATGTTCTGTCATGAAGTTTGTCCCTGAAATCTTAAAAATAAGGAGATACTTTAGTTGATTTAATCTGCTACTGCTTAATAAAAGGAATAATTGATATTTTGGAACTTCCATTTCATTTAACCTGGAGCTAGAAAATGAACTCAACAGGTAATGAATGAATCTCATTATTTACTTACTTATTGACTTTTCCAAATGATAAGCTTTGGTTTGCTTGCTCCTTGAGAATTCCTCAACTTGGTGTTGTGCCTTCTTTGTGATGTTAGGATTTTAATGTAGCCCAAATATGACTACATATTACACTATTTCAAATTTGGGTTCTGCACTCTCAGAAAGACTTCTTAATATAAATTTGTTATATAGTTATTTTTATAAGGGTTTATATACATAGATAATTTCTATATTATCTTAAGAATCAAATCACAATATTTCATGTTATTCAAATTGTCAAATTCTGATAAAATATTCATAAAAGTTGCAACATAACAATTTCAAATTACTTTTGCTCTTGTATGCTGAGGACCAAGACATTTTCTAAGATTTAAAAGACAAGTTTTTAATTGGCTAAAATTCTCATGTATAATTTGCAAAATGTCCAAGTGGCAGCTAGGTGGCAGAGTAGATAGCACACTGGTCCTGGAGTCAGGAGGACCTGAATTCAAATATGGCATCAGACACTTAATAATTGCATAGCTGTGTGACCTTGGGCAAGTCACTTAACTACATTGCCTTGTTAAAAAAAATACCCCATCAAAAACTGAAAGGCCTCTCTATTATTTTGAGTCCCATTTTCTTAAAATAAACTTCAGTGATAAAACTAGCAGCTAACCTGTGCTATCTTCTTTTAGATCTCAGAGAAATAGAGGTGAGGCAGTGAGGAGGACAACCTCCAATGTGAATGAGGTAGGATAAGAGGAGTCATACAGTTGGACAGTGAGAGTACATTTTATAAAATGAATAGATCTGAGACTTGGACCCAAGTTAGAATTAAGAATAGGGAAAACAGACTGTCTTCTTCCAAAATTGCAGTTTTGGGATTAAGATGCTCCAGATTATGCCAAAATTGCAATGTGGAAAGAAAAATTTCACATTTCCTCCATTTTCTAACTAAAAAAAACAACCATGCAGAGAAATGACAAAGAATTAGAAACCACTTCCCAGGCTGGAGAGGGAAAATAAAAGAGATTTGGTCAAATCAGGTTAGAGAAAATACAATAGACCACCAATCAAGGCAGGGGGGGAAACAAAAAAGTCAGGTTGAAACAGATTTTCAAGAGAGCAAAGTGAATTAAAATTTAAAAAAAACTTCACCATTCACTAGCCAGAAAGGGAGAAAAGGGTAGGGATCTTGGGAGCCTTGGGAACTGAAGGCATTGTATTGTCTTATGTGAAAAGGGAGGGGGATATAATGGCTCGAGAGAGCGCAAAGAAAGGAATTTCATCTCTACACTCTGTCATTTTAATTTCCAGTACTAGTTACTAATAGAAACACCAGAATTAAGAAAAGCAACAAGTAAAGACAGATATCTGAACAAAGAAACATAGGAAAAAAGGAAGGCTACTGAAAGTATCACATATATCAGATGCCAGAGGAACAACCTCCAAAACAATAAAACATACACAAAGCACACCTAAAAGTATCAGATGGGGTCAGAGGCCATAGTGGTGTCTAGAGGCCCAAGAGATAATTTGTACCTATAGAAGAGACAAGAATTCACATTAAAAAATCAGGTAAATTCCAAATAACATTTCAACCTGTGCCAAAAAGAAAAGTTCAAAATTAGAACAATTGATTTGAAATAGTGGTAGACTCACCTCATTCTAAAGTCAGTTTTCTCTCCTCTGCTTCATCTATAAAAGCTCCCTCTACCTGTTCTATTAAATGAGAAGTTTCTTATGAGTATTATAAGTATCATTTTTCTATGCAGGAATACATGCAGTTCGTCATCAAGTCCCTCATATTTTCCCCTTCTCATCAAATCTCTATGCTTCACCTGAGTCCTGTATTTGAAGGTCAAACTTTCTGTTTATCTCTGGCCATTTCAACAGGAACATTTGAAATTCCTCTGGTTCATTGAAAAGTCCATCTTTTTCCCTGGAAGAGGACGTTTGCTTTTCCTGGGTGCCGGGTTTTTATTTACAACGCCGGCTTCTTTATGCTAGTCCGTCCTCTTACTCACCAGTCCAACGCGTGATGAGTCTTCGGGGTACCTCCGGCCCCCACTCTTTGATGGGGGAAGAACCAGACAGAGCGCCTGAGGTGGGTAATGAGTCTTTATTCTTCTGTGATCACATTCCCGCTCCCCCCCACCTCTCAGCAGACCCTTTTATCCCCTCTGTCCTCCCTCCCATGAACTCTTACTCAATGAGGGGCCGAGTTCTGTAACATTCCCTTATAAGGTGATTATGTTTCCCCTCTAAGCGACCGCCAAGCCTCTTCCCCCCGCCCCCAACATCTCCCCCTTTCTGTTTTACAAGGTTGTCACTTGGTGTGACCTTAAGCGGTGCTGAGGTTAGCCTTAAGCGGTGTCATTTCTACTGGCCTCTGATAGCCGGGGGCGAGGAACCCTGTCTTAGGTCATCTCCTTCAACCCAGGACCTTGCCCGTCTTAGGTGGCTGGGTCAGGAGAAGTTGCCCGTCTTGGGGTTTACCTCGTCTTACCCCTAGGTGTCACATGTCATGCATGGCGGCTAGCCAGACTTGGGGATCCTCCCCCGTCTCCATGGCCATGAAGGCTTTCTGAGTAAGAAGCATATAGCCCCTCTGTCGCCTAGCTAGGCGGCAGAAACAGACAACAAGTAGGGTGATTCCCAGAATCAGCGTCCTTGTTCACCCTCAAGGGGGTATCCTCCCGCCATCTGGCAATCCCTCCATGGTATGGGATCCTCGATGTCTTCCCCTGTGGCCACACATGAGGGGCCCCACCGAGGCAGAAGGGAGCCCCATCGATGTATTGGTCACTAGCAGGCGAGGGTAGATCGGGGAGTTCCGTGCTACCGGAAGGGGAGAGGGAATAACTCGGAGTATTCCCCATGTCGGATTTCCTTCAGATGGAGCACCTCCAAGGATCCCTACGATGATCAGAAGGCCTGAAAAAGAAAGAAATTCCTCTCACCCCGTAGGGTTGGGCATTAATCAAGGTCTCTTATCTTGTAAACAGGGAGCCATCTTTCTGGCTCTTCTATCTTATCCTCGGGATGAAATGACAGGTGGCCCTGTCTTCTGTTCTTTACCGTTACAGGGCCATGCCAACCTCCCTCTTCATCTCTCCACATGACTTTAGAGCCTGGTAGGGCCTTGGTGGGAGAGGGCAGGAGCGTTGGTTCTTTCTTAGCATGTCCTTTTGGGGAGAAAAATCTCTGGGCGGCTGTAGTGCCAGTCATCCCTGACTTGTAGGAAATTCATGGTAAATAGTACCTGAGACAGGTCTGAATGGGTCAGTGACCTGCCAACTCCCCCTTTCTGTTTAAAAAGATAGGATGTAGCAGAGTATCCATGTAGGACGGTGAACTGATAACGTTTACTGGGGGCTTGGAAATTGATCGCGGGGAGGGAAAAGGCAAATTTTTCTTTGTCCTCCGGGTGGAGGGGAATGCTATAGAAGCAGTCTTTAACATCAATCACTATAATAGTCCACCCTTGCGGGACTGCAGTGGGCATAGGGAGACCAGGTTGGAGGGTCCCCATGGGTACCATGTTGGCATTTACTGCCCGAAGATCAATCAACATTCTCCAACTCCCCCCTTTCTTTTTTATGACAAAGACGGGGGAGTTATACGGGCTAAGGGACGGTTCCACTTTGTTCTCGTGCAGGAGGGTCATTACTATGTCTGTGAGGGCGATGAGCTTTTCTTTTGTCAGGGGCCACTGCTCAACCCAAATAGGTTTCTTATTAATCCATGTTATTCTGGGGGAAAAGCTCATCTCTAGAGTGGCCCCAATTAATTTCCCCGCAGGCTATCAGGGGTGGCAAGTGTCAGGTTAAGCTGGCTCAAGATGTCTCTACCCCATAATGCATAAGGGAGGTCGGGTAGGCACAGTGGGGTGAAGAGTCCAGATTCTTCCAAAGCTGACCACCGTAAGGCGTGTGCTGCTTTCATGGCAGATCTATTGCCCCCCCACCCCCGTCACTGCTTGAGGGCTCTGTAGGAGTGGCCACTCGCGCCTCCACTGTCCCCTATTTATGACAGAGCAATCGGCTACCAGTGTCAATTATCCCTTCGAGCTTCTGATTTTCCACCGTGACGGTTAACAGTGGTCGCCCAGAGCTGACCGGGTGGACCCAGTTCACATGAGCGGGAGGGGTCCGCAAGGGCAGCGCCTTTCCTACCTCTTGGCCCTGTTTTACCAAGGTGGGAAAGGGGTGGGGGTTTGTGACCCTTACGGATGTGGGACTTCCGGGACCAAAAATGACCTGGGTATGGGTGACTAAGTCCACACATCTCTCAGCCCCTGTGATGAGCGCTGGGAAAATATTTAGCTCAATGGGAATCATCGAGGTTTCCCAAGGCCCGATCTCTCTCTGCTGTGTCCCTTCTCTATAGTCAACCCTCACGGGGATAGTCACAGTAATGGGGCCGCTGTCTTCGAGCACGGGGGGGGGGGGGGGCCCCGCGGCCGGGCCCCTCCCTTTCCCTTTTCCCGACTTCCCTTTGGATCGGCAGAACCTGGCTATGTGACCTGGCTTTCCACAGGAATAACAGGTCGGAACTGAAGTGGAGGGGGGCCGCTGCCTGCACTGTGCTTTGAGGTGCCCTGGCTTTCCGCACCCAAAACAGGTGGGTCTCACCTGCATACCGTGAAGGGTAGTCAGGAGGCTATCCTCCCGGTTCTCCATGGCAGTCACTAAGGCTTGAATTGAATCCTCGCTGGGCATGTCCAGCAATTTGTCAACAATTTCTTCTAATGAAGCGTCGGGGGGAAGGCTGCTAATGGCTGCGATCCCTTTGGGGCGAAGACCCTCTTTAATCAATTGTCTCATAAGTAGATCAGATCCCGGGGTGTCTCCCATTATACGAGTCACTGTCTCTTTAACCTCGTTCACAAATGAGAGGGGTGTCTGATCTGCTCTCTGCTTCAGCCCAACCAACTTCTGTGTGGCTCTCCCCCCTTTCATGGCTCCAATCTTATCCCAAGCTGCAACATGTGTTTCTTTAACAGTCTCTAGCTCAAACTGGCCATACTGGGCCTGAACAGCAGGGTCAGTATAGGCTCCAGTTCCACACAGGAGGTCAATGGCTAAATCCAGGGGAGTATAACCCCGGGATTTTGCCAGCTTAGAGGCCTCTCTGCGGGCCTGAGCCTTAAAAGCTAAATATAAGGAGGCATCTAGGCACGCGGCTGCAATTTCGTCAAAGTCAGCAGGGGTCCAAGGGTGCGTAGCAAAGAGGTTTTGCATCAGTCTTTTTACATAAGGGGAGTTTGGGCTGTATTTAGTCACGGCCTCCTTAAGTTCCTTAAGCATCTTAAAAGGGACAGGGCGGTAGTCTCGGGCTCCGGTAAGGGGGTCCGTAAATACCGGGTAGAGGCCCCAGTCATCCCAGTCCACCTCCTCCCCTTTCTCTATTGCTATGGAGGCACTGGTGGCAAGTAGGCCGGATGGGCGGAGCCCTTGAGGGGATCTCTGAAGGGCGGACAAGGAACACGGGGGATTTTTTGCCTCTGTTTCCTGGCTGGGCCGCCAAGCCTGGGGCGCGGCAGCTGTCCAATCAGCGCGGACTTCTCCCTCCTCGTCAGCAGCCTCCCGGTCCCACCTACTCACGCTCCTCTTCCTGCCACCCCTGAGGGCTGTTTGCACCCCTCCCTTCCCGCGCTCGGAAACTTCCGGCCCTGAATCTCTAAGTGTGCCACATTCATCGCCCTCCCCCTTTTCATTCTGTCTCGGTAAGGAGGGGCATGCGGCATTTTCTTCTCCCTGGGGGCCCCTTGTTCCCCCATTGTTTCTTCTAAGTTCCTCCCACGGATACAGGGGAGGGGGTGGCCTTCCCTCTTCCTCTGGGCTCTCTGAATCCGATCCCGCCAACGATCTACCCACCTGAGTGCTGATTGTTCGTGCCAAAGTCACCTTCTGGGGATGCAGGGCTGCATCCACTATCTTATACACTGTAAAATCCTTGGGGGTCAGTTTTCCCCGGCAGGTGTCATTGTAGGAGGCCATCTGCTGCCCTACCACCTTCCATTTATCTGGTTGGATCCCACTATGTTGCACCCAAGGGCAGATGTTCCAGATATTCTCAACAAAAGCACGGCACGTCTTGATAGGTAATTCACGGCCATGCTTAGCGCAGAGTTTATAAAGCTGCGCTGCAACGGCCTCTTTTTCCTCCGGCTCAAAGGCGGGAATACTATTCCGGCCCCCCATGCTGTCTACTAGCCGAGGCTGCAATCCTAACAGGTGGCAGAACTGGAAAGTTCCCGTTCGGCAAAAGAGAAGGAGGCAGCAGGGCACAATCAGACAGGCCAGCACGGCAAGGAGCGTGATTAGAGCGGAAGGAGAAAGGGGAGAGAAAGAAAGCATAGTCAACACAATAGGGATATGTCCCTCAGGCAATATCTGAGAGTAAACGCCCTCTCCTTCCTCCCGGTCAGAAACGACCGAGGCTGTCTGGAGAATCCGACCAGCGGATTCAGACGTTCCCTAGCAAAATCAGGTCCCGGGTTTCGGCACCACTTGCTGGGTTTTTATTTACAACGCCGGCTTCTTTATGCTAGTCCGTCCTCTTACTCACCAGTCCAACGCGTGATGAGTCTTCGGGGTACCTCCGGCCCCCACTCTTTGATGGGGGAAGAACCAGACAGAGCGCCTGAGGTGGGTAATGAGTCTTTATTCTTCTGTGATCACATTCCCGCTCCCCCCCACCTCTCAGCAGACCCTTTTATCCCCTCTGTCCTCCCTCCCATGAACTCTTACTCAATGAGGGGCCGAGTTCTGTAACATTCCCTTATAAGGTGATTATGTTTCCCCTCTAAGCGACCGCCAAGCCTCTTCCCCCCGCCCCCAACACCTGGGTAGTTGATTCTTGGTTGCATTCTGAGCTCTTTCATCTTCGCAATATTATATTCCAAGCCCTATGAGCCTTTAATGTAGTTGCTGCTAAGTCTGTGTGATCCTGATTGCAGCTCCACAATATTTGAATTCTGTCATTCTGGCTGCTTGTAATATTTTCTCTTTGACTTGAAAGTTCTGAAACTTGGCTATAGTAGTCCTGGGGGTTGATTCTTTTGGATCTCTTTCCAGGGCAGATCAGAGGAGTCTCTTAATATCTATTTTACCCTCTGCTTCTAGGACATAGGGGCAATTTTCATGTAGGAATTCTGCAAAAATGAGGTCAAGGTTCTTTTCCTGGTCATGACTTCAGGTATCCCAATAATTTTTAAATTGTCTTTCTTGAATTTGTTTTCCAGACCAGTTGTTTTTGCAATGAGATGTTTAACATTTTCTTCTAATTTTTCATTCTTTTGGTTTTGAAGTATTGTGTCTTGACTTCTCATAAAGTCAGCAGCATCCTTGAGCTCCATTCTGCATCTGAAAGATTTGTTTTCCTCAGAGAGCTTTTTTAATCTTTTTTCCCTCTGGTCAGTTCTGCTTTCTAAAGCATTCTTCTCCTCAATGACTTTTTGAACTGTTTTATCCATTTCACCCATGCTGGTTTTTAACATGCTATTTTCTTCAGCATTTTTTGGATCTTCTTGACTATGCTGCTGACTTCATTTTCATGTTTTTCTTGCATCTCTCTCATTTCTTTGAAAAATTTTTCTTCTATCTTCCTCACTTGATTTTCAAAAGTCTTTTTTGAGCTCTGTCATAGCTTGAGCCAATTTCTATTTTTCTTGGAGTCTTTAGATGCAGGAGCCTGGACTTCCTTATCTTCAGGTTGAGTATATCGATCCTTCTTGGGATAGACAATGTATTTCTCAATGGTGTCTCTCTTTTTTCTCTGTTTACTCATTTCCCCAGCCTGTGCCTGATTTGGGGGTTCTTCCTGAGCTTTTGTGTATTATTGGTACACCCCCCCACACACACAAGGAGCTCTGTGTTGAGGCTCTGTCTTCCCTTCTGATCTGTGAATGTCCATGAGTGCACCCCTCTGCCACAGGGCTGAGGTGGGGGGTCCTGCTGTTCTATGGGGGGCCTAGATTGTGATCAGGATGATTCTGGTCAGATCCCCAGTGTCCTGTTTCAGGTACAGAGGACAGACCTGGGAAGTCTCTCTCTACTCCCCTACCTAGGTTTAGTTGCTGGGGGCTCCTGCTTACCTGCTCAGCCTTCTTCTGGTTCCTGGATCAGGGCTTCTGTAGGCACGCTGCCTGCTGAGTGCCCCAAGGGTTGGATTGCATGCTCACTCTGGCAGAGCTCCCCCCCATTGAACTTCCAAGTTTTGCCCAGTGCTTCCTGGGGTGTAGGTCCCTGCTTCCATGAACTGTGGCACCCAGGTGCCCTGGGGCTGACTCCAGGAGCCTGAAGTTCATTTACTCTGCTGGGCTGCCTCTATAACCCCATGGAGCAGAGCCTTTCTGCTATATTTCAGGTTACCTTGGGCTGGAGAATTGCCTCACTGGATCCCTCTGTGAGTTCTGTTTCTCGAAAATTTAGTTAGATTCCTTATTTTATTTTATAAGTTTTGAGAAAGAATACCTAAGAGAGGCTCTTCTCCTGTCACCATCTTGGCTCCACCCCCAGCTTATTCACTTCTAACCAAATATACCCATATGAGCCTTTAAAAAGAAAATGAGATTCTTCAGCAATTGAATTATATATTTTTGATAAATTCAACACATTAACATCATTCTTACTATGCCATAGAAATTGTAATAAATTCAGATCAAAAATAGCAAAGTCTTTTCTACTGACAGTAATTTAGATGCTTTTTTATAATGACAAAATGTTTCAAAGTTAATCAGTTTTTTCCTTTTTTTACCTTGAAATATACAAACTTTTCTATTTTAGCATAAACATAAGGAAAACATAGCTAATATGATAGACAAAAGTTAGGAAAACTAAACTCCAACAGCAACATTCAAGATCTCATTTCATTACATTAATTTGGATCAAAAGGGAATTCCAAGTAGTTTTTGAGTAACAATCTTTGAGAGACTATTACCAATAATTACCTTCTTCTGAGGCCTTCTTCCCTCCTGATCTTAAATGTTTATCAGTTATGTTCAAAAATATCTACTAACATGGAGCTAGGTCCTATCAATTGGTCGGTCTCTCTCTCTCTCTCTCTCTCTCTCTCTCTCTTTCTCTTTCTTCATGTGTGTTTGTGTCTGTGTGTGTATGTGTCTCTCTGTCTCTCTCTCTCTCTATATATATTATCTTTCTATCCTATGTATCCATCCTTCTATCTATCTATCTATCTATCTATCTATCTATTTTTCTATGTTTCTAACCTTCTATCTATCTCCAGAACAAAATTTTGCATCAAAATAAGCAAAATCTAACAATGAAAATCTTCAAATATACTGGGTCCCCAAGAACTTATTAATTATATAAATTGGATAAAATGGTTGTTTATATGAGATTGTTGTATTGAATTTGCTTAGAGATTAAAAATTATGTTCATATAACAAAACATAAAAATATTATTCATATTCAGCATTAAAGAAAAAACAAATCTTCACAATTGAAACTAATCGAATCCAAACTGAGGTAAAGTATTTTTAACAAACATATATATTGAAAAAACTAAATACAAGGATTAGATACAGAAAATTCTTTTTATTCGATTTTGGAAATGATTTTTCCTTCATTTGTTTTTATATTAAATATTTTCTTTATTTTCCCAACTGCATCCAATGGTAGTTTTTACCAATCATTTTCTTTGCAAGGCTTTGAGTTCTTCCTCCCACCCTTCCCTCCCCCTTGCCCCTGACAGAAAGCAATCCAATAGAGGTTTTGCATTTATAACCAGGCTAAATATAGATCAAAATTGAATGTGTAACACAGAAAATTCTTGGTAAGAATTTACAATGGAATGTTTCTAAAAATTCCATTTTAGGCTGACTTGATTTTCTTTGTACTTTAGTTAATAATCTTAACTTTATAAACCACACCCCAAATAATCTTAAATAAGTTTTCTTTTGAGTAGACATATAGATGATAGAATTGTGGCTATTTTTCCAAACCAGGTAATCACTGTTTCTTTTAGTTTTGTGTTTTTAATTTTTTTGAGGGTTTTTTGGCAAGGCAATGGGGTTAAGTGACTTGCCCAAGGTTTCACAGCTAGGTAATTATTAAGTGTCTGAGGGCAGATTTGAACTCAGGTCCTCCATGCTGGGCTGGTGCTCTATCCATTATGCCACTTCGCTGCCCTGATTTTTCCTTTTTATAAATAAAAGTGGTACATGCATTTCCAATTGAGAAAAAAAAACCTGGGACATGATTATTAAACATATAACAAGATAGAGTTATTTATATCCACAAAAGATTTCCCAAACATGCAAAATGACACTATTCACAAGTTAGGGCCAGAAAGAGTTATCATTTTAGTTGCAATGAGCAAGAAATTTGAAAAAAGATAAAATTGATTTTCTTAATTTTCCTTAATGAATTCATTCTGTTGTCAACAATACAATTTTATTCTTTCAATGTTTAGTTTATAGGAGAAATTTGCTCCTATTAATACTTACAGTTGATTCAATCATTTACCAATATTACTTAATATGAGAACATTAAAGATTTAATATTAGAATGACTGCATCATGATTATGCATTTTAACATTTAAAAATGTCTTAATTTACTTTAATCCATATTTTTAGATTAATGGACAGAATATCAGCCCATATAATTTAGTTATCTAAAAGAGACTGTATGGCTTCATTTATTTCTTAAATTAAGTAGAACTGTACATGTCCCTTTCAGAACTAAAAGTATTTCCTCTGGTCTGATTGCATGAGGGAAACAAAGGAAAGTAGCAAAGTAGCTTTCAAGGTAGCAAAGTCTGGCTATTTCCAAAAACTTCCTACAGATTTTTATGTTGAGCTTTTCTCCTCATTTAAACCTGATTCACTAACTGATTTCTGAAAGGAAAACACATCTTTATATTTTCTCAGAAAGCTGACATCTCCCCACTCTCTTTAAAATGTTCTGTCATGAAGTTTGTCCTGGAAATCTTAAAAACGAGGAGATCCTTTATTTGATTTAATCTGCTACTGCTTATTAATTTTCCATTTTAAAGCAATTAAATGCAAAAATCAAGAAAATAAAAGGAATAATTGATATTTTAGAACTTCCATGTTATTTAACCTGGAACTAGACAATGAACTCAACAGGTAATGATTGAATCTCATTATTTAGCTATTTATTGACTTTACCAAATGATAGGATTTGGTTTGATTACTCCTTGGGAGTTCCTCTACTTGGTGTTGGGCTTATTTTCTGATGTTAGGATTTTAATGTAGCCCAAATATGAGTACATATTAAACTATTTCAAATTTGGGTTCTACACTCTCAGAAAAATTTCTTAATATAAATTTGATATATAGTTATCATTTATATGGGTGTATATACCTAGATATTTTCTATATTACCTTAAAAATCAAAACACAAAATAGTTCTTAATATTCAAATTGTCAAATTCTGATAAAATATTCATAAAAGTAGCAACATAACAATTTCATGTTACTTCTGCTCTTATATAGTAAGGACCAAGACATTTTCCATGATTTAAAATACAATTTTTTTAAGTGGCTAAAAGTCTCATGTATAATTGGCATCAAAATTCCAAATTTGTGTAACTATTAAAATACCCAAGGGGCAGGAAAGTTGCACAGTGGATAGAGCACTGGTCCTGGAGTCAGGAGGACCTGAGTTCAAATACGGCATCAGACACTGAATAATTGCCTAGCTGTGTGAACCTTGGGCAAGTCACTTAACCCCATTGCCTTGTTAAAAAAAGTCAGTGTTCTAACTATCTGCTGATTTCATCAGTGTGTTAAAGTTCCCTTAGGAAGCCACACAGAGTGAGGGTGATATTGCAGAAGACAAAAGCTAGTGACTGGAGTGATGAGACCAAAGGCCTCTACAAGTGACAGACACAGGATGAATGAAAAGGGTAGGGTGGAGTGGGAGATCCCCCAGCAGGAGTAGCTCCAAACTTAATTATCAAGCAAAGCAAAGTATAATGTGCTTCGTGAAAAGGGAAAAACAGGGAAATTACATCATGTACAAAGTGCCACAGAGAACAGAACAATAGAATTATCAGATATGAATTACCCTGAATGTTATAACACTCAAGTCTATCTTGGAAATAGGTAATAATAAGACTAAAACAGAGAGCCAGAAATATCCCAATTATCTGACTTAGGTCTAGGCTGGGTCCAAAGGAAACAAAGGAGATGTACAGAGGGTCCCTGTTTTTATTGTATTCTGGAATCAAATTCCAGGTTGAATGTCGAGCTTTTTGCCCAGCTACTTCCCTACCCACTATTTCCTCAGCAAACATCCCAATTGAACCATTCCTTATCTTCTATCATCCTCTGGAGCACACCCTCTCCTCTGAGAAGACAGAAGCTTTGTCTGAGGCTGATACCTGAAGGGCTACTTACCAATCTGGCTTCTCAGCTTGCTCTCCTGGACTTGACTGAGGCCCTCTGAGTGAGAACATACGTGTAGTCAGTGAGGGTCCTACATATAGAGAAATGAGTCCTGGAAATGATGGGTCCCAGAGCTGAAATGATCATGTCACCTGCAGATGACATGGATGCTGTCAGCAAGGGGAATTGGAGATGTCCCAGAAAAAGTGAACTTTTGTCCCAAGTGAAAAGCCATTTTCTTTGCAATTACTGCTCATTAATGAAGACAGACAAACAAGCGGGCATATGTCCCTGGGCTCCAGGGAAGATACCTCAGAAGGAGGGAGGAAACAAACAGTGATTCATCCTTAGGAGTCAAGACTCCCTGAGTGTGTGTCCATCTCTTAGGTAAGACTTTCTACATTTCTTTTTAATCCTCTCAGACATAGACACCTTCCTCATCTTCCATGCTGGAAAGACTTGGAGTGTGATCCAGGCTCCCTAGTAAGTCTGTAACTGGATGGGCCTGACAGAACTAGAAAAGCTCATTGGTGCTGGGAAGGCAGTTGGGTGATGGCTTCTAGCATGGCATAGTTCCTTGGCCTTGGCACCCCTGGTAACAAGGACAAAGCAGAGCAGACCCAAAACCTGTTACAAACTCTTCATCAGTTTTTAATAATTTTGATTCTCAAACCCACAAATATCACAAAAATAAACATTTGTATGTACAAATCACAGTAGAAAAAATCTATAAAGATCTGTATATCTTTCTATCTGTATATCTATCTATCTGTATATCTAGTCCTTTTTCATGAAATATGTTCTGCACAGTAGGTTCAAACTGCCTTTTATTTTTTAAAAAAAACTGTTAAGTTTTCATTTATGGATTAAAATAAGCATTTTGACCACATAGTATAATTTCAAAAACTTGTGCATGAAGCTGCAAATCTATTGTGTACAATTTGCAATTGCTTTTAAATTTATAATAAAATTTTCATATCACTTTTTCTTTCTCTTTTTTCTTCCCTTACTGTGCCCTCTATTAGAGATGATCCCTATTAGATGCAAATAAGTATTTACATTTATCTATATCTGTGCTTATATAGATATGGATATATATCAACATTTTCTAAACAAAGTTCTCTTTATCATGTTTTTCTCTGGATGCAGAGAACTTCTTTCTTCACTCAAAGCCCTTCCAAAAACAATATTGCCGTTACTATATACAGTGTTTTCCTGATTTTACTCATTTCATTATTCACCATTTCTTGCAAGTTTTTCTCTGTCTTTCTAATAAATATGCCATTCACATTCAAAGTTATAGTTACTATTTGGGAGTTTCCTTCCACCTTGTTTTTACTCACTAGTTTCAGCCTCTCTGTTTCTCCTAAACCTCTTAACTTATTTTCCCGTCCTACTCTCCCACTCCCCATCTCATCCAATCCTCTAACATGCCCCTCTCATACTCTATCCTCCCCCACCCCAATCCATGCACCCTTCCAAAAATCCCTCCTGTGTCCTTTCTCTCCATTCTCCCAAGTCCCAATCTACCATCCCTGGAAAAGTCCCTTTCCCACCATGTCCCTACTTATTCTCCTCTCTCTCGATGTACAGAAGGCTTCTATGCCATTTCACGTGTCCATATGATTTCCTTCAAACCTATCTAATGTATTTTGGAGTATAGGGTGTAGTAGAAGTTTTAGTTTCCTCATTCCTCAATGGAAAGAAGCCAGGATGGGTCCTTGCTCCCATGCTTTGCTAGCATGATTTTTAAGCCGTGTTTGAAAAACCTTCACTGAAGACAACTACGGCCTCAACCTATCGCAGTGAATACAAATTCTTCAGCTTGAAAAGGTTCCATGTTAAGAAGAGAGTAGAGGGAGTGTTGGTGTCGGCTTTTATAGAGTGATACAAGGACCCTCTCAAGGTCTCTCTTAAGATCTTTGAACCAGGGTTGGCTAGGTGGCACAATGGATAAAGCACCAGCCCTGGAGTCAGGAGTACCTGGGTTCAAATCCGGTCTCAGACACTTAATAATTACCTAGCTGTGTGGCCTTGGGCAAGCCACTTAACCCCATTTGCCTTGCAAAAATATATATAAAAAAAGATCTTTGGACCAGATTAAGAAGCACAGGATATCCCAGTACAGGACCAGGCAGCATGGTATGCCCTGCTCAGACAAGGCCCCATGCTCTGTGAGCAAAGCAGAAGTGTAATAACTCAAAGAAAATGGGAGATGCACAAGTTTAGAAAATTCATCCTGATATATACATGAACTATTTGTGACTGCTGCAGCCTTCAGAGCTCCTATTGGTCTGATCAGACACAATTGGACATCCTGCAAGAGTTTACTATAGTGATTTCATTTTAGTTCTCTTTGAGAACCAAAGACAGCCACCAAGCAACCAGCCCACCATATAAAATCCTCTATTCAGATTTAAAAACACTTCACAAATGAGGGCCTTCCTATGTTTCTAATCTTGTCCTATCTCATTCCACCCCAAGCATTCATTAAAAGAGTATTGCATGAATGGCAAGATCAAAGGTGTGAACATACTGAGGTGACTGAAGTGGGATAAAAAGATAGGGTAATCAATAAACCTTTATTAAGCATTTACTGTATTACAGCTACTATGAGGAATATTGGGGAAGTCGTGAGAGAAGAGGGAGTTGATGAAATGTGGGGTTGGAGTATTTCAGAGAATATTCATAACTGTATTGAATTCTGCTCAAATAGAATCCGGAATTGAGAGAGAAGAAGAAAATGAGAAAACCTAAGACAAGGTGGTATACAGTAAGAACAATATTGTTTTAAGAACAACTTGGTGTGAATAATGCCTTTTGCCCATTTTAAATACCCAAATTAAGGCCATGGGACTTATAAAGAAAGCCACTATCTACAAAGGAGGAAGTGGTGAAGTGGGAAGATAGAGAGATGGAGTCAAGTCAAAGTATCTAGAGTTCCTCATCTTTGTCCTACTCAGATCACCTCTTGAGTTGAATTCCAGGTATCAGAACTAAAACAAAGTAAAATGGAACAGGAACCCCAATAAATTCAGCACCTGCCTCAGTCTGTCCCCTGAACTTTCCGCTCATGCTAGGGGACAATCCCACCGTCCTTCAAATATTTACAATTCCTGAAACTTGTTGACTTTTGCTTATCCCTCAACCATATATCAATATGGTCATTCAGTTAATCTTCTGCTCACCCACAAGAGGACCACTGCCACATTAATGAAGTCTGGAATCCTCTTATCTGATTAGAATCTATTGACTTTCCACCTTTCCTTCTGCCTCACACCCCAAACCCTACTCTTCCTCCTCATTGTGACCATTAATCCCTGAACCAATTAGTTCTTTCCCAGAATATCAATACTGCTCGAGCTACAATCTCCTCTCTATCCCATCTAGACCCCATCGATGAACCGTTTCAGTTCTCCCATTTCCTGTTGAGTCCCTTGAACCCTTGTCATGTGGAAGAGATTTACTACCAAACTTTATCCTTAGAGCACTCCCAATATTTCCTACCTTCATTCCTCTAACTGTGATGCTGAAGAAGCTAGAGCAAGTCATAAAACCATCTGACATGAACCTTGCAAATTTATGCTACATAACACTATCAGGACCTTCATAGTAGCAATGCAACCCTACTAAACCCATTTCCCCAACCTCTCAGCTGAGATTGTTACCTCATATTTCACTGTAAATATGAAGAAGACTATTCACTTAAAAACTCCAAGTCTCCCCTCCCAGGTGAGTGTAATCCTTCACAGAGCTGACCAGTATCAGCAAAGGTGAACTACCAGGGAGCCAAGGAGACTTCCTCCTATTAAGCATAGGTCATCCTTGGTAGTGCTATCAGCAGAGCAGAGATTGTCCTCCTGGTTCTACTCTTTTCCTCCTGCCTCAAGTCACACACACATTTCCCCAGGTCTCTCTAAATTCACATTGACCATTTCTTAGATCAAGTCAACGAGAATCTTGAAAATGGCTTTTGGGTGCCCAACACTATGCTGTCCTACTCGGGATTCAAAGGAAGGTTTTAAAAAGTACCAGTCCCTCTCCTGTGAGAGCTCACAGTCTTATGGGGTGAAAATATATATCTTCAAAGAAGCTCTCTCCAGTGTGGAGGTGAGGGTACATAAGAGTCAAGAGCCCAGTGTCCCTGGATCAGAGTGGAGAAGAGCACCAAGGGGAAAGAAGACTGGAAGGGCTTGGTACCAAATCAGCTGGCGAATGCTGTGGGTCAGACATCAATGAAATATTGTGAGGGAATTGTGAGAATCCTTGCTAGGGGCAGCTGCAATAGGGAAGTACAGATTACAGATAGACAGTTAATTGTGGCTTATTTTTCCACCCCAAAATGGGACAGACTTTATGAACAGTTGATGCCAACATGTCTCCCAGTTTCCTAGATGATAGAGACACAGTCTCTCCCCTTGAGTTACATGACTATACTTTGAGAAGGAATAGTTAGGTCTTCTAGGCAGTCTTACAAGGAAATTTTGGGTAAGATTGAGTTAGGAAACAGAGAAAGGAAACTATTATCAGCAAGAGAAAAATATATGGACTTACAGTTAGAAAAAATTTGTCTATTATAGTTATTTACACCAGTCCAAAGAAAACTGTTTCTGCTTGAGTAGGAAGATAGTTAACATTTGCTAAGTCCTTTGTTCCTTCTTAGAATAGGTTTGAGTTTTCTTAATGTGGTTGGAGTTAGAGAAATACTGAAGGGGACACTGAGTATGTGAAGACAGCCAGTGTCACATTGAAATGGAGTTTCCTTACAAATTCAGTTTTGGAAACCTTTCCCCACTTGCTCTGATTGTGCATCCCAGGGTTAAAGCAGATGAAGATTAGGGCCTAAAACTGGCCTGAAGACTGACCTGGTTGTAAGGTCGCCTTAGTCAGGACAGTAGAGACTGTTGGGGGAGGGGCAGGATTTCTAGAGAGCAGAAGGAAGCTGGAATCTTGGTAAGAAGGTGACATCAAAGACCATTCCCTAATTGGGGAATGATATTCTTAAAGCAAGAGTTTTGGATAGAACTTAGAAAAAGCCCTTTATCTATTTGGCAAAGCAGGCCGTTAGCTGAGAAAATATCTACTAAAATGTTTTCCCAGTTCTCTGTTTTCCTTCTGATTTTGGTTATGTTGGGGGTTTTTTGTATAAAAACTTTTAAAATTTAATACACTTGAAATTTATCCATTTCACACCTCATGATCCTCTCTGTCCTGTCTATTCATAAAGCATTTACTTTTCCATAAGTCTCATACAGAATATGATTTATGTAGTTCTAGGTTCTTTCACTTGGTTGGGGAAAGATTGGTGTCTCACAGTGAAATAGCTCAGCTTGTTAATGTGCAATTTCTTGCTGTTCCTCCTCATTAAATTGGAACTTATGGAACAGCATTATTTTAAAAAATTTAATTTAGTTTAATCAGATGTGCATAAGGACATTAGTTTCAGTTTCATATGGATTAGTTTCAAATTATATGAATAATAAAATGACAATGTTTTTCAATCAATCAATAAACATTCATTATCTATTTTGTGCCACTCAGGATGTTAAAGTCAAGTGATAGAAAAAGAGGCTAAGAACAGTCCCTGTCCTCAAGGAGCTCACATTCTAACTAGGTGATTCTGTCCCCACTTCAAGTTCATAATCAGGGGAACCACATTTCCATTTGGGTTGGGAGCCATCTCTTTATCCTCCCCAAACAACCACCTGTTCCAAGGCCTGGGTCAGTGGTCAGAAAGAAAATTAAATTTTTGTTCATAAATATTATAATATTGTCTTATATAATATTATATAGAAGTTTCGTTGTAAATGAGAACAGAGTGACATGTAGATTACTCAAAGGTAGTTTGAGGAACCTTTTAGCAGTTTCAACTTTTCTCATAAGACAGAAGGTCAACAGGATACTACTTCCAGGGATTCAGATCTTACTCCTGGGCAAGGAATGAATTTTCAGAATGGCTACTGGAACAATGCCTGCATTCTGAAAAACTGAAAGAGGGTGGTCCTGGTTCCTGGTAGAATTAGAGAGATTGGCGTTAACTCCTGCAGTCCAAGAAAACCAGCTAGGACTTTGGGGTAAAGACATTGCCTAGGCGATCTGGTAGAGTTCCCATTACATTTGAACTTAGGGTCATCAATGTGGGAATTCTGTTGGATGTCTGCTTTCAAATTCTGACAAATTCTTGGAGCCTCAAAACCCTTCCCTGCTCAGTTCTTTTAAGAAGTTTTTAATTGCTTTGATCTTCATGAACTGATTTTTAACTATTTGGGGAACTGCTTTTACCTATTTGTATTAAATAGATAATTTATTTGAGCTCTGAGCTCACAAAGAGTCTATGAATGACCCTGTACAGAAGATAGTGAACCGAGTGGTTGAGAGATCTGGATCCTGGCAAGTCTTCAGAAGGCTGAGCAGCAAGTTGCAAGAATGACCCACAAGAAAGCCTTGAGGAACTGAGCAATTACATTTCTTTGAGCAAATTCTTGAGTGTTTGTACAAGGTTTGCGTGAGGGGCTGGCCTCTGGAGAGAAGAAAATTGGCAAAACAAAAACCTTTCTGTTGTTGAGGTCAGGATCTATCTTATTTTTCCCTGGTGTTTTTTTTTTTGGCAAGGCAAATGGGGTTAAGTGGCTTGCCCAAGGCCACACAACTAGGTAATTATTAAATGTTTTTGGCAAATTTGAACTCAGGTACTCCTGACTCCAGGGCCAGTGTTCTATACACTGAGCCACCTAGCCGCCCCCTTCCCTGGTGTTTCTAATCATTCTTGGTTAGGTAGCTTATTATCTATTGGATAGTGGATACCCACTGCTAAGACAAATAATCATATCTGTGCCCTCACAAAGTTTCCAGAGAATTGGGATTGGATTCATGAAGTAATGAATGATGTGGTAGGTAGAAAACCATGTGATCTCCTCAAAGAAAAAATTATGTGGCCATTTCTGAACATTGAGACTCCCATGCCCAGCCTTGAGGCATTAGGTAGTATTCCACAACTATTCTTGGCCTCTCTTGGGCAGACAAATTGATTATATTGGCCCCCTTTTTTGCTTCTTGCAAGGCAATGGGGTTAAGTGACTTTTCCAAGGTCACATAAGTAGAAGATTATTAAATGTCTGAGGCCAGAATTGAGCTCATATCCTCCTGAGAGCAGGGCTGCTACTCTATCCACTGTGCCAACTAGGTACCCCCATCTTGGCCATTGTCTTACATATATGGGCACTCTCTTGGGATCTCATATTACTGGACTAAGTTCACTCTGTTGCTGTTACAGCTATGAGCAAGACCCCCGACTCAATACATCTTTCTTCATTAAGAGGCTCAATGCTTCTGTTAAAGGTAAAGATTTTATTCCAAAGAAAGTTCATGATTGTGCCAATCTTCATCGAGAGTTTTTGTTGAATAGTGAAGTTTAATCTCAGTAATTAGATTCTATTGGTTTATCCAACATTAGGCTGTGAGCTTCTGTCTGTCATGAATCTTACTTTTTCCACTATTCTATGCCTGTATTGCTATCACTACATTGCCTTACTCTATATTTCTAACCTTATACTTCCTCCTCCTCTCATACTAACATGGAACACATCTCCCTTCTTCCTTCATCCACAGTCCTTTCAAAGAGAAGCTGCTAGTTCTTGGGAAATCCTGGTGATTTCTGCATTATTTAAAATATATTTTTCTTGTTGCCTCCAATGCTTCTCCTTAACCTGGAAGTTTTGAAACTAGGCTAAGACATTCTTGTAAGTTTTCCTTCTGGGATCTCTTTCAGATCTTTTTTCTATTTATATTTTATACTGTCCTGGAACATCAGGGCAATTTTCCTAAAGAATTTCTTGTAGCATCATATCAAATTTTTTTTTAATCATTAACTTTCAGGAAACCTGACAATTCTTACATCATCTCTCCTCAAATCGTTCTCCAGATCAATTGCTTTTCTAATGGGGTGTTTCAGATGTACTTGTATTTCTTCTAGTTTTATTATTTCTTGTTGTTTAGTATTGTCCTTTGATGTCTCTTGCTCATTTCTAGTTTTCAAGGAGTTAATTTCTTCCTTAAAGTTTTGTTTCCCTTTTTGTAACTGCTTATCTTTTTTTCATAAATTCATTTCATTGTTTCAACTTGCATTTCTCCAGTCAATAATAATTGAGAGCACTAGTTTTAATGTTTTTATTTTATATTTTTCCAATTATGTGTAAAAATAGTTTTCAACATTCTTTTTGGTAAGATTTTTGGGTTACACATTTTTCTCCCTTCCTTCTTTCCCCCTCTCTTTTACAGAGAGTAATCTGATATAAGTTAAACATGTGCATCCATTCCACAGCCTTTTTTAATTTTTGTTTTCTAATAAAAGAAGGATTTTATTTAATTTGAGTTTTACAACTTTCCCCCAACTCTTTCTTCCCTCCCCTCACCCCCCATGGAAGACAGCCTGTTAGTCTTTACATTGTTTCCATGATATACATTGATTTAAGTTGAATATGATGAGAGAGAAATCATATCCTTATGGAAGAAACATAAACTACAAGAGATAGCAAAATTACATAATAAGATAACAACTTTTTTAAAAAATTGAAAGTAATAGTCTTTGGTCTTGTTCAAACTCCACAATCCTTTCTCTGGATAAAAGCGGTGTTCTCCATCACCAATACCCCGAAATTGTCCTGTGTTGTTGCACTGATGGAATGAGAAAGACCATTGAGTTTGGTCATCAACCCCATGTTGCTGTTTGTTAAGGTGTACAGTGATCTTCTGGTTCTGCTCATCTCACTCAGCATCAGTTCATGCAAATCCTACCAGGCTTCCCTGAATTCCCATCCCTCCTGGTTTCTAATAGAACAATAGTATTCAGTGACATATTTATATCACAGTTTCTTAAGCCATTCTCCAATTGAAGGACAGTCACAATTTCCAATTCTTTCCCATCACAAATGGGTTACTATGAATATTTTTGTACAGGTGATATTTTTACCCTTTTTCATAATCACTTCATGGTATTGACCCAGTAGTAGTATTGCTGGATCAAAGGATATGAACATTTTTGTTGCCCTTTGGGCATAATTGCAAACTGCTCTACTGAAAGGTTGATTGAGTTCACAGCTCCAATGTATATCAGATTTCCCATATCCCTTCCTTTCTGGTCATATGGGCTAGTCTGAGCGGTGTGAGGAGGTACCCCAGAGATGCTTAAATTTGGATTTGCAATTCTCTAATAAGTAGTGATTCAGAGCAATTTTTCCTATGACTATGGATTGCTTTGATTTCTTCATCTGTAAATTGCCTTTACATATCCTTTGACCATTTCTCAATTGGGAAATGGCTTGGTTTTTTTGAAATTCAGTAAAAGCAAAATATATTTTGCTCCATCCTTTTACCTTTACTCGATATGTATCTCCCTGATTCAAATGAGTTTCTTGTAAGCAGCACATTGTAGGATTCTGGTTTGTAATCCTGTCTGCTATTCACTTACATTTTAAGGGAGAGTTCATCCCATTCACATTCAAAATTAGAATTACCAACTCTTTATTCACCTCCATGCTATCTTCCATCTGTTTATATTTTCCCCCTTTTTTCCACTTTATTTATAATCCCCAATATTTTCTTTCTGAATACCACCACCTTCAGTGTTTGTGCCCTCCTACATCCAATCCCCCACCCCTTTCTTTCCCCTTTCCATTTGCCCCTTGTTCTTTCTCTTCTTTCTGTTAGTTTCCCTTTTCTTACCCCTCCCCTTTTCCCCTTTGAGTAATTTACAGGTATGATAAGTTTCTTAACTTAACTGAATATGTGTATATTAACTTTAAGCCAAATCTGATGACAATAAGATTCAGGCATTTCTCACCTCCTCCCTTCTACTCCTCTATGGCAATAGCTCATTTGTACCTCTTTATCCTTCCTGTACCTCTTTTTAAGGAGGTCTTCTTTTTAAATCATTCAATATTTGCCACAGAAAAGTCATGAATATCCATCACTTCTGGCTAAGCATATTCTCTCTAATAGAGTTATAATTCTTGAGAGTGATTAGTATTTCTCTGAGCTGAGTTTATAACCAATCTCATCTTATTGGATAGCAGTTTCATGTATAAGTCATGAGTGTCCTTCACATATGGTTAAGTATATTCTCTCTAATAGAGTTACAATTCCCAAGAGCCATGAGGATTGTTCTCCCAGGTCTGGATATACTCAATTTCATCTTATCGAATAGCAGTTTTTTCTTTTCTTTACCCCTTTTTTTTAACCTTTTCATGTGTCTCTTGAGCTTCCTGTTGGTGTCCAAATTTTCTATTTTGCTCTGGACGCTTTATCAGGAAGTGTTGGAAGTCTCCCATTTTGTTAAATGTCCATGTTGTCCCCAGGAAGTGAAGGCTCAGGTAGTGGATTTTTGGCTGAATTCCAAGCTCCCTTGCTCTTTGGAATATCTCATTCCAGGCCCTTCAATCCCTTAATATTGATATAGCCAGGCCCTGTGTAATCCTTCCTGTGGCTCCTGGGTATTTAAATTGTTTCTTCTTTACTGCTTGCAGGATTTTCTCTTTTGTCTTATGGTTCTGGAATTTGGCCACACCATTCCTTGATATCTTCATTTTAGAATCCCTTTCTGGAGGAGATCGATGTTTTCTTTCAATATCTATTTTGCCCTTTGGTTCCATTATATCACGGCACTTTTCCATCACTAAATCCTATCATATTAAGTCTAGGTTTCTTTTCTCTTCAATGTTTTCAGGAAGACCAATAATTCTTAGCTTATCACTCCTTGATCTATTCTTGAGGTCAGTGGTTTTGTTGATGAGGTATTTTACATTTTCTTTTATTTTTGTTTTGATCTTTTGGTTTTATTTAACAGAATCTTGTTATCTCATGACATCTTTAGTTTTCACAGATTCCATTCTTTTTTTTAGAGAAGTATTTTCTTCATTTCCCTTATGCAACTCCTTTTCAAATGTGTCAATTCTATTTTTGAAGAATTTTTCCATTTGGCCAAGTGTAAGTTTTAGAGAATTATTTTCATTTTGCATTTGCCCAATACAGGAGCTGAAAGAATTATTCTCATTTTGCATTTGTCCAATTGCATTTTCCAACGATTTGTTGTCTTGTTGCAACATGTTAATTTTCTCTTGAGCCTCCTTCTCCCAGTTTTTCAAATTGATTTTTAAATTCCTTCCTGATTTCTTCAAGGAAGTCTTTCTGAGCTGGAGACCAATTAATATTATCCTCAGAAGTTCTAGTTCTTTCTGGGTTAGCATCATTTACTTCTAAGTACTTCTCCATGGCGCCCCCCCCGACTTATAGTCTTTCTTCATTTTCCTATGTAAATCAGGCCCCTAGCTCCAGGTAGGTGTCCAACCATGCTCTGCAACTGTCTGTGCTGGAACTCACCCTCCAGTCTGTCTTTGACTCACCAGAAATCCACTCCCCCAGGCAAAGATTCGACAGCTCACATTGATCCTGGGAACCACCACTCACTGAAGCCTCTGCAGCAAAGGCCAGTCATCTGGCTTCACCACACTCCTTCTGGGTGTCTTTTTGCTGCTCCCAAGGTCCCTTGAGACAGAACTTGAAGTAGATTCTCTTCTTGTTTCTTTTTTCTGGATTTTGTTGATTTAATTTCTGTTAAGAGGTTTCTTTCCTGTTATTTTTGAGGGGAAACCAGGAGACCTTAGCAAAGTGCCTGTCTTCTCTCTGCCATCTTGGGCAACAGTTAATTGAGAGTGTTTTTTAAACCTTTATTTAAAGTTTTTGCAAGGCAATGGGCCAAACTGGCTTGCCCAAGACCACACAGCTAGGTAATTATTAAGTGTCTGAAGCTGTATTTGAACTCAGGTACTCCTGACTCCACAGCTGGTGCTCTATCCACTGTGCCACCTTAGCCACCCTAATTGAGAGTATTTTTAAAAGATTATATATAACTGTTATTTCTTCATTTAAAAAACACCTGTTCTATTTTTGAGCGTTTTTCATTTGAGGATGACTCTAATTTTTTACAAATTTGACAAAGCTTTTCATATATTTGAGAAATAAGATCCTAATACAAGTAACTGTCTGAAAATTTCCCAACACTTTTCTTCTTTCCTTCTAATCTTGGCTATATTGTTGTTATGTGTATAAATTCTTTTGAATTGAATATTATCAGCACTATTTAGTTTGTATTACACTTTGATCATTACCACTTCTTTATTAAAAAATTCTCTTAAACTTATGTCTGTTCTCATGTTCCTTGAATTTACATATCCTATCTCCCTTTATATCTAGGTCATGTATCTATTTTGACATTGTCTTGGTAAATGGTGAAATTTATCCGGTTTTATCCAGTTCAGCCAAACTGCTTTACAATTTCCTACAATAATTTTCATCTGATAATAAGTTCTCACTGCAAAATCGTAAGTCTTTACACTTGTCAAATACAAGGTTACCAGGTTTATTTGCTGTTATAAATTAATTACTGCTCTAAATTGAATAAATTTGCTGCTATAAATTCCATTGATCTATCTTTTACTTACTTAGCAAGAAAAAGATATTTCTGATAATTAATGCCTTACAATACATTTTAAGATCTGGTTTTGTTAAAATTCATCTTTTACAATTTTCTTCCTTTACTTTTATTTTGCTATTCTTGACCTTTTCTTCTTTCAACTCAATTGTTATTTCCTTTCTAGCTCAATAAAGTACTTTTTGGGTAGTTTGATTTGGGTAGAAGTTAATAGATTATTTCAGGTAGAATTGTCATTAATATTATATTGACTCTGTTCTACCCTGAACAATGAATATTTATCCAATAATTTAAATCTGACTCTATGTATTTCTTTTGAGGTTCTTTTCCCCAAAATTCATTATCCCGATTTTAAACCAAGCTTTTCTCTCTCTGGCAGCACTTTGGGATACGTCTTCAACCTGGGAATTCCAACATGGGGTCAACTGGTGTCTTCAGGTTGTTGTTTAAAAACAATAGGCGATAGTCAGGCAAATAAATTTCAATTTTATTTAAGTTATACTTTTGAAGAGAAAATTGAAGGTGGTCTAAAATGTATCTCTCCTAATTTTTTAATTTAAAAAATCATATTTCTCTCTTCTAATAAAGTTGACATTCTCCACATGGGACCCAAGTGAAATCCTCCAGATCCTGGGCTTCTTTTGTTTGTTTGTTTTTTCATTATTTTGCAAGGCAAATGGGGTTAAGTGGCTTGCACAAGGCCACACAGCTAGGTAATTATTAAGTGGCTGAGGTCAGATTTGAACTCAGGTACTCCTGACTCCAGGGTCGGTGCTCTATCTGATGCACCACCTAGCTGCCCCTTTCCTAGGGTTCTTGTCAGAATTACTCTTGCAGGATTGTACTGCAGTTTGGACTTCCCCTCAGACAAGAGTTGAATTTTCTGAAGTAAAGTAAATTCTCAATTTTCTGGGAATCATAATCCCTAAGACAGATACCTTCATTTAAAAAACTAAAGTCAAACTACATTACAGACTCTAATGCTAAGAACTCAAACTAATTCCTCAGTAATGATTCCGGTGAATAGGTATAATTCTTAAACAATATTTATTGTGACTAAAATGGTGTAAGAGTCTTCAAATCCACTATATAAAGGCTGGACTCCTTACCTAAATGTATGTTTTTATCTGTTTCTAATCTACTCTTGGTTTCTTCCTGGTTAAGTCAAAAATCAGTTTCAGGAAATGAATCAGCACATTGTCATGTAGTGTCTATAGTGTGAGAGAGAAAAAGAAGAAATTGTTCAAAAGGCACATCTTGTCTTTTGATTACCCTCAAGTTTTATCTTCTATTATAAAATGATGGAGGGTAATAATCATCTACAGTATCTCCCTTCTCTGTGACAGCTCATTCATAACTTGAACACCTAGACTTGCTGAAATTCTCTCCTTAAAGTAACTGGCCCTTTTTATTCCAACTAAATGGGGCTGTTGTACAGGATGAAGAGGACATGACAACATCCCTCAGGAAGTTGGAAGAGGACCCGTCAGGAAATGTTCATTTCATCCAGTCTTGTTCAAAGGCTTTCCCCAATGAGAATGAAGCCAGTGACTGAAATCTGTGGGGAATCATTTATCTCTTCCTTAAGGAAGGTTGGAAAAAAATCAATTATCTCTCCCTTGCTAGAAAAACAGAATGATAGCACTTCAAATTTGATATTTTTGTGATAGAGAAATGCATGGAGTTGTAAAACCCACATGGTACTGTCCTCACTGCACACAAAACACCCTCCATTTGAGAGTGCTGCAAGATGGCAGAGGGCTCTCAGAAGTAGATTTGAATTAACTGTATATCACCTGATCTCCTTTTGGTTAGACCAGGTATGTTTATGAACATCCTTTTAAACATTAAGCAACCTATTAAAGAAGAGATCTTCACTATAGGGTCAAGATCTAAGTATACCTAGTGAAAGGGTTCTAACTTGAATAGAGACTTACTTTCCTGCTTAAGGTCAGAGAATACATTGGCATGCAAGTTTATCTTGACACACTTTCTTGTTTTGATACAAACCTGCCCGTGTTTGTTTTAACCCTTTCATTCAATACTTTTATAAACATAGTGTCAATGCAGAGATTCAGTAAGGCCCAGAATAAAAGGATGAACTACAATAGTGAAGTAGATAAAGACAAAGTATATGAGTGATTGGATTGAGAGTTGTAGCAACAGACCCTGAATAAGTTAGAGAATTAGGAAGGATATTCAGAAAAGGATAATTGAGTGGAGACTGGGAATGGTGGGTTTTAAATTCAGTTGTTTGGAAACTGGGAAAGGAAATAATAACAATTAGGAGTGCTAGTCTCCACATCAGATTATTGGTATCCATCGCATTCTTAAATGGTGAGCTAAGTCAGCAGAAAATTAACAGGGATAATGATAAATTCCCATATTTGAGAGAAATTTGTAAAGAAATTACTAACATATCAAGGGAAATAGGTGCTATCACATAATAAGACCAGTTGAAGCAACCAAAGTATTTACCTTGCATTACAGAAGTCATATGGAAACAGGGTTGTCTATAAAATCCTAGAGCCCGTCATTAAATAGAAGAGATATTTAGATTTCCTTTGGCTGACTCCATAGGTCAAAGCTAGGAGGCAAGACGAAAAGTATGTGTTTTGGACTTGGACTAAGTGAAAACAAAACTTTTGCCAAAACCTAAGAGTCCTAATGATTAAGACTGATCTGTTACTTAGTTAGCATACTCTTATTTAGGATAAATTGTTGGTCTGATTCTGTGCTAGGGACACATAGAAAGACTAAAGATGTGGGGCATTCTTCCCCCAAAGGCGATGGCAATATTTGAGAAACTGTGAGTCACTACTAATCAGCACAAATGGACTAAAAGTGGGGAATCCAATACTAAGGAAGGTAGAGCACTGCATTAACCAAAGTTTTCGCTTTCTGAGATACATGTATGAGATCAAAATGGAATTAAGTGCATAAAAGCAGACAAAGGTGCTCACCAGCAGCAGGACAGACTGGGTGGCCCGGTTCAGAGGGGAGGGTCTGGGGGAAAGATTAGTCACATACAGGTGCTGGTGTTGCTTGTGGTGTTGATGCAGAAACAGTATCATGTAGCCACTGGCAAAGACCATGAGGCTCACCAATAGAGCATCCCGGAGGGAGACTACAACTCCAAAACGTACATCAGCTATGTTAGTGTCTTTTAAACTAGAACAGTATCCAAAGTCAGGTAATGTTGAACTATTCCTGGGGGCCTGGTGGTTTTTAAACTTCACAAAAACAATGATATTGAGTAGCAAATGGGTGATGCAAGAGAGGCACGAGATGGGCATAATGTACTTAGGGGCTCTGGCCTTCACCTCTGCCCACCAGGAGCCTTTGGGACAGATGGTGATGGCTTGAAATCCACTCAGGAGGCAGGTGCTGCTGAGGGAAAGCCCCCGAGATACTCTGTGAATGTAGAAGAGGATTATGCAGCCATTGGCATTGAAGAAATTATTCAAGCCCAAAGTTGCCATTGTCTGAGGGAGGCCATTGGAGAGAAGCAACAAGGAGTTGAAGGAAGCCAGTTGGGCAAAAATGGTGTCTATGGGTCTCAGTCTATTTCCAGTGAGGAGCATAATGATGAAGAGACAAGCCAGGAAGGAGTTCCCCAGAATCCCAAGTGTTGTCTGAGAGGAGAAGACAATACCCAGTATGATGTCATTTGCCTTCATAGACTTAAGACTTATGGTATGGATAACTTTATGTGCCTGTAAGGAAATTTATTCAGTTTACAACTTTCAAAAAGATTTTAAAATCACTATAAGACAGTCACTTTATCATATAAATAGATTTGTGTTGGACCCAAGAATAAGTGAAAATATTTTTTCCCAACACCCTAAGCACATTTTGGCCACAGTTTGTCCTGGTGTCTTTGACAGGAAACTCTATCTATGACTCATGTACACCTCAGGTTCTTCCTTACAGAGACTTCCTCAAGTCAGTCCCAGATGCAGATCACTGGACCCTGTCCTCACCCTTGAACTTTCCCAATGTATTCTGCATTATAAAAGATCTGTCTGTCTCTAATGCTCTTGGGAACATTCCTGGCTCAGACAACAGTACCTGTTCTCCTGCCTTTCCCAGTCTTTCCTGTTGCTGCGAATTGTCTGAGTACTACCTGACAAGAGGTTGGACATTCAAAGAAGATATGGTAAAATCAAATTACTTTTCTCCTCTATTACCCAGTCATGGATAATACAATTGTATTCTATCTCAACTCATGACCTGAGACCAGGGTTCATTAATATCATTCTAGATATTCTCTAAACAATCCTAATTTTCAAGATCTGTTGGTAGACCCACTTCCCATGATCCACTCATTTACTTTTGCTCGGCTACAAATAGAAATGTTAATGATTGAGAGATTACACGAGTCACAAGAATTCATGATCTCTACAATTCCTTAACTGTCAGAAAATCTCACCATTACCATCTTCCAATGTTCTCTTGGTTCTCAATTTATTTTGCATCAGTATTTTGTTTCCATTTCAGTCTTTTCAGGTTTTTTGAGATCTGTCTGCTTGTTATTTCTTACAGCAGGATAATATTTCAGTAGAATCATATTCTACATCTTGGTCAGCCATTCCCTATTTGATCTTGTATGGATCCAGACTGAGTAGTAGTCTTGTTGGATCAAAGGTTATGTATTTGTGCATTTGTGTGTGTGTGTGCGTGTGTGTGTGTGTGTGGTTGTGTCTGTGTGTATATGCATCTCTCTGTCTCTCTAGTTAATGCTTTCAGAATAGTCTGATATTGCTCTCCAGAATGGTTGAATCAGTTCACAACTTACCTGGAAGTGTATTAGTGTCCAGATTTGGCTAAATCCCCCAACACTCATCATTTCCCTTTTTTTTATCCTTTTATTCAATCTGCTATTCGTGGTGTGATAACTCAGAGTTGTTTTAATTTGCATTTCAATATACATGCCTATAGGTAGCTTTAATTTTTTTCTCTTGAAACTATCTTTTTTTTGATCAATTGGGGAATAACATTTAAATTTGACTCAGCTCTCTCTATGTGTATATATATACATATATGTATATATATATATATATATATATATATACATATATGTGTCTTTGAGAAATCAGGCCCTTGTGATATAAAAAAAAGAACCCTGGGAACTTTTTTTAGGGTGTTTATTGATGGATTATTCAATTTCTTTTTTCTACAATAGGGTTATTTAAGTATTCTGTTTCCTTTGTTTCTCATCAAATTTCGACGGTCTCTCTGTCTATTGTTGCCCTCCTATTGCTCACAAACTACTGTCTGTTGATTTTCATTTGATCCTCCCATTTCCACTCTCCTATCTTTTCTTTTGTGATGAACTCTTTGAGGAGGTCCATGCATAACCTTTGCCTTTACTCACTCTCTTACCTCTTTAGGGTCTTGCTCTTAACCTCTTCTTTTCACTGAAACTGCTCTTTCCAAGACACCAATGATTGCTTAGTTGCCACAATTAATAGCCTCTCATTATTCGTGTTTCTTGAACTCTACACAGATTTCAAAATGTGTTCTTTTTCTTGATACTCTTCTCTCTCTCTCTCTCTCTCCTTCTGTGCTACTTTGGTCTCCAGGACCTCCTTCTAACTTTTTTGACTTTTCCTCTTAAATCTCCTTGACTTTTCAACTTATTGGCATAATGGCTTATGCAGATCACATTGTATAAGCTTAGTCACTTTTTTTTTTAACATTTATATAATCAAGGCTGGACACATAGTAATCAAGGCTAGACACATAGTCTTTATTTGGGCCTGGAAGTAGCTGCTGTTATATAAGTTGTTTATTTTTTGATGATACATATGTAAGTCTGAGATTTGGCATGATGCTGACTTTGTTCTAGGCCCCTAACTGGCCAGGCCAGGGGACAGATCATGCAGTTAGCTCATTCTTTTTCTTTAAATTATATTTATTTTATTTTTGTACAAATGATGTTTTTTGTACATTACTAGAAATATTCATGTTTAAGAGTAAACGTAATACCCCCTCCCACCAAAAATATAGACCTTCATGAGCAAAAAAGTAAAGGAAAGAGGAAAAAATTAAAATTATAATAAATAATACTAATAGGGGCAGTTAGGTAGCACAGTGGACAGAGCACTGACCCTGGAGTCAGGAGCATCCAAGCCCAAATCCGGCCCCAGGCACTCAACAATCACCCAGCTGTGTGGCCCTGGGCAAGCCACCCAACCCCATCTGTCCCGTAAAACTCCCCCCGAGATAATAATAATAACAATAATAATAATAATAATAATAATAATAATATTGAATATGCTTCAGGCTGTGTTCCAACACCACCAGCTCTGTCATGGATGGATTAAATACTTTAGGATAAGTCCATTACAAACGCTACTTCCATATTTTTCCACTGCTGTCATTGCTGATCGCAGCTCCCTCCATTCATACTTCCCCACTACCATACACTAAATTTTCTCTCTCCTTTCACTCTGCCACTCTTCTTAAATGTGCTGTAGGGTAGCTGAATAGTAAAGCAGACTGATCATCGACCCTGGGGCCAAGAGGCCCTGAGCCCACATACCACCCCTGAGACCCAGCAAAGACCAGGCCCTGTGGTTCCAAATAGGCCATCCAATCCCAGCACCTTGCAAGAAGTTAAAAAAGAAAATGTGTTATATCTGACCACTCTCCCCCACAGTCCACGCTCTCCTCCATCACTCACATCCCCCCCTTCCCCTTATACCCGTTCTCTCCTTCTTACTCTAGATATCTATACCCTATTGAGTATAAATGCTGTTTCCTCTCCTAGCCACCTCTGATGAGAACTAATGTTCCCTTATTCCCCCCACCTTCCCCCCCTTCCATACTATTGCAATAGGTCATTGTAATAAAAAACTTATTATATGAAATACCTTAACCTATTCCACCTCTTCTTTCTCCTATACCCTCTACATTTCCCTTTTAGCTATTGACTCCATTTTTACAATATATTATATCTTCCAATTCGGCTCTCTCCTGTGCTTCATGTATAAAAGCTCCTCCTACCTGCCCCATTAACTGAGAAGGTTCATAGGAGAGTGTTATCAGTGTCATTTTTCTATGCAGAAATACATGCAGTTCCTCATCATTAAGTCCCTCATATTTTACCCTTCTTCTCTACTCTCTATGCTTCACCTGAGTCCTGTATTTGAAGATCAAAACTTCTGTTCAGCTCTGGCCATTCCAACAGGAACATTTGAAATTTCCCTGGTTCATTGAAAGTCCATCTTTTTCCCTGGAAGAGGACATTCAGCCTTGCTGGGTAGTTCATTCTTGGTTGCATTCTAAGCTCTTTTGCCTTCCGGTATATTGTATTCCAAGCCCTACGAGCTTCCAATGTAGCTCCTGCTAAGTCCTGTGTGATCCTGACTGCAGCTCCCCGGTATTTGAATTGTGTCCTTCTGGCTGCTTGTAATATTTTTTCTTTGACTAGGGAGTTCTGAAAGTTGGCTATAGTATTCCCAGTTGATTTTTCAATGAGATGTTTCACATTTTCTTCTAATTTTTCTTTCTTTTGGTTTTGAAATAATGTATCTTGATTTCTTATAAAGTCATCAGTTTCCTATAGTTCCATTCTAGATCTCAAGGATTTGTTTTCCTCAGAGAGCTTTCTTATCTCTTTTTCCATCTGGCCAATTCTGATTTTCAAAACATTCTTCTCCTCAATAACTTTTTGAACTGTTTTATCCATTTGACCTAAGCTGGTTTTTAACATGCTATTTTCTTTGACATTTTTTTTAATCTCCTTGACTAAGCTGCTGACTTTATTTTCATGTTTTTCCTGCATCTCTTTCATTTCTTTTTCCAGTTTTTCCTTCTATCTCCCTCACTTGGTTTTCAAAATTTGTTTTGAGCTCTGTCATAGCCTGAACACAATTTCCATTTCTTTTGGAGTCTTTACATACAGGGCCTTGGACTTCCTCATCTTCAGATTTAGTATTTTGATCCTTCTTGGAATCATAGACAATGTATTTCATAATGGTGTTCATCTTTTTTTCTCTGTTTACTCATTTCCCCAGCCTGTGCCTGGCTTTGGGGTGCTTCCTGAGCTTTTGAGTATTGCTGTGAAGCTCTGTCTTCCCTCCTGGTCTGTGAATGAGCACTAGTATACCCCTCTACCAAGGGGCTGAGGTGGGGTGGGTCCTGCTGTCCTATGGGAGGTCTAGACTGTGTTTAGGATCTGAATGTGGTCAGAGCCCCAGAGTCCTGTTCCAGGTACAGAGGACATACCTTGGAAGTCTCTTTGTACTTGCCTTCCTAGACTGAGTACTCAATGCTCAGTTGCTTGGCGGTTCCTGCTTACAGGAACCTGCTGTTTCCAGTTCCTATATCTGGGCTGCTACTGGCTGAGTGTCCTGAGGCCTGGGCTTCCCCGGCTGGCTCTTGCAGAGGCCCCTCCGCTGATCTTCCAAGATGTACCGGTACTCCCCAGAGTATAGGTCAGGAAACTGCCCCTGATGTCATGAGCCAAGGCTCCCAGGTGCCCTGGGGCTGATTCCAGGAGGCTGAAGTTCCTTCACTCTGCTGGGCTGCCCATCTAACCCAGTGGAATGTATCCTTTCTGTTATTTTCCAGGTTACCTTGGGCTGCAGAATTGCTTCACTAGATCCCTCTGTGGGTTCTGTCTCTTGAAAATTTAGTTGAGTCCTTATTTTATAAGTTTTGAGAGAGAGCACCTAAAAGAAGCTCTTCTCCTGTCACCACCTTGGCTCCACCCCCAGCTTATTCACTTCTACCCAAATATACCCATATGAACCTTTAAAAGGAAAATGAGATTATTCAGCAATTGAATTATATATTTTGGATAGATTTCAACACATTAGCATCATTTTTACTATGCCATGGAAATGGCAATAAATTCAGATCAAAAATAGCAAAATCTTTTCTACTGACAGTAATTTAGATGCTTTTAGATAATGACAAAATGTTTCAAAGTTAATCAATTTGTACTTTTTTAATCTTGAAGAATACAAACTGTTCTATTTGAGCATAAATATAAGCAAGACCTAGCTAATATGATTGACAAAATTATGAAAACTAAACTCCAACGGCAATATTCAAGATTTCATTTAATTACAGTAGTTTGGACCAAAAGGGAATTCCAAGTTTTTTTTTGTGTAACAATCTCTGAGAGACTATTATCAATAATTAACTTCTTCTGAGGTCTTCTTCCCTTCTGATCTCAGATATTTCTCAGTTATGGAAAAGATTGTCTACTAACCTGGAGCTAGGTCCCATCACTTGTTCTCTCTCTCTCTCTTTCTCTCCCTCTCTCTCTGACTCTCTCTCATTCTGTATGTGTGTGTGTGTGTGTGTGTGTGTGTGTGTTTGTGTCTATGTGTATATGCATCTCTCTGTCTCTCTCTATATATATTGTTTTTCTAATCTATCTATCTATCTATCTATCTATCTATCTATCTATCTATTCATCTATCTTTCTATCATTCTATCTCCAGAACAAAATTCTGCATCAAAATGGCAAAAATCTAATAATCAAATTTTCAAATATACTGCTTCCCCAAGAACTCATTAATGATATAAGTTGGACAAAATGGTTGTTTATGTGTGATTATTGAACTGAATTTGCTTAGAGGTTAAAAAGTATGATAACATAACAAATATAAAATATCATTCTTATTCTCCATTAAAGAAAAAACAAATCTTTATAATTTAAACCAATCAAGTCTAAATTGATGAAAAGGATTTTTCATAAACATATATTTTGCAAAAACAAAATATAAAGATTCAGTACAGAAAATTCTTCTTTTCAGTTTTAGAAATGATTTTTCTTTCATTTGTTTTTATAATAAATATTTTCTTGATTTTCCCAGCTGCATCGAATGATCGTTTTTACCAATCATTTTCTTTGTGAGGCTTTGAGTTTGTCTTCCTGCCCTCCCCTCCCCCTTGCCCCTGACAGAATGAAATCCAATAGAGATTTTACATTTATAACCAGGCTAAATGTAGATCAAAATTGAATGTGTAATATAGAAAATTCTTGATAAGAATTTTCAATGCAATGTTTCTAAAAATTCCATTTTAGCCTGACTTGATTTTCTTTGTACTTCAGATATTAATCTTAAGAACTTTATAAACCACACCCCAAATAACCTTAAATAAGTTTTCTTTTGAATAGAAATATAGATGATAGAATAGTGGCTATTTTTTCCAAGTAATGACTGTTACTTTTAGTTTTGATTTTTTTAAAATTTTGAGGGGTTTTTTTTGGTAAGGTAATGGGGTTAAGTGATTAGCACAAGGTCACACAGCTTGGTAATTATTAAGAGTCTGAGGAAAGATTTGAACTCAGGTACTCCTGCCTGGGCTAGTGTTCTATCCACTGTGCCACCTAGCTAACCCAATTTTTCCGTTTTATAGATAAAATTGTTACATCTATTTCCAATTGAGAAAAAAACCTGGGACATGATTATTAAACATATAAAAAGATAAAGTCATTTATATCCACAAAAGATTTCCAAAACATACAAAATGTCCCTATTCACCACCTTGGGTGAGAAAGAGTTATCATTTTAGTTGCAACGAGCAATAAATTTTAAAAAAGATAATAATGATTTTCTTAACTTTCCTTAATTAATTCATTCTGTCATCAACAATACAATTTTATTCTCTCAATGTTTATTTTATAGGAGCAATTTGTTCCTACTAATACTTATAGTTGATTCAATCATTTACCAATATTGTTTAATACTGGAACATTTATGATTTAATTATTAGAACATGATTATGAATTTTAACATTTAAAGATGTCTTAATTTATTTTAATCCATATTTTAGATTACATGGCACAGAATATCAGTCCATATAATATACTTTTCTAAAAGAGACTGTATGGCTTCACATACTGCTTAAATTAAATGAAACTGTTCATTTTCCTTTCAGAACTAAATGTATTTCCTCTGTTCTGATTGCATGAGGGAAACAAAGGAATTGCATTGCAGGTTGCAGAATCTGGCTATTTCCAAAAACTTCTTATAGATATTTATGTTGAACGTTTCTGCCCATTTAAACCTGATTTAGTAACTGATTTCTGAAAAGAAAACACATCTTTGTATTTTCTCAGAAAGCTGAAACCTCCCCACTTTTCTTTAAAATGTTCTGGCAGGCAGTTTGTCCCTGAAATCTTAAAAATGAGGAGGTCCTTCATTTGATTTAATCTAGTACTGCTTATTAATTTTCAATTTTAAAGCAATCAAATGAAAAAATCAAGCCAATAAAAGGAATAATGGATATTTTGGAACTTCCATTTCATTTAACCTGGAACTAGACAATGAACTCAACAGGTAATGAATGAATCTCATTATTTAGGTATTTATTGACTTTATGATATGATAAGCTTTGGTTTGATTGTTCCTTGGGAGTTCTGCAGCTTGGTGTTGGGCTTATTTTCTGATGTTAAGATTTTAATGTACCCCAAATGTGAGTATCTATTAAACTATTTCAAATTTGGATTCTACACTCTCAAAAAGATTTCTTAATATAAATTTGATATACACTTATCGTTTATATGGGTGTATATACATAGATATTTTCTATATTATCTTAAAAATCAAATCCCAAAATAGTTCATAATGTTATTCAAATTGTCAAATTCTGATAAAGTATTCATAAAAGTAGCAACATCACAATTTCAAATTACTTTTGCTTTGTAATAAAATGAATAGATCATGAGACTTGGACCCAACTTAGAATTAAGAATAGGGGAAAAACAGACTGTCTTCACTCAAAATTGCAGTTTGGGGATTAAGAAGCTCCAGATTATAGCAAAATGGCAATGTGGAAAGAAAATTTCCCATTTGCCCAGTTCACTCAGAGAAATGACAAAGAACTAGAAACCACTTCCTAGGCTGGAGAGGGAAAAGAAAAGAAAAGATTTGGCCAAATCAGGATAGAGAAAATACAATAGACAACCAGTCAAGGCAGGAGGAAAACAAAAAAGTCAGGTAGAAACAATTTCAAGAGAGCAAGGAGAATTTTAAGGAAAACTTCACCATTCACTAGCCAGAAAGGGAGAAAAGGGTCGGGATCTTGGGAGCCTTGGGAATTAAAGGTATTGTGTTGTCTTATGTATAAAAGGGAGGGGATATAATGGCTATAGAGAGCCCAAAGAAAGGAATTACATCTCTACACTCTGTGATTCTAATATCTAGTATTAGTTACTAATAGAAATTCCAGAATTATGAAAGCCAACAAGTAAAGACAGATATCTGAACAAAAGTATGTTCAACAACAAAAGGGGGTCTACCCAAAGTATCATATATCAAGTGCCAGAGGAACAACCCCCAAAACAATAAAGCATACACAGAGCACACATAGATGTATCAGATGGGGCACATGCCATAGTAGTGTCTAGAGGCCCAAGAGAAAATTCCTCGCAACAGAAGAGACAAGAATTCACATTTAAAAAAATCAGGTAAATTCCAAAGAACATTTCAACCTGTACTGAAAACCGAAGTTCAAAACTAGAACAATTGAGTTGAAAAAGTGGTAGACTTACCTCATGCCAAAGTCAGCTTTTGGGAGACCCAATTATGGAGCCTTGTGAAAAGGAAGAGTTCGCCCTTTCCAAGTTGAAATTGTTCAATCCACAACTAAAATATGGATCAAAATAAAGCAGAGATTTGGAAAGGTTCAGACACTTTCCTTCCAGAGCAATGATTTCATTCAGAAATAATTTACTTGATGGGCCCTTTGGGTAACATGCTTGAGAGTATGAGCACCTGTCTCTCCAAAAATTTCCATCTATATCTGAATATCACAGTCCCCCCCCCAAAATATAACCATTCAAATGATCAGTTAAAACAAAATGTAACAGAAAAAAGTTGGACATGAAATACATTACTCCTGCCCCCCCTCCTACTTTGGTTTACAAATACCCCTTACTAAAGACATAATGGATCTTCCTCTACCAAAATATAAGCTCCGTGAAAGTAGGGATCCTTTCGTATACTTGAATTTTTATCAAGAGCACTTTGTACAGAGGTTAAGAATAGTGCTTACAAATGTTTTCATTCTTCATCTCTATTTCCCTCTATTTGTGTCTTTCTCTTATTCCCTCTCTTTCTCTATCTCCTTTCCCTATATCTTTCTCTGTCTCGATCTCTTCTCTTTCTCTGTATCTGTATTCTTTATTCTTTTTACCCTCTTACACACATATACCCATCTTAAATTTTAGCTTGTCCCTCATTCTCTATGGCGCAAAACAGAAGAAAAATCCCAGGGTTCCTAATGAAACTGGAATAAGATCCCTGGACTTGGTGCTCTATCTAGTTTCCAACACAGAGCCAGATTCTGCTCACAAGTTTGGTGTCTAGGATGCTTCGCTGGAAAGGATCTATCACATTTCTAGGGCAATATATGCCCTTCCCAGGGTCCCAGAGAAGGATGGAGTCTCCAACCTGTGGCAGCAGCTAATTCTGAGGCTGTCATGAGGCCAAAGCATCAGCAGTCAAGGACCAAGGCTGAGGGTCAGCACTTCACTGCCTAGCCCAGACCAGAAGAGTAAGAAAGAAAGGACCTCAGTCAAGTAACACAGTAGGACTAGATAGAATATGCTAAGGAAATGCCAAGAAACTCAAGATGGTCTTACCTGAATTGAGACCAGAGGGCACAGGGAGGGAACATCTCCCTCTGGCAGGGAGAGAAGTAATATATATGAACCAGACAACTCTTAGGGGACAGCAAAGAAAGGAATCTTTAGATCAGAGCTTCCTCCTATGGAATCTAGGGATCTAGTTAATTTCATGGCCTTCAGCTGAGAAAAAAAAACAAAGCTTATTTTGATTAACCTCCAAAAGATGTTCAGCATTTCTTTCCATTATGAACACAGGCACTAAAGCATTACTCTGAACAGCTAAACACTTCCCATAATCCCATAGGGGAACATGGCACATGCAAAAACGTTGAGAGCCCAGGGTATGACAAAATACAGAGGATTTAAAGGAAAATAGAAGAAATATCTGAAAACAGAGACTTGGATAAAACTCTGAACCTGTTTTTAGAAAAGTCAGTGTTCTAGCTATCTGCTGATTTCATCAGTGTGTTGAAGTTCCAATAGGAAGCCACACAGAGTGAGGGTGATGGGGAAGAGGACAGAACTCAGTGATTGGAGTGATGTGACCAAACATATACACACATATGACAGACACAGGCTGAATGAAAAGGGTAGGGTGGAGTGGGGGATCCTGCAGTAGCAGGAGCTGAAAACTTATTTATCAAGCAACACAAAGTAAAATGTGCTCCAAGAAAAGAGAAAAGCAGGGAAACTACATCATGTACAAAGTGCCACAAAGAGCAGAACAACAGAATTATCAGATATGAATTGCCCTGAATGTTGTATCACTTTAAATCTATCTTGGAAATATGTGATAAGAGTAAAACAGAGAGCAGAAAGATCCCAATGATCTGATTTAGGTCTATGCTGGGTCCAAAGCAAACAAAGGACATCAATATAGGCATTCTGCTTTTCTTGGATGCTGGAATAAAATTCCAGGTTGATTCTAGAGCTTTTCCACACAGCTAGTTCCCTGCCCACCATCTCCTCAGCAAACATCCCACTTGAACCATTCCTTATCTTCTCCTCTGGAGCACACCCTCTCCTCTGAGAAGACAGAAGCTTTGTCTGAGGCTGATATCTGAAGGGCTACTTACCAATCTGGCTTCTCAGCTTGCTCTCCTGGACTTGACTGAGGCCCTCTGAGTGGGAACATACGTGTAGTCAGTGAGGGTCCTACATATAGAGAAATGAGTGCTGGAAATGATGGGTCCCACAGCTGAAATGATCATGTCACCTGCAGATGACATGGACACTGTCAGCAAGGGGAATTGGAGATGTCCCAGAAAAAGTGAACTTTTGTCCCAAGTGAAAAGCCATTTTCTTTGCAATTACTGCTCATTAGTGAAGACAGACAAACAAGCGGCCATATGTCCCTGGGCTCCAGGGAAGACACCTCAGAAGGAGGGAGGAAACAAACAGTGATTCATCCTTAGGAGGCAAAACCCCCTGAGTGTGTGTCCATCTCTTAGATGAGACTTTCTACATTTTTTTTAATCCTCTCAGACCTAGACTCCTTCCTCCTCTTCCATGCTGGAAAGACTTGGAGTGTGATCCAGGCTCCCTAGTAACTCTGTAACTGGATGCCCAGATTGAACTAGAAAAGTTCATTCATACTGGGAAGGCAGTTTGGTGATGGCTTCTAGCATGGATTGTTCCTTGGCCTTGGCACCCCTGGTAACAAAGACAAAGCAGAGGAGACCCAAAGCTTGTTTCAAACTCTTCAACAATCTCATCAGTTTTGATTCTCAAGCCCCCAAATACCACCAAAATGAACACTCCTTTGTACAAATTACAGTAGAAAAAATCTTATAAATAAATGTATATCAGGGGCAGCTAGGTGGCACAGTGGATAGATCACCAGCCCTGGAGTCAGGAGTACCTGAGTTCAAATTTGGCCTCAGACACTTAATAATAATTACCCATCTGTGATTCCTTGGGGAAGCCACTTAACCCTGTTTGCTTTGCAAAATAAATGTATATCAATTCAATTCAGTTTTTAATGAAATATGTTCTGCACAGTAGGTCCAAATTGTCTTTTTAATTTTTTAAAAAACTGTTAATTTTTCATTTATGGATAAAATGATCATTTCCACAACATAGTATAATTTCAAAAAATTGTTCACAAAGCTGCAAATCGTTTGTGTACAATTTGCTATTGCTTTTGAATTCATAATAAAATTTTCATATCACTTTCTCTTTGTCTTTTTTCTTCCCTTACCCTGCCCTCTATTAAAGATAATCCCTATTAGACACAAATAAGTATATCCATTTATCTGTATCTGTGCTTATATAGACATAGATATCTATCAAAATATTCTAAACATACTTTTCCTTACCATGTTTTTCTCTGGATGTAGAGATCTTCTTTCTTCACTCAAAGCCCTTCCAAAAACAATATTGCCGTTACTATATACAGTGTTTTCCTGATTTTACTCATTTCATTATTCACCATTTCTTGCAAGTTTTTCTCTGTCTTTCTAATAAACATGCCATTCACATTCAAAGTAATAGTTACTATTTGGGAGTTTCCTTCCACCATTTTTTTACTCACTAGTTTCAGCCTCTCTGTTTCTACTAAACCTCTTCACTTATTTTCCTGTCCTACTCTCCCACTCCCCATCTCATCCAGTCCTCTAACATCCCCCTTTCATAATCTCTGCCCCAACCCAATCCACACACCCTTCCAAAAGTCCCTCCTGCAATTCTCTCTCTACATTCTCCCAAGTCGCAATCTACCATCCCTGGAAAAGTCCCTTTCTCACCATGTCCCTACTTGTTCTCCTCTCTCTCGATGTACAGAAGGCTTCTATGCCACTTCACATGTCCATGTGATTTCCTTGAAACCTATCTAATGTATTTTGGAGCATAGGGTGCAGTAGATGTTTTAGCTTTCTCATTCCCCCATGGAGAGAAGCCGGGGTGGGTCCTTGCTCCCATGCTTTGCTAGCATGATTTTTAAGCCTTGTTTGAAAACACCTTCACTCAAGACAACTATGGCATCAAGCTATCCCAGTGAATGCAAATTCATCAGCTTCAAATGGCTCCAAGTCAAGAAGAGAGTAGAGGCAGTGTTGGTGTTGGCTTTTATATAGTGATAGAAGGACACTCTCAAGGTCTCTCTTAAGATCTTTGGACCAGATTAAGAAGCACAGGATATCCCAGCACAGGACCAGGCAGCATGGCATGCCCTCCTTAGGCAGGGCCCTGTGCTCTGTGAGCAAAGCAGAAGTGTAATAACTCAAAGAAAATGGGATATGCACAAGTTTAGGAAATCCATACTGATATATACATGAACTATTTGTGACTGCTGTTGGGGGGAGTCTTCAGAGCTCCTATTGGTCTGATCAGACACAATTGGACATACTGGAAGACTTTACTATAGTGATTTCATTTTGGTTCTCTTTGAGACCCAAGGACAGCTACTAAGCAACCAACCCACCATATAAAATCCTCTATTCAGATTTAAAAACACTTCACAAATGAGGGCCCTCCTATGTTTCTAATCTTGTCCTATCTCATTCCATCCCAAGCATTCATTAAAAGTATTGCATGAATGGCAAGATCAAGGTGTGAACATACTGAGGTGACTGAAGTGGGATAAAAAGATAGTTTAATCAATAAACCTTTATTAAGCATTTACTGTATTACAGCTACTATGAGGAATATTGGGGAAGTCGTGAGAGAAGAGGGAGTTGATGAAATGTGGGGTTGGAGTATTTGAGAGAATATTCATAACTGTATTGAATTCTGCTCAAATAGAATCCGGAGCTGAGAAAGAGAGAAGAAAAAAATGAGAAAACCTAAGACAAGGTGGTATACAGTAAGAACAATATTGTTTTAAGAACAACTTGGTGTGAATAATGCCTTTTGCCCATTTTAAATACCCAAATTAAGGCCATGGGACTTATAAAGAAAGCCACTATCTGTAAAGGAGGAAGTGGTGAAGTGGGAAGATAGAGAGATGGAGTCAAGTCAAAGTATCTAGAGTTCCTCATCTTTGTCCTACTCAGATCACCTCTTGAGTTCAATTCTACCTATCAGAACTAAAAGAAACAAAATGGGAAAGGAACCCCAATAAATTCAGCACTTGCCTCAGTCTGTCCCCTGACCTTTCTGCTCATGCTAGGGGACAATCCCACACTTCCTCAGCTATTTACAATTCCTGAAACTTGTTGACTTTTGCTTATCCCTCAACCGTACATCAATATGGTCATTCAGTTAATCTTCTGCTCACCCACAAGAAGACCACTTCCATGTTAATGAAGTCTGAAATCCTCTTATCTCATTAGAATCTATTGACTTTCCACCTTTCCTTCTGCCTCACACCCCAAATCCTACTCTTCCTCCTCACTGTGACCATTAATCCCTGATCCAATTAGTTCTTTCCCAGAATATCAATACTGCTCGAGCTACAATCTCCTCTCTATCCCAACTTGACCCCATCGATGAACCGTTTCAATTTTCCCATTTCCTGTTGAGTCCCTTGGACCCTTGTCATGTGGAAAAGATTTACTACCAAAGTTTTTCCTTGGAGCACTCCCAATATTTCCTACCTTCATTCCTCTGTGATGCTGAAAGGAGCTAGAGAAAGTCATGAAACCATCTGATGTGAACCTTGCAAATTTATGCTACATAACACTATCAGGACCCTCATAGTAGCAATGCAACCCTACTAAACCCATTTCCCCAACCTCTCACCTGAGATTGTTACCTCATATTTCACTGTAAATATGAAGATTATTCACTTAAAAACTCCATGTTTCCCCTCCCAGGTGAGTGTAATCCTTCACAGACCTGACCAGTATCACCAAAGGTGAACTACCAGGGAGCCAAGGAGAATTCCTCCTGTTAAGCATAGGTCATCCTTGGTAGTGCTGTCAGCAGAGCAGAGATTGTCTTCCTCGTACTACTCTTTTCCTCCTGCCTGAAGTCACACACACACATCTTCCCAGTTCTCTCTAAATTCACATTGACCATTTCTTAGATCAAGTCAATGAGAATCTTGCAAGTGGCTTTTGGGTGCCCAACACTATGCTGTCCTACTCGGGATTCAAAGGAAGGTTTTCAAAAGTACCAGTCCCTCTCCTGTGAGAGCTCACAGGCTTATGAGGTGAAAATATATATCTCCAAAGAAGCTCTCTCCAGTGTGGAGGGGAGGTACATAAGAGTCAAGGCTGTAGCAGTTTGCGGGAGGTGAAAAAACTTTTCAGGAGATGAAATTTAAACTGAAATTGTTAGGAAGTCAGAAGTCTCAGGGGAGGAGAGAGGACCTTCCATGCATGAGACACAGTCATTGTAGGCTGAGAGTCAGGGACTGGATGTTTTCTTCAAGGATGGGTCAAGAGCCTAGTGTCCCTGGATCAGAGAGGTGAAGAGCACCAAGGGGAAAGAAGACTGGAAGGGCTTGGTCCCAAATCAGCTGGTGAATGCTGTGGGTCAGACATCAATGAAATATTTTGAGGGAATTGTGAGAATCCTTGCTAGGGGCAGCTGCAATAGGGCAGTACAGATTACAGATATACAGTTAATTGTGGCTTATTTTTCCACCCCAAAATGGGACAGACTTTATGAACAGTTGATGCCAACATGTCTCCCAGTTTCCTAGATGACAGAGACACAGTCTCTCCCCTTGAGTTACATGACTATACTTTGAGAAGGAATAGTTAGGACTTGTAGGCAGGCTTACAAGGAAATTTTAGGTAAGACTGGGTTAGGAAACAGAAAGGAAACTGTATTATCAGCAAGAGAAAAATATATGGACTTACAGTTAGAAAAATCTGTCTATTATAGTTATTTACACCAGTCCAAAGAAAACTGTTTCTGCTTGAGTAGGAAGATAGTTAACATTTGCTAAGTCCTTTGTTCCTTCTTAGAATTGGTATGAGCTTTCTTAATGTGGTTGGAGTTAGAGAAATACTGAAGGGGACACTGAGTATGTGAAGACAACCAGTGTTGCATTGAAATGGAGTTTCCTTACAAATTCAGTTTTGGAAACCTTTCCCCACTGGCTCTATGAAGGCACAAGAGGTGATTGTGCATCCCAGGGTTAAAGCAGATGAAGATTAGGGCCTAAAACTGGCCTGAAGACTGACCTGGTTGTAAGGTCGCTTTAGTCAGGACAGTAGAGACTGTTGGGGGAGGGGCAGGATTTCTAGAGAGCAGAAGGAAGCTGGAATCTTGGTAAGAAGGTGACATCAAAGACCATTCCCTAATTGGGGAATGATATTCTTAAAGCAAGAGTTTGGGATAGAACTTAGAAAAAGCCCTTTATCTACTTGGCAAAGCAGGCCGTTAGCTGAGAAAATATCTACTAAAATGTTTTCCCAGTTCTCTGTTTTCCTTCTGATTTTGGTTGCATTGGGGGGTTTTTGTACAAAAACTTTTAAAATTTAATACACTTCAAATTTATCCATTTCACACCTCATGATCCTCTCTGTCCTGTCTATTCATAAAGCATTTACTTTTCCATAAGTCTCGTACAGAATATCATTCATGTTCTTTTATTTTCTTTAGTTGTCTCCTTTGACGTCTTGGTCATTTATCTATTTTGATCTCATCTTATTAACTGATATAAGAGATAGTTTATGCCCAATTTCTACCAGATAATTTTCCATTTTTTCACAGTTTATTCCAAATATTAAATTTTTTCACAAAATATGTATTTACATACATTTTTCAACTATAAGATCATTATTATAATTTGTTAGAATCTAATATTCCTGCAATCCTGATCTGCATTTCTAACTCTTAGCCAGTAGTAGATGGATTTTTATTATCATATTTAGATTGTTTTAAAGTTTTTATTTATTTTAATTTTAATCCCTGAAATAAATCAAGCATTACTATAAAATTGGATAATAGAATAAATTTGGATTTACATGCAACAACAGATCAATGGGGGTGGCTAGGTGGCACAGTGGATAAAGCACCAGCCCTGGAGTCAGGAGTACCTGGGTTCAAATCCAGTCTCAGACACTTAATAATTACCTAGTTGTGTGGCCTTGGGCAAGCCACTTAACCCCATTTGCCTTGCAAAAACCTAAAAAAAAAATCAATGGGCCATTTAGGTTGTGCAGTGGATAGAGCACTGGCCCTGGAGTCAGGAGTACCTGAGTTCAAATGTGACCTCAGACACTTAATAATTACCTAGCTGTGTGACCTTGGGCAAGTCACATAAACCCATTGCCTTGCAAAAAACAGAAAAAAACATATCTAGAATATGCTTGTCAATGGGGTTGATTGACTTACCCAAGGTCACACAGCTCTGTGCCTGTTCATCCTAAAGTGACATTTGGGGATATAAAAGAAATTCATGTCTTTCAGGTGAAATCTCTCCCCAATTCCAGGGCCAGTGCTTTCTCCACTGTGGCTCCTAACTACATCCCCCTCCCCCACAGAAGTTGATTCTAATGATGATTTGAGTGCAGTTCCCATTCTCTCTGGTGAATTGGATTAGTAGCTTAAATCAAAAACAGCTATTTATTATTATCACTGGTCCTAGAATGAGTGGGAGCTGAGTTCAAATGATGTCTCAGAAACTAACTCTCTGAACCTGGCCAAAAGCTTAAACACTCTCTGTCTCAGTTTACTCATCTGCAAAATGTGGACAATAATAACATCCATCACTGCAAATCCTAAAGGAAAATAGAAATGTTTGAATTTTCACTGGATGTGATTCATCATTTGAGAATGTTACCCCAAATCTGAGGGTATTATTGACATTTCAATAGCTTTTTCTTCTCTTTCAGTGAATCATAGCAGCTGGTGGTTGGCATCCCATGCTTGCCTCCACTGCGGATAGTGCTAGATTCTTTCACTTGGTTGCGGAGAGATTGGTGTCTCACAGTGAAATAGCTCGGCTTGTTAATGTACAATTTCTTGCTGTTCCTCCTCATTAAATTGGAACTTATGGAATAGCATTATTTTAAAAAATTTAATTTAGTTTAATCAGATTATCATGTGCATAAGGACATAAGTTTCAGCTTCATATGGATTAGTTTCAAATTATATGAATAATAAAATGACAATGTTTTTCAATCAATCAATAAACATTCATTATCTATTTTGTGCCACTCAGGATGTTAAAGTCAAGTGATAGAAAAAGAGGCTAAGAACAGTCCCTGTCCTCAAGGAGCTCACATTCTAACTAGGTGAATCAGTCCCCACTTCAAGTCCATGATCAAGGAAACCACATTTCCATTTGGGTTGGGAGCCATGTCTTCACCCTCCCCAAACAACCACCTGTTCCAAGGCCTGGGTCAGTGGTCAGAAAAAAAATTAATTTTTTCATAAATATTATAATATTGTCTTATATAATATTATATAGAAGTTTCGTTGTAAATGAGAACAGAGTGACATGTAGATTACTCAAAGGTAGTTTGAGGAACCTTTTAGCAGTTTCAACTTTTCTCATAAGACAGAAGGTCAACAGGATACTACTTCCAGGGATTCAGATCTTACTCCTGGGCAAGGAATGAATTTTCAGAATGGCTACTGGAACAATGCCCGCATTCTGAAATACTGAAAGAGGGTGGGCCTGGTTCCTGGTAGAATTAGAGAGATTGCTGTTAACTCCAGCAATCCAAGAAAACCAGCTAGGACTTTGGGGTAAAGACATTACGGAGGCAATCTGGTAGAGTTTCCATTACATTTGAACTTAAGGTCACCAATGTGGGAGTTCTTTTGGATGTCTGCTTTCAAATTCTGACAAACTCTTGGAGCCTCAAAACACTTCCTTGCTCAGTTCTTTTAAGAAGTTTTTAATTGCGTTGATCTTCATGAACTGATTTTTAATTATTTGGGGAACTGCTTTTACCTATTTGTATTAAATAGATAATTTATTTGAACTCTGAGCTCACAAAGAGTCTATGAATGACCCTGTACAGAAGATAGTGAACCGAGTAGTTGAGAGATCTGGATCCTGGCAGGTCTTCAAAAGGCTGAGCAGCAAGTTGCAAGGATGACCCACGAGAAAGCCTTGAGGAACTGAGCAATTACATTTTTTTGAGCAAATTCTTGAGTGGCTGTCCAAGGTTGGCCTGAGGGGCTGGGCTCTGGAGAGAAGCCAATTGGCAAACCAAAAACCTTTGTTGTTGAGGTCAGGATCTATCTTATTTTTCCCTGGTGTTTTTTTTTGCAAGGCAAATGGGGTTAAGTGGCTTGCCCAAAGCCACACAACTAGGTAATTATTAAGTGTTTGAGGCGAAATTTGAACTCAGGTACTCCTGACTCCAGGGCCAGTGCTCTATACACTGCGCCACCTAGCCGCCCCCTTCCCTGGTGTTTCTAATCATTCTTGCTTAGGTAGCTTAGTATCTATTGGATAGCGGATACCCACTGCTAAGACAAATAATCAGAGCAATGCCCTCACAAATTTTCCAGAGGATTGGGCTTGGATTCATGAAGTGATGAATGATGTGGTAGGTAGAAAACCATGTGATCCCTTTAAAAAAAATGATGCAGCCATTTCTCACCATTGAGACTCCCTTGCCCAGCTTTGAAGCATTAGATAGTATTCCACAACTATTCTTGGCCTCCCTTGGACAAACAAATTGATTATATTGGCCCCTTTTTTTGCTTCTTGCAAGGCAATGGGGTTAAGTGACTTTTCCAAGGTCACATAAGTAGAAGATTATTAAATGTCTGAGGCCAGAATTGAACTCATGTCCTCCTTAGAGCAGGGCTGCTGCTCTATCCACTGTGCCAACTAGGTACCCCCATCTTGGCCCTCATCTTACATATATTGGCTCTCTCTTGGGATCTCATATTACTGGACTAAGTTAACTCTGTTGCTGTTACAGCTATGAGCAAGACCCCTGACTCAATACATCTTTCTTCATTAAGAGGCTCAATGCTTCTGTTAAAGGTAAAGATTTTATTCCAAAGAAAGGTCAGGATTGTGCCAATCTTCATCGAGAGTTTTTGTTGAATAGTGAAGTTTAATCTCAGTAATTAGATTCTATTGGCTTATCCAACATTAGGCTGTGAGCTTCTGTCTGTCGTAAATCTTACTTTTTCCACTGTTCTATGCCTGTATCGCTATCGCTACATTGCCCTATTCTATATTTCTAACCTTATACTTCCTCCTCCTCCCATACTAACATTGAACACATCTCCCTTCTTCCTTCATCCATAGTCCTTTCAAAGAGAAGCTGCTACTTCTTGGGAAATCCTGTTGCTTTCTGCATTATTTAAATTGTATTTTTCTTGTTGCTTCCAATGCTTCTCCTTAACCTGGAAGTTTTGAAACTAGGCTAAGACATTCTTGTAAGTTTTCCTTCTGGGATCTCTTTCAGATCTTTTTTCTATTTCTATTTTATTCTGTCCTGGAACATTAGGGCAATTTTCCCAAAGAATTTCTTGTAGCATCATATCAAATTTTTTTTAATCATTAACTTTCAGGAAGCCTGACAATTCTTACATCATCTCTCCTGAAATTGTTCTCCAGATCAATTCCTTTTCTAATGGGATGTTTCAGATGTACTTCTATTTTTTCTTGTTTTATTATTTCTTGCTCTTTAGTATTGTCCTTTGATGTCTCTTGCTCATTTCTAGTTTTCAAGGAGTTAATATCTTCCTTAAGGTTTTGTTTCCCTTTGTGTAACTGGTAACTGCTTATCTTTCTTTTCATAAATTCATTGGATTGTTTCAACTTTCATTTCTCCAATCAATAATAATTGAGAGCACTAGTTTTAATGTTTTTCTTTCATATTTTTCCAATTATGTATAAAGATAGTTTTCAGCATTCTTTATGGTAAGATTTTTGTGTTCCACCTTTTTCTCCCTTCCTTCTTTCCCCCTCCCTTTTACAGAGAGTAATCTGATATAAGTTAAGCATGTGCATCCATTCCACAGCCTTTTCTTTTCTTTTTGTTTTCTAATAAAAGAAGGATTTTATTTAATTTGAGTTTTACAACTTTCCCCCGACTCTTGCTTCCCTCCCCTCACCCCCCATGGAAGGCAGTCTGTTAGTCTTTACATTGTTTCCATGATATACATTGATCTAAGTTGGGTGTGATGAGAGAGAAATCATATCCTTAAGGAAGAAACATAAACCACAAGAGATAGCAAAATTACAAAATAAGATAACAGCTCTTTAAAAAATTGAAAGTAATAGTCTTTGGTCTTGTTGAAACTCCACAATCCTTTCTCTCGATAAAAATGGTGTTCTCCATCACCAATAGCCCGAAATTGTCCCGTGTTGTTGCACTGATGGAATGAGAAAGATCATTGAGTTTAGTCATCAGCCCCATGTTGCTGTTTGTTAAGGTGTACAGTGATCTGGTTCTGCTCATCTCACTCAGCATCAGTTCATGCAAATCCTACCAGGCTTCCCTGAATTCCCATCCCTCCTGGTTTCCCATTGAACAATAGTGTTCATTGACATATTTATATCACAGTTTCTTAAGCCATTCTCCAATTGAAGGACAGTCACAATTTCCAATTCTTTCCCATCACAAATGGGTTACTATGAATATTTTTGTACAGGTGATATTTTTACCCTTTTTCATAATCACTTCATGGTATTGACCCAGTAATAGTATTGCTGGATCAAAGGGTATGAACATTTTTGTTGCCCTTTAGGCATAATTGCAAACTGCTCTACAGAAAGGTTGATTGAGTTCAGAGCTCCAATTGATCTCAATTTTTCCATATACCTTCCTTTCTGGTCACATGGGCTAGTCTGAGAGGTGTCAGGAGGTACCCCAGAGATGCTTGAATTTGGATTTGCAATTCTCTAATAAGTAGTGATTCAGAGCAATTTTTCCTATGACTATGGATTGCTTTGATTTCTTCATCTGTAAATTGACTTTACATATCCTTTGACCATTTGTCAATTGGGGAATGGCTTGGTTTTTTTTTGAAAATATGACTCAGTTTTCTGCATATTTTAGAAATGAGTCCTTTGTCAGAAATACTAGTGGTAAAAATTGCCTCCCAGTTTACTACATTTCTTTTGATCTTGGTTACAGTGGTTTTGCCTTCACAAAAGCTTTTTAGTTTAATGTAATCAAAATTGTCTAGTTTGTTTTGAATGCAGTTCTCTTCCTCTTCCTTGATCATAAACTGCTTCTCTTTCCATAGATCTGATAGGTAAACTATTCCATGATCTAGTTTTCTTTTAATGTCTTTTTTATGTCTAAATCCTGGATCCATTTTAATCTTATCTTGGTAGAGGGTGTGAGGTGTTGGTCTAATGCAAGTTTCTACTAACTTCCAATTTTACTGACAGTTTTTTTTATCGAAGAGAGAGTTTTTATCCCAATAGTTCGACTCTTTGGGTTTATCAAACAGCAGTTTACTATCATTTCCTGCTATTGCACCTAGTCTATTCCACTGATCCACCACTCTATTTTTTAGCCAATACCAGACAGTTTTGATGACTGATGCTTTATAATATAATTTTAGAGCTGGTAAGGCTAATCCACCTTCTTTGACACTATTTTTCATTCAATCCCTGGAAATTCTTGACTTTTTATTTCACCATATGGATTTTCTTACAATTTTTTCTAACTCATTAAAGTAATTTTTTGGAGTTTTGATAGGTAGGGCACTAAACAAGTAGTTTAATTTTGGTAGAATTGCCATTTTTACTATATTAGCTTGACCTATCCATGAGCAGTTGATATTTGCCCCATTATTTAAATTTCATTTTTTTTGTGTGTGTAAGAGGTTTTGAAATTGGCAGGTAGATTCCCAGGTCTTTTATGTTGTCTGAGGTTACTTTGAATGGGATTTCTCTATCTAGCTCTTCCTGCTGCATCTTTCTAGTCATATACAGAAATATGAAACTTTGCTAAAGTTGCCAATTATTTCTCATAGTTTTTTAGATGATTTTTTGGGACTCTCTAGATAGATCATCATGTCATCTGCAAAAAGTGAGCATTTTGACACCTCCTTCCCTATTCTATTTCCTTCAATTTATTTTTCTTCTCTTATTGTTGAAGCTAACATTTCTAATACAATATTGAATATTAGTGGTGATATTGGGCATCCTTGTTTCACCCCAATCTTATTTGGAATGCCTCTGGCCTATCCCCATTGCATATAATGCTTCTTTAGGGTTTCAGGTAGATACTGCTTATTATTCTAAGGAACAATCCATTTATTCCTACCCTCTCTAAAGTTTTTAGTAGGAATGGATGCTGTATTTTGTCAAAAGCTTTTTCAGCATCTATTGATATAATTATATGATTTCTGATAGGTTTGTCGTTGATATAATTAATTATCCTGACAGTTTTACTAATATTGAACCAACCCTGCATTCCTGGGATAGATCCTACTTGGTCATAATGTATTATCCTACTGATAACTTGTTGTAGTCATTCTGCCAAAATCTTATTTAAGATTTTTACATCTATATTCATCAGGGAGATAGGTCCATAATTTTCTTTCTCTGTTTTAACTGTTCCTGGTTTAAGTATCAGCACCATATTGGTGTCATGGAAAGAGGTAGGTAGAGTTCTGTCTGCACCTATTTTCCCAATGAGTTTTAATAGAACTGGAAACAGTTGTTCCTTAAATGTTTGATAGATTTCACTTGTGAATCCATCTGGTCCTGGAGATTTTTAATTGGGGAGTTCAATAATTGTTTATTGAAATTCTTTTTCTTGAGCTAGGGTTATTTAGATATTTAATTTCCTCTTCATTTAACCTGGGAAACTTATAATTTTGTAAACATTCATCCGTTTCTCTTAGATTATAAAATTTATTGGCATAGAGTTGGGCAAAATAATTCTAAATTGTTGTAGTGATTCACCTTGTTCATTTATGATACAAGCAATTTGGTTTTCTTCTTTCTTTTTTTAATCAAATTGACCAGAGGGTTGTCAATTTTATTGTTTTTTTTCATAAAACCAAATCTTGGTTTTATTTATTACTTCAAAAGTTTTCTTGCTTTTGACTTTATTAATTTCTCCTCTAATCTTTAGAATTTCTAATTTGCTATTTAATTGGGAGATTTAATTTGTTCTTTCTCTAATTTTTTATTTGCATATTTAGTTCATTCATTTCTTCTTTCTCTAATTTATTCATGGAAGCATTTAAAGATATAATGTATCCCCTGACAGCTGCCTTGAGTGAATCCCATAGGTTTTGGTCTGTTGTTTTATAATAGTTATTATCTAGTTTGCAATTATTAATTTTCTCTATAATTTGTTGTTTGATTCACTCATTTTTAAAAATGAGGTTATTTAGTTGCTAATTAGTGTTGCATCTATATCTCCTTGGGCTAATATTGCACTTGATTTTCATTGCATTATGATCTGAGCAAGATGAATTCACTATTTCTGCCTTTCCACAATTGATCATTAGGTTTTTATGTCCTAGTACATGGTCAATTATTTTTAAGTGCCATGTACTTCAGAACAAGTATATTCCTTTCTATCCCCATTCAGTTTCCTCCATAGGTCTATCATGTCTAGGTTTTCTAACACTTCATTTACCTCCTTAACTTCCTTCCTCTTTATTTTAGGATTAGGTAAATCTAAAAGTGAGAGTAGGAGGTTGAGGTTTCTCACTAGTGGAGTTTTGCTGTCTATGTCTTCCTGTAATTCCTTCAAATTCTCCTCCAAGAATTTGGGTGCTATACCATTGAGTGCATGCATACTTAGTATTTTAATTACTTTATTAGGGGTGGCTAGGTGGCACAATGGATAAAGCACTGGCCCTGGAGTCAGGAGTACCTGTGTTCAAATCTGGTCTCAGAGACTTAATAATTACCTAGCTGTGTGGCCTTGGGCAAGCCACTTAACCCCATTTGCCTTGCAAAAACCTAAAAAAATAAAAAAAAGAAATTACTTTATTGTCTATGGTACTTTATAGGAGGGTACAGTTTCCTTCCTTATCCCTTTTAACAGTATCTATTTTTGCAGCTGCTTTGTCAAAGATGAGGATTGCCACCCCTGCTTTTTTCACTTCAGCAAAAGAAAAATATATTTTGCTCCATCCTTTTACCTTTACTCGATATGTATCTCCCTGCTTCAAATGAGTTTCTTGTAAGCAGCATATTGTAGGATTCTGGTTTTTAATCCTGTCTGCTCTTCACTTACATTTTAAGGGAGAGTTCATCCCATTCACATTCAAAATTAGAATTACTAACTCTTTATTCACCTCCATGCTATCTTCCATCTGTTTATATTTTTCCCCTTTTTTCCACTTTATTCATAATCCTCAATATTTTCTTTCTGAATACCACCACCTTCAGTGTGTTTGCCCTCCCACATCCAATGCCCCCACCCCTTTCTTTTCCCTTTCCCTTTGCCCCTTGTTCTTTCTCTTCTTTCTGTTAGTTCACCTTTTCTTACCCCTCCCCTTTTCACCTTTTAGAACTTTACAGGTATGATAAGTTTCTTAACTTAACTGAATATGTGTATATTAACCTTGAGCCAAATCTGATGAGAATAAGATTCATGCATTTCTCACCTCCTCCCTTCTACCCCTCTATGGCAATAGGTCATTTGTGCCTCTTTACCCTTGCTGTCCCTCTTTTTAAGAAGGCCTTGTTTTTAAATCATTCTATATTAGTCACAGAAAAGTCATGAATATCTATCACTTCTGGCTAAGTATAATCTCTCTAATAGAGTTGTAATTTTTGAGAGTTATTAGTATTTCTCTGAGCTGAGCCTATAGCCAATCTCATCTTATTGGGTAGCAGTTTCATGTATAAGTCATGAGTGTCCTTCACATCTGGTTAAGTATATTTTCTCTAATAGTGTTACAGTTTCCAAGAGCCATGAGAATCATTCTCCAGGGTGGCGATATAGCCAATTTCATCTTATTGGATAACAGTTTTTTCTTTTCTTTACCCTTTTTTTAACCTTTTTCTGTGTCTCTTGAGCCTCCTGTTGATGTCCAAATTTTCTATTACACTCTGGACGCTTTATCAGGAAATGTTGGAAGTCTCCCATTTTGTTAAATGTCCATGTTTTTCTCTGGAAGTGAAGGCTCAGCTAGTGGATTTTTGGATGCATTCCAAGCTCCCTTTCTCTTTGGTATATCTCATTCCAGGCCCTTCAATCCCTTAATATTGATATAGCCAGGCCCTGTGTAATCCTTACTGTGCCTCCTAGGTATTTAAATTGTTTCTTCCTTACTGCTTGCAGGATTTTCACTTTTGTCTGATAGTTCTGGAATTTGGCCACACCATTTCTTGCCATCTTCATTTCAAAATCCCTTTCTGGAGATCGATGTTTTCTTTCAATATCTATTTTGCTCTTTGGTTCCATTATATCACGGCACTTTTCCATCACTAAATCCTATCATATTAAGTCTAGGTTTCTTTTCTCTTCAATGTTTTCAGGAAGACCAATAATTCTTAGCTTATCACTCCTTGATCTATTCTTGAGGTCAGTGGGTTTGTTGATGAGGTATTTTACATTTTCTTTTATTTTTTTTTGATCTTTTGGTTTTATTTAACAGAATCTTGTTATCTCATGACATCTTTAGTTTTCACAGATTCCATTCTTTTAAGAGAAGTATTTTCTTCATTTCCCTTATGCAGCTCCTTTTCAATTGTGTCAATTCTACTTTTGAAGGAATTTTTCCCTTTGCCCAAGTGTATGTTTTAGAGAATAATTTTCTTTTTGCATTTGCCCAATACAGGAGCTGAAAGAATTATTCTCATGTTGTATTTGTCCAATTGCATTTTCCAACGATTTGTTGTCTTGTTGCAACATGTTAATTTTCTCTTGATCCTCCTTCTCCCAATTTTTCAAATTGATTTTTAAATTCCTTCCTGATTTCTTCAAGGAAGTCTTTCTGAGCTGGAGACCAAGTAATATTCTCCTCAGAAGTTCTAGTTCTTTCTGGGTTAGCATCGTTTACTTCTAAGTTCTTCTCCATGCCCCCCCCCCCCAGTTATGGCCTTTCTTCATTTTCCTAGGATCTTGTGTTGGAGGAGGGGCTGGCATTCAGAGGTTTGCTTTGGAATACCTCAGAGGCTTTGTTCACTTGGCTTAGTAAATCCAAATGGGACTGATGAATAGGGGGCCCTGGTTGCTTTCTCTGGAGTGTTTGGGTCCATCAGCAGCAAAGTCTGAGTTGACTTTGAAATATGGATTGGGTCCAGGGGTAGGGAATTATTCTCCTTTTAAGCTGAGGGTGCTCTGTTGCCCACACCTGAGCCTGAAGGGGTTGGGTGGGGGTAGGGTGGTTGCTGTTTGTTTTAGAAAGAGTGCTCCACTAAAAGTATGTAAATCAGGCCCCCAGCTCCAGGTAGATATCCAACCATGCTCTGCAACTGTCTGTGCTGGAACTCACCCTTGAGTCTGTGTTTGACTTACCAGAAATCCACTACCCCAGGCAAAGATTCCACAGCTCATATTGATCCTTGGAACCACCACTCACTGAAGCCTCTGCAGCTAAGGCCAGTCATCTGGCTTCACCCCACTCCTTCTGGGTGTCTGTTTGCTGCTCCCAAGGTCCCTTGAGACAGAACTTAAGGTAGATTATCATCTTGTTTCTTTTTTCAGGTTTTTGTTGATTTAATTTCTGTTAAGAGGTTTCTTTCCTGTTATTTTTGAGGGGAAACCAGGAGACATTAGCAAAGTGCCTGTCTTCTCTCTGCCATCTTGGGCAACAGTTAATTGAGAGTGCTTTTTAAACCTTTTTTTAAAGTTTTTGCAAGGCAATGGGGTAAAGTAGCTTGCCCAAGAACACACAGGTAGGTAATTATTAAGTGTCTGAAGCTGTATTTGAGCTCAGCTATTCCTAACTCCAGGACTGGGGCTCTATCCACTGGGCCACCTAGCCACCCCAAATGAAAGTATTTTTAAAAGATTATATATAACTGTTATTTCTTCATTTAAAAAACACCTGTTCTATTTTTGAGCGTTTTTCATTTGAGGATGACTCTAATTTTTTACAAATTTGACAAAGCTTTTCATATATTTGAGAAATGAGATCCTAATACAAGTAACTGTCTAAAAATTTCCCAACACTTTTCTTCTTTCCTTCTAATCTTGGCTATATTGTTGTTATGTGTATAAATCCTTTTGAATTGAATATTATCAGCACTATTTAGTTTGTATTACACTTTGATCATTACCACTTCTTTATTAAAAAATTCTCTTAAACTTATGTCTGTTCTCATGTTCCTTGAATTTACATATCCTATCTCCCTTTATATCTAGGTCATGTATCTATTTTGACATTGTCTTGGTAAATGGTGAAATTTATCCGGTTTTATCCAGTTCAGCCAAACTGCTTTACAGTTTCCCCCAATAATTTTCATCTGATAATAAGTTCTCACTGCAAAATCGTAAGTCTTTACACTTGTCAAATACAAGGTTACCAGGTTTATTTGCTGTTATAAATTAATTACACCTCTAAATTGAATAAATTTGATGCTATAAATTCCACTGATCTATCTTTTAGTTACTTAGCAAGAAAAAAGATATTTCTGATAATTAATGCCTTATAAAACATTTTAAGATCTGGTTTTGTTAAAATTCATCTTTTACAATTTTCTTCCTTTACTTTTATTTTGCTATTCTTGACCTTTTCTTCTTTCAACTCAATTGTTATTTCCTTCCTAGCTCAATAGAGTACTTTTCGGGTAGTTTGATTCGGGTAGAAGTTAATTGTTAGATTATTTCAAGTAGAATTGTCATTAATATTGTATTGACTCTGTTCTACCCTGAACAATTAATATTTATCCAATAATTTAAATCTGACTCTATGTATTTCTTTTGAGGTTCTTTTCCCCAAAATTCATTATCCCGATTTTAAACCAAGCTTTTCTCTCTCTGGCAGCACTTTGGGATACGTCTTCAACCTGGGAATTCCAACATGGGGTCAACTGGTGTCTTCAGGTTTTTGTTTAAAAACAATAGGCGATAGTCAGGCAAATAAATTTCAATTTTATTTAAGTTATACTTTTGAAGAGAAAACTGAAGGTGGTCTAAAATTTATCTCTCCTAATTTTTTAATTTAAAAAATCATATTTCTCTCTTCTAATAAAGTTGACATTCTCCACATGGGACCCAAGTGAAATCCTCCAGATCCTGGGCTTCTTTTGTTTGTTTGTTTTTTCATTATTTTGCAAGGCAAATGGGGTTAAGTGGCTTGCATAAGGCCACACAGCTAGGTAATTATTAAGTGGCTGAGGCTGGATTTGAACTCAGGTACTCCTGACTCCAGGGCTGGTGCTCTATCTGATGCTGCCCCTTTCCTAGGCTTCCTGTCAGAATTGCTCTTGCAGGATTGTACTGGAGTTTGGACTTCCCCTCAGACAAGAGTTGAATTTTTTGAAGTAAAGTAAATTCTCAATTTTCTGGGAATCATAATCCCTAAGACAGATGCCTTCATTTGAAAAAGTAAAATCAAACTACATTACAGACTCTAATGCTAAGAACTCAAACTAAGTCCTCAGTAATGATTCCAGTGAATAGGTATAATTCTTAAATAATAATTATTGTGACTAAAATGGTGCAAGAGTTTTCAAATCTACTATATAAAGACTGGACTCCTTACCTAAATGTATGTTTCTTTCTATTTCTAATTACTCTTGGTTTCTTCCTGGTAAAGTCAAAAATCAGTTTGAGGAAATGAATCAGCACGTTGTCATGTAGTGTCTATGGTTTGAGAGAGAAAAAGAAGAAATTGTTCTAAAGGCACATCTTGTCTTTCGATTACCCTCAAATTTTATCTTCTATTATAAAATGATGGAGGGTAATAATCATCTACAGTATCTCCCTTCTCTGTGACAGCTCATTCATAACTTGAACACCTAGACTTGCTGAAATTCTCTCCTTAAAGTAACTGGCCCTTTTTATTCTAACTAAATGGGGCTGTTGTACAGGGTGAAGAGGACATGACAACATCCCTCAGGAAGTTGGAATAGGACCCATCAGGAAATGTTCATTTCATCCAGTCATGTTCAAAGGCTTTCCCCAATGAGAATGAAGCCAGTGACTGAAATCTGTGGGGAATCATTTATCTCTTCCTTAAGGAAGGTTGGAAAAAAATCAATTATCTCTCCCTTGCTAGAAAAACAGAATGATAGCACTTCAAATTTGATATTTTTGTGATAGAGAAATGCATGGAGTTGTGAAACCCACATGGTACTGTCCTCACTGCACACAAAACACCCTCCATTTGAGAGTGCTGCAAGATGGCAGAGGGCTCTCAGAAGTAGATTTGAATTAACTGTATATCACCTGATCTCCTTTTGGTTAGACCAGGTATGTTTATGAACATCCTATTAAACATTAAGCAACCTATTAAAGAAGAGATCTTCACTATAGGGTCAAGATCTAAGTATACCTAGTGAAAGGGTTCTAACTTGAATAGAGACTTACTTTCCTGCTTAAGGTCAGAGAATACATTGGCATGCAAGTTTATCTTGACACACTTTCTTGTTTTGATACAAACCTGCCCGTGTTTGTTTTAACCCTTTCATTCAATACTTTTATAAACATAGTGTCAATGCAGAGATTCAGTAGGGCCCAGAATAAAAGGATGAACTACAATAGTGAAGTAGATAAAGACAAAGTATATGAGTGATTGGATTGAGAGTTGTAGCAACAGACCCTGAATAAGTTAGAGAATTAGGAAGGATATTCAGAAAAGGATAATTGAGTGGAGACTGGGAATGGTGGGTTTTAAATTCAGTTGTTTGGAAACTGGGAAAGGAAATAATAACAATTAGGAGTGCTAGTCTCCACATCAGATTATTGGTATCCATCGCATTCTTAAATGGTGAGCTAAGTCAGTGCAAAATTAACAGGGATAATGATAAATTCCCATATTTGAGAGAAATTTGTAAAGAAATTACTAACATATCAAGGGAAATAGGTGCTATCACATAATAAGACCAGTTGAAGCAACCAAAGTATTTACCTTGCATTACAGAAGTCATATGGAAACAGGGTTGTCTATAAAATCCTAGAGCCCGTCATCAAATAGAAGAGATATTTAGATTTCCTTTGGCTGACTCCATAGGTCAAAGCTAGGAGGCAAGACGAAAAGTATGTGTTTTGGACTTGGACTAAGTGAAAACAAAACTTTTGCCAAAACCTAAGAGTCCTAATGATTAAGACTGATCTGTTACTTAGTTAGCATACTCTTATTTAGGATAAATTGTTGGTCTGATTCTGTGCTAGGGACACATAGAAAGACTAAAGATGTGGGGCATTCTTCCCCCAAAGGCGATGGCAATATTTGAGAAACTGTGAGTCACTACTAATCAGCACAAATGGACTAAAAGTGGGGAATCCAATACTAAGGAAGGTAGAGCACTGCATTAACCAAAGTTTTCGCTTTCTGAGATACATGTATGAGATCAAAATGGAATTAAGTGCATAAAAGCAGACAAAGGTGCTCACCAGCAGCAGGACAGACTGGGTGGCCCGGTTCAGAGGGGAGGGTCTGGGGGAAAGATTAGTCACATAGAGGTGCTGGTGTTGCTTGTGGTGTTGATGCAGAAGCAGTATCATGTAACCACTGGCAAAGACCATGAGGCTCACCAATAGAGCATCCCGGAGGGAGACTACAACTCCAAAACGTACATCAACTATGTTAGTGTCTTTTAAACTAGAACAGTATCCAAAGTCAGGTAATCTTGAACTATTCCTGGAGGCCTGGCTGTTTTTAAACTTCACAAATACAATGATATTGAGTAGCAAATGGGTGATGCAAGAGAGGCAAGAGATGGGCATAATGTACTTTGGGGCTCTGGCCTTCACCTCTGCCCTGGGACTGATGGTGATGGCTTGAAATCCACTCAGGAGGCAGGTGCTGCTGAGGGAAAGCCCCCGAGATACTTTGTGAATGTAGAAGAGGATTATACAGCCATTGTCATTGAAGAAATTCTTCAAGCCCAAAGCTGCCATTGTCTGAGGGAGGCCATTGGAGAGAAGCAACAAGGAGTTGAAGCAAGCCAGCTGGGCAAAAATGGTGTCTATGGGTCTCAGTCTATGTCCAGTGAGGAGCATAATGATGAAGAGACAAACTAGGAAGGAGTTCCCCAGAATCCCAAGTGTTGTCTGAGAGGAGAAGACAATACCCAGTATGATGTCATTTGCCTTCATAGACATAAGAGTTATGGTATGGATAACTTTATGTGCCTGTAAGGAAATTTATTTAGTTTACAACTTTCAAAAAGATTTTGACATCACTATAAGACAATTAATTTATGATATAAATAGATTTGTGTTGGACCCAAGAAAAAGTGAAAATATTTTTTCCCAACACTCTAAACAGATTTTGGCCACAGTTTGTCCTGGTGTCTTTGACAGGAAACTCTATCTATGACTCATGTACACCTCAGGTTTTTGCTTACAGACACTTCACAAGGTTCCTGAAGTCAGTCCCAGATGCAGATCACTGGACCCTGTCCTCACCCTTGAACTTTCCCAATGTATTCTGCATTATAAAAGATCTGTCTGTCTCTAATGCTCTTGGGAACATTCCTGGCTCAGACAACAGTACCTGTTCTCCTGCCTTTCCCAGTCTTTCCTGTTGCTGCGAATTGTCTGAGTATTACCTGACAAGAGGTTGGACATTCAAAGAAGATATGGTAAAATCAAATTACTTTTCTCCTCTATTACCCAGTCATGGATAATACAATTGTATTCTATCTCAACTCATGACCTGAGACCAGGGTTCATTAATATCATTCTAGATATTCTCTAAACAATCCTAATTTTCAAGATCTGTTGGTAGACCCACTTCCCATGATCCACTCATTTACTTTTGCTCGGCTACAAATAGAAATGTTAATGATTGAGAGATTACACGAGTCACAAGAATTCATGATCTCTACAATTCCTTAACCATCACAAAATCTCACCATTACCATCTTCCAATGTTCTCTTGGTTCTCAATTTATTTTGCATCAGTATTTTGTTTCCATTTCAGTCTTTTCAGGTTTTTTGAGATCTGTCTGCTTGTTATTTCTTACAGCAGGATAATATTGCAGTAGAATCATATTCTACATCTTGGTCAGCCATTCCCTATTTGATCTTGTATGGATCCAGACTGAGTAGTAGTCTTGTTGGATCAAAGGTTATGTATTTGTGCATTTGTGTGTGTGTGTGCGTGTGTGTGTGTGTGTGGTTGTGTCTGTGTGTATATGCATCTCTCTGTCTCTCTAGTTAATGCTTTCAGAATAGTCTGCTATTGCTCTCCAGAATGGTTGAATCAGTTCACAACTTACCTGGAAGTGTATTAGTGTCCAGATTTGGCTAAATCCCCCAACACTCATCATTTCCCTTTTTTTTTATCCTTTTATTCAATCTGCTATTTGTGGTGTGATAACTCAGAGTTGTTTTAATTTGCATTTCTATATATATCCCTACAGGTAGCTTTAATTTTTTTCTCTTAAAACTATCTTTTTTTGATCAATTGGGGAGTGACATTTAAATTTGACTCAGCTCTCCCGATGTGTGTGTATATATATATGTATGTATCTTTGAGAAATCAGGCCCTTGTAATATAGAAAAAAGAACCCTGGGAACATTTCTTAGGGTGTTTATTGATGGATTTATTCAATTTCTTTTTTCTACAATAGGGTTATTTAAGTATTCCATTTCCTTTGTTTCTCATCAAATTTCGAGGTCTCTCTGTCTATTGTTGCCCTCCTATTGCTCACAAACTACTGTCTGTTGATTTTCATTTGATCCTCCCATTTCCACTCTCCTATCTTTTCTTTTATGATGAACTCTTTGAGGAGGTCCATGCATAACCTTTGCCTTTACTCACTCTCTTACCTCTTTAGGGTCTTGCTCTTAACCTCTTCTTTTCACTGAAACTGTTCTTTCCAAGACACCAATGATTGCTTAGTTGCCATAATTAATAGCCTCTCATTATTCAAGTTTCTTGAATTCTACACAGATTTCAAAATGTGTTCTTTTTCTTGATACTCTTCTCTCTCTCTCTTTCTCTCTCTCTCTCTCTCTCTCTCTCTCTCTCTCTCTCTCTCTCTCTCTCTCTTTCTTCTTCTTCTTCTTCTTCTTCTTCTTCTTCTTCTTCTTCTTCTTCTTCTTCTTCTTCTTCTTCTTCTTCTTCTTCTTCTTCTGTGCTACTTTTTTTCTCCAGGACCTCCTTCTAACTTTTATGACTTTTTCACTTAAATCTCTATGTCTTTTCAACTTAATGGCATAATGGCTTATGCAGATCACTTTGTATAAGCTTAGTCACTTTATTAATGTTTATATAATCAAGGCTAGAGTAAATATAATATCCCCTCCCGCCAAAAATATAGACCTTCATGAGCAAAAAAGTAAAGGAAAGAGCAAAAAATTAAAATTATAATAAATAATACTATTAGGGACAGCTAGCTAGCACAGTGGACAAAGCGCTGACCCTGGAGTCAGGAGCATGGGAGCCCAAATCTGGCCCCAGGCACCCAACAATCACACAGCTGTGTGGCCCTGGGCAAACCACCCAACCCCATCTCCCTGTAAAACTCCCCCCCAGATAACAATAACAATAACAATAACAACAATAATAATAATAATAAATATGCTGCAGTCTGTGTTCCAACACCACCAGCTCTGTCATGGATGGATTAAATACTTTAGGATAAGTCCATTACAAACGCTACTTCCATATTTTTCCACTGCTGTCATTGCTGATCGCACCTCCCTCCATTCATACTTCCCCACTACCATACACTAAATTTTCTCTCTCCTTTCACTCTGTCACTCTTCTTAAATGTGCTGTAGGGTAGCTGAATAGTAAAGCAGACTGATCATCGACCCTGGGGCCAAGAGGCCCTGAGCCCACATACCACCCCTGAGATCCAGTAACCACCAGGCCCTGTGGTCCCAGACAGGCCATCCAATCCCAGCCCTTTGCAAGAAGTAAAAAAAAGAAAATGTGTTATATCTGACCACTCTCCCTCACAGTCCACCCTCTCCTCTATCACTCACATTCCCCCCTTCGCCCATCCTCGTTCTCTCCTTCTTACTCTAGATATCTATACCCCATTGAGTATATATGCTGTTTCCTCTCCTAGCCACCTCTGATGAGAATGAATTTTCCCTCATTCCCCCCACCTTCCCCCTTCCATACCATTGCAATAGCTCATTGTAATAAAAAACTTATTATATGAAATATCTTAGCCTATTCCACCTCTCCTTTCTCTTACATCCTCCACATTTCCCTTTTAGCTATTGACTCCATTTTTACAATATATTATATCTTCCAATTCGACTCTCTCCTGTGCTTCATGTATAAAAGCTCCTCCTACCTGCTCTGTTAACTGAGAAGGTTCATAGGAGAGTATTATCAGTGTCATTTTTCTATGCAGAAATACATGCAGTTCATCATCATTAAGTCCCTCATATTTTACCCTTCTCTTCCACTCTCTATGCTTCACCTGAGTCCTATATTTGAAGATCAAAACATCTGTTCAGCTCTGACCATTCCAACAGGAACATTTGAAATTTCCCTGGTTCATTGAAAGTCCATCTTTTTCCCTGGAAGAGGACATCCAGTTTTGCTGGGTAGTTGGTTCTAGGTTGCATTCCAAACTCTTTTGTCTTCCAGAATATTATATTCCATGCCCTATGAGCCTTTAAAGTAGTTGCTGCTAAGTCCTTTGTGATCCTGATTGCAGCTCCACGGTATTTGAATTGTGTCCTTCTGGCTACTTGTAATATTTTTTCTTTGACTAGGGAGTTCTGAAAGTTGGCTATAGTATTTCCAGTTGTTTTTTTCAATGAGATGTTTCACATTTTCTTCTAATTTTTCTTTCTTTTGGTTTTGAAATAATGTATCTTGATTTCCTATAAAGTCATCAGTTTCCTATAGTTCCATTCTAGATCACAGGGATTTGTTTTCCTCAGAGAGCTTTCTTATCTCTTTTTCCATCTGGCCAATTCTGATTTTCAAAGCATTCTTCTCCTCAATAACTTTTTGAACTGTTTTATCCATTTCCCCTAAGCTGGTTTTTAACATGCTATTTTCTTTGACATTTTTTTCAATCTCCTTGACTAAGCTGCTGACTTTATTTTCATGTTTTTCCTGCATCTCTTTCATTTATTTTCCCAGTTTTTCTTCTATCTCCCTCACTTGATTTTCAAAATCTGTTTTGAGCTCTGTCATAGTCTGAACACAATTTCCATTTCTTTTGGAGTCTTTACATGCAGGACCTTGGACTTCCTCATCTTCAGATTGAGTATTTTGATCCTTCTTGGATCATAGAAAATGTATTTCAGAATGGTGTTCCTCTTTTTTCTCTGTTTACCCATTTCCCCAGCCTGTGCCTGGCTTTGGGGTGCTTCCTGAGCCTGTGAGTATTGCTGTGAAGCTCTGTCTTCCCTCCTGGTCTGTGAATGAGCACTAGTATACCCCTCTACCAAGGGGCTGAGGTGGGGTGGGTCCTGCTGTCCTATGGGAGGTCTAGACTGTGTTTAGGATCTGAATGTGGTCAGAGCCCCAGAGTCCTGTTCCAGGTACAGAGGACATACCTTGGAAGTCTCTTTGTACTTGCCTTCCTAGACTGAGTACTCAAGGTTCAGTTGCTTGGCGGTTCCTGCTTACAGGAACCTGCTGTTTCCAGTTCCTATATCTGGGCTGCTACTGGCTGAGTGTCCTGAAGCCTGGGCTTCCCTGGCTGGCTCTTGCAGAGGCCCCTCCGCTGATCTTCCAAGATGTACCGGTACTCCCCGGAGTGTAGGTCAGGAAACTGCCCCTGATGTCATGAGCCAGGGCTCCCAGGTGCCCTGGGGCTGATTCCAGGAGGCTGAAGTTCCTTCACTCTGCTGGGCTGCCCATCTAACCCAGTGGAATGTATCCTTTTTGTTATTTTCCAGGTTACCTTGGGCTGGAGAATTGCTTCACTGGATCACTCTTTGGCTTCTGTCTCTTGAAATTTTAGTTAAGAGTCCTTATTTTATAAGTTTTGAAAGAGGGCACCTAAAAGAAGCTCTTCTCCTGTCACCATCTTGGCTCCACCCCCAGCTTATTCACTTCTACCCAAATATACCCATATGAACCTTTAAAAGGAAAATGAGATTATTCAGCAATTGAATTATATATTTTGGATAGATTTCAACACATTAGCATCATTCTTACTATGCCATGGAAATGGCAATAAATTCAGACCAAAAATAGCAAAATCTTTTCTACTGACAGTAATTTAGATGCTTTTAGATAATGACAAAATGTTTCAAAGTTAATCAATTTTTACTTTTTTAATCTTGAAGAATACAAACTGTTCTATTTGAGCATAAATATAAGCAAGACCTAGCTAATATGATTGACAAAATTATGAAAACTAAACTCCAACAGCAATATTCAAGATTTCATTTAATGACAGTAGTTTGGACCAAAAGGGAATTCCAAGTTGTTTTTGTGTGACAATCTATGAGAGACTATTATCAATAATTAATTTCTTCTGAGGTCTTCTTCCCTCCTGATGTCAGATATTTATCAGTTATGGAAAAGATGTCTACTAACCTGGAGCTAGGTCCCATCACTTGCTCTCTCTCTCTCTCTCTCTCTCTCTCTCTCTCTCTCTTTCTCTCCCTCTCTGACTCTCTCTCAGTGTTTGTGTGTGTGTCTTTGTGTCTGTGTGTATATGCATCTCTCTGTCTCTCTCTATATATATTGTCTTTCTAACCTATATATCCATCTATCTATCTATCTATCTATCTATCTATCTATCTATCTATCTATCCATCTATCTATTCATCTATCTTTCTTTCTTTCTATCTATCTCCAGAACAAAATTCTACATGAAAATGGTAAAAATCTAACAATCAAAATTTTCAAATATACTGGTTCCCCAAGAACTCATTAATTAAAGAAGCTGGACAAAATGGTTGTTTATGTGCAATTATTGAGCAGAATTTTCTTAGAGGTTAAAAATTATGATAACATAACAAATATAAAATATCATTCTTATTCTCCATTAAAGAAAAAACAAATCTTTATAATTTAAACCAATCAAGTCCAAATTGATGTAAAGTATTTTTCACAAACATATATTTTGCAAAATCAAAATATAAAGATTCAGTACAGAAAATTCTTCTTTTCAGTTTTAGAAATGATTTTTCTTTCATTTGTTTTTATAATAAATATTTTCTTTATTTTCCCAGCTGCATCCAATAATAGTTTTTACCAATCATTTTCTTTGCGAGGCTTTGAATTTGTCTTCCCGCCCTTCCCTCCCCCTTGTCCCTGACAGAAAGAAATCCAGTAGAGATTGTACATTTATAACAAGGCTAAAGGTAGATCAAAAGTGATTGTGTAATATGGAAAATTCTTGATAAGAATTTTCAACGCAATGTTTCTACAAATTCCATTTTAACCTGACTTGATTTTCTTTGTAGTTCAGATAATAATCTTACGAACTTTATAAACCACACCCCAAATAACCTTAAATAAGTTTCCTTTTGAGTAGAAATATAGATGATAGAATAGTGGCTATTTTTCCAAACCAGGTAATGAATGTTATTTTTAGTTTAGGTTTTTTTTTAATTTTTTGAGGGTTTTTTTTTGAAAAGGCAATGGGGTTAAGTAATTAGCCCAAGGTCACACAGCTTGGTAATTATTAAGAGTCTGAGGACAGATTTGAACTCAGGTACTCCTGCCTGGGCTAGTGTTCTATCCACTGTGCCACCTAGCTAACCCAATTGTTCCTTTTTATAGATAAAATTGGTACATCTATTTCCAATTGAGAAAAAAACCTGGGACATGATTATTAAACATATAAAAAGATAAAGTCATTTATATCAACAAAAGATTTCCCAAACATGCAAAATGTCACTATTCACCACCTTGTCCAAGAAAGAGTTAGCATTTTAGTTGCAATGAGCAATAAATTTTAAAAAAAGATAAGAATTGATTTTCTTAACTTTCCTTAATTAATTCATTCTGTCGTCAACAATAAAATTTTATTCTCTCAATGTTTATTTTGTAGGAGAAATTTGTTCCTACTAATACTTATAGTTGATTCAATCATTTACCAGTATTATTTAATGCTGGAATATTTACGATTTAATTATTAGAACTATTAGGACGTGATTATGGGTTTTAACATTTAAAGATGTCTTAATTTTTTTAATCCGTATTTTATATTACATGGCACAGAATATCAGCCCATATAATATAGTTTTCTAAAAGAGACTGTATGGCTTCACTTACTGCTTAAATTAAATGAAACTGTTCATTTTCCTTTCAGAACTAAATGTATTTCCTCTGTTCTGATTGCATGAGGGAAACAAAGGAATTGCATTGCAGGTTGCAGAATCTGGCTATTTCCAAAAACTTCTTATAGATATTTATGTTGAACTTTTCTGCCCATTTAAACCTGATTTAGTAACTGATTTCTGAAAGGAAATACATCCTTGTATTTTCTCAGAAAGCTGAAATCTCCCCACATTTCTTGAAAATGTTCTGGCATGCTGTTTGTCCCTGAAATCCTAAAATGAGGAGATCCTTTATTTGATTTAATCTGGTACTGCTTATTAATTTTCAATTTTAAAGCAATCAAATGCAAAAAATCAAGCCAATAAAAGGAATAATGGATATTTTGGAACTTCCATTTCATTTAAACTGGAACTAGACAATGAACTCAACAGGTAATGAATGAATCTCATTATTTAGGTATTTATTGACTTTATGAAATGATAAGTTTGGTTTGATTGTTCCTTGGGAGTTCTGCAGCTTGGTGTTGGGCTTATTTTCTGATGTTAAGATTTTAATGTACCCCAAATGTGAGTATCTATTAAACTATTTCAAATTTGGATTCTACACTCTCAAAAAGATTTCTTAATATAAATTTGATATACACTTATCGTTTATATGGGTGTATATACATAGATATTTTCTATATTATCTTAAAAATCAAATCCCAAAATAGTTCATAATGTTATTCAAATTGTCAAATTCTGATAAAGTATTCATAAAAGTAGCAACATCACAATTTCAAATTACTTTTGCTTTGTAATAAAATGAATAAATCATGAGACTTGGACCCAACTTAGAATTAAGAATAGGGGAAAAACAGACTGTCTTCACTCAAAATTGCAGTTTGGGGATTAAGAAGCTCCAGATTATAGCAAAATGGCAATGTGGAAAGAAAATTTCCCATTTGCCCAGTTCACTCAGAGAAATGACAAAGAACTAGAAACCACTTCCTAGGCTGGAGAGGGAAAAGAAAAGAAAAGATTTGGCCAAATCAGGATAGAGAAAATACAATAGACAACCAGTCAAGGCAGGAGGAAAACAAAAAAGTCAGGTAGAAACAATTTCAAGAGAGCAAGGAGAATTTTAAGGAAAACTTCACCATTCACTAGCCAGAAAAGGAGAAAAGGGTCGGGATCTTGGGAGCCTTGGGAATTAAAGGCATTGTATTGTCTTATGTAAAAAAGGGAGGGGATATAATGACTATAGAGAGCCCAAAGAAAGGAATTTCATCTCTACACTCTGTGATTCTAATATCTAGTATTAGTTACTAATAGAAATTCCAGAATTATGAAAGCCAACAAGTAAAGACAGATATCTGAACAAAAGTATGTTCAACAACAAAAGGGGGTCTACCCAAAGTATCATATATCAAGTGCCAGAGGAACAACCCCCAAAACAATAAAGCATACACAGAGCACACATAGATGTATCAGATGGGGCACATGCCATAGTAGTGTCTAGAGGCCCAAGAGAAAATTCCTCCCAACAAAAGAGACAAGAATTCACATTTTAAAAAATCAGGTAAATTCCAAAGAACATTTCAACCTGTACTGAAAACCGAAGTTCAAAACTAAAACAATTGAGTTGAAAAGGTGGTAGACTTACCTCATGCCAAAGTCAGCTTTTGGGAGACCCAATTATGGAGCCTTGTGAAAAGGAAGAGTTCGCCCTTTCCAAGTTGAAATTGTTCAATCCACAACTAAAATAAGGGTCAAAATAAAGCAGAGATTTGGAAAGGTTCAGACACTTTCCTTCCAAAGCAATGATTTCATTCAGAAATAATTTACTTGATGGGCCCTTTGGGTAATATGTTTGAGAGTATGAGCACCTGTCTCTCCGAAAATTTCCATCTATATCTGAATATCACAGTCCCCCCCCCCCAAATATAACCATTCAAATGATCAGTTAAAACAAAATGTAACAGAAAAAAGTTGGACATGAAATACATTACTCCTGCCCCCCCCACTTTGGTTTTCAAATACCCCTTACTAAAGACATAATGGATCTTCCTCTACCAAAATATAAGCTCCGTGAAAGTAGGGATCCTTTCGTATACTTGAATTTTTATCAACAGCACTTTGTACAGAGCTTAAGAATAGTGCTTACAAATGGGTTCATTCTTCATCTCTATTTCCCTCTATTTGTTTCTTGCTCTGATTCCGTCTCTTTCTCTATCTCCTTTTCCTATATCTGTCTCTGTCTTCATCTCCTCTCTCTCTCTGTATCTGTATTCCTTATTCTTTTTTACTCTCTTACACACATATACCCATCTTAAATTTTAGCTTGTCCCTCAGTTCTATGGAGCAAAACAGAAGAAAAATCCCAGGGTTCCTAAAGAAACTGGAATAAGATCCCTGGACTTGGTCCTCTATCTAGTTTCCAACACAGAGCCAGATTCTGCTCACAAGTTTGGTGTCTAGGATGCTTCGCTGGAAAGGATCTATCACATTTCTAGGGCAATATATGCCCTTCCCAGGGTCCCAGAGAAGGATGGAGTCTCCAACCTGTGGCAGCAGCTAATTCTGAGGCTGTCATGAGGCCAAAGCATCAGCAGTCAAGGACCAAGGCTGAGGGTCAGCACTTCACTGCCTAGCCCAGACCAGAAGAGTAAGAAAGAAAGGACCTCAGTCAAGTAACACAGTAGGACTAGATAGAATATGCTAAGGAAATGCCAAGAAACTCAAGATGGTCTTACCTGAATTGAGACCAGAGGGCACAGGGAGGGAACATCTCCCTCTGGCAGGGAGAGAAGTAATATATATGAACCAGACAACTCTTAGGGGACAGCAAAGAAAGGAATCTTTAGATCAGAGCTTCCTCCTATGGAATCTAGGGATTTAGTTAATTTCATGCCCTTTGGCTGAGAAAAAAAACAAACAAAGCTTATTTTGATTAACCTCCAAAAGATGTTCAGCATTTCCTTCCTTTAAGAGCACAGGCACTAAAGCAATATTCTGAACAGCTAAACACTTCCAATAATCCAATAGGAGAACATGGTACATGCAAAAACGTTGAGAGCCCAGGGTATGACAGAATACAGAGGATTTAAAGGAAAATAGAAGAAATATCTGAAAACAGAGACTTGGATAAAACTCTGAACCTGTTTTTAGAAAAGTCAGTGTTCTAGCTATCTGCTGATTTCATCAGTGTGTCGAAGTTCCAATAGGAAGCCACACAGAGTGAGGGTGATGGGGAAGAGGACAGAACTCAGTGATTGGAGTGATGTGACCAAACATATACACACATATGACAGACACAGGCTGAATGAAAAGGGTAGGGTGGAGTGGGGGATCCTGCAGTAGCAGGAGCTGAAAACTTATTTATCAAGCAACACAAAGTAAAATGTGCTCCAAGAAAAGAGAAAAGCAGGGAAACTACATCATGTACAAAGTGCCACAAAGAGCAGAACAACAGAATTATCAGATATGAATTGCCCTGAATGTTGTATCACTTTAAATCTATCTTGGAAATATGTGATAAGAGTAAAACAGAGAGCAGAAAGATCCCAATGATCTGATTTAGGTCTATGCTGGGTCCAAAGCAAACAAAGGACATCAATATAGGCATTCTGCTTTTCTTGGATGCTGGAATAAAATTCCAGGTTGATTCTAGAGCTTTTCCACACAGCTAGTTCCCTGCCCACCATCTCCTCAGCAAACATCCCACTTGAACCATTCCTTATCTTCTCCTCTGGAGCACACCCTCTCCTCTGAGAAGACAGAAGCTTTGTCTGAGGCTGATATCTGAAGGGCTACTTACCAATCTGGCTTCTCAGCTTGCTCTCCTGGACTTGACTGAGGCCCTCTGAGTGGGAACATACGTGTAGTCAGTGAGGGTCCTACATATAGAGAAATGAGTGCTGGAAATGATGGGTCCCAGAGCTGAAATGATCATGTCACCTGCAGATGACATGGACACTGACAGCAAGGGGAATTGGAGATGTCCCAGAAAAAGTGAACTTTTGCCCCAAGTGAAAAGCCATTTTCTTTGCAATTACTGCTCATTAGTGAAGACAGACAAACAAGCGGCCATATGTCCCTGGGCTCCAGGGAAGACACCTCAGAAGGAGGGAGGAAACAAACAGTGATTCATCCTTAGGAGGCAAAACCCCTGAGTGTGTGTCTATTTCTTAAGTGAGACTTTCTACATTTTTTTAATCCTCTCAGACCTCGACCCCTTCCTCATCTTCCATACTGGAAAGACTTGGAGTGTGATCCAGGCTCCCTAGTAACTCTGTAACTGGATGGCCAGATAGAACTAGAAAAGTTCATTCGTGCTGGGAAGGCAGTTTGGTGATGGCTTCTAGCATGGATTGTTCCTTGGCCTTGGCACCCCTGGTAACAAAGACAAAGCAGAGGAGACCCAAAGCTTGTTTCAAACTCTTCAACAATCTCATCAGTTTTGATTCTCAAGCCCCCAAATACTACCAAAAGGAACACTCCTTTGTACAAATTACAGTATAAAAAATCTTATAAAGCAATGTATATCAGGGGCAGCTAGGCGGCACAGTGGACAGACCACCAGGCCTGGAGTCAGGAGCACCTGAATTCAAATTTGGCCTCAGACACTTAATAATAATTACCCATCTGTGTGGCCTTGGGCAAGCCACTTAACCTTGTTTGCCTTGCAAAAAAAATGTATATCAATTCACTTCAGTTCTTTTTAATGAAATATGTTCTGCACAGTAGGTCCAAACTGTCCTTTTAATTTTTTAAAAAACTGTTAATTTTTCATTTATGGATAAAATGATCATTTCCACAACATAGTATAATGTCAAAAAATTGTTCACAAAGCTGCAAATCGTTTGTGTACAATTTGCTATTGCTTTTGAATTTATAATAAAATTTTCATATCACTTTCTCTTTGTCTTTTTTCTTCCCTTACCCTGCCCTCTACTAAAGATAATCCCTATTAGACACAAATAAGTATATCCATTTATCTGTATCTGTGCTTATATAGACATAGATATCTATCAAAATATTCTAAACATACTTTTCCTTACCATGTTTTTCTCTGGATGTAGAGATCTTCTTTCTTCACTCAAAGCCCTTCCAAAAACAATATTGCCGTTACTATATACAGTGTTTTCCTGATTTTACTCATTTCATTATTCACCATTTCTTGCAAGTTTTTCTCTGTCTTTCTAATAAACATGCCATTCACATTCAAAGTAATAGTTACTATTTGGGAGTTTCCTTCCACCATTTTTTTACTCACTAGTTTCAGCCTCTCTGTTTCTACTAAACCTCTTCACTTATTTTCCTGTCCTACTCTCCCACTCCCCATCTCATCCAGTCCTCTAATATGCCCCTCTCATACTCTATCCTCCCCCACCCCAATCCATGCACCCTTCCAAAAATCCCTCCTGTGTCCTTTCTCTCCATTCTCCCAAGTCGCAATCTACCATCTCTGGAAAAGTCCCTTTCTCACCATGTCCCTACTTGTTCTCCTCTCTCTCGATGTACAGAAGGCTTCTATGCCACTTCACATGTCCATATGATTTCCTTGAAACCTATCTAATGTATTTTGGAGCATAGGGTGCAGTAGATGTTTTAGCTTTCTCATTCCCCCATGGAGAGAAGCCGGGGTGGGTCCTTGCTCCCATGCTTTGCTAGCATGATGTTTTCAGTCTTGTTCAAAAACTCCTTCACTGAAAACAACCATGGCAATCAAGCTATCCCAGTGAATGCAAATTCATCAGCTTGAAAAGGTTCCAAGTCAAGAAGAGAGTAGAGGGAGTGTTGGTGTTGGCTTTTATATAGTGATAGAAGGACACTCTCAAGGTCTCTCTTAAGATCTTTGGACCAGATTAAGAAGCACAGGATATCCCAGCACAGGACCAGGCAGCATGGCATGCCCTCCTTAGGCAGGGCCCTGTGCTCTGTGAGCAAAGCAGAAGTGTAATAACTCAAAGAAAATGGGATATGCACAAGTTTAGGAAATCCATCCTGATATATACATGAACTATTTGTGACTGCTGTTGGGGGGAGCCTTCAGAGCTCCTATTGGTCTGATCAGACACAATTGGACATCCTGGAAGACTTTACTATAGTGATTTCATTTTGGTTCTCTTTGAGACCCAAGAACAGCTACCAAGCAACCAACCCACCATATAAAATCCTCTATTCAGATTTAAAAACACTTCACAAATGAGGGCCCTCCTATGTTTCTAATCTTGTCCTATCTCATTCCATCCCAAGCATTCATTAAAAGAGTATTGCATGAATGACAAGATCAAAGGTGTGAACATACTGAGGTGACTGAAGTGGGATAAAAAGATAGTTTAATCAATAAACCTTTATTAAGCATTTACTGTATTACAGCTACTATGAGGAATATTGGGGAAGTCGTGAGAGAAGAGGGAGTTGATGAAATGTGGGGTTGGAGTATTTGAGAGAATATTCATAACTGTATTGAATTCTGCTCAAATAGAATCCGGAATTGAGAGAGAAGAAGAAAATGAGAAAACCTAAGACAAGGTGGTATACAGTAAGAACAATATTGTTTTAAGAACAACTTGGTGTGAATAATGCCTTTTGCCCATTTTAAATACCCAAATTAAGGCCATGGGACTTATAAAGAAAGCCACTATCTACAAAGGAGGAAGTGGTGAAGTGGGAAGATAGAGAGATGGAGTCAAGTCAAAGTATCTAGAGTTCCTCATCTTTGTCCTACTCAGATCACCTCTTGAGTTCAATTCTACCTATCAGAACTAAAAGAAACAAAATGGGAAAGGAACCCCAATAAATTCAGCACCTGCCTCAGTATGTACCCTGACCTTTCTGCTCATGCTAGGGGACAACCACACAGTTCCTCAGCTGTTTACAATTCCTGAAACTTGTTGACTTTTGCTTATCCCTCAACCATACATCAATATGGTCATTCAGTTAATCTTCTGCTCACCAACAAGAGGACCACTTCCATGTCAATGAAGTCTGAAATCCTCTTATCTGATTAGAATCTATTGACTTTCCACCTTTACTTCTCCCTCACACACCCCAAATCCTACTCTTCCTCCTCACTGTGACCATTAATCCCTGAACCAATTAGTTCTTTTCCAGAATGTCAATACTGCTCTAGCTACAATCTCCTCTCTATCCTATCTTGACCCCATCGATGAACCCTTTCAATTTTCCCATTTCCTGTTGAGTCCCTTGAACCCTTGTCATGTGGAAGAGATTTACTACCAAATTTTATCCTTGGAGCATTGCCAATATTTCCTACCTTCATTCCTCTGTGTTGCGGAAAGGAGCTAGAGAAAGTCATGAAACCATCTGATGTGAACCTTGCAAATTTATGCTACATAACACTATCAGGACCCTCATAGTAGCAATGCAACCCTACTCAACATATTTCCCCAAACTCTCAGCTGAAATTCTTACCTTATATTTCACTGTATATATGAAGATTATTCACTTAAAAACTCCATGTCTTCCCTCCCAGGTTAGTGTAATCCTTCACAGACCTGACCAGTATCACCAAAGGTGAACTACCAGGGAGCCAAGGAGAATTCCTCCTGTTAAGCATAGGTCATCCTTGGTAGTGCTGTCAGCAGAGCAGAGATTGTCCTACTGGTTCTGCTCTTTTCCTCCTGTCTCAGGTCACACACACACACACACACACACACACACACACACAAACAGACATCTTCCCAGGTCTCTCTGAATCATCATTGACCATTTCTTAGTTCAAGTCAATGAGCAACTTGAAAGTGGCTTTTGGGTGCTCAACACTATGCTGTCCTACTCAGGATTCAAAGGAAGGTTTTAAAAAGTACCAGTCCTTCTCCTCTAAGAGCTCACAGTTTTATGGGGTGAAAATATATATCTCCAAAGAAGCTCTCTCCAGTGTGGAGGGGGGGTACATAATAGGCAAGGCTGTAGCAGTTTGGGGGAGGTGAAAAAACTTTTCAGAAGATGAAATTTTAACTGAGAGGGGAAGGAACTCAGAAGTCTCAGGGGAGGAGAGAGGACCTTCCATGCATGAGACACAGTCATTGTAGGCTGAGAGTCAGGGACTGGAGGTTTTGTTCAAGGATTGGTCAAGAGCCAGTGTCCCTGGATCAGAGAGGACAAGAACACCAAGGGGAAAGAAGACTGGAAGGGCTTGGTACCAAATCAGCTGGTGAATGCTGTGGGTCAGACATCAATGAAATATTGTGAGGGGATTGTCACAGTCCTTGCTAGGGGCAGCTGGAATAGGGCAGTACAGATTACAGATATACAGTTAATTGTGGTTGATTTTTTTCACCTAAAAATGGAACAGACTTCATGAGCTTACAATGGATACGTCCCCCAGTTTCCTAGATGACAGAGACACAGTCTCTCCCCCTGAGTTACATGACTATACTTTGAGAAGGAATAGTTAGGACTTGTGGGCAGGCTTACAAGGAAATTTTGGGTAAGACTGGGTTAGGAAACAGAGAAAGGAAACTGTAATATCAGCAAGAGAAAAATATATGGACTTACAGTTAGAAAAATCTGTCTATTATAGTTATTTACACCAGTCCAAAGAAAACTGTTTCTGCTTGAGTAGGCAGATAGTTAGTTAACATTTCCTAAGTCTTTTGTTCCTTCTTAGAATAGGTATGAGTTTTCTTAATGTGGTTGCAGTTAGAGAAATACTGAAGGGGACATCGAGTATGTGAAGAGAGCCAGTAATGCATTGAAATGGCGTTTCCTTACAAATTCAGTTTTGGAAACCTTTCCCCACTTGCTCTATGAAGGCACAAGAGGTGATTGTGCATCCCAGGGTTAAAGGAGAACAGGAGTAGGGCATAAAACTGGCCTGAAAACTGTCCAGGTTGTAAGGTCTCCCCAGTCAGGATAACAGAGCCTCTTGGGGGGGGGGGGGCAGGATTTCTAGAGAGCAGAGGGAAGCTGGAATTTTGGCAAGAAGGTGTCATCAAAGACCTCTTCTTGGTGTTAGGAAGTTTGTCTGTTGTAGATAGCTCATATCTTCATGTCAAACACTCTTAACATCTGACATGAAAGCGAAATATTGGCAAATGATGAAGAGAAGAAATGGGAGAATCATAGGATCAGAATGACTCTATCCTACTATCTGAATGGAATCAATCTGGAGTGTCAAATTAGTAAATGAGAAAGTGATTTTTTATGGAAGAGAATTCAGAATTGACTCCAACTAAATTGATGTAATTTAAAGGGAAAAATGTTTCTATTATTTAATATCATTAAGCTCACAATGTTTCTTGTATTGTGATAGTGCATGTGGTTATACGGTTTAGAAACAGGGAGGCATTCAGATATATTTTACTATAAAGTCAACAAGAATTATAAAACCCATTTTCTGATTTGGGAAAAGTACAAAAGAGTCTCTAAATTCTTCATATCCGCAAAATTCTTAGGGGCTTAGCAAACAGGTCCTTTGGGATTTTCTTTTTTAAAGTCATAGGTTCTTATCAACCTCGGAAAAAAATTGCCTAAAGATAGTAATGAAAGATTTGGTAAAATTAGACAAGCCCCCACAGAATATCATGTCTGGGAGTTATAGATAGGAGCTGACTTGGTGAAAATCAGTTGAAAGAAACATAAATGAGTAGGAGTGGAGTTGGTGATCCTAGGGATGAATATCTATTTGTTCCTTTGTTAAGTAGCTGGTGACATGGTGGGGTGAGAGGTTGAGGAAGATGACAAGTGGGGATAGAAATGACTGAGGTTGGGTGGGGACTTGAGGCAGCTGCTTTAGTAATGTACATAAAATCAACCTGTATGTGGATATCTAATTACAAAGATAATGGTATAACTTTAATGCATATATTAATTTGTGTAGTCCTGTTTCATTGCCTTTCAGGAATAAATTTTGGACTAAATCAAAGCAAATCTGGACTTATAGGTACTTAACTCCTGATCCATATTTTCTTTCTCTGTCTCTCTCTCAACTAGTGCCAGAGGCCCAGAGGCAATGGAAAACCATGGATGTCTAAGAGATGTAGCCATACTAAACCACCCCTTATGACTGTCTCTCTCTTTTCCCCTCTCTCCCTCAGCTCAGTCACATCTCCTGGCTATTTTTCTTTTCACTTTCTTTTTCCTCAGGCACCTGATAGGGTACTTTCTTTTTCACTCCTCTCCTCAAACTGATTGGTATTCATCCAGGAGCAGAAAAGGTTTCAATCTGTAAATGTTGCAGAGTTGTAAAATTGTTTTTTTTATTAAAGATATTATTTGACTTTTACAATTTCCCCCCCATCTTACTTCCCTCCCTCCCCGCCACAGAAAGCAATCTGTCAGTCTTCACTTGGTTTCCATGTTGTACATTGATCCAAATTGTGTGTGCAAAAAGGGAGAACATATCCTTAAGGAAGAGACAAGAAGTCTAAGAGGTAAAAAGATCAGACAATAAGGTATCTGGTTTTTTTTTCAAAATTAAAGGGAAAAGTCCTTGAACTTTGTTCAAACTCCATGGCTCTTTATCTGGATACAGATGGCACTCTCCTTTGCAGACAGCCCAAAATTGTTCCCGATTGTTGCACTGATGGAATGAGCAAGTCCTTCAAGGTTGAACATCACCCCCATGTTGCTCTTAGGGTATACAGTGTTTTTCTGGTTCTGCTCATCTCACTCAGCACCAGTTCATACAAATCCCTCCAGGCTTTCCTGAAATTCCATCCCTCCTTGTTTCTAATACAACAACAGTGTTCCATGACATATATATACCACAGTTTGCTAAGCCTTTCCCTAATTGAAGGACATTTACTTTATTTCCAATTCTTTGCCACCACAAACAGGGCTGCTATAAATAGTTTTGTACAAGTGATATTTTTACCCCTTTTCATCATCTCTTCAGGGTATAGACCCAGTAGTGGTATTGCTGGGTCAAAAGGTATGTACATTTTTGTTGCCCTTTGGGCATAGTTCCAAATAGCTCTCCAGAAAGGCTGCATGAGTTCACAGCTTCACCAACAGTGGAATAGTGTCCTAAATTTCCCACAACCCTTCCAACAATGATCATTATCCTCTCTGGTCATATTGGCCAATCTGAGAGGTGTGAAGTGGTACCTCAGAGAAGCTTTAATTTGCATTTCTCTAATAATTAATGATTTGGAGCAATTTTTCATATGGCTATGGATTGCTCTGATCTCCTCATCTGTAAATTGCCTTTGCATATCCTTTGACCATTTGTCAATTGTGAAATGGCTTTTTGTTTTAAAAATAGACTCAGTTTTCTGTATATTTTGGAAAGGAGTCCTTTGTCAGAATTGTTAGTTGTAAAGATTGTGTCCTGATTTACTACATTTCTTTTGATCTTGGTTACAGTGGTTTTAACTGTGCAAAAGCTTTTTAATTTAATGTAATCGAAATCATCTAGTTTGTTTTTGGTGATGGTCTCCAACTCTTCCTTAGTTATAAACTGCTCCCCTTTCCATAGATCTGACAGGTAAACTAGTCCTTGATCTTCTAATTTGCTTCTACTATTGGTTGTTATGTCTAAATCCTGTATCCATTTGGATCTTATCTTGGTAAAGGGTGTGAGGTGTTGGTCTAATCTAAATTTCTTCCATACTAACTTCCAATTATCCCAGCAGTTTTTATTGAAGAGGGAGTTTTTATCCCAATGGCCAGACTCTTGGGTTTTATCAAACAGCAGATTACTATAATCGTCTCCTGCTTTTGCCCCTAGTTTATTCCACTGGTCCACCACTCTATTTCTTCGCCAATACCAGTTTTGATGATTGATGCTTTATAATATAATTTTGGATCAGGTAAGGCTAAGCCACCTTCTTTTGCACTTTTTTTCATTAAATTGCTGGAAATTCTTGACTTTTTATTTCTCCATATGAATTTACTTACAATTTTTTATAACTCATTAAAGTAATTTTTTTTGGAATTTTAATTGGTAGGGCACTAAACACGTAGTTTAGTTTTGGTAGAATTGTCATTTTTGTTATATTAGCTCTACCTATCCATGAACAGTTGATATTTGCCCAGTTATTTAAATCTGATTTAATTTGTGTGAGCAGTGTTTTATAATTGTTTTCAAAAAGTTTCTGAGTTTGTCTTGGCATATAGACTTCCAGGCATTTTATATTGTCTGAGGTTACTTTGAATGGGATTTCTCTTTCTAGCTCTTCCTGCTGTATCTTGTTAGACATATGGAGAAAAGGTGAGGATTTATGAGGGTTTATTTTATAACCTGCAACTTTGCTAAAATTGCTAATTGTTTCCAGTAGTATTTTGGATAATTTCTTGGGATTCTCTAGGTAGACCATCATGTCATCTGCAAAGAGTGAGAGTTTTGTCTCTTCCTTCCTAATTCAAATTCCATCAATTTCTTTTTCTTCTCTAATTGCTCCCATTCCCCCCTTCTCCATATTCCCCAGTATTTTGTTTCTGAATACCACCCACTTCAGTGTGTTTGCCCTCCTATATCACACCTTCCCCTTTCTTTCTCCTTTCCCTTTTTCCCTTCCTTTTGTTATTTCCCCTTTTTCCCCCACTCCCCTTCCCTTTCTCCATCCCCCCTCCCATTTCCCCTTTTAATACTTGAAAGGTTAGATGTTTTATAAGTTAACTGAGTATGTGTAGGTTGACTTTAAGCCAAGTCTGATGAGAAGAAGATCCAGGTTTTTCTCCTCTGCTCCCTTGTCCCCTCTATTACCATAGGTTTTTTGTACCTCTTAGTGTAATGAGATTTGCCCCATTCAATCCCCTGCCTCCTCCAGTCTCTTTCCTGTCCCCCTTTTTAAGGAGGTAGTGTTTTTTTACATCATTATATCTAAGTCATAGAAAATTCTGAGTGTCTGTCCCTTCTAGTTCAGTATATTCTATTGAATAGAGTCAAAATTTCTGAGTTATTTGAGTCTTTCTCCCGAGTGGGGTTAAAGCCAGTTACATCCCATTAGATAGCAGTCTCATGGATAGGTCATGAATGTCCATCATTTCTACCTAGGTGTATTCTCTCTGTTAGAGTTACAATTCTCAAGATTTATGAGAATCTTTTTCCCCCCATGCTGGGATATAGCCAGGTTCAATTTACTGGATTGCATTTTTTTTCCTTATACCACCCCGTCTCTTGAACCTCCTGTTTGATGTCCAAATTTTCTGTTTAGCTTTGGTCTTTTCATGAGAAATTTTTGGAATTCTTCCATTTCGTTAAATGTCCATCTTTTTTCCCTGGAAGATTAGGCTCAACTTTACAGGAAAGTAGATTCTTGGCTGCATTCCATGCTTCCTTGCTCTTCGAAATATCTCATTCCAGGCCTTCGATCCCTTAATGTTCATGCAGCCAGGTCCTGCATGATCCTTACTGTTGTTTCTTTCTGGCTGCTTGCAGGATTTTCTTTTATCTGATAGTTCTGGAGTTTGGCAACAACATTCCTTGGTGTTTTCACTTTAGGATCTTTTTCCGCTGGGGATCGATGTACTCTTTCAATAACTACTTTGCCCTCCAATTCCATGATATCAGGGCAGTTTTACATAACTAGATACTGTAATATTAAGTCCAAGCTTTTTTGCTCTTCAATGTTTACAGGAAGTCCAAGAATTTTCAGGTTGCCCCTCCTTGATATATTCTCAAGGTCAGTGGTTTTGTTGATGAGGTATTTTATATTTGCTTCTATTTTTTTGATTTTGTTTAACTGACTCTTGCTGTCTCATGGAGTCATTAGTTTCTGTAGACTCCATTCTTTTTTTGGGGGGAGGAGTTTTCTTCATTAACCTTTTGCAACTCCTTTTCCAATTGGTCAATTCTACTTTTGAAAGAGCTTTCCATTTGACCAATTGAGGTTTGCGAGAATTAATTTCTTTTTGCATTTACTCATTTGAGGATCTGAGAGAATTATTCTCATTTTGTATTGGTCCAATTGATGATCTAAGAGATTTATTCTCCTTTTGTATTTGTCCAATTGTACTTTCTAAGGTTTTGTTTTCTTGTTGCAAGGTATTAATTGTCTCTCCCAAATTTTTAAGCTCCTTCCTTCTTTCTTTTTTTTTTAGGTTTTTGCCAGGCAAATAGGGTTAAGTGGCTTGCCCAAGGCCACACAGCTAGGTAATTATTAAATGTCTGAGACCAGATTCGAACCCAGGTACTCCTGACTCCAAGGCTGGTGCTTTATCCACTATGCCACCTAGCTGCCAGCTTCCTTATTTCTTCAAGTAAGTCTTTCTCTGCTGGAGACCAGATTGTATTCTCCTCAGAGTTTCCAGGTCTCTCTGAGTTAGGGTCTTTCCCTTCCAGGAATTTTTCTATGAATCCACCTTTCCACTGACCCTTCTTCCTTTTGCTAAGACCTTGAGTTGGGGGGGGGGGTCTGGTTCACCGGGGCTTGGGATCGCTAAAGGCTTTACTCACTGAGTGCAGTTTCTCTGGCTGGCCAGTAGGAGGTGCTGGTTGCTTTCTCTGGAGTGTCTTTGACCTTGGTTGAGGCCTTCTCCCTTTGCTTGAAGGGAGGGGTTGGAGCTATTGAATTCTTTTGCCTTCAATCAATGGTGGGCCTTACCCTGGCCTAAGGTCATTCCTCAGCTGGGCTTGTTCTTCTGGGCACACACCTGGGCCTAAGGCAGAAGTATTTTGAATTTTTTTGTTTGGGAAGAGGCCTCACCTGCAATGGAGGCGTGGACTCAGAGTTCCTCAGTCCCGAGTAGCCCAGGGATGGTGCCTGCAGCTCTCCTGCACCAGAACTCTCCCCCCAGCCCTGTCCCCAAGCTCCAGGGGGACAGCACCAACACCAGCACTTCGGCTCCCCCACCGACCCAAGCCCCTGTCGTCCAGTCCCACTGCTGATCCAGCAGGTCCGGCTCTCGGGCCTTCTGACTTCCGGTTCCAATTCAGCTGTTAAGCTGGCTGATCCGGGGCTGATCCTCCCTCTGAGCCCAGACTCACCCTCCTGAATTCAGCCAAAGCTGCTGAGGGAGACAAATCCTTAGGTAGATGTTGTTTCTCCTGGCTTTTCCTTCTGGGTTTTGTGGGTTGGATTTCTTTTAAGAGGTTTGTTTGAAGTGATAGATGGGGAAGAGATCAGGAGACTTTAGTACTGTGCCTGTCGTCTCTCTGCCATCTTGTCTGGAAGTCCCTGCTCAATTCATTTAACAAGTTGTTAATTGCTTTGATCTTCATGAACTGATTTTTAACTATTTATGGAACTGTTTTTACCTATTTGTATTAAATAGATAATTTATTTGAACTCTGAGTTCATAAAGAGTCTATGAATGACCCTTTGCAAGTGGTTGAAAGATCTGGATCCTGGCAAGTCTTCCAGAAGGCTGAGCAGCAAGTTGCAAGGATGACCCATGAGAAAGCCTTGAGGAACTGAGCAATTACATTGTTTTGAGCAAATTCTTGAGTGGTTGTAGGAGGTTTGCCTGAGGGGCTGGGCTCTGGAGAGAAGCCAATTGGCAATCTAAAGCCTTTCCATTGTTGAGGTCAGGATCGATGTTGTTTTTCCCTGGTGTTTCTAATTATTCTTGGTTAGGTAGCTTGGTATCTGTTGGATAGCAGACACCCACTGCTAAGATAAATAATCAGATCAATGCCCTCACAAAGCTTCCAGAGAATTGGGCTTGGATTCATTGTTAGTGTGGACATGGAAGTCATGATGCAATAATTGTTGTGATAGGCAGAAGATCCACAGCCCTTTCAGAGAAGCTGCTAGAATTTGGGAAATCCTGACGATTTCTGCATTATTTAAATTGTATTTTTCTTGTTCCTTACAATGCTTCTCCTTAACCTGGGAGTTTTGAAACTAAGCTAAGGGGCATGTTCAGGGCGGGAGGTGCAGCCAGCCTGGGACAGCATTGCCAGGCAGCCAAGCGGGGTCGCAGGCAGATGTTAACTGCGAATCTATTTTATGTACCTTTCTGTACAATGGCAGGGCTCCATTGAAATCATGGCTCTGTGTTTTCAGGCTCTTCATAATGAGAGATTTTGGAGTCCTTCTCTTCCCTTCTCCCCATAGTTGATAGTTTGGGTGGTGGAAGTGATGCACAAGTAGAAATGGCTGACAGTGTCAAAACATTTCTCCATGATCCTGTCAGGGGAATTAAGGACTCCATCTGGGGCATCTGTACCATGTCCAAATTGGATGCCTGGATCCAACAAAAAAGGGAAGAGCAACTTCGAAGAAGGGCAAGCAGCATTTTAACACAGAGAAGGGCCCAAAGCGAGGAGCAGAAGCAGGAGAGTGAGCCAAGGATAGCAAGCAGAATTTTCCAGTGCCATGCTTGGAATGGAGGAGAATTCTCACTGAGCCTCCTTTTGTTTTACCGAGTATTTATCCCTGTGCTTCAGTCAGTAACAGCTCAAATTATTGGAGATCCCTCTCTGCATGGAGATGTCTGGTGCTGGTAGCAATTTATACTCACCTCTATCTTTAATGCTCTGAGGGTACTTCCCCTGTTTGTGCTTAGTAAAGTGGTGAATGCCATATGGTTTCAGGATATTGCTGACCTGGCATTCAAGGTATCTGGGAGGAAGCCTCAACCATTTCCAAGTGTCAGCAAGATCATCACGACATGCTTTTTAATCTTTTACTGATCCAGAGCATGTTTGTCAGTCTTTTGATGATTTGTCTTATTGGCCAGTTGGTCAGTCTCCTCCACATGTCTCTTCTCTACTCCCTTTATTGTTTTGAGCACCATTGGTTCAACAAAGGAATTGTAATGCATCAGCAATCATCCAACAGTGAAAGGAATTAGCCTTACAACTTTGGATTTGATTTAACCTTGGCCTTCCTTACAGCAATGCAGTTGTCTTACATCATCAGTGGATGCCTCTTCTCTATCCTCTTCCCTCTGTTCTTCATCAGCACCAATAAAGCAAAGACTCCTGGGAAAGTGTACCTCTTACAGTTACGCCTTTTCTCCTTGGTAGTCTTCCTAAGCAACAGACTCTTTCACAAGATGGTCTACCTGCAGACAGCCCTGAGCAGCTCAGCCTCTACCAAAAAGTTCTCCTCACCTCACTCATATCCTGACAAACTGAAGGCTACTGCAGCCCACTGAGCTACCTCCAAGGGGAGGGATGGTTTTGAGGGGAGGCACTGGTGGTGGGGCTTCCTCAGCTTCCCCTCACCCAGGAAAAGCAGGACCCACTCTGCCAAGGGCCCTTAGCACATTCCCATTGTTCTCTGTGGGATTTGGGTTTTACTGTCTCGTGAGTGTAGGCCAGAATTTTGATGCCAGGCATGGATTTTTAATGCTGTTGTGCATCTCGGTGACTGCAGATATTTCTGCAGCTGTTTTCTAGCCTTTGCCAGCCCTGTGCCTGTGCTGATTCGAACACTTTGCTATTCTCCCTGTGCCATTCCTCCCCACTGCTCTGCCACCCTTAGATGAATGGATTTTGTAAATCCAGCTTGTGTGTTTATGTGTGTATGTGTGTATGTGTGTGTGTGTGTGTGTGTGTGTGTGTGTGTGTCTGTGTGTCTGTGTGTCTCTGTTCTGTTTTTTGTGAAACCTGCTCATTGAGTGGAGGGAGGGGGAAGTCTCCCCACTTCCTTCTTCAGCCATCACCCTCTTTGGTTCTTGTAACTCAGGTTAGGTTTTCATCCCTCCTACTTCACAGCAAAAAAAGAAGAAAAAATGAACATGAAGAGATCGAACCAGGTAGGAAACAAACCTCACTACTACATGTGTTGGTTTGGAGAGTAATAGTTTCTCCATCCTTTTGTGGGCAAGGAGAACATGGAGTTCTCTCACTGGTACTTTTTAGGGTCCCCAATCTCAAGGGAATGTACCAGCTCTAGACAAATGCCACCTTTAGCACAGGATGCCCTGAAAAGTTAAAGTTTTGCTAGATACTGGTTACAGCTCCATTACTCAGAGATGGAAATCTGAAATTCACTTTGTCAGGGCCATTGCCAGTTATTTCTGGCACTTCCAGGGGGTGTTTGGTACTGCACATGATCAGGAACTACAGTAGAAAACTTAATGAAAAATATTAAACCTGGGCCTGGATGGGTTCTTGTGTCATTTTCAGTGAGGCTGGGGGTCCAATACATGTCAAAAAATTGTACAATATAAAAGAAGAAAGAAATTAAGCAAGTAGGAGATTCTGGTTTCTTATGGAAAAAAGCATACTGATTGGTGAAAATCATGAAGTTTGTAATGGTATTTAAGGAACACAAGGTCTGGTTTGGGTTCAGAAAAAAGGGAATTTAGAATAAATGGGAAAGTTTATTGCACTAAGCATAATTGGTGGGGAAATGGTGCTACAAAATGTTGATCTGAAACTCAGGTCTCATCTCTTTCATGTAGTTTATAAGGGGGGATTGGCTTATGTCCACTCATTTAATGGTTGATTCTCCAAAACTGATGAGTTTGGAATGGTAAAATCACTTTTTTTGTGTGTAAAGTGTCTTTATGTATGTATATTTCTGCTGCATTTGTTTCATAAAGGGAGAAAGATCAATTTAAATTCCAGTGTTCTTCATGCATAAAAAATTCTCATTAGGCAAGGAAAAAAAGATAAGCAGTTTACTTGAAGCATTAAGAAAGCACTTGAGGAGTGCAATCAATAATATAACTACTGTTGATTAGCAGATGAATCCCTTCTCTGTTTTATTTTCACAAGAAAATTTTAATTAAATGCTAGAGTTGTCCATAATTGTGGGTGGGTGATTTCAAGTCTGATTCATGGGGAAGCCCTAAGTTGGAAATTATACACATTGAAAATCTGTACAGAAAAATTATTTGGGGGGGAGCCAAGATGGCAACAAGAGAGGAATGTCTCTTAGGCACTCTCTCATAAAACTTCTAAACTAAAGACTCTAACTAAATTTTAAAGAGAAAGAACCCACAGACGGACCCAGTGAAGTACTTCTCCTATTCAAGGTAACCTGGAAAAGAGCAGAAAGGCTCTGTTCCCCGGGGTCGGAGGGGCAGCCCACTAGAGGGGTGGCCAGCCAGAGCAAAAGGACTTCAGCCTCCTGGAGGCATCCCCAGGGTGCTGGGAGCCTGGCTCACAGCAGCTGGGGAGTTTGCTGACCTATGCCCCACAGAACACGGGGCACAAATTGGGGGAACAATAGGTGGGACCTCTGCCAGAGTGAGCACATGAAGCCCAGCCCTCAGGGCACACAGAGATCAGCTTGGCCAAGGCAGTCCAGATCCAGGAAACAGAAGCAGGCAGAGCTGGTAAGCAGGAGCCCCCAGGGCATAAGCCCATTGATCCTAGGGAGGGGCGTGAAGAGAGAGACTGCTGAGCCCTGCCCCTGGAAGAGGACTCTGTGGTTCTGACCACATTCTGATCCTAATCACAGTCTAAACCCCCCATAGAACAGCAGGCCCCCCCCACCTCAGCCCCGTGGCAGAGGGGGGCGCATATAGTTATTCACAGACCAAGAGGGAGGACAGAGCTATTCACACTGACTGAGACCCTTGCGGGAGTATCCCAAAAGCTCAGGAAGCACCCCAAAATCAGGCTCAGGCTTGGAAAATGAGCAAGCAGAGAAACAAGGGGAACACCATTGAGAAATATTTTGCATGTGAGCCCAAAAAGGATCCAAACACTAAGTCTGAAGATGAGGAAGCACAAGCTCCTGCATCTAAAGACTCCAAGAAAAACAGAAATTGGGCTCAGGCTATGACAGAGCTCAAAAAAGACTTTGAAAATCAAATGAGGGAGTTAGAAGAAAAACTGGGAAAAGAAAGGAGAGAGATGCAGGAAAAACATGAAAATGAAGTCAGCAGCTTAGTTAAGGAAATCCAAAAAAAAAAAAATGCTGAAGAAAATAGCATGCTAAAAACCAGCTTAGGTCAAATGGATAAAACAGTTCAAAAAGTTATTGAGGAGAAGAATGCTTTAAAAAGATAGATTATGAAGATGGATAATACCTTTTGAAGGTATTTAAGTATGACAATAAATTTTGCAGGAATTCTAAGTATGAATATAAAACAATAAGATTAATTTTCTTTTATACTGACATTTGTAGATAATTCCAAACAGATTTGAAAAGCAATGCTTAATCAAAAGTATACATTTTAGTCAATATAGTACTTTATACTTTCATTTTAAATGTGTAAGTTACTTGATTTTTCTCCAAAATATTCATGTACTTTTTAACATTATAGAAAAATGTATGGTGGTTTTTAGAAGGAGACTCCTCTTTATTTCTATCCCTTGATTCATTTCCCCAGTAGAGAGAGTTGTTGAAAGGCAGATAGACAGTAATTCTGAGTATGATTAAGTGTTTTTTGAAATTCAGAAAACTTAACCTTTGATCATCCTTGTATAATGGGACTGCATGGAAGATTGGGTTTAAATAATTATAAACAGATGCCCTAATTATTCACCATATAGAAATCTGTGTTTTATAAATCAATGTCCTGTGAAATAAGTAAATTAGGTCCACAGCTGTACATTTTTCATGTTTGGAGGTACAGTGTTTAACATTTTTTCTCATTGTTGTTCTTTTAAAATAAGCAACCTATAGAAATGATCCTGTCCATGAAATTATAATAATTTTAGGCTCTAATGTAGTACCAAACAATAGGTATTATTATATATCTCTTCCAGTTATTATTTTTAGAAACTATGAACTATGAATTAAAAATTACTTTTATGTTTTTGGTATATTTAGAGTTAAGCATTTTAGAGAAAAATATTTATATTTAATGAATGCCCTCATATATGTGGGCAGTAAGTTTTGTGTTTTCTTATCTTGAGGGAAAATGGCTTAACATTTTGATTATACAGTTTTTAAAAAAATAAAATTTGGTAGTATAAGTTAAAGAAATTAAAATATTAAATAACATAGTATCTTTAAAGTTGCTAGATATCAGTTGTCTCTTGTGGTGACAAAATATTAGGGAAAATCTTATTTCTTCTTAACAGTAGAAGCTTGCTAATGTCATGTAATTATGAATCCAAATTCATGCTCTGATTCTTATTAGTAGAACATGTAGAACATGTTACTCAAGAATTACTACTTTATAAACTGACACTAATAGATGCACATTGTTTGAAAATATTAACAAGAAAAACAGATTTGTAACAAAGTTGAAATAACCTAAAACATTTTGGTTTTCTATTATGTTATTTCTGAAAAAAAGTGTAACAAATTTGATATGGAATGAGAAAATAATTGCACCCTATAGGAGAATAAAGAAATTTGAGGGGCGGCTAGGTGGAGAAGTGGATAAAGCACCAGCCCTGGAGTCAGGAGTACCTGGGTTCAAATCCGGTCTCAGACACTTAATAATTACCTAGCTGTGTGGCCTTGGGCAAGCCACTTAACCCCATTTGCCTGGCAAAAAAAAAAACCTAAAAGAAAAAAAAGAAATTTGAACCGTTGTTGGTTTGTCACAAACGGTTTCATAGTACAGATTGAAAGAATGTTGTAATCTGGTACCAGGAATTGTGTAGGGTAGACCAAATAGAGCACGTACATGAGAATAAGGGAAAGATTGCTTCATTGGTCTCCTTTTCCCTGGTGAAGAGGAGAATAATTTACATTATAATGGGAAAAGTACATGAGTTTGAGATTTTTGTTAAAATGCATAAAGTATAAAGTGTGGTATAAGTTTTAAGTTTTGTACTGTGAATGGTTTCTTGCAATTTAAATATTTTTTAAAATATCAACTTAAATGATGCTTTTTCATAGAATGATTTTTCATCTACCTTTGCTATGCTTAGTGTTTATAATCTCTAAATTCATTTAAGTACATTTAAGGTGTTAGTCTGAGAATAAATGTAATTCATTTGTATTGAAGATACTGCTTCAGATTGTTTCCTGAAAATATATCTTGTTACAGTGCATTTCATTTGTCTTGGTTTATAAAAATAGATTCATCAACTATGACAAACCATTTTTTACTTTGCAAAGAAGAGTAAGCTGAGAAAGCACTGATTTTTTAAATATATTGTTGTTTATTGTCTTCTGACAATCTCCATTACCCTGTGACACTAAATTTGAAGATCTTAAGAAATAAGTCTTATTTTTCTGAACTCAGTATTACGTTTTTTCAGGATTAATGTGTAATGGTTGTTATGTGTCATCTACAACTTGGAGTCAGTAGCAGCAGTTTTAAACTAAAATGAAGTAACACTTGCCACAAAGCTTCCCAAGGATAGATATGGAGAAAACTTTTTCTTATACTCCATTCAGATATTCTTCATATTCTTGTCCTTTTTGACCCTCTGACTTTGTATTTGCCCCAGGATAATTTCTTTGTTCTGTATCACTAACAATAATGGGGTCAGTTTTATAAGAACATGGGTGAGAGCTTAAATTAAATTTCCCAAACCTGAAATTTCACTTTTAAAGGGTGGATGCAAAGTACTGCAATTGGCAGCACTTATATTTTGTATCTGAAGTCACATTTATTCAGATACTGCTGTGTTAATAAGTTAGTCACAATGAGATATATATCTCTGGTCATGAAATAGTATTTGGTTGTTTGATCTTTTGATATACATCAAAATTATTTCCTTGTCAGTATTGACATGAGCACACTGAAGATAAACTAAATAGATATGTCTAACATTTAAATTGCATTGATTAAAATAATCCAACTATTGAAAAATTCCCAGACCTTTAATCTGGCTGAGATTTTTCAGTATTCTAATTTAACAAGCAAATTTTACCACCATTCCAATAAAGAAATTAGGTTATATGCAATATTGTTTCTTGTAAGAGTGAGCATGGAATGGGCCCATACTGTTAACAAATCAATTAAGTACAAGTGGACACAAGAAAGGTCTTTGTGAAACATTGATTTGCTTTCACTGAAAATTCAATGCAAAATGGATTTGGGAATTCTTAATCTTTTTGCTTTCTTATAAGGAGTGAGTGGAAGAAAATGAAAATATGCTAAAAATTGTATGTTAAATAAAATGTCTTTAAAAAAATTAAAAAAAATAAAAAGCAGAATTGGCCAGATGGAAAAAGAGATAAGAATGCTCTCTGAGGAAAACAAATCCTTCAGACAAAGAATAGAACTCAGGGAGATTGCTGAATTTATGAGAAATCAGGAATCAATACTTCAAAACCAAAAGAATGAAAAATTAGAAGAAAATGTGAAACATCTCATTGAAAAAACAACTGATATGTAAAACAGATTTAGAAAAGATAATTTAAAAATTATTGGAATACCTGAAAGTCATGATCAGGAAAAGAGCCTTGGCATCATTTTCAGGAAAATTTCCCTGATATTCTAGAAGCAGAGGACAAAATAGAAATGGAGAGATTCCACAGATCCCCGCCCCCCACCAGAAAGAAATCCTAAAAAACCAAACCCCCAGGAATAGTATAGCCAAATTTCAGAACTCCCAAGTCAAAGAGAAAATATTATAAGCAGCCAGAAGGACACAGTTCAAATATCGTGGAGCTGCAGTCAGGATCACACAGGACTTAGCAGCAACTACATTGGAAGCTCGTAGGGCTTGGAATATAATATACCGGAAGGCAAAAGAGCTTAGAATGCAGCCAGGAATGAACTACCCAGCAAGGCTGAATGTCCTCTTCCAGGGAAAAAGATGGACTTTCAATGAATAAGGGGATTTTCAAATGTTCTTATTGGAATGGCCAGAGCTGAACAGAATGTTTGATCTTCAAATACAGGACTGAGGTGAAGCATAGAGATTGGAGGAGAAGGGGAAAATATGAAGGACTTAATGATGATGAACTGCATGTATTCCTACACAGAAAAATGACACTGATAATACTCATATGAACCTTTTCAATTAACAGAGCAGGTAGACAGAGCTTTTATAGATGAAGCACAGGAGAAAGCTGAATTTGCAGATAAAATATGCTATAAAAATAGAGTCAATAGAAAAAAGGGAAATGTAATGGGAGAAAGAAAAAGGAGAGGGGGAATAGGCCAAGATATTTCATATAATAAGATTTTTCTTTATTGCAATCAGCTATTGCAATGATATGGAAGGGGGGAAAGGCAAGGGGGAATGAGGGAATCTTTGCTCTCATCAGAGGTGGCTTGGAGAGGAAACAGCATATATACTCAATGGGGTATAGGCATCTGGAGTAAGAAGGAGGGGGGTGCCGGGTTTTTATTTACAACGCCGGCTTCTTTATGCTAGTCCGTCCTCTTACTCACCAGTCCAACACGTGATGAGTCTTCGGGGTACCTCCGGCCCCCACTCTTTGATGGGGGAAGAACCAGACAGAGCGCCTGAGGTGGATAATGAGTCTTTATTCTTCTGTGTTCACATTCCCGCTCCCCCCAACCTCTCAGCAGACACTTTTATCCCCTCTGTCCTCCCTCCCATGAACTCTTACTCAATGAGGGGCCGAGTTCTGTAACATTCCCTTATAAGGTGATTATGTTTCCCCCGCTAAGCGACCGCCAAGCCTCTTCCCCCCGCCCCCAACAGGGGGGAACAGGGGGGAGGGGGGATGTGAGTGATGGAGGAGAGGATGGACCATGGGGGAAGAGTGGTCAGATACAACACATTTTCTTTTATACTTCTTGCAAGGGTCTGGGATTGGATGGTCTGTCCAATACCATAGGGCCAGGTGGATGCTGGGCCTAAGGGGTGGTATGTGTGCTCAGGGCCTCTTGGCCCCAGGACCAGGGATCTGTCTGCTGCACCACTCAGCTACCCTACAGCAGAGTTAGAGTGAAAGGAGAGAGAAAATATAGTATATGGTAGTGGAGAAATATGAAACGAGGGAGTTGCGATCAGCAATGGCAATGGTGGAAAAATATGGAAGTAACTTTTGTGATGGATTTATCCTAAAGAATGTGATCCACCTGAGACAGAGTAGTTGGTGGTGTTGGAACACAGATTGAAGTACATTTTTTATTATTATTATTTTGGTGGGGTGCAGGGCAAATGGGGCCTGGTGGCCTGCCTGGGGCCCCATAGCAGGGTGATCATTGGGTGTCTAAGACTGGATTTGGACCCAGATGCTCCAGGCTCAAGGTCCAGTGCTCTGTCTGCCACCCAGCTGCCCCTACTATTGTTACTATTTTATTTTATTTTGGGTCTTTTTTTCCTTTTTTGGGTTTTTGCAGGGCAGTGGGGTTGAGGTGGCTTATATATCACATAGCTGGGGGATTGTTGGGTGTATGGGGCAGGATATGGGCTCAGGTGCTCCTGGCTCCAGGGTTGGTGCTCCTTCCACTGTGCCACCTGGCCATACCTACAATTATTACTATTATTTTTTTATTTTAATTTTAATTTTTTTCTCTTCCCTTTATTGCTCAAGCAAGTCTATAATTTTTGGGGGAGGGGTATTTTGTTTACTCTTAAACAAGAATATTTTATTAATGTATAAAAATTATTTGTACAAAATGAGAATAAATATTAAATTTAAAAAAGAATTATTTGTAAAGCATATGGTTAAAGACATCTTGGGCTATTTCAGTACCTCTGGTATGCTCCAATATGATCATTTGTGGTTTAACAAAACATTTTAAGGCAGCATTATAAAGAACCACTTTAGGACTTTCCTTGCTGCTATGTGGTGGTTTGGGAGAGATAGTTTAAGCTGTCTGGCATTTTGGTAATTTGAAAAGTCATAATATAAACTTTTGGAATTATTTTTTTTTGCAATAAAATGAACCCCTTTGGGGAAAAAAAAAGAAACTAGACTAAGACATTCTTGTAAGGTTTCCTTCTGGCATCTCTTTCAGATCTTTCTTCTGTTTCTATTTTATCCAATACTGGAACATCAGAGAAATTTTCCTAAATAATTTCCTGTTGCATCATTTCAAAATTTTTTTAATGATTAACTTTCAGGAAGCCTGCCAATTCTCATATCATCTCTCCTCAATTTGTTCTCCACATCAATTGCTTTTCTAATGGGGTGTTTCAGATGTACTTCTATTTTTTCTGGTTTTATTATTTCTTGTTGTTTAGTATTGTCCTTTGTTTTCTCTTCCTCAATCTGGGTTTTCAAGGAGTTAATTTTTTCCTCAATATTTTGTTTCTCTTTTTCTAACTGATTAACTTTCCTTTCATAAATTTCTTGGGTTATTTCAACTTGCATTTCTCCACTCAATAATAATTGAGAGCACTGTTTTTATTTTTTTAATTTTATAGTGTTCTTAGGTTTGTTTGGTTTTTTTGGCCAGGCAAACAGGGTTAAGTGGCTTGCCCAAGGTCACACACCTAGGTAATTATTAAGTGTCTGAGACAGGATTTGAACCCAGGTACTCCTGACTCCAGGGCCGGTGCTTTATCCACTATGCCACCTAGCTGCCCCAATTTTATAGTTTTTAAATTACATGTAAAGATAGTTTTCAACATTCATTTTTGTAAGATTTTTGCATTCCACATTTTTCTCCCTTCCTTCATTTCCCCTCCCCTTGACATAGAGTAATCTGACATAAATTATACATGTGCAACCATCCAACAAACATTTTTAAATAAAAGAAGGATATTATGTATCTTCAGTTTTACAGTATTTCACCTACTCTTATTTCCCTCCACCCACTCTCCACAGAAGGCAGTCTGTTAATCTTTAACTTGTTTCCATGGTATACATTGATCTAAGCTGAATGTGATGAGAGAGAAATCATATCCTTAAGGAAGAAACAAAAAGTATAAGAGATAACAAGATCAGACAATAAGATAGCAGGTTTTTTTCCTAAATTGAAGATAACAGTCCTTGGTCTTTGTTCAAACTCCACGGCTCTTTCTCTGGATACAGATGCTAGCTAGTCTCCATGGCAGACAGCCCCAAATTGTTCCTGATTGTTGCACTGATGGAATGAGCGAGTCCATCAAGGTTGATCATCGCCCCCATGTTGCTGTTAGGGTGTACAGTGTTTTTCTGGTTCTGCTCATCTCACTCAGCATCAGTTCATGCAAATCGTTCCAGGCTCCCCTGAATTCCCATCCCTCCTGGTTTGTAGTAGAACAATAATCTTCCATCACATATTTATATCACAGTTTATTAAGCCATTCCCCAATTGAAGGACATTCACTTAATTTCCAATTCTTTCCCACCACAAACACAGCTACTATAACCATTTTTGTACAAGGGTTCTTTTTATCCTTTCTCATCATCTCTTCAGGTTATAGACCCAGTAGTGGTATTGCTGGATCAAAGGGTATACACATTTTTGTTGCACTTTGGGCTTAATTCCAAACTTCACTCCAACGAAGTTGGATGAGTTCACAGCTTCACCAACAATATATTAGTGTTCCAGATTTCCCACATCCCTTCCTTTCTAGTTATATTGGCCAGTCTGAGAGGTATGAGGTGGTGCTGAGATGCTTTAATTGGCATTTCTCTAATAAGTAGTGATTCAGAGCAATTTTTCCTATGACTATGGATAACTTTGATTTCTTCAACTATAAATTGCCTTTGCATATCTTTTGAGCATTTGTTGGTTGAGGAATGGCTTGGTGTTTTTTGAAAATTTGACACAGTTCTCTGTTTATTTTAGAAATGAGTCCTTTGTCAGAAATAATAGTTGATACAATTGTTTCCTAGTTTACTACATTTTTTTTCGCTAGGCAATGAGGTTAAGTGGCTTGCCCAAGGCCACACAGCCAGGTAATTATAAAGTGTCTGAGACTGGATTTGAACCCAGGTACTCCTGACTCCAGGCCGGTGCTTTATCCACTACACCACCTAGCCACCCCTACTATATTTCTTTTGATCTTGGTTACAATGGTTTTATCTGCACAATTTTTGTTTAATGTAATCAAAAATGTCTAGTTTGTTTTGAATGATATTCTCCATCTCTTCTTTGGTCATAAACTGTTTCACTTTCCATAGATCAGATAGGTAAACTATTCCTTGACCTAGCTTGCTTATAATAATGTTTTTAATGTCTAAATCTTGTATCCATATTGACCTTATCTTGGTATAGGCTGTGAGGTGTTGGGCTAATACAAGTTTTTGCCATACTAACTTCCTGTTTTCTTAACATCTTTTATCAAAGAGAGAGTTTTTATCCCAATAGCTGGACTCTTTGGATTTATCAAACAGCAGATTACTATAATCATTTCCTGCTATTGCGCCTAGTATATTCCACTGATCCACTACTCTATTTCTTGGCCAATACCAGACAGTTTTAATGACTGATGCATTATAATATAATTTTATATCTGGTAAGGCTAAACCACTTTCTTTGGCACTTTTTTTTTCATTGAATCCCTGGAAATTCTTGACTTTTTATTTCTGCATATGAATTTACTTACATTTTTTTCTAGCTCATTAAAGTAATTTTGTGGAGTTTTGATTGGTAGTGCACTAAACAAGTTGTTTAATTTTGGTAGAATTGTCATTTTTTACTATATTAGCTTGACCTATCCATGAGCAGTTGATATTTGTCCCATTGTTTAAATCTCATTTTATTTGTGTGGGAAGTGTTTCATGACTGTTTCCAAAAAGTTTCTGAGTCTGTCTTGGCAGGTAGACTCCCCGGTCTTTTATATTGTCTGAGCTTACTTTTAATTTGCTCTATCTAGCTCTTCCTGCTGCATCTTGCTAGTCATATATAGAAATATGCAACTTTGCTAAAGTTGCTAATTATTTCTAGTAGTTTTTTAGATGACTTTTGGGAATTCTCTAGGTATACCATCATGTAGTCTGCAAAGAGTATTTCATCTCCTTTTTCCATATTCTAATTCCTTCTATTTCTTTTTCTTCTCTTATTGTTGAAGCTGACATTTCTAATACAATATTGAATAGTAGTGGTGACAATGGGCATCCTTGTTTCACCCCTGATCTTATTGGGAATACCTCTGGCCTATCCCCATTGCATATAAAGCTTGTTGAGGGTTTCAGGTAGATACTGCTCATTATTCTAAGGAACAATCCATTTATTCCTACACTCTCTACTGTTTTTAGTGGGAATGATGCTGTATTTTGTCAAAAACTTTTTCAATATATATTGATATAATCATATGATTTCTGAAAGTTTGTTATTGATATAATTAATTGTATTGACAGTTTCCCTTATAGTGAACCAACCCTGCATTCCTGGGATAAATCCTACTTGGTCCTAATCTATTATCCTACTGATAATTTGTTGTCATCATTCTGCTAAGATTTTATTTAAGGTTTTTACATCTATATTTATCAGGGAGATAGGTACTAAATTTTCTTTCCCTGTTTATCTCTTCCTGGTTTACTCATCAGCACCATATTGGTGTCATATAATAACTTAGAGTTCCATCTTCTCCTATTTTTTCCAAAGAATTTCATAGAAAATTGGAAGCAATTGTTCCTTAAATGTTTCATAGAATTCTTTTGTGAATCTATATGGCCCTGGAGATTTTTTCTTAGTTCAATAATGGTTTGTTGGATTTCTTTTTCTTGAGATAGAGTTATTTAGGTATTTAATTTCCCCTTCATTTAACCTGGGCAATTTATATTTTTCTAAATATTCATCCATATCTCTTAGATTATTAAATTTATTGGCATAGAGTTGGAAAATATAGTTCTGAATTATTACTTTAATTTCCTCCTCATCTGTGGTGAGTTCATCTTGTTGATTTATGATACTAGCAATTTGGCTTTATTCGCTCTTTTTTAAAATCAAATTCACCAGAGGTTTATCAATTTTATAGGTTTTTTCATAAAACCAACTCTTGACTTTATTTATTAGTTCAATATTTTTCTTTCTTTTGATTTAATTAATTTCTCCTTTAATTTTTGGAATTTCTAATTTGGTATTTAATTGGAAAACTTTAATTTGTTCTTTCTCTAATTTTTAATTGCATATTTAGTTTATTGTTTTCCTCTTTCTTTAATTTATTCATAGAAGCATTCAAAGATATAGTATATCCTCTGACAACCACCTTGAGTGAATACCATAGGTTTGGGCATGTTGTTTCATTATTGTGATTATCTTGGATGAAATTATTAATTCTTCTTAAAATTTTTTATTTGATCCTCTCCTTCTTTGAAATGAGGTTATTTAGTTTCCAATTAGTTTGGGGTCTACATCTCCTTGGCCTAATATTGCACCTGATTTTTATTTTATTATGATCTGAGAAAGATATATTCACTATTTCAGCCTTTCTGCAATTGATCATTAGATTTTTATGCCCTAGAACATGGTCAATTTTTGTGTAAGTGCTATGTTCTGCAGAAAAAAGTATATTCCTTACTAACCCCATTCAGTTTCCTCCATAGGTCTATCATATCTAGGTTTTCTAACAATCTTTTTACCTCCTTAACTTCTTTCTTGTCTATTTTATTATTAGATTTATCTAAATCTGAGATTGGGAGGTTGAGGTCTCCCACTATTAGAGTTTTGTTGTCTATGTCTCCCTGGAAATTCTTATCCTCCAAGGATTTGGATGCTATACCATTAAGTGCAAACATATACATTGAAATTATTTTCTTATCTATGGCACCTTATAGGAGGATAAAGTTTCCTTCCTTATCTCTTTCAAGTATATCTATTTTTGCTTCTGCTTTGTCTGAGATAAGGAATGCTACCCCGGCTTTTTCATTTCAGCAGAAACAAAATATATTTTGCCCCAACATTTTACCTTTACTCAATATGTATATTTCTGCTTTAAATGGGTTTCTTCTAAGCAGCATATTGTAGGAATCTGGTTTTTTAATCCAATCTGCTATTCACTTATGTTTTAAGGGAGAGTTCATCCTATTCATATTCAAAGTTACAATTACTAACTCTTTAGTGCCCTCCATGCTGTCTTCCCTCTGTTTAAATTTTTCCCTTTTTTTCCTGCTGTTCCCTATTCCCCAGTGGTCTGAATACCACCACCTAAAGTGTGGTTGCCCTCCTATATCCAGCACCCCCCCCATTTCTTTCCCCTTTCCTTTCACCCATTATTCCTTCCCTTCCTTCTGTTAGTTCCCCTTTACCTACCCCTCCCCTTTTCCACTTTTACTACTTGAAAGATAAGATAAGTTTCTTACCTTAACTGAGTATGTGTATATTAACGTTAAGCCAAATCTGATTCAGGTGGTCCTCAGTTCCTCCCTTATACCTCTCTATGGCAATAGGTCATTTGTACCTCTTTATGTAATGTGATTTACCCCCATTTAATCTCCTCCCTCCTCCTGTTTCCTTGCTGTCCCCTTTTTTAAGGAGGCATTGTTTTTAAATCATTCTGTCTGAGTCACAGAAAAGTTATGAGAGTCCTTCACTTCTTGCTAAGTATATTCTCTCCAATAGCGTTACGGTTCTCGAGAGTTATTAGAGTCATTCTCCCAGGTGAGGATATAGCCAGTCTCATCTTATTGGATAGCAGTTTCATTCATAAGTCATCAGTGTCCATCACTTCTAGCTAACTATATTCTCTTTAATAGAGTCACAATTCTGAAGAGTTATGAGAATCTTTCTCCCATGTGGTGATATAGCCAATTTCATGTTATTGGATAGCAATTTTTTCTTTTCTTTGCCCTTTTTCTAAACCTTTTCGTGTGCCTCTTGAGCCTCCTGTTTGATGTCCAAATTTTCTATTTAGCTCTGGTCATTCATCAGGAAATGTTGGGAGTCTCCCATTTCATTAATGCTCATATTTTCCTCTGGAAGAGAAGACTCAGCTTGGCAGATAGTAGATTTTTGGCTGCATTCCAAGCTCACTTGCTGTTCAGAAAATCTCATTCCAGACCCTTCAATCCCTTAATGTTCATGCGGCCCAGTCCTGCATAACCATTACTCTGGCTCCTTGGTATTTAAATTGTTTCTTTCTGGCTGCTTGCAGGATTTTCCCTTTTATCTGATAGTTCTGGAATTTTGCCACAACATTCCTTGATGTTTTCCGTTTAGGATCCCTTTCCAGAGGGGATCTATGTATTCTTTCAATTTCTATTTTTCCTTTGGGTCATATGATATCAGGACAGTTTTCTATCACTAAATCTTGTCATATTAAATCTAGGCTTCTTTTCTCTTCGATGTTTCCAGGAAGAGCAATAGTTCTAGTTTATCTCTTCTAGATCGACTCTTGAGGTCAGTGGTTTTGCCAATGAGGTATTTACGTTTTCTTCTATTTTGGTTTTTATCTTTTGGTTTTGTTTAACAGAATCTTGTTGTCTTATGAAATCATTAGATTCCACAGATTCCATTCTTTTTTTAGAGAAGTATTTTCTTCATTTCCCTTCTGCAACTCCTTTTCCAATGGGTTAGTTATATTTTTGTAGGAGTTTTCCATTGGCCCAAGTATAGTTTTGAAGGAATTATTTTCTTTTTGAATTTGCCCAATTCAGTTTTTATTTGTCCAATTGTATTTTCCAAGGATATGATTTCTCATTGCTAGATGTTAATTTTCTCTTGCAATATGTTGATTTTTTATTGAGTTTCTTTTTCTCCAGGTTTTCTAGTAGATTTTTTAATTCCTTCCTGATTTCTTCATGGATGTCTTTCTGGGCTGGAGACCAATTCACATCTTCCTCAGAAATTCTAGGTCTCTCTGGGTTAGGATCTGTTCCATCTAAGTACTTCTCCATGGGGTGCCCCTCAGTTCATTTTCTAGGATCTTGTGTTGGAGGCTTTCAGAGGTTTGCTTTTGCATATACTAGAGGCCTTGTTCACTTGACTTAGTAACTCCACATGGGCCAATGAGTAGGGGGCGATGGTTCCTTTCTCTGGATGGTTTCAGGACCTCAGCAGCAGTGTATTAGTTGACCTTGAAAAATGGACTGGGCCTTGGAGTAGTGAGTTAATCTCCCTTTCAACTGAGGGATTTCTGTTGCCCACACCTGAGACTGAGGAGGTGGGGGGTCATTATTGTTTGTTCTAGAAATAGTGCTCCACTAAAATTATGGAGCTCACGCCACTGGCTTTGGGTAGATGTCCAGTCATACTTTGCAACTGTGATTATGTAATGATCATCTATACTATCTCCCTTCTCTGTGTCAACTCATTCATAACATGAACACCTAGACACACTGAAATTCTCTTCTTAAATTAACTGGAACTTTTTATTCCAGCTAAATTCAGCCTTTTGTACAGGGTGAAGAAGACATTACAACATGCCTCAGGAAGTTGGAAGAGAACACATGTCAGGCAATGTTCACTTCATCCAGTCATTTTCAAAGGGTCTTTCCCTAATGAGAATGAAGCCAGTAACTGAAATCTGTGGGGAATAATTTAACTCTTCCTTAAGAAAGGTTGGAAAAAGAAACCAGTTAGCTCTCCCTTGCTAAAAAATAGGATGATGGCACTTCAGATTTGATTTTGGGGGGAAAGAGAAATGCATGAAGTCATGGAACCAGGATGGTACTGTCTTCTCTGCATGTACAACTCAATTTGAGCAGGCCGCAAGGTACTACAGGGTTCTCTGAGTTAGTTTTGAATTAACTATATATCACTTGGTCTCCTTTTGGTTAGACTAGGAATGTTTATGAACAGCAAAAGATTCCTTCTATTATAGAATAGAAATGATCTTGACCTTAGTGTCATGGTGAAAGGGCTTTAACTTGAATAGATATTTACTTTGCTGCTTAAGGTCAGAAAATACATTGACATGAAAGTTTATCTTGACACACTTTCTTGTTTTGATACAAACTTGCCTATGTTTCTGTTAACCCATTCATTCAATACTTTTATAAAAATAGTGTCAATGCAGAGTTTCAGTAAGGCCCAGCTTAAAGGGATGAATCACAATAATCAAGTAAATGAAGATAATCTATATGAGTGATTTGCTTGATAGTTGTAGCAACAGTCCCTGAATAAGCATGAGAACAAGGAAGGACATTCAGAATAGGAAAAAATGATGCAGATTGGGAATGGGACAATAAAACTTCAGTTGTTTTGAAATCTGAAAAGAAAATAATAACAATCATGATGGTTCCTCTCCATATCAAGTTACTGGTATCCATCGCATTGTTAAATGGTGAGCTAAGTCAGCGGAAAGTTAACAGGGATAAAGATAAATTCCCATATTTGTGAGAAAATGGTGAAGAAATTACTACCATATCAAGGGAAATAGGTGCTATCAGATATTAAGACCAGTTGAATAAACTAAAGTATTTACCTTGAATTGCAGAAGACATAAGGAGACAGGGTTGTCTATAAAATCCTAGAGACTGTCATCAAATTGCAAAGAAATTACATGTCTTCTGGTTCACTCCATAAGTCAAAGCTAGTAGACATGACTAAAAGTACCAGAGTGTTTTGGAGTTGTAATAAGGGAAAACAAAATATTTTCCAACTCCTGAGTCCTAATGATTAAGACTGATCTATCAGCCAACATACTCTTAATAAGGATAAATTGTAGGTCTGATGCTGTGCTAAATACTAGGGACACATAGCAAGACTAAAGATGTGGGACATTCCTCCCCGAAAGGAGATGGCAATATTTGAGAAACTGTGAGTCGCTACTAATCAGCAAAAATGGACTAAAAGTAGGGAAGCCAATACAAAGGAAAGCAGAGCACTGCATTAACAAAAGATTTGGCTTTCTGAGATACATATATGAGATCAAAATGGTATTAAGTGCATAAAAGCAGACAAAGGTGCTCACCTGCAGCAGGATAGACTGGGTGGCCCGGTGCAGAGGGGAGTGTCTGGGGAAAAGATTAGTCACATAGAGGTGCTGGTGTTGCTTGTGGTGTTGATGCAGAAGCAATATCATGTAGCCACTAGAAAAGACCATTAAGCTCACCAAGAGAGCATCCCGGAGGGAGACTACAACTCCAAAATGGACATCAGCAATATTGGTGTCTTCTAAACTAGAACAGTATCCAAAGTCAGGTAATCTTGAACTATTCCTGGAGGCCTGGAAGTTTTTTAACTTCATAAATACAATGATATTGAGTAGCAAATGGGTGATACAAGAGAGGCAAGAGATGGGCATAATGTACTTTGGAGCTCTGGCCTTCACCTCTGCCCAGCAGGAGCCTCTGGGACAGATGGTGATGGCTTGAAAACCACTCAGGAGGCAGGTGCTGCTGAGGGAAAGCCCCCGAGATACTTTGTGAATGTAGAAGAGGATTATACAGCCATTGTCATTGAAGAAATTCTTCAAGCCCAAAGCTGCCATTGCCTGAGGGAGGCCATTGGAGAGAAGCAACAAGGAGTTGAAGCAAGCCAGCTCGGCAAAAATGGTGTCTATGGGTCTCAGTCTATGTCCAGTAAGGAGCATAACGATGAAGAGACAAATTAGGAAGGCGTTCCCCAGAACCCCTACTGTAGTCTGAGAGGAGAAGACAATACCCAGTATGATGTCATTTGCCTTCATAGACTTAAGAGTTATGGTATGGATAACTTTATGTGCCTGTAAGGAAATTTATTCAGTTTACAACTTTCAAAAAGATTTTGACATCACTATAATACAGTCAATTTATCTTATAAATAGATCTGTGTTGGACCCAAAGAAATTGAAGATAATTTTCCCCCAACACCAACCCCCAAAACACATTTTGGCCACAGTTTGACCTGGTGTCTTTGACAGGAATCTCTGTCTGTGACTCAATTACATCTCTGGTTCTTGCTTACAGAGATTTCACAAGGTTCCTCAAGTCAATCCCAGATGAAGATCACTGGACCCTATCCTCACCCTTGAACCTTCCTAATATATTCTGCATTATAAGAGATCTGTCTGTCTCTAGTGCTCTGGGGAACATTCCTGGCTCAAACAACACTTCAATCATCTTACCTTTTCTCCAGTCTGTCCCAGTCTATCCTGTTGCTGCCTTTTGTCTCAGTATTACCTGTCATGAGGTTGGACACCCAAAAAAGATATCAATCAAATTCAAATTACTTTTCTCATCTATTAGACCTCCATTACTCTTCCATCTTCCAGGCATGGATAATATGATTGTATTCTATCTCAACTCATATCCTCAGAGCAGGGGCCATTAATATCATTCTGGATATTCTCTAATCAATCCTAATTTTCTTGAACAATTGGTAGACTCACTTCCCATGATCTACTCCTTTACTTCAGCTCAGCTACAAATAGAAATGCTAATGATTGAGAGATATCAACAGTCACAACAGTTCATGATCTTTAAAATTCCTTAACCATCACACAATATTGCCATTACCATCTGGTTCTCACTTTATTTTGCATCAGTATTTTGCTTTGCATTTCAGTCTTTTCAGGTGCTTCCCAGAGTGTAGGTCAGGAAACTGCCCCTGATGTCAGGAACCATGGCTCACAGGCGTCCTGGGGATGCCTCTGGGAGGCTGAAGTTCCTTCACTCTGATGCGCTGCCCATCTAACCCCATGGAGCTGAACTTTGCTTCTATTTTCAAAGTTACTTTGGTTTGGAAAATTGCCTCACTGGATCCCTCTGTGGGTTCTGTCTCTCAAAAATGTAGTTAGAGTCCTTATTTTATAAGTTTTGAGAGAGAGCACCTAAGAGATTCTCTTCACCTGTTGCCATCTTGGTTCCGCCCCAGCTTATTCACTTCTAACCAAATATACTCATAAGAGCCTTTAGAAAGAAAGTGAGATTCTTCAGCAATTGAATTATATATTTTGGATGAATTCAGCAGATTAACATTGTTCTTATTCTGCCATGGAAATGGCAATAAATTCGGATCAAAAATAGCAAAATCTTTTCTACTGACAGTAATTTAGATGCTTTTAGATAATGACAAAATGTTTCAAAGTTACTCAATTTTTACTTTTTTACCTTGAGAAATACAAACTGTTCTATTTGAGCATAAATGTAAGCAAGACCTAATAACATGATTGATCTAACTTAGGAAAACTAAACTCCAACAGCAACGTTCAAGATCTCATTTCATTTCAGTAGTTTGGATCAAAAGGGAATTCCAAGTTGTTTTTGTGTAACAATCTCTGACAAACTATTATCAATAATTAACTTCTTCTGAGGCCTTCTTCCCCTTCGGTCTCTCTCTCTCTCTCTCTCTCTCTCTCTCTCTCTCTCTCTCTCTCTCTCTCTCACATATATATATATATGTATATATATATATATATATATATACATATATATATATATATGATCTTTCTATCCTATGTATCCATCCATCTATCCATCCATCTCTCTCTGTCTTTCTGTCTGTCTGTCTGTCTGTCTATCTATCTATCTATCTTTCTATCTATCTCCAGAACAAAATTCTGCATCAAAATAGCAAAATCTAACAATGGAAATCTTCAAATATATGGGGTCCACAAGAACTCATTAATTATATAAGTTGGACAAAATGGCTGTTTATATGAGATTATTGTACTGAATTTGCTTAGAGGTTAAAAATTATAATCATATAACAAAACATAAAATGTCATTCTTATTCAGCATTAAAGAAAAAACAAATCCTTATAATTTCAACTAATCGAGTCCAAATTGAGGTAAAGTATTTTTAACATGCATTTTTGTAAAAACAAAATACAAAGACTCAATAGAGAAAATTCTGGATTTTTTTCAGTTTTGGAAATGATTTTTCTTTCATTAGTTTTTATAATAAATATTTTCTTTATTTTCCAAACTACATCCAATTGTAGTTTTTACCAATTATTTTCTTTGCGAGGCTTTGAGTTCTTCCTCCCACCCTTCCCCTTCAACTTACCCCTGACAGAAAACAATCCAATAGAGGATATACATTTATAACCAAGGTAAAGATAGATCAAAATTGAATGTGTAACACAGAAAATTCTTCGTAAGAATTTTCAATGGAATGTTTATTAAAAATTCCATTTTAGGTTGACTTGATTTTCTGTGTACTTCAATTAATAATCTTAAGAACTTTATAAACCACACCCCAAATAAAATTAAATAAGTTTTCTTTTGAGTAACAATATAGATGATAGAATTAGTGGCTATTTTTCCAAACCAGGTAATGATTGTTCTTTTTAGTTTTGTTTTTATAATTTTTGAGGGGGGGTTTTTGGCAAGGCAATGGGGTTAAGTGACTTGCCCAAGGTCACACAGCTAGGTAATTATTAAATGTCTGAGGGCAGATTTGAACTCAGGTCTTCCTGGCTGGGCTGGTGCTCTACCTAGTTGCTCTGATTTTTCCTTTTTTTAATAGATAAAAGTGGTGCATGCATTTCCAATTGAGGAAAAAAACCTGGGACATGATTATTAAATATATAAAGAGATAAAGTCATTTATATCCACAAAAGATTTCCCAAACATGCAAAATGTCGCTATTGACAACTTAGGGCCAGAAAGAGTTATCATTTTAGTTGCAATGAGCAATAAATAAAAAAAAAGATAAGAATTGATTTTCTTAACTTTCCTTAATTAATTAATTCTGTTATCAACAATACAATTTTATTCTCTCAATGTTTATTTTATAGGAGAAATTTATTCCCATTAATACTTATAGTTGATTCAATCATTTACCAATATTAGAACATTTAGGATTTAATATTAGAACAATTGAATCATGATTATGCATTTTAACATTTAAAAAATGTCTTAATTTACTTTAATCCATGTTTTTAGAATAAATGCACAGAATATCAGCCCATATAATATAGTTATCTAAAAGAGACAGTATGGCTTCATATATTTCTTAAATTAAGTAGAACTGTTCATTTTCCTTTCAGAACTAAATTTATTTCCTCTGGTCTGATTGCATGAGGGAAACAAAGGAATTGATTTGAAGCAAGCAAAGTCTGGCTCTTTCCGAAAACTTCCTTACAGATATTTATGTTGAACTTTTCTCCCCATTTAAACCTGATTTACTAACTGATTCTTTTATTTTTTTAGATTTTTCAAGGCAATGGGGTTAAGTGACTTGCTCAAGGCCACACAAGCTAGGTAATAGTTAAGTGTCTGAGGTCAGATTTGAATGCAGGTACTCCTGACTCCAAGGCTGGTGCTCTATCCACTGCACCACCCAGCTTCCCCATATTAACTGATTTCTGAAAGGAAAACACATCCTTGTATTTTCTCAGAAAGCTGAAATCTCCCCACTTTTTTTAAAAATGTTCTGGCATGAAGTTTGTACCTGAAATCTTTAAAATGAGGAAATCATTTATGTGATTTAATCTCCTACTGCTTATTAATTATCAATTTTAAATCAATTCAGAGCAAAAATCAAACCAATAAAAAGAATAATTTAGATTTTAGAACTTCCATTTCATTTAACCTAGAACTAGACAATGAACTCAACAGGTAATGAATGAATCTCATTATTTAGCTATTTATTGACTTTAAGAAATGATAAGCTTTGGTTTGATTACTCCTTGGGAGTTCCTCTACTTGGTGTTGTGGTTATTTTCTGATGTTAGGATTTTAATGTAGCCCAAATGTGAGTACATATTGAACTATTTCACATTTGGGTTCTATACTCTCAGAAAGATTTCTTAATATAAATTTGATATATAGTTATTTTTATATGTATGTATATATATATTATCTTAAAAATCAAATCCCAAAATAGTTCATAATGTTATTCAAATTGTCAAATTCTGATAAAATATTCATAAAAGTAGCAACATCACAATTTCAAGTTACTTCTGCTCTTATATAGTGAGGACCAAGACATTTTCCATGATTTAAAATACAATTTTTTTAAGTGGCTAAAAGTCTCATGTATAATTGGCATCAAAATTCCAAATTTGTGTAACTATTAAAATACCCAAGGGGCAGGAAAGTTGCACAGTGGATAGAGCACTGGTCCTGGAGTCAGGAGGACCTGAGTTCAAATACGGCATCAGACACTGAATAATTGCCTAGCTGTGTGACCCTTGGGCAAGTCACTTAACCCCATTGCCTTCTTTAAAAAAATACCCAGTAAAAAACTGAAAGGCCTCTCTATTCTTTTGAGTCCCATTTTCTTAAAATAAACTTCAGTGTTCAAACAAGCAGCTAACCTGTGCTAACTTCTTTTAGATTTCAGAGAGACAGAGGTGAGGCAGTGAGGAGTACAACCTCCAATGTGAATGAGGTAGGATAAGAGGAGTCACACAATTGGACTTTGAGAGTACATTTTACAAAATCATTAGACTTTGATCCAATTAAGCATTAAGAATAGGGAAAACAGACTGTCTTCTCTCAAAATTGCAGTTTGGAAATTAAGATACTCTAGATTATGCCAAAACTGCAATGTGAATAGAAAAATTTCACTTATTCCCCATTTTATAACTTAAAAAAAAAACAACCATGCAGAGAAATGATAAAGAACTAGAAACCACTTCCCAGGCTGGGGAGGGAAAATTAAAGAAGAGATTAGGCCAAATCAGGATAGAGAAAATACAATAGACAACCAATCAAGGCAGAGAGAAAAACAAAAAAGTTAGGTAGAAACAGATTTTCAAGTGAGCAAAGAGAATTAAAAAAAACTTCACCATTCACTAGCCAGAAAGGGAGAAAAGTGTGGGGATCTTGGGAGTCTTGGGAATTAAATGCATTGTATTGTCTTATGTGAAAAGGGAGGGGATATAACGGCTAGAGAGAGCCCAAAGAAAGGAATTTCATCTCTATACTCTGTCATTCTAAATTCTAGTACCAGTTACTAAAAGAAACACCAGAATTAAGAAAAGCAACCAGTAAAGACAGATGTCTGAACAAAAATACATACACAAACAAAAGGGAGGCAATGGAAAGTATCACAGATCAGGTGCCAGAGGAACAACCCCCAAGCAATAAAACATAAACAGAGCACACCTAAAAGTATCAGATGGAGGCAGAGGCCACAATGGTGTTTAGAGGCCCAAGAGAAAATTCCTACCAACAGAGGAGAGAAGAATTCACATTAAAAAAATCAGGTAAATTCCAAAGAACATTTCAACCTGTACTGAAAACAAAAGTTCAAAACTAGAACAATTAAGTTGAAAAAGTGGTGGACTCACCTCATTCCAAAATCAGCTGTTTGGGGATCCAATTATGGAGCCTCATGAAAAGGAAGTGTCCCCTCTTTCTAAGTTGAAATTTTCTAATCCACAACTAAAATATGGATCAAAATAAAGCAGAGATTTGAAATGTTTCAGACTCTTTCCTCCCAAAGTTATGCTTTTCTTCAGGAAATAATTTACTTGATGGGCCGTTTGGGTAACAGGTTTGAGAGTAGGAGCACCTGTCTCTCCAAAACTTTCCATCTTTATCTGAATATCACAGCACAAATAAATTATAAACCTTAAAATGTTGGGTTAAAACAAAATGTATGAGAAATAAAAGTTAGACGTAAAATCCATTCTCTAAGATTTACCCTGAAACATCACGGTGGATGGCATCTATCCAAGATGGTTCCCCAAACAGCCAAAGAAAGAGAGTATTTATCTATTGACAAAAGATAAGGGAAATCATTAGACCAAATTGGAGTCCTGTCTATGAGTTTGCCCAATATTAAGTTGAACAATTGCTCCTCAAAGAATGCCGCAATTATACAATGCTATCTGATGAATTGCTATGTCTTCCTGAATTTGAAGCATCAATATGGCAGGTCCAATTTTTAAAAAATTTTTAACTTTTCTAATAATCATTTATCTTCCTGAGTTTCTACTTAATATAGAGAGAGATAATTTTATATTTCTAAAAGCAGAAAGACATCAGATTTTCCCCACAGGAATATAGGTTTGAAATGCTGATTAGATTTTCTCAGTCCTCACAATAATCCTGAGAGATAGATTCTAAAATTATTCTCATTTTACAGATGAAGGAACTAAAGCAAAGAGGTATCAAGTGACTTGTCCAGGGTCAAACACCTCGGATCTGAAACCAGATGAGAACTCAGATCACCCTGATCCAGGCTCAATATGTTACCCACTGAACCACATCATTCTACCTGCATGCATGGACTCTTGCTCTCTAGATAGCTGCTCTCTGTTGGTGACTCTGGATAGGATCACATTTGATGGGGTTCACCCTTTCTCTTTACTTGTAATTCAACTTACTCTCCAGAGTCCTCTATTTCTTCCCCATTAACGTTACTCCTGTTCCCCCCTGCCCCCTACTTTGGTTTTCAAATACCTCTTACAAGGAACCTAATAGATCTTCCTCTGTCAAAATATGAGCTCTGTGAAAGTAGGGATCCTCTTGTATTCTTGTATTTCATCAATAGCACTTTGTACAGAGGTGAGGAATAGTGCATATAACAAATGTGCTCATTCTCCATCTCTATTTCTCACTTTTTGTGTCTAGCTCTGGTCCATCTCTTTCTCTATCTCATTTCTCTATATCTGTCTCTGTCTTGGTCTCTTGTGTCTCTGTCTCTGTCCTCCTTATTCTTTTTTTCTTCCTTACATACATAGACCCATCTCAAATTTGAGCTTGTCCCTCAGTCTTTATGGAGCAATGAAAGCAAAGCAAAATTCCAGGCTGCCTAAAGAAACTGGCATAAGATCCCTGGATTGTCTCCAAGATATAGCCAGATTCTGCTCTCAAGTTTGGTCTCTAGGAAGCCATTCAATTCCAAGAAGCTTCCTCCCTTCCCTGGGAAGGATCTATCACATCTCAAGGGCAGTATATCCCCTTCCCTGGGTCCCAGAGAAGAATGGAAGTTCCAAACTGTGGGAGCAGCCAATTGTGTGGTTGTCATGCGGCCAAGGCATCAGTAGTCAAGGACCAAGGCTGAGGGTCAGCACTTCTGCCTAGTCCAGATCAGAAGAGATACTTTGCCAAGTAACACAGTAGGGACAGATAGGATATGCCAAAGAATTGCCAAGAAAGTCAAGATGGTCTTACCTGAATTGAGACCAGAGGGCACAGGGAGGGAACATCATAGAGAGACTTGTGGCAGGGAGTGGAGAAACATAAAACATATATGAACCAGACAATTCTTAGGGGATAGCAAAGAAAGGAATCTTTAGATCAGAGCCTCTTCCTATGGAATCTAAGGTTCTAGATAATTTCACAGACCTTGGCTGAGAAAAAAAATCAAACCTTATTTTGATTAACCTTAAAAAATAACCATCATTTCCTTCCATTATGAACAAAGACACCAAAACATTATTCTGAACAGCTAAACACTTCCCACCCTCCAATAGGGAACCATGGTACATGAAAAAAAGTTGAGAGCCCAGGATATGACAGAATATAGAATATTTAAAGGAAAATACAAAAAAATATTATCTGAAAAAAGGCAGATGGATAAATCGTCTGAAACCGTTGCTACAAATGTCAGTGTTCTAACTAGCTGCTGATTTCATCAGTATAGAAGTTCCCTTAGGAAACCACGCAGAGTGAGGGTGATAGGGCAGAGGAAAAAATTCAGTGACTAGAGTGATGTGACCAAACACCTCTAAAAGTGACAGACACAGTCTGAATGAAAAGGGGAGGGTTTCGTGGGAGATCCCCCAACAGCAGGAGCTGCATCTTATTTATCAAGCAATGCAAAGTAAAATGTGTCGATGAAAAGAGAAAAACAGGGGAAGTACATCATGCACAAAGTGCCACAGAGAGCAGAACAATAGAATTATCAGATATGAATTGTCCTGAATGTTATAACACCCAAATCTATCTCAGAAATAGGTGATAATAAGACTTAAATAGAGAGCCAGAAAGATCTCAGTTACCTGATTTAGGTCTAGGCTGAGTCCAAAGGAAACAAAGGAGTTCTATATAAGGATTCTGCTTTTCTTGGATTCTGGAATAAAATTCCAGGTTGATTCTAGAGCTTTTTTACACAGCTAGTTCCCTGCCCACCATTTCCTCAATAAACATCTGACTTGAACCATTGCTTATCTTCCTCCAGTCTCTGGAGCACACCCTCTCCTCTGAGAAGACAGTTTTGTCTGAGGCTGATACCTGAAGGGCTACTTACCAATCTGGCTTCTCAGCTTGCTCTCCTGGACTTGACTGAGGCCCTCTGAGTGAGAACATATGTGTAGTCAATGAGGGTCCTACATATAGAGAAATGAGTCCTGGAAATGACTGGTCCCAGAGCTGAAATGATCATATCACCTGCAGATGACATGGACACTGTCAGCAAGGGGAATTGAAGATGTCCCAGAAAAAGTGAACTTTTGTCCCAAGTGAAAAGCCATTTTCTTTGCAATTACTGCTCATTAATGAAGACAGACAAACAAGCGGGCATATGTCCCTGGGCTCCAGGGAAGATATCTCAGAAGGAGGGAGGAAACAAACAGTGATTCATCCTTAGGAGGCAAAACCCCCTTAGTGTGTGTCCATCTCTTAGATGAGACTTTCTACATTTCTTCTTAATCCTCTAAGACATAGACACCTTCCTCATCTTCCATGTTGGAAATACTTGCAGTGTGATCCAGGCTCCCAAGTAAGTCTGTAACTGGATGGCCAGATAGAACTAGAAAAGTTCATTTGTGCTGGGAAGGCAGTTTGGTGATGGCTTCTAGCATGGCATTGTTCCTTGGCACCCCTGGTAACAAAGACAAAGCAAAGCAGAACCAAAACCTGTTACAAACTCTTCATCAGTTTTTAATCATTTTGATTCCCAAGCGCCAAAATACCACCAAAATGAACATTCCTTTGTACAAATTACAGTAGAAAAAATCCTATAAAGAACTGTATATCTATTCAATTCAGTTCTTTTTAATGAAATATGTTCTACACAGTAGGTTCAAACTGCCTTTTTAATTTTTTAAAGAACTGTTAAATTTTCATTTATGGATTAAAATGAGCATTTCCACACCATAGTATAATTTCAAAAAAATGTGCATGAAGCTGCAAATCTATTGTGTACAATTTGCTATTGCTTTTAAATTTATAATAAAAATTTTGAATCAATTTCTCTTTCCCTTTTCACTTCCCTTACCCTGCTTTCTATTAGAGATGATTCCTATTAGACACAAATAACCATATACATTTATCTTTATCTGTGCTTATTTAAATATGGATATATGTCAAAATATTCTAGACAAACTTCTCTTTATCATGTTTTGCTGTGGATGCAGAGAACTTCTTTCTTCACTCAAAGCCCGTCCAAAAACAATATTGCTGTTACTATATACAATGCTTTTCTGGTTCGACTCATGTCATTCTTCACCATTTCCTATAAGTTTTTCTCTCTCTTTCTAATAAATATTCCATTCATATTCAAAGTTATAGTTACTATTTGAGAGTTTCCTTCAACCTTCTTTTTACTCACTACTTTCAGCCTCTGTTTATCCTAAACCTCTTATTTTTCCATCCCACTTTCCCACTCCCTATCTCATCCAGTCCTCTTACATCCCCCTCTCATACTCTCCCACCCCCAACCCAATCCATACACCCTTCTAAAAGTCCCTCCTGCATCCTCTCACTCTATTCTCCCAAGTCCCAATCTACCATTCCTGGAAAAGTACCTTTCCCACCATGGTCCTCTTTATTCTCCTCTCTCTCTCTCTCTCTCTCTCTCTACAGAAAGCTTCTATACCACTTCACATGTACATATCATTTCCTTGAAATCTATCCAATGTATTTTGGAGTATAGGGTGTGTGTATAGGTGTGTTAGATGTGTTAGTTTTCTCATTCCCCAATGGAGAGAAGCCAGGGTGGGTCCTTACTCCCATGGTTTGTGAGCATGATGTTTTCAGTCTTGTTCACAGACACATTCACTGAAGACAACCATGGTGTTAAGCTATCGCAGTGAATTCAAAGGCTCCATGTTAAGAAGAGAGTAGAGAGAGTGTTGGTGTAGGCTTTTATATAGTGATACAGGGACACTCTCAAGGTCTCTCTTAAGATTTTTGGACCAGGTTAGACCAGGCAGCATGGTATTCCCTCCTCAGAGAAGGTCCTGTGCTCTGTGAGCAAAGCAGAAGTGAAATAACTCAAAGAAAATGGGAGATGCACAAGTTTAGAAAATCCATCCTGAATTATTTGTGACTGCCCTGCAGTGGAGCCTTCACATCTCCTATTGGTCTGATCAGACACAATTGGACACCTTGCAAGACTTTAATATAGTGATTTCATTTTGTTTCTCTTTGAGAACCAAGGACAGCCACCAAGCAACCAACCCACCATATAAAATCCTCTATTCAGATTTAAAAACACTTCATAAATGAGGGCTGTCCTTTTCTAATTTTGTCCTATCTCATTCCACCCCAAGAATTCATTAAAAGAGTATTGCTTGAATGGCAAGGTCAAAGGTATGAACATCCTGATGTAACTGAAGTGGGATAAAAACATAGGGTAGTCAATAACCCTTTATTAAGCATTTACTGTATTACAGCTACTATGAGGAATATTGGGAAAGTCGTGAGAGAAAAGAAAGTTGATGAAATGTGGGGTTGGAGTGTTTGAGAGAATATCCATCACTTGAATTCTGCTTGAATGAAATCAGGAGTTCAGAAAGAGAGAAGAAGAAAATGAGAAAAAATAAGACAATGTTATAAAAATTAGGAACAATATTGTTTTAACAACAATGTGTTGTGAATAAGGCCTTTTGCCCATTTTAAATACCCAAATTAAGTATATAGGTCATAAAGAGAAAGGCACTATCTGTAAAGGAGGAAATGGTGAGATGGCAAGATGGAGAGATTGAGTCCAGTCAAAATATTTAGAGTTCATCATTTTTGTCCTTCTGAGATGACGTCTTCTGTTCAATTCCAGGTGTCCCAACTAAAGCAAAGGGAAATGGAAAAGCAACCTCAATGAATTGATTACCTGACTCAGTCTTTCTGTTTCCTGACCTTTCCTCTCATGCTAGGGGACAATCCCACAGTTCCTCAGCTGTTTACAATTACTGAAACTTGTTGACTTTTGCTTATCCCTCAACCATACATCAACATGGACATTCAGTTAATTTTCTGCTCACCCACAAGAGGACCACTTCCATATTAATGAAGTCTGGAATCCTCTTATCTGATTAGAATCTATTGACTTTCCACCTTTCCTTCTGCCTCACACCCCAAACCCTACTCTTCCTCTTCACTGTGACCATTCATCCCTGAACCAACTAGTTCTTTTCCAGAATGTCAATACTGCTCTAGCTACAATCTCCTCTCTTTCCCATCTTGACCCCATGGATGAACCCTTTCAATTTTCCCATTTCCTGTTGAGTCCCTTGATCCCTTGTCATGTGGAAGAGCTTTACTACCAGACTTTATCCTTGGATGACTCCCAATATTTCCCACCTTCATTTCTCTAAATGTGATGCTGAAAGAAGCTAGAGAAAGACACAAAACCATCTGACATGAACCTTGCAAATTTGTGATACATAACCCCTTCAGGATCCTCATAGCAGCAGTATAAGCCTATGCAACAGCTGGTTTGAAAGGGAAAATGTTTCTATTATTTAATATTTTTATGCTCACAATGTTTCTTGTATTGTGATAGAGTATGTGGTTATACTATTTAGAAAAAGGGAGGCAGTGCTTTAAAGCCAAAAATAATTATAATTATAATATATAGAATATAATATAGAATATATATAATTATTATAATAATTATAATACCCATTTTCTGTTTTGAGAAAAGTACAAAAGAGTCTCTAAATTCTTCATATCTGCAAAATTCTTTGGGTCTTAGCATACAGATCCTTTGGGATTTTCTTTTGATAAGGTCATAGGTTTTTATCAATCTTGGAAAGAAATTGCCTAAAGATAGTAATGAAAGATTTAGTAAAATTAGACAAGCCCCAACAGAATATCATGCCTGAGAGTTATAGATAGGAGCCAACTTGGTGAAAATCAGTTGAAAGAAGCCTGAATGAATAGGAGAGGAGTTGGTGATCCTATGGATGAATGTCTATTTGTTCCTTTGTTGAGTAGCTGGTGACATGGTGGGGTGAGAGGTTGAGGAAGATGACAAGTAGGGGAAGAAATGATTTGAGGTAGGGTGGGGACTTGAGGCAGCTGCTTTAGTAATGCACATAAAATCAATCCATATGTGGATATCTAATAAAAAGGTGATAGAATAACTTTAATACACTTATTAATTAAGTAGTCCTGTTTCATTTCCTTTCAGGAATAAATTTTGAATTAAATCAAACCAAATCTGGATTTACAGGTACTTAACTCCTGATCTGTGTTTTCTTTCTCTCTCTCTCTCTTTCTCAGCTAGTGCCACTGGCCCAGTGGCACTGGAAAACCATGGATCTCTAAGTGATGTAGCCATACTAAGCCAACCCTTATGACTGTCTCTCTTTTCCCTCTCATCCTCAGCTCAGCCATTTGGCTATTTTTCTTTTAACTTTCTTTTTCCTCAGGTACCTGGTCTGGTACTTTCTTTTTCACTCCTGTCCTCAAGGTGCTTGCTATTCCTCTAAGAGTCGAAAAAGCTTTAATTATAACTTTGCAGAGTTGTAAAAATAAAACCTAAACTTTCAACTCCACAATAAAAATGTGAATTCTTTCATTTGTGAAAACCCTCAAGTCTTAATTGGTGACACCTATACTCTGGGCAACAGTATCTTTCCATCACAATCAAATGCCACAACTTGTTTAGTCATTTCCCAGTTGATGGATATGTCACAAATTTCCAGTTCGTTTTTGTCAAAATGAGCTGCTAAATATATTTTCCTACAAAGAGTCCTTTCTCCCTATTAACCTTTAGAAATATATCCAACAATGGCATAACTGGGCCAAAGAGTGTGGGTAGGTAAATAACTTGTGGACCGAGTCTTGTTTGCTCTACAAAATGGTTGGACCAGTTCACAATTCCATCAATAATGAATTAATGTTGCAGGTTTGCCATATTCCCTGCAACATTTGTTACTGTCCCCTTTTATTATTTTCACCAATCTGAGAAATATAAAATGATACCTTAAGGTTGTTATAACTTGTATTTCTGTCATCAATAATTTAGAGCATTTTTACATATAACTAAAATGTCTTGTTTTCTTCAGAAAATTGCCTGTTTAAGTCCTTTGTCCATTTACCAATTGGGGAATGATATTCTTAATGGAAGAGTTTTGGATAGAACTTCGAAGAAGTCCTTTATCTATTTGGCATAGCAGGCCATTAGCTGAGAAAATATCTACTAAAATGTTTTCCCAGTTTTCTGTTTTCCTTCTGATTTTGGTTATGTTGGGGGGTTTTTGTCCAAAATATTTTAAAATTTAATACACTTGAAATTTATCCATTTCATACCTCATGATCCTCTCTGTCCTGTCTATTCATAAAGCATTTACTTTTCCATAAGTCTCATACAGAATATGATTCATGTTCTTTTATTACCTTTAGATGTCTTCTTCGACATCTTGGTCATAGCTCTATTTTGATCTCATCTTATTAACTGATATAAGAGATGGTTTATGCCCAATTTCTGCCAGATAATTTTCCATCTTTTTAACAATTTTTCTAAATAATGAATTCTTTCCACAAAAGCATAGGTATTTACATATATTTTTCAAATATAAAATCATTATAATACTTTGTTATAATATAATTTTCCTGCTGTCCTGATCTGCATTTCTATCTCTTGGCAGTAGTAGATAGATTTTTATTATAATAATTACATTGTTTTTAAGTTTTTATTTATTTTAATTTTAATCCGTGTAATAAAACAAGCTTTACTATGAAATGGAATTATAGAGTAAATTTGAATTTACATGAAAAAACAAATCAATGGGGCATCTAGGTGGTGCAATGGATAGAGCACCGGCTCTGCAGTCAAGAGGACCTGAGTTCAAATGTGACCTCAGACACTTAATAATTACTTAGCTGTGTGACCTTGGCAAGTCACTCAACCCCATTGCCTCGCAAAAGAAAAATATGTAGAATATGCTAGGCAATAAGGTTGAATAACTTACCCAAGGTCACACTGCTATGTGCCTATTCATCCTAATGTGGCATTCTGGGGATAAAAGAGAATTTAATGTCTTTCAGATGAAATCTCTCTTCAACTCCAGGGCCAGTGCTCTATCCACTGTGCCACCTAACTACCTCCCCTCCACAGAAGTTGATTCTATGAGTGATTGAGTACAGTTCCCATTCTCTCTTGGTGAATTGGATTAGTAGCTTCAATCAAAAACAGCTATTTATTATTATCACTGGTCCCAGAGTGAGTGAGAGCTGAGTTCAAATGATGTCTCAGAACCCAGAAAAAACATAAACACTGCCTCTCTCAGTTTACTTATCTGCAAAATGTGGACAATAATAACATCCATCACTCTGCAAATCCTAAAATAAAATGGAAATGTTTGAATTTTCACTGGATGTGATTCATCATTTGAGAATGTTACCCCAAATCTGAGGGTATTATTGAGATGCCAATAGCTTTTTCTTCTCTTTCAATGAATCATAGCAGCTGGTGGTTGACATCCCATGCTTGCCTCCACAAGTGTTTGGGGCTAGGTTCTCTCACTTGGTTGGAGAGACATTTGTGTCTTAACAGTGACATAGCTCAGACTATTAACCTACAATTTCTTGCTACTCCTACTCATTAAATTGGAACTTATGGAATAACATTATTTTAGAAAAAACATTTAATCAGTGTTATCATGTGCTTAAGGATATTAGTTTCAACTTCATTTGAATTAGTTTCAAATCATATGAATACTAAAATGACAATGTTTCTCAATCAGTCAATAAACATTCGTTATCTGTTTTGTGCCACTCAGGATGTTAAGGATAAGTGATAGAAAAAGAGGCTAAAAACAGTCCCTGCCCTCAAGGAGCTCACATTCTAACTAGGGGATTCAGTCCCCACTTCAAGTCCATAATCAGGGAAACCACATTACCCTTTGGATTGGTAGCCATGTCCTCATCCCCCAAGCCATCACCTGTTTCAAGGCCTGGGTCCATGGCCAGAAAGAATAATTAATTTTTTCTTCATAAATATTATATATTATATTATAAAATATTATATAAAAATTTCCTTGTAAATGAGAACAGAGAGATATGTAGATTACTCAAAGATAGTGTGAGGAGCATTTTAGCAATTTGGACTTGTCTCTTGGTTATAATTGCACAAGGCAGAATGTCAACAGGATACTACTTCTGGGGATTCAGACCTTACTCCTTGGCAAGGAATGAATTTTCAGAATGGTAACTGGTACTATTCCCCCTTTCTGAAACACTGTAAGAGGGTGGTCCTTGTTTCTAGTGGAACTAGGAAGATTGGTGTTGAATACCTGCAATCCAAGAAAACAAGCTAGGACTTTTGGGTAAAAACATTACCAAGGCGATCTGGTAGAGTTTCCATTACATTTGAACTTAAGGTCATCAATCTGGGAGTTCTGTTGGATGTCTGCTTTCAAATTCTGACAAACTCTTGGAGCCTCAAAACACTTCCTTGCTCAATTCTTTTAACAAATTTTTAATTGCTTTGATATTCATGAACTGATTTTTAACTATTTGGGGAACTGCTTTTACCTATTTGTATTAAATAGATAATTAATTTGAACTTTGAGTTCACAAAGAGTCTATGAATGACCCTGCACAAGTGATAGTGAACCAAGTGATTGAGAGATCTGAATCCTGGCACGTCTTCCAGAAGGCTGAGCAGCAAGTTGCAAGGATGACCCATGAGAAAGCCTTGAGGAACTCAGCAATTACATTTTTTTTGAACAAATTTTTGAGTGGTTGTACAAGGTTTGCCTGAGGGGCTGGGCTCTGGAGAGAAGCCAATTGGCAATATAAAGCCTTTCCGATGTTGAGGTCAGGATCAATCTTGTTTTTCCCCTGGTGTTTCTAATCATTCTTGGTTAGGTAGCTTTGTATCTATTGGATAGAAGATACCCACTGCTAAGATAAATAATCAGATCAATGCTATCACAAAGTTTTCAGAAAATTGGGCTTACATTCTTTATTAATCTGGACATGGAGGTCATGATGCAATGAATGATGTGTTAGGTAGAAGACCATGTGATCCTCTTAAAGAAAAATGATGCAGCCATTTCTGACCATTGAGACGGTCATGCCCACCTTTGAAGCATTACATAGTATTCCCCAACTTTTCTTAGCCTTCCTCAGACAAGCAAATTGATTGTATTGACCTTCTTTTTTTGCTTTTTTGCAAGGCAATGGTGTTAAGTGACTTTTCCAGGGTCACACAACTAGCAGATTAAATGTCTGAGGCCAAATTTGAACTCGGGTCCTCCTGACACCAGGGCTGGGGCTCTATCCACTGTGCCACCTAGATGCCTCAGTCTCAGTTCTCATCTTACAAATAAGGGCACTCTCTTGGGATCTCAGATTATTGGATGAGCAAGAGCTCTACACAATACATCTTTCTTCATTGAGAGGCTCAATGATTCTGTTGAAGGAAAAGATTTTCTTTCAAAGAAAGTTCATGATTGTGCCGATCTTCAGGTTCTTGAAACTCACATTGGCTCAATGCCCTCCTACTCTTTCCATGTTTTATGCTTTACTTAGGGTGTTCCAAAAGTCATAATACAATTTTAACACTTCTTGAAGAGAAGAGTGAACACATCTGAAAGGGACTGAAGGAATTGTGCTCAGGGCAGGTTACAAGAAAGTTCCTTGAGAGACCTGTTGCTTTTCCCTGCCTAAAGGTTATAAGGGCACAGTCAAGATGGCAGAGAAAAGGCAAGGTTTCTCCTGAGTTCTCTCAAATCCCCCTCCAAACAACTTTGCAGCAATGCCTCAAAATGAATTCTGGAGGGGCAGCTAGGTGGCACAGTGTATAGAGCACCATTCCTGGTGTCAGGAGGACCCGAGTTCAAATCCGGCCTCAGCCACCTAATAATTGCCCAGCTGTGTAACGTTGGTCAAGTCACTTAAAACCATTGCCATGCACCAAAAAAAAAATGAATTCTGGAGCAGCAGAATTCACAAAACAGGTGTTTCCAAAACAGGACAATTTACAAAGTCTCCAGGAAAGTTCTGTCTCACTGGGGTGATAGTAGAATGCAGATCAGTGCAGGCAATGTCCCAGCAAGATGGCAGCCAGTTTGGGGGGTGATTAAATTGGTAATCTCAGTGATCAAGCATTGTACTTAGAACAATGAAACAGGGGATTCTCCTTCCAAGACATTTTGGATAATGAGTTAGACAGGGGGAAAACATGGAAGCAGGAAGATCAAGTAGAGATTTTATTGAAATAGTCCAGAAGAGATAATTATGACCTGAACTATTTTGAAAATTGTGCAGGAGAAGCAGTTATCAGAGATATAGAAGAAACAAAATGGAGCTAGCTTAGCAATGGATTGGCTATGGAAGTTAAGGGAACAGAGTGAAAAAGAAATCAAGATTTTAAATATACACTAATGATATAAATATTATTGGGAGATACAATCCATCTGATATAGGACTACTAAAAAATCACAGATATATTTAATAAAGGAGCAACAGGATAAGGCTAAGAGAACAATGGGGAAGGTCTCCCTCCATGTACTACTACATCTGTGTGTGTGTGTGTGTGTGTGTGTGTGTGTGTGTGTGTGTAAAGAGACTTTGCCTTTGGAGTCAACATTAAGAGTATGATAAGAGATAAACAACATTGGGTTTAAAATGAAAAGATCCAGGCTTGAATCCTACTCCAGCACTACACTCACAAAGAGATCCTGGTTAAGCCAAAGCACTTTTAATACTGGCACCCCAAATATAAAATTTTCTAATAGTATTTGGAGTATATTTTTCAAATGATATAGTCTCTTAATTCATTAGAGTGAACTTTTTTTCAGAGCAGCAAGAATGCATTTCCTAAAACACAGATGTGACAGTGTCATTATTTATCTTAAAAAACCCTTCTAGTGGTTTCCTATTGTTCCCAGGACAAAATATAAACCATTCAATTTGACATTGGATGCCATTTAAAATATATGTAAGCATTTATTAATCATATTCTAAGTTTTTGCTCTGCAGTTGGCATCAGGAATACAAAAAAAGATAAATGAAAGAGTAGCATATGCCTTCAAAAGGCTTACAATCCATAGGGTAAAACAGCACAGGCCAGAGCTCATCAAAAATCAGCTGTTCAGTTTTCATCATGAGCATTGACACCTTGGAAAGAAGCAAGAGAAATTAGGCTTTAATTGATTATTATTGTTTATTGTTATTATTATTATAGAGAAAATGTTGACAAGGCAAATTTATCTTACAAGTGTATCATGTATATCTGTTTTTGAGCAGCGAATGCTAATCATTTAGCAGTCAGACCTGCATAAATAACAATATACAAAAAACAAGATAATTTGGGGGAGGCTCAAAAGCAGCTAAGAGATCAGGAAAGACATCACAGAAGAGGCAGTATTTAAAGTTTTTAAATGTCTTTGAAAGAAATTTGCAATTATAAGAGGCATAGGTAGGGAATATTCTAGTAATGTGAGAAGGAAAAGGCATGGAGATGGGAGTCCTTTTGACCAGCAAAGCAAGTATTTATTGCACCAAAGACAGAACTAATGAGAGAAATTCATAATAAAGATAAATAAAAGAGAACATGTATTTTAAATGGCATCCAATGTCAAATTGAATGATTTATATTTTGTCCTGGGAACAATAGGAAACCACTAGAGTTTTTTTAAGCTAAATAATGACACTGTCACACCTGTGCTTTAGGAAATTCATTCTTGCTGCTCTGCAAAAATTTCACTCTAGAGGGAAAACGCTTAAAATTAAGAGGCTATATAAATAGTCCAGAAAATTAATGATGAGGGTAGAGGCAATGATAGCGACTATGTAGAGTCAACTAGGCAGTACAGAGGTAAGAAAAATTGAGCCTGAAATCAGGAAGACCTGGGTTCAAATTTAATCTCAGACACATATTAACTTGATGACCCTGAGAACATTATTTAAGCTCTGCCTCAGTTTCCTCAACTATAAAATGGGAATAACAATAGCATGAACCTCAGAGGATTCTTGTGAAGATCAAATAAGATCATATTTCCCAGGACTTAACACAATGGCTGGGACATATAAGGTGCTTATAGCATCCTAGAAAGGTAGAAGTGGAAAGTTGTGAGAACTCTGAAGAGATAGAATTGCTATCACTTGGCAACTGCTTACATGTGTGGAAGGAGGAGGAGGAGGTACTATAGGATGACCCTGGGGTTAGAAAACTTAGTGACTGAAAGAATGATGGTGCCTTCAACAAAAATGGGAAAACTTGAAGGAGAGCATGGTTTGTCTTTAAGATAATGAATTCTGTTTTGGACATGTTAAGTTTGAGATGTCTTTGGAACAGCGTCTGCAATGTCTAATAGGTCATTGATGATGTGACCTTTGGGATCAGGATATATAGATATGCCTGTTGTCTTCATAGATATGATAAGAAAATTAAAAAAATATGGAGGTAGGCAGAATAAATAGACTATAGAGAAAGAAGATGACAGAACAAAAATTTGTAGTACATTTTTGTTTGGCTACAAATCATGGAACATCAGAGTTTTGAAAGAATTGAAAAGAAGCAAGGGGCATATGGTGGGTGAGAAAAGACTGGAAAATATGAACAAAGAATTATGAAAGAAAGTTGTCTAAATTATGCCATTAAATAACTACATCATATAAGAATAGCAGGTCATGATGATAGCCAGGCTTTGAAGAGAGAAGGTATTCCATCAGATCTGTGACTTTAAAAATATTAGGAAATAACAATCCTGGTCCATATGAAGCATCGAATAAACAAATGTATGTTGCTTTACTGTTTTCATATGCATGGCAATGCAATGGTGAGGAGATATTTAACAGGATGTAAAGTGAGTCATCTAGGATTCAATTTAACAAGCAATACTCTACGATCAGTAGCCATGCAAATTTGAGAGAATGAGAGGCTCTTTCTCAGCATGTTAGGTAGTGGCTCATCTCCCACAGTAGACAATTTGTGGAAGTAGACTTGAACAAAAGATTCCCAAAATTTAAAAAAAAAGCATTATCTGATGAATTACAACATTGTTGAGATCATAGGTATATCAAAAGATCAGAATAGTAAAATAAATGTATTACTCTGTGGTCTCATTTCCCTGTTTTTTACTTAAAAATGTTAGTTACAAATTCTATCCCTCCCTTCTATCTCCCTTTCTGATATGGTAAACAAACAGATATTGGTTTTAGATAGATAGATAGATAGATAGATAGATAGATAGATAGATAGATATAGATATAGATATAGATATAGATATAGATATAGATATAGATATAGATATAGATATAGATAGATACAGATACAATTATGTAAAATATTTCCATCTTAGTCATTTTGTACAAGAAGACTCAAATAAAAGAAAAATTGTTAGAAAGTATAAAAATGGCATCTCTAATCAATTTCAGTTCTTTCTCTGGAGGCAGATAGTATGCTTTATCATGAGTTCTTTGGGATTGTCTTGGTTCATTGCTTTGCTGAGAACTACTATTCTTCATCATACAATATTGTTCTTACTGTACAATGTTCTCCTGGTTCTTTTCACTTCACTATGCATCAGTTCACATAAGTCTTTCATCCTCCTTGTCACTTTATACACCACAATAATATTTCGTTATAATAATATAACAGTTTCTGCAGTCATTTCCCAATTTATGGGCATCCCTTTGATTTTCATTTCTTAGTCACCACAATAAGAGCTGCTATAAATACTTTTGTACAACTATCAGACCTGACATTTTCTACTGCTTTCATTTCTCCTCCAATCCTGACATGAATTTTTCTCTCTCAATAAATAGGTTTAACAAATCATCCAGTATAAATATCAAAATGTTACAAAATTTCAAGTGTGATGTTAATTTGAGTTATTCACGATCATCATTGGTATGATCATTTTGCCATGCATGCCTAGCAAAATCACTTAAATTCCCCCTTAAAATCCCAGTTTTAAAAACTCTCTCTTTGATGAAAACTGCTGGGAAAATGTAAGTTAATATGGAAGAAACTTAGATTAGACCAACAACTCACACCCTTTACCAAGATAAGATCCAAATGGTTACAGGATTTAGACATAAAAAAACAATACTATAAGCAAACTAGAAGATCAAGGACTAGTTTACCTGTCAGATCTATGGAAAGGGGAGAAGTTTATGACTAAGGAAGAGTTGGAGAACATCACCAAAAACAAACTAGATGATTTCAATTACATTAAATTAAAAAGCTTTTGCACAGATAAAACCACATAACCAAGATCAAAAGAAATGTAGTAAATTGGAAAACAATCTTTACAACTAATGATTGTGACAAAGGAGTCATTTCTAAAATATACAGAGAACCGAGTCATATTTTTAAAAACAATAAAGCCATTCCCCATTTTGACAAATGGTCAAAGGCTATGCAAAGGCAATTTACAAATGAGGAGATCAAAGCAATCCATAGCCATATGAAAAATAGCTCTAACTCATTAATTATTAGAGAAATGCAAATCAAAGCTTCTCTGAGGTACCATGTCACACCTCTCAGACTGACCAATATGACCAGAAAGGATAATGATCATTGTTGGAATAGTTGTGGGAAATCTGGGACACTATTACACTGTTGGTGGAGCTGTGAACTCATCCTACCTTTCTGGAGAGAAATTTGGAACTACACCCAAAGGGCAACAAAAATGAGCATACCCTTTGATGCAGCAATACCACTACTGGGTCTATACCCTGAAGAAATGATGAAAAAGGGTAAAAACATCACTTGTACAAAAATATTTATAGCAGCCCTGTTTGTGGTGGCAAAGAATTAGAAATCAAGCAAATGTCCTTCAATTGGGGAATGGCTTAACAACTGTGGTATATGTATGTCATGGAATACTATTGTTCTATTAGAAACCAGTAGGGATGGGAATTCAGGGAAGCCTGGAGGGATTTGCATGAACTGATGCTGAGAGAGACGAGCAGAAAAACATTGTTCACCCTAACAGCAACATGGGGGCAATGATCAACCTTGATGGACTTGCTCATTCCATCAGTGCAACAACCAGGGACAATTTTGGGCTGTCTGAAATGGAGAATACCATCTGTATCCAGATAAAGATCTGTGGAGTTTGAACAGATTTCAAGGACTATTCCCTTTAATTTAGGAAAAAAACTGATATCTTATTGTCTGATCTTGTTATCTCTTATACTTTTTGTTTGTTCCTAAAGGATGTGATTTCTCTCTCATCACACTCAATTTGGATCAATGTACAACATGGAAACAAAATAAGACTGACAGATTGCTTTCTGTGGGGGGGAGTAAGATTGGGAGAAAAATTGTAAAACTCAAAACTCAACGTCTTTAAAAAGAAAAAAAATCCCATTTTTATCATTTACAAAATGAGGGTCCTTACAGTAGCTACCTCAAATGGATAGTGTGATGATCAACTAATAATAAAGTCCTTTGCAGGCTTGAAATTATTATAAAATGGGTATTATCATTGTTATTTTATTGTTCATTTGAAAAAAACAGTTTGCTTCTCCTTTAAATAATAATTACATGTGATATTTTTACGTTATTTTACTGAGGAAAACACCAATTTTACAAAAAATAGACTTCTACTTCTTCCTTTTAGCTGAGATAAACTCATTGTCATCCCTATGTATCAAATCCACAGAACAAAACAGGAAACTTGTGCAAGGTTCAGATCAATTTATCATTACTCCTTTTTGGTGTCTTCCGTGTTCAGGGACCCAGCAATATGCTGGTGGGTCAATTGAAGAAGAAAACTATTCTTCTCCCTGATAGTAGATCGATCTGTCCTCTTATGGTATTCGACCTTGTAGCCCATGACTTGGTGTTTGGTTCCATTTTCTACACATACTGTCTCTGGAACCTCTACTGCTTCTGAGAGGAAAAAAGGAACATGGAATTGTTCTCCTGAATGGAGGACACTACTGTGAACATAAACCGCATTTGGAAGACAAAAGAGGATACAACTGTTCCCCACCAAGTTGCTCAACACTGTCTGCCCTATGAAGCTGTCTATATGGGTGTTCTCCTTGCTTGATGGAAAGCAAAGTGGTCTCAATTTAATCTATCAAGAGGAAGGAAATCTACTCTAGCCATGTGAGAAACAAATACTAAGGAACCATTTCATCTCTCTCACCCAATCTATCTTCTCTATCTTAAGCAAACAGACCTTTCCATTTGTAAAGACCTTTTGTCTCAAGGAAAGTTGTATTGAGAAGGATTTGGGGGGGGAATGTCTGATACTTAAAAATAAATTTTATAGCAACTTAGGTTTGATAAATTAGAGATTCACAATTAGTGTATTGTCTTTTTATCATCGGGAGTATTAATTGTTGCTTTTTTAGAAAAATAATTCTTTTGTAAATTTTTTTAATGTGATTTGTATGACCTATCAAATTTTCAAATTTGCAAGCTAATTTATTGCAATAATTTAATGATATTGCTTATAACAGTCATAGAAAAGTTTCTATTTTTCAAGGTTACTATTTGTGAAACAATTAGCTATTGGGTTATATTAAAAGCATTTAAAGTTACTATAATAATTGCAAGTAGAAAAGTTTTTGCTATTTTGATGGCATAAGAAAGAGTTATATTGGTATTTTGAAAATATCGTATGTATAGGATTGAGTTCCTGAAATATCTCATTTTCTTTTTAAGATTGATAAGGGGGTGGGGGGTTGCAGCTAGGTGACTCAGTGGCTCAGTGGATAGAGAACAGGTCATGGAGTCAGGAGAACCTGAATTCAAATTCAACCCCAGACACACAATACTTAACTGTGTGACCTTGGGCAGTCACTTAACCCCAGTGCCTTACAAAACCAAAACCAAAACCAAAAAAAAAATGATATAAGTATATTTGGGTAGAAGTGAATAATCTTTTTTTTTTTAGGTTTTTGCAAGGCACTGGGGTTAAGTGGCTTGCCCAAGGCCACACAGCTAGGTAATTATTAAGTGTCTGAAATTGGATTTGAACTCAGGTTCTCCTGACTCCAGGACCGATGCTCTATCCACTGCACCACCTAGCCACCCCTGAATAAACTTTTGAGATAAAAATGTTCTACCACCTTGGTAAATAAGGTAGAAATGGTAGAAACGGAAGAACCTGGTCAAATGAGGTATAAATTAAAGTTTTCTTTCCTGCCCTCTGAAGAAATGTAAAGTTTCCATATCCCCTTTTGCTTTTGATCTGCAAGTGGTGTGATGTCCCCCATTTGACTCAGAGCAGGGTATTGGTATAATATTTGCTAAGATTTTTGGTATAATTTTGTAACGATTTTGTATTTTAAAATATGGCAGTAATAATTCTGTGATAAGCATATTATATATTATATATTCAAATATTTGTGGTTGCAATACTTAAAATTTTTTATTATTCATCTTTTTTCTCTCTCTGTTTCTGCAATGATAGCTAGACTACCATTTGAATGTCAGAACGTCTGTAGAAATATATACAAATTATTCAAAAATCAGCTAAAGATGGTGTTTTGAAAGGGTTACAGAAGCAATGGTGTGTTGGTCATGTTTTATTTGAACATGGATAAGTGAGAATGCTAATAGAGAAAATTGTTTTTATAGCATTTGTTTCTATATTCAGTTTGAGACTATACATTCCAAATCTTTTGTAGTAAAATCACCTGCGCAACATGGATAAAATTTTGTGATTTTTTTTTCTGTGATGTTTTTCTTATTGTTATCCCTCAGCAAGATTATAATCACTATTTGTCATTTTCTGATCTTTTGGACTATAAAGTTTATAGCTAAATCTGTGTATGATTATAGGAAATTGGTATGAAAGACTTCATGGAGTTGAAAATTTGCCTTCAATCTTGAATCTGAAATGCATATATCAAAGAAATGTGGGGGGGGAGCCCATAGTCAATAGGTACCAAAAAACTCAACGAGGTATGAACACTGCAGGTGATAGGCTAATTGGGATAAGATTTGTTGGGGGGGGGGGGTAATTTTCAAGGTAATGGGGTTAAGTGACTTGCCCAAGGTCACACATTTAGGTAATTATTAAGTATCTGAGGTCAGATTTGAACTCAGGTCCTCCTGACTCCAGTGCTCTATCCACTGGGCCACCAAGCTGCCCTTGGGATAAGATTTGAAAGGACGACTAGCAAGATCTGAAATTGTATGCTTTCTGACTCAGGAAAATGTCTTGCCTGGCACATTTAAAGTCTGACTTGAGGCATTTGGCTACCCACATGTCCTCTGCCTAGAAATGAACATCCAAATAAATAAAGAAATTTTTCCTTTTTCCTGATGTCCCTGATCTTTATAGTAAATAGCTATAATCAAGTCAGGTGATTAATACCAAAAGCAGGTATAGAAATTTAAGTCATTTGGCCTACATTTAGATCATGTTCTAATAGCCAGCTAAGTTAATATATAGCCTTAGCATCTGTCATCAGCCACTTGTTACTGTAGTCAGTTTTAAAATATTTAAAACTTTTTATTTGTAAAATCAAAGTGATTATCAAATGGATATATTACAAGCTCAAAATTAATTCAATGGATCTTAAGAATTTATTCTTGCATTCAAATCCTCATTTTTTTTGGAAGTTTATTTTTATTAAGTAGAAATAATATTCTCCATATGGGGATATAAATGATTTAAAAAGGAATATGATAATGTCAAAAATTAGATTGTTTTCTATTTTTAACTGAACTTTCTGTGTATATTAACATGACAGTGAGCAAGTCAAAATGTAAATGGCCATGAACCGAGAAGTTTCAGAGTTTTATTTTCTTGTGATGAAGATATGGGTTTTGACCTGTTTTCAAAATTGGGTTAAGAAGTTTTTCTACTAGAAAGGAAGATACTATATCTTGTAGATATAGTAACTTTGTACATGAAAAATCTGGTTTTTGACAACATCTGAAGCCATAGAACTACATCAGATGTCTCTAGAAGAGAGATGAAATGGAACAGAAGTTTATGTAATTGTTTATTTTCTTCTTTTGGTTAATTTATTGTACTGTTATTTAATCAAAGGGGACTGCCCTCTTTTTCTTTTGATCTCTGTTAAACTTCCCTCAGTCTAAAACACGTCATCCATCCTTATATACCCCCTTCTTAGACTGGTGTCATGTTTGTTGCCTATCCATTCCTCCAGTGACCCAGGTCTCTGAGAGATGCTCTCTCTCCCACCAATATGCCCCTCATTTTTCTACACCTCTTTAGTTGATCTATAACTGACATAATAATGTCAGCTATGCTCAAAATGGGGGATTGGGGAAAAATAATTTCTAAAATCTATAATGTGATAAAGATTAATTCATATTAGAAAATACTAGACTTCATATGAGTCACCTTGACCCCAGTTAAAAATTAAGACTCCCAAAGTTTCCCCTTATCTAGAACAATGCTTGGATATAAAGAGACCATCCTTCCAAGAACAGACAGCCAAGGTTCATATAATAATTATTCAGAGATGATAATATTTGCAGATTAATTCAGGGTAGAAATATTGTGAACATTCCTTTGATTAAGCCACTAAGGAGGTTTATTATTTTCTCTGTTCTATCTTATGGTATAAGAGACCAAATATTTTTCCCATTTCAGGAATACTGATTTAGTAGTGACATTGCTAGAAGGATAGACACAATTTTTAGTTCTAAATTGCTCTCAAGAATGGTCAGATCAAAACTCCAACAATTTATAAGTATCCTAAGGTATCCACATCTTCTCCAACATTTATCATTTTCCTTTCTGGTCATATTAGCCAATCTGATAAGTGTGAGGTGGTATTTCATAGTTGTTTTAATTTTCATTTATTTAATAAAGTTATTTAGAGTATTTTCACATGTTTATAGATAGCTATAATTTCTTCGTCTTAAAACTGTTTGTTCATATCTATTGACCATTTAGCAGTTGAGGAATGACTTGTATTCTTATACATTTGACCATAAATTTGATAAATAAAATTTTCATGAGAGAAACTTGCTATAACTTTTTCATAGTTTTTTGCTTTTCCTTCTAATCTTGGTTGCCTTGATTTTATTTGTACAAAAACCTTTGAATTTAATATAATCAAAATTAACCATTTTACATATCCTAATGTTTTCTGTCACTTGATTCGCTGTAAATTCTTAACTTCTCCATATATCTGACAGATAAACTGTTTTGTGACCCTAATTTATTTATGGTTATCACCCTTCATGTTTAAATCATGTACCCAGTTTGATCTATTCTTTCAATATGTTATAAGATGTTGGTTTATACCTAGTTTTTGGCAGACTCTTTTCTAGTTTTCCCAGCAATTTTTGTCAAATGGTTGAGTTCTTGCCTAAAAAAGCATAGGTCATTGAGTTTACCAAATAATAAATTCCAATGTTAACTTAATTCTATATATTTTTACCTAATGTATTTCACTGATCCACCCTTCTTTTTCTTACCTAGTAACAGATTGTTTGATGATTACAGCTTTTTAAAAAATTTGTTTTGTACTTAAAGATTTTATTTATTTTGAGTTTTACAATTTTCCCCCAATCTTACTTCCCTCCCCCACCTCCCACAGAAGGCCATTTGCCAGTCTTTACATTGTTTCCATTGTATACATTGATTCACACTGAATGTTATCAGAGAAAAATCATATCCTTAAGGAAGAAACAAAGTATAAGAGATAGCAAGATCAGACAATAAGATATCAGGTTTTTTTTTTCTAAATTAAAGGGAATAGTCCCTGGTTTTTGTTCAAACTCCACAGTTCTTTCTCTGGATACAGATGATACTCTCCATTGCAGACAGCCCCAAATGGTTCCTGATGGTTTCACAGACGGAATGAGCAGATCCATCAAGGTTGATCATCGTCCCCATGTTGCTGTTAGGATGTACAGTGTTTTTCTGGTTCTGCTCAGCTCACTCAGCATCAGTTCATGCAAATTCCTCCAGGCTTCCCTGAATTCCCATCCCTCCTGGTTTTCTATGACATACATTTACCACAGTTTGCTAAGCCGTTCCCCAGTTCAAAGACATTTACTTGATTTCCAATTCTTTGCCACTACAAACAGGGATGCTATGAATATTTTTGTACAAGTGATGTTTTTAACCTTTTTTGATGATTGCAGCTTTATGATATAGTTTGAAATCTGATATCTAGGTCATCTTCCTTCAGATTTTTTTCATTACTCTGCTTGATTTTCTTTTACTTTTGCTCTTTCAGATGAATTTTAAATTATTTTTTCTATCTCCACAAATTACTTTTTGTGATTTGATTGGTATGACATGGGTTAAACATTTTATTTAGGTTGAATTGTCATTTTCTTACTGAGTGAGCTTACCCCAAGCAATTGAAATTTTTCCAGTTGTTTAGAAATGTTTTTGAGTGAAAAGTGTTTTGTCATTGTGTTCACATAGCTCCCGATTTTGTCTTGGCAGGTAGACTTGAAAGTATTTTGCCCTGGGATGGATCCACCCCAAGAGAGGAGCCCACACCTTGGAACACGTTGCGGTTGCAACAGGTTCAGTAAACATGACCCTGGGGGGCAGAGTTTGCAAAACAAAGCATTCATAGACCCCTGAGTGACAGGGTAGTTTTGTCCTACTGTCAAAAGCTTGTCACTAAATTGTGCCCTCCAGATGAGTAGTCCATTATGAGGTAGGTTGGTTTTCCCTAACTGGCAAAAGAGTATCACCATAAAAGAACTGTACTGATGATTAAGTAACACTAGCATATAGATGTTTTCAATGGAATTTTTCTTTGTATTGCTTGCTAGTGGACTTTGTTGATAATATATGGAAATGCTGTTTGTGCAGGAACTTTGCTAAAATTTTTAATTATTTCAGATAGTTTTTTATTTCATTCTCTAGGATTTTCTAAGTATATCTTCAAAGAGTAACTTTTTTATTTCCTCATTGCTTTTTACAACTATTTCAATTTCTTTTTCTTATTGCTCTAGTTAACGATCTTAAGTTTTTTAAAATTTTGTCCCTAATTAAAGAATTGTTATTTTCTTTTTCTTTAAGGCAATGGGGTTAAGTGGCTTGGCCAAGGCCACACAGCTAGGTAGTTATGAAGTGTCTGAGGCCGGATTGGAACCCAGGTCCTCCTGACTCCAGGGCCGCTGTTCTAGCCACTGAGCCGCCTAGCCGCCCCCAAGGTCCATTTTGTTTAGCGCATAAATGTAATGATAATCGGTGGTGATTTTCACTTTTTTGGAGGAAACTGCTCCCCCCCTTCCTTATCGGGGTGGTTTAACCCAAACCCCATGGCTACTTGAGGGTGGCTCTTGATGACCCGAGTGGCATCACTATGTGTGAGACAGGTGACAGGGGCTGTGATGGGCTGACAGACCCCTCCCACAGGGGACACTTGGGCCTGGCACCTGGGAACTGCTCCCAGCTGCTTCCATTCTGCCTTCCCCACTGATGAGGGCACGCCGTGCTGGGCGGCCCCGTGCCAGGGTGCCCCGCGCCGGACAATCAGTGCCAGTCCTTCAATGAGACCTTCGGGGGGCGGGGGCATCATCTCTTCTGACCCCCCTCTACGGAGGGGAACCCTATTCCGTGGGCCGGGGGCGCTTGGGCCTGGGGGGCCATCAGGGAGGGCCCGGCGGGAGGGGGGCAGGGGCGCAGCAGGACCCCCAGAGGTGGGAGGAGCCCCCCTTGGCCCCGGGGTGGGGGGAGATGGCGACTGGGGGGGCCTCCGTGGCTTCGGACGAAGGAGGCGCACGCTACGGGGGGGCGGAGTCCGATGCCACCTGGCTGGCAAACAGCGAGGGGGGCACCCGGGGTTCCTGCTCCCCGCTGGCTGCCCCTCCCCCACGCGCGCTTTCCCGCTAAAAGGAGGCGGCGCCGCCCGCGAGGGGGAGGGGCGCGCGCCGGGCAGTGGGGGAAGGGCACAGGGCGGCCCCGGCAGCCTGCGCGCGGCTCCGCGGGAAAGGGGCGGCGGCCTCGTGGCCGCGCCTGCGCAGAGGGGGAGATCCCGGCGGGCCTGGGATCCGGGTCGAGTCGGGCGGGGGAGTTTGGGGGCGGGGCGGAATCTCGGGTGGGAGGGGCTTCTCCCCATTGGCCAAGAGGCGGGTGCCGAGGCCCCGGGCCGGGCTGTGATTGGGGGGAAGGCCGGGGGTCGGGGGCGGGCCGGGGCGGGGCCGGGGCTCCCGGAGGAACCCCTCGGAGGGGGCTGGCTCCCGAGAGGGCTGCTGGGAGCGGGGCCGCGCTGCTCCTCCCCCCGCAGCCGCTGCCTCGGCCTCCCGCGGCCCGCGCTGGGGCGCCGCTCCCCTCCCCCGGCCCCCCGGCCCCCCGGCCCCCGGCCCCCGGCCCCCGACCCTCCCGCGGCCCGCGCTGGGGCGCCGCTCCCCTCCCCCGGCCCCCCGACCCCCGGCCCCCCGACCCTCCCGCGGCCCGCGCTGGGGCGCCGCTCCCCTCCCCCGGCCCCCGGCCCCCGGCCCCCGGCCCCCCGGCCCCCCGACCCTCCCGCGGCCCGCGCGGTGCTGGCAGCTCCCAGGCAGGCCTGCCCGCCCCGCCCCCCGGCCCCCCTCCTCCCTGGTAAGCGCCCCCGCCGGCTCCCGGAGCAGCCCCCCCATTCTTTCCAGACCCCCACGCCGGGGCGCCCCGCGTCCCTCGGCCCCCCTCGTCGCCTCTCAGACTTGGCCCCTCGGGCCCCCGCCCCCCTTGCCTGGCCACGCGGGGAGGGCAGGGGGCCGTGGGAGGCGCCGAGGCTGTGGTGATGGGACCCCCTTCTTCGTTCCCCCTAGGCCAGCCTCCGGCCCAGGAAGACGGGGCCCGCCCGTGGGGAGCTGCGGCTGCAGAGGCCCGGCCCGGGCCCGGGGCCCGGAGGGAATGGCCCCCGGGAGCCACCGAGCCGCGGCCCAGGTGAGTGCGCTTCCCCCCAGCCCGAGCCCGCCGCGAGGGGCGCTAAGCCGGGGCCCGGCGCGCCGTGGCGGCCCAGACGGAGCGCACACAAAGCGCGGCGTGCGGCCCACGGCGGCCCGCGCCCACGGCGCCCCCGGCCCACGGCGCACCCGGCCCACGGCGCCCCGCGCCCACGGTGCCCCGCGCCCCCGGCCCACGGCGCCCCGCGCCCACGGCGCCCCGCGCCCACGGCGCCCCGCGCCCACGGCGCCCCGCGCCCACGGCGCCCCGCGCCCACGGCGCCCCGCGCCCACGGCCCACGGCGCCGTCCGTGCCAGCGGGCGCGGCGCCCGACTCGCCGCCTGTGTGGTTTTCAGAGCGGGTGGAGACTGACAGTTTGGGGACCCCCAATGGGGGGAGATTCCCGGGACATCCGGGGCCCAGGTTGGCAGGACTAGTTGCAGACACCCAGGAACCAGCCTGATGGGTTGGCAGGTGAGTGATGGGGGGCCAGCAAGGTCCCCTCTTCTCCTGAGTCGAAGGAAGGTCGAGATTTGGGGGTGTAAAGACATTCCCCAGGTTCCTGCTTTCTTGGGACGGGGGTCTCTCCCATATTGTCCAGTTGTCACAAGTGGAAAAACTATGGACAGAGTTCGGGGAAGGCCGGGCTACTGTTGGCAAACAGAATCAGCGTTCCGATTTGTATCCGAGAGCCACAGACTCTGACAAGGGCAGGGGTGACCCTGCAGAAACCTTCATTGGAGACTGAGAAACCAGCTTTTGTTCCACTATAGAATTAAAAAGCTAATGTAACCTTCACATGAACTAGGCTGTTTCCTGACACATAGAGGATGCTCTATGAAGCTGGCCAAGACTCACTTCTGAATGACTTCTTGAAATTTTTGAAAGCGCATCTTACTTTATGAATCTTCTCTTTTCCCTATATTCTCAATGTATGGTAAGGAACTGCTTTAGTGGAATCCCTGAAATTCTGGCATGCTGTTTCATCATTATTTTCTTTTACAGAATTATTATCTCTTCTGGAATTTGCTTTTGGACATAGTCATTACCTAATATCTCATTGCTTTGGATTTGTTTCTTTTGTGGTCTCTAAACCAATTTCTATTTATATTATGAAAAGAAAGGATGTCTTGATTATTTCTGCCTTTTAGAAGTTGTTTAAAGTGTTTCTATGCCCTACTGGTTAATTTTTTATGTGTGGGGTTTTTTTGTGTGTTTGTGTGAGGCAGTGGGGTTAAGTGGCTTGCCCAAGGCCACACAGCTAGATAATTATGAAGTGTCTGAGGCCAGATTTGAACTCAGGTCCTCCTGACTCCATGGCCAATATCTATCCACTGTGCCACCTAGCTACCTGCCCCTCTAGGGGTTAATTTTTGTACAAGTTTTATATAGTGCAAAGAAATCTGCACATTCCTTAGTTGTCCCATTTAGAAGATGCTGTAATGGGGGGCAACTAGGTGGCACAGTGGATAGAGCACCAGCCCTGAAGTCAGGAGTTGCCGAGTTCAAATGCGGCCTCAGACACTTCATAATTACCTAGCTGTGTGGCCTTGGGCGAGCCACTTAACCTCATTGCCTTGCAAAAACCTAGAAGATGCTGTAAGTCTTTTTTCATTAGTTTTCTTCAGAAATTCTACATTTCTAACTGCTCGTTTTTCTTCTCATTTGTTCATATAGGTTCCCCTGACTCTCTCCTCCTTCATTTGATCCAGTTCATAATTTTTTAATTTCATCCATTTTTTGTGACCCTTTCCATCAAAGATTTCTCTCACTCTCTTCCTTCTCTTTTGCCTGGATTCTCCTTTTCTGCTTCACAGCTCCTCTAGTCATTGGTTTCTCTCTTTTCTCTCTAAACTTCATGTAACCAAAGCCTCCAAGGTCTCCATTCCGAGCTGTCACTGCCTTGTGGGGCTTACCCCATGGCGACCCCTTTTCCATGTTCTTGCTGGTGTCAGAGAGGCCAGTGCTCCATGGGAGGGAACGTTCCCTCCCTCTCTGCAGAGAATCCAGGCCCAAGAAAATGAAATGACAGCCTAGATCACCCAATTCCTTAGAGCCAGGACTGGAACACACACACACACTCAAACACATCTATATATTTGTTTGTTCAAGTTTATAAAAGTTACTAATTATGTCAATAGAAAAGGCCCTGGATGAATCCAGTTATCTTTCAGCTACAGATTTCTTGTTCCTCACAGGGATGCACCAGATTCCAACTCTGCACCTATTTCTTGGCTGATTGTCCCTCTCCCCACTAACTTCTTTAAAGACTGCTTATCTTCTCCTCCTTGACTTTGAAAACCTTCCCAACATGGCCCCATCTTACCTTTCCAACCTTTTCAGCTTGATTTCCCTGCTTGGACTCTAGAATCCAGCCCCACTGACCTACTGGCCTTTGCTCACCTCTGTCCCTCCCTACCTAAAATGTTCTCTTTCTGCCTTCATGCTCCTCTGGTTTCTTCCTTCTAGGCAGAACTTCTCTACCACTTTCTTGTGGAGTACTCTCTCCTCCTCCTCCTCTCCTGGGATGATTCCCAGGACATTTTGGGGCTGAGGTTGGTGCTACTGATTTCAGAGCTGCGGCCCAGGGACCAATCTGATTGGTTGGAAGTTGAGTAATGAAGGACCAGCTATGACCCCTCTTCTGAATCTAAGTAAAGTCTAGATTTGGTGGTGTAAAGATAGTAAATGTATCTCAGTTGCATTCACAGAATTTTGACTGAACCTGCCTCTAAACAGAGCAGGTCTGAGATGGAGTGGCAGTCATTAAATAGCTGTTTAACTCTTTTAAGTTGCAAGAAGCAGATTTGCATCACAGACAATTTCTAATGAGCTAGAAACAGTCTTTCCTTCCAATTTGGATTTGTGGGGTCTTATTTTTGGTTGTTTCTGAATTGAATTGTTAAATTTAACCATTATCCTTTCTGGAATTCAAAGCCTTGGGTTTCTTGTTTTGCTTTGTTCTTATTTTTCCTGAAGGTGACCTGTCAATTCCTTCCCATTGGAGTTTCATTTTTAGGTGCTGGAAGTTCTGACCAGTTCACTTGATTTCCTTCCTGATTGTATTTGTTACCTAGTCATTTTCTAGGAGACCTGTGGTCCTTAAGTTGCCTGTGTACATCCTGCCTTTCTTTGAGCTCAACATATTGCTTCAGTAGTGGGAAGATTTTCTTTTACTGTTGGTTTTTGCTTCTCTTCTGTGTTGTCCTTCACTGTTCTGTATTTCCATTCCCAATCTTTTCTTTCCTTTGGGGTGCCTTCCCCTGAGAGATTCAAGTATTTCCTTAGCCTCAAGTTACTGACAGCCTAACAGAAGACTCCACTCTAAAGAAGGATGAAAAGAGATTAAGTGCCAAAGGTTAAAGTCCCAAAACTGGGGAGTGGTATAGAAGTCAGAGAAAAACCAAAGAAAGTAGGCCCCATAAGAAATAAGGAGATGTCTGAGATGAACTTTCTCCTTAAAAGACAGTTTGGAGTTCATAACTCCACCCCATAGTGGTGGAGAATGACTGAGGGAGGCATTGGAGAAGACAAGAGGTTAATGAGTATCTATCACATAACCTTCAATAAAAATTCCTTGGGGCAACTTGGTGGCACAGTGGCTAGAGCACTGGCCCTGGAGTCAAGAGGACTTGAGTTCAGATCCGGCCTCAGACACTTCATAATTGCCTAGCTGTGTGAACTTTAATTTAAAGTTTTGAGTTTCAAATTCTGTCCCTTCCTGCTTCCTTAATCTCCACCCTCTCTGAGGCAGTAAGCAATCAGATACAGGTCACTCATGTGCAATCATGTAAAACATTTTCACATCAGCCATTTTGTACAAGAAGAATCAAAAGAAACAGAATTTGGGGCGGGGGCCAGCTAGGTGGCACAGTGAATAAAGCACCAGCCCTGGAGTGAGGAGGACCTGAGTTCAAAGGAGCGTCAGACACTTAATAATTGCCTAGCCCAAGTCACTTAACCCCATTGCCTTAAATAAATAAAATTTTTTAAAAAAAACAACAGTGAAAGAAAGTTAAAAATAGCAAACTTTAGTCTGTACTCAAACAGTGCTACTTCTTTCTCTGGAGGCTGATGGTATGCATCATTAGTGTTGGATCATTGTATTGTTGAAATAGTTAAGCCATTCACAATTTTTTATTGTACAATATTGTTTTTACTGGTTACAACTTTTTCCTTGTTCTGTTCACTTTGCATCATTCCATGTAAATCTTTCTAGGTTTTCTATTGAGATTTTTAAAATAGGAATTCACAATAAAATAACAAAAGTTATTTTTTTTGCATAGGATGCATCCATTTTTAAACATGTTGGCAAAAAATGTGTTAAACATTTGTTGGGAAATATAGGGGATCCCTCCCAAGTCCTAGAGTATTTTAGATCTAGTCAGTCTCTTTTGTATATGGCCCATTTTTTATTTTTAAGGTTTTTGCAAGGCAAATGGGGTTAAGAGGCTTGCCCAAGGCCACACAGCTAGGTAATCATTAAGTGTCTGAGATCGGATTTGAACCCAAGTACTCCTGACTCCAGGGCCAGTGCTTTATCCACTGTGCCACCTAGCTGCCCCAGGCCATCATTCTTTGACTTGTTCTCCAAAGTTTCTAAAGATCTGGTGATCTGTTTAGATCATATCCTCCTCACAAAGAAACTAAAAAACATTTTACTGATGAATTAGCTCAAATAAAGCCCAAGGAAATTAAATATTGCTCTTTTAAATACTAAAACTAACCTCCCTTCTCCAGCCTAGTTACCCTTGTTTCAATTTAGTGAAAAATTATAATTGATTGGTAAATTGAAGAGATATATAAAAGCCATCATTAAGCAAAGGTATGGGCTGTTTGTCTATGCCACATCATGCTCAGGGTGACCTCAAGCCCACATTATACCAACAGATAACTCTTCTTCACTTGCCTGGGGAACCATCTCGTATCACTCATTGCAATCCAGATTCTGATTATTAACTATCTCTTTAGAATCCTGTTCATGAGTTCGTCTGGAAGCCAGTTAGATCTTCTTTAACCTTGTTCTCTTTAAAGTGATCACATACAATTCCCCTCTCAATCTTCAGAATATACTAGACTTGTCAGCTTCTCATAAACTTTTTGCAGAATTTGTTTGAAAATATGTCCCTTAGGGCCAGCTAGGTGGCACAGTGGATAGAGCACCTGTCCTGGAATCAGTAAGACCTGAATTCAAATTTGACCTCAGTTAATAATTACCAAGCTATGTGACCTTTTTCAAGTCATTTAACCCCATTGCCTTGAAAAAAATAAAATCAGATAAAATAAAACATACCACTTACATCAGCTCTGATCAGGAAGAAATTTCACATCACTTTCTCCTTTTTACCCCCACAGATCTACCTACTTCATGAATAGAACACATTCTTTCTCCCTGATTTCGTAAAACATTTCTCAATTTCTTTCCAACTGATCATTATGCTCTTCATGATGTTTTCAAGTGTTGACCGACAGTCATAGCATGGCCTTTGGACAAATCCCTTCTCTGTGCTTGTTTCTTCCTCTAAATTAATGATGGTTTGATGAGAGAAATTCTGAAGCATCCCTCAGTTCTCTATCCTGTCCTTTTGATAATTTAGGTGTTGGTGACCTTCAAAGATGTGGCTGTGGACTTTACCCAGGAGGAATGGGACCTCTTGGACCATCCTCAGAAGGAGTTGTACAAAGAGGTCATGCTGGAGAATGCCCAGAACCTGCTCTCCGTAGGTAAGGACACTTCCCCTGATAACTGAATCTACATTCCTACTGTTCAGGGTTTGCAGCTTGATTTATCAATCATCATAAAGAGAAAAATACTGGTCTCCCATGTCCTGCTCATCTGTTGTCTTAGAAAAGGTTGTTGCATTGTGTGATAGCAAATTGAGTTTCCTTTTTAGCTTCTGAAACTTTGATAGCTTCAAGTCAAAGACCAAATTGGTGGGAAGCATCACAGATGTAGAACTTATCTCAGAGGTTATTTAGTCTAACCTCTACTTCCTTGCATTATCAGCACTATAGGAGTAGAGGTATATATGTTTGAACATAATGGAGTGAATCTCAAAGTGGAGCATCTCTGTATCCACAGCCCTTTCCATAAAGGGAACTAAATTAATGAATTTCTCCCCAAACTCAACCATAACTGATTCTCATGCTCAGGGCTTCTAGTTCCTAGAGAATTTGTGATCTCTTATTTTGAGCAAAGGGAAATACCATGGATGCTGGAGCAAGAAAGTCTGGGGAGCTACAGTCTAGGCGAGTGAGGTGAAAACCAGTGTGTGAGAATGGTGATTACAAGAGGTGACTGTCGTATGGTGTAACAAGTTTCCAGATTTGGGGGCAGGAAAACCTACCTTGGAATTCTTTTTTTCAGAGATTTCTAACTGTGACTTCCTGGGAAAGTCCCTAAACCAGTGAGCAGCCTCAGTTTTCCCATTTGTAAAATGAGAGAGTTGGATGCCATGGAACCCCCCTGAAAGTGTAAAAAAGGGGTTAGACTAACTAATATAAGCTCTTTATTATATTAATGTTATATCCCAGGCCCCATATACTGGGAACATGGTGAGTTACCAGGGCTTTCTCCTGCTCCCATGGAGCTCACAGTCTGCAGAGACAGACAACATGCCAACAACCATGTAGAAATCCACCATGACCAGAATAAATTAGATCAGGTCAGAAAAGGGAAGCCCTAAAGTGAAAGAGAACTGGAATAGGTTGATTGTGGAAGGTGAGCTATTGCTGGGACTTCAGGAAACCTGGGGCAAGCATTCTAGGCAACAGGGATAGGGAGGAAAATCCTCAGTGTCAGGAAGTAGATTGTCCTGTTCACAGAACAGAAAGGAGGCCCCTGCAACTAGATAATAGTATGGAATATATGGGATGAAAGAGGACTGGAAGATGAGGGGAGAGCTTGGTGATGAAATGCTTTAGCATCTCCATTGGGGAACCATTGGCTAGGTCAGGTGAGAGCTTTAAGAAGACAAACTGGACACTGAGGGCAGGGAGAATTGACTAGACTGGAGGAAACTGGAGGTTGCTGGATCAACCAGCAGGTTCTTGAACATCTCATGTGTGAGGTTATGGGGACTTGAATGTTGAAAATGACAGTGTTAGGAGAGAAGGGGGTGCATGGGAGAGGTGTTACCCAGATGACCCACAGGACTTTGGAACAGATTGAACATCAGGCTAGTGAGGGTGAATGAGGGAGAATGGATGAGCAGGGCAGGATTGTCTTGCCACAAGAGGGCCCAGTAGAAATGATGTCACTTCAGTTTGTAGGGGACCCAGGCAGCCTGGTTTCATGTTTTCTTCTCTTTCTCATTCAGCAGCACATGAGGGGGAATAGAGCCTGATGCCATATGTGGAAGTCATCCAAGACTAAGCTTTGCATAAATCATGAGCACGAGCCCCTTTCCTGATTTCTGTAGCTCAATCTCTGTTTCGTTCTTGGAGAATCATTGTCCAGGTTCATGTAGGTTCATAAAACTCGGTTTAGGGAACTAGGAGGTAGAGACACCCAAGTTTCCTGTGTAGGAGAACCTTCAGGAACCTAGAAAGAAGCCCTGGATCTTCAGTAGGGTCTTGTCTGGTTCCATCTGGGTTAGAACATAATGCAGGAAGCTCCAGTCTTGACAAGTAATATATTGATAAATGATCAACAAACTGGAAGCTTAATTTCATAAATTACTTTGTTGTTGCTGTTTTTAGCAATGTTTATTTTAAAAACCACCTTTGTAAGGATAGAATTTCTTCAGTCTTAAGTTTCTGTTTTCTACTGCCTGCAAACCAGCTACACTCTTGCTAAAATTTTACTGAATGACCTATCTGTATTATCAAATATTCCTTTGGGAAACTGCCAGGGAGACAAGAAGTTACATAAGTGGAAAATAGGAAGAAGTAAATAAGGAGGGTCTGTGCATGTGGTGATAATGTGCATATGAATAAAGAACCTTCCTGGACATTTGGAAACTTTGGGATGTGAAGTTGAAAGAATATACTGTACTTGAAGCAGAGTATGATGTCATCACTGCATGATGCCAAAACCATTTTAAGGCTGGTTGTAGTGGCTTGGAATCACTGCGAAAGTCATTCTATTACAGTGGACACATGAACTGGGGCCACCATTTACTTCTTAAGGTGTCATTGATAAATGTTTAGCACAAACTACTTGAATCACTATTTAGACCCTCCAAGGGCTTTGTGAACCCCTAAATGGCAAGGGCTGCAAGAGGACTAAGTGAAACATGCTATCCACTTCCTTAGAAAAGGATGATTGAAGGGTGGCTAGGTGGCACAGTGGAAAGAACACCGGCCCTGGAGTAAGGAGTACCTGAGTTCAAATCCAACCTCAGACACTTCATAATTACCTAGCTGTGTGGCCTTGGGCAAGCCACTTAACCCTATTTGCTTTGCCAAAAAAAAAAAAAGAAAAGGATGATTGACTCAGATTATGTTTTCAGTCATGGGGGAATGCCATGTGTTTTTTTTTTTTTTTTAAGCTTTTGCAAGGCAATGGGGTTAAGTGATTTGTCCAAGATCACACAGTTAGATAATTATGAAGTGTCTGAGGCCGGATTTGAACTCAGGTACTCCTATCTCCAGGGCCGGTGTTCGATCCACTGCACCACCTAGTTGCCCCATGCCATACATTTTTTAAAAGTTCTGTTTATCACAAGAAATTTGTTTTAGTGAGCAGAGATACATTTTTATAAGGAAATAAATAATGGAGGCACTAGGTGGTGCAGTGGATAGAGTACAGACCCTGGAGTCAGGAGGACCTGAGTTCAAATCTGGCCTCAGACACTTCATAATTATCTAGATGTGTGACTTTGGGCAAGACACTTAACTCCATTGCCTTGCAAAAAAAAAAAGAAAAGTAAAAGAAAGAATGGCTATTCCAAAAAAGTAATGAGCCACAACAAAATCTCTTGTGCCTTAGGTTGCTGAAATCAAAGAAGCAAGATGGAGACCAAGCTATGAATTTTGGGGAGTACATTTTATTACCAATGATTATGTGGGGATACCTCCTCAAAGCACATAGCACTGAGTGTCCAGAGAACAAGGTTTTTATAGTATTGGGGTGGGGTGTATTGTGAGCAAGCAGGATGCAGAAGCAGAGATGGCAGTTAGATATATTTCCTTGTCAGACTATTACAAACATGCAAACCCGTGGCCTAGTACAGATCTTGCTTTATGTCTTAACATGTTTCCCGAGATAGAGGGAATCGCAGATTCACGGGCTTTTCAAAGGTTCAAGGCGAATGGAATTTACTACCTTATGGTTCCAGCTGCATCTGGGGGAAGGGGAGGCAGTCTTGGGAAGAAGCAGGAATTTTACAGATACAGCAAAAGGATGAGGTTAACAAGAGTGTTCTTGTGTATCTCAGATAAATTTAGGATATATCCTATGACCCCCAGAGTCAAGCATTTGGGTCCTGTCGAATTATTCTCAGACCCAAAGGCGCCTAGTTAAGTTTATATTTCTGAGGAGTTTCTCAGGGCCCAGAACAGTGTCAAGGATCCCTTGTATAGAGGGATTACACAAATATTGATATTGTACTTAAAGGTAAATACTAAGAAAATCTTATAGGCATTCATCATCTTAGATCACAGACACTAGATCACCAGAGGAATTAGATCGTGCTTACACCTAAGCTACATTATGAAATAATCGGAGTCTTTTGTTTGTGCACCAAATGGTATAGTGTTTATGAAGAAAGATTGAAGGAGCAGACAATGAAAGTGAATGTGAAGCTGCAGTACAAAGTGGAGACAATTTGTCTGGTACTGTGGACAGAGCATGCCTAGTCATTAGTTTCTACTTTCATTTGCTTGGGTCAAGTCATTCTGAGTCATTCTGAACCCATAGCCTATATCAAAGGTTTGTTGTGAGCATCCAGTGCGATTGTGTTTGGGGCTCTTTGTGAATGAAATCATCCTTTAGTTTTGGGCTGATGACATTTTCAGAGAATTGATTCTACCCATTTAATTATGAAGACTTTTCTCTTTGCCTGGGGAAACGAAAAGTAAGTCAGTTTATATTCTGCCACTGAAGAGAAAGGGTTATAATTATATACACATATATCTAATAGTTAATATATAGGTATGTATATGTAATTATATATATTTAACATTTTTTTCTTTTAGGAGGAGAGATCAGGCTTGAAATAAAAGAGACTTCTGCAGAGATCAACCTTTCTTTGGAAGAACCTCCCAAGCCAAGACTCATGAATGATTGTGCCTATGATTACACTGGGAGAGAAAGTCCCGCTTTATGTAAGAAAATCCCCTGGGGAGAGAAACCTTATGAACGTGAGTGGTGTGAAAAGACTTTCATAAATAAGGAAGATCCTGTTTGTCATCAGAAAATCCACAGTACAGAGAACTGTTATAAATATAATCAGTGTGAAACAAATAAGAGAGGTCTTGTTCATCATCAGGGAAACCACACTGGGGAGAAATCTTATACATGTAATCAATGTGGAAAGACTTTTATAAGTGAAAACCATCTTATGATACATCATTGGAGCCACATTGGAGAGAAATCTTACGAATGTCATCAATGTGGAAAGACTTTTTCCAAGAAGGACCATCTTGTGGTACATCATAGGCTTCACACTGGGGAGAAACTTTATGAATGTAATTGGTGTGGAAAGTTTTTTGCACACAAATTCAATTTTGTTATACATCAGAGAATCCACACTGGAGAGAAACCCTATGAATGTAATTGGTGTGGAAAGACTTTCACAAATAAGAAAGATCTTGTTGTACATCAGAGGATCCACACCGGGGAAAAACCTTATGAATGTAATCAGTGTGGAAAGACATTCACAGTAAGCTCTAGTCTTAATAATCATCAGAAAATCCACACTCAAGATAAACCTTATCAATGCAATCAGTGTGGAAAGAATTTTACAACTAAAACCCATCTTATTTTACATCAGATGATCCACACTGGGGAGAAACCTCATGAATGTAATTGGTGTGGAAAGACTTTTAAATACCTCAACAGTCGTGATAAGCATCAGAGGATCCACACTACAGAGAATATTTATGAATGTAAGCATTGTGGGATAACTTTCACAAAGCACTCCAGTCTTGCTCAACATCAGAGAATCCACAGTGGTGAGGAACCATATGAATGTAATCAATGTGAAAAGACCTTTAAAATTAAAACCCATCTTGTTTTACATCAGATGATGCACACAGGGGAGAAACCTCATGAATGTAATTGTTGTGGAAAGACTTTCATAAAGAAGAGCCAACTTGTTCATCATCAAAAGATCCATACTGGGGAGAAACCTTATAAATGTAGTCATTGTGGAAAGACTTTTACATATAAGGGCAGTCTTGTTGTACATCAGAGGATCCACACTGGGGAGAAACCTTATGAATGCAATCAATGTGGAAAGGCATTCTCAGAGAGTGCCAGTCTTGCTTATCATCAGAGAATCCATACTGGAGAGAAACCTTATGCATGTAATCAGTGTGGAAAGGCTTTTAGACAGAAATTCAGTTTTATTGTACATCAGAGAATCCACACTGGAGAGAAACCTTATGAATGCAATCAATGTGGAAAGAATCTCACAAATAAGAAAGGTCTTATTCTTCATCAGAAAATCCACACTGGAGAGAAACCTTATGAGTGTAATCAGTGTGGAAAGACCTTCACAAATAAGAGAGTTCTTGTTGTCCATCAGAGAATCCACACTGGAGAGAAACCTTATGAATGTAATGAATGTGGAAAGACATTCACAACTAAGGGCCACCTTGTTGTACATCATAGGATCCACACTGGGGAGAAACCTTATGAATGTAATCAATGTGGAAAGACTTTTGCAAGTAAGAATCATCTTGTTGAACATTATAGGATCCACACTGGGGAGAAACCTTTTGAATGTAATTGGTGTGGAAAGTCTTTTACACGCAAGTGCAGTTTTGTTGTCCATCAGAGAATCCACACTGGAGAGAAACCTTATGAGTGTAATCAGTGTGGAAAGGCTTTCACAACTAAGAGAGAGCTCGTTGTACATCAGAGGATCCACACCGGGGAGAAACCTTATGAATGCAGTCTATGTGGAAAGACATTCACAGTAAGCTCCAGTCTCGCCTATCATCGGAAAATCCACACTGGAGAGAAACCTTATGAATGTTATTGGTGTGGAAAGGCTTTCACAACTAAGAGAGAGCTTGTTATACATCAGAGGATCCACACTGGGGAGAAACCTTATCAATGTAATCAGTGTGGAAAGGCTTTCACAGTAAGCTCCAGTCTCGCTTATCATCGGAAAATCCACACTGAAGAGAAACCTTATGAATGTAATCAGTATGGAAAGACTTAGACACAACTCTGCTAAACAGCAGAAAAATCGTAGTAGAGAGAAACGTCATCAGTTTTTAGTGTGGCAAAACCTTCAGGCAAAGTCCAACCTTATTTCCTGTCAGAGAAATCATCTGACTGTAATGACTGAGGAAAGTCAGTCAAATGGAGTACAGAGCTTCTTACCAGAAAATTCACTTGGGCACAAGCCTTCTCTGAATTCAAAGTGGAAGTGACTAGATCTAGCTCAAGCTAGCTGACTATAAACATGAGGTAATTGGTGACCATTTTAACTTGCTGACCTTGGCCTGCTCACCACTGGTTAATACATCAGTCTATCCCCTTCCCATTTCCCTGAAAAACCCACTCTGACTTCTATCCTATAGACAACACTTTTGGAGAGAAAACAAGATGGAGATGGGATGGAATGGAATGGGTTCCCATGGAGTGTAGTATGGACCAGCAAGAAACCCTAAGGAAGAAGATGGGCATCACGCAGCAGAGGATTGAAATGGGTCACTAGAGCTTATTAGATATCCTACTTGGGGACTCTAAACCATTTCAGTTTCCAGTCAAAAATATACCAATGGTCCGTTAGGTTGGCCAAACATTATCTTAAGAGAAATTTATTTAGGGGGAAATAAATAAAACCAGCGTCACAGAGGTCCCATAGAGCTCTGACCAGGTATCAACAAGGTAGCTCTGAGAGCTACCAACAAGAATTGGGGGGGGGGGGGGCACAGTTCAGGAGAACCTGGGTTCAAATGTGACCTCGGACACTTAATTGCCTAGCTGTGTGACCTTTGGCAAATCACTTAACCCCATTGCCTTGCAGAAAATGACAAGGGACTAAGGAGTTACCTCCCTTCTAGCAAGCAGGAAGGTGGGCAAGAAGACTGCTGGGAGAGGGAGAGTCAACAGGTACAGTTCCTACAATTGGAAAATGCTATATTACCCCCAACCCCACTGTCTATAAACAGTCAAAGGAACTTGGAAACAATCACTGCTTGTTTTGGAACTAGTTTTGACATAAGACATAGGGGCTGCTTGAAGTGTACATTTGTGAGAGAATTCCTTGCATCAAACTTTGGATCTGACCATGTTTCTGGTCAAGTCTAACCATAGTCTATAGTAAAGGATCTCTAAGTTGCAGATAAAGGTTGCACAGTTCCCAGACATACAGGACAAGGTTCAAATAAGGTCTTCAAGTTTTCTCTCAGTTCCCACAACTGAATGAGATTTCTCACAAGACTTTGGATCATACACATAATTGATTGGAAAGGGAACTATACTAGATCAGAATAAAGTCAAAGACAGCATCCATGTGGTGCAACCATTTATCACAATTACACTTACTGTCCTAATCCCCTCCATTCCCTCACTGCTTTGGAGCTGGTCACACCTGGCCTCTTCAATCTGTAAGGCTAGCGGTCCCTGGATGTCCATGGCATTCATGTGTCCAAAAGAGGCAAGTCCTGTGTAGTCATGGGGCATTTTGGGCTGCTGGTCCTGTGAGGTTGACAACCACCTGATTGAGTTCTGCTTCCTCCATAGACCTTTCTGTAGGTGGAGAAATTACAAGATCCTTCTATGGAATAGCCTTAGATCTACCAAACATCATCATGGGCCCATTTGCCTCACCAGAATGCAAGTCCATTATTGACTACTCAGAGGTCAGGATGGATCTGGAGGGAGTCCCTTTCTTGCTTCAGGGAGTTCTTGATGGCTGGGTGGATGGCCTTTAGCTCTATCCATAGGACTCTATGTCTACTTGCAGTCTTCAAAGGGCTGGCATTGGTAGGGTGGAAGACTAAAGCTTTACCCAGGATACTCACTGGAACTAAAGGCATTTCCATCTGTGAAAAGCTTCACCTGTTATTTCCCAATTGATGCCTCTATGCACTTCATTTAGCCAATGGATCAGGTAATGAGGGGTAGGGGTGTCACCTGTTCCACATGCACAGTTAGATGGCTTATTCCCTGAGGGCCCTGGCCTAGCCCTTTCCTATAAAGACCATTTCCATTTTACAGGGTTGGCATGAGTGGCTGAACCCAGACCCCTAGGGATTTTTTTTTTCCCACCCAAGTGAAAGATGAGTAATTGAGACCTTACAGGGACAGCATCTGGGTCAAGGACTCTAGCCATCAGCTGCTTCTCTCGGGTGGGTAAGGGGCATGCCTGATGACAATATCTGGGAGCTTCCTATTCCAGAAGTGCATTGGCAGGCTCTTGCCATTCTGGTGAGTCCTTGCACTCCAGGGAGCCTGGATGGGTGAGGTTGATGTCTTTGCCATGAAGTTATCACCTAAGGGCAGTGCTTGACTGCCATCAAAAGCTGTTGCTCTGAACTCCAGTGAAGAGTGAAGGACTTATATGTGAGAGCACACTAATTCTAATCTTCACTTTGACCATAACCATAAATTTACCCCTGGACTCTAACCTTAAATTTCAGATTAGAGCTAGAGTTGCGGGGGGGGGGGGGGGGCGGGTGTTAGTTTTTGAGTTTAGGCTTTAAGCAGTTTTCAGGTGAAGAAATCAAAGCTACCAATAATATGAAAAAAAGTGCTCTAAATCATTGATTAAAGAAATGCAAATTCAAATAACTGGGACCACTTATCAGATGGGTCAATGTCAAAAAAAGATGATTGATTTTGCAAAATCACTAATACATTGTGAGCTGATCCAACTTTTCTGGATAGCAATTTGGAACTACACCTGAAGGGCAATAAAACTTTGCCCTTTATTCTAGTAATAGCACTGGGAAGCTATATCTCAAAGAGATCATAATAAAGGTGTGTACATGTACAAAAAATTGTGGCAAAGAATTAGAAATTGAGGGAATGTCTATCAGTTATAAAAGGTTGAACAAATTGTGGTACATAAATGGAATTTTAGAAGAAATCAAAAGAATACCTTCTATCCCAAGGACAGAACTGATGTCTGAATAACTGAAGCATTTTTATTTTTAACTTTTTTCTTGAGGTTTCTCTTTTTTTTTGTGGAAAGGTGGTTATGTTTACTTTTACAACATGACTATTGTAATGTTTTTCGTGACTACACATTTATCAAGTAACTTGCTTTCTCAGTGAGGGGGAGTGGAGTGGGAGGGAGAGAATTTGGAACTCAAGGTTTTGGAAGTGAATGTTGAAATTTGTTTTTACATGTTAACTGGGGGAAAATGAAAGAGAATAAGAAGTGAAAATAAATGAAAAGGGGAAAAAAATCATTGGGGGCCAGACTTCAGAAAAATCTAGAAAGACTTGTGTTTTCTATAAATGAAAGAAAACCCTGCTAGAGTGAGAAAGTTGTAGACTTTATTCACAAACACTGCAAGATAGGGGTACCTCATTTTCATAGGCTTTCAGAATTTGAGAGGTCCACCCATCCCTAATATGAGTTCCTCCCCCTTTTGTATTAGCCATGATATGCTGATGAACCCTAGTCTGCATGGGGTGTGTATGTGTGATGATATTCAATTACCTAATTTTGCAAACAGTTGTAATAGGCCAGTTTTGTGATTGTCTGGGGCCATTCCCCCTTTGTAATGGATTAACTAGGGACGGACACACACACACACACACACACAGAGCCTATGAAGACCAAGGCCTTACATTCCTCATAACCTACAGAAACTGCTGCTGACTGAAGTGAGCAGAACCACCAGAACTTTAAAATTTGTTTATCCTTTGTTTTTCCTTTAGCTCTGATACTTCTTTCACAACATAGGAAAATAGGTTTAACATAGTATTTGTGTGTATGTGTGTATATCTTGATGTCAAGGAGAGGGGGAAGGGAAAAAATGAATTTTGAAAACTGTCTTTAGGGAGCTGCAAGGTGGGGATTCCCAAGTGACTCATAGAAGGAGCCTCATTTATGAGACTGAAACCTCTGTGATCTTCAGTGTTGGGTCTGCTCAGGTTTCACCTGTATTAGAACCTGACAAAGGTTCTAATCACTTAAGTGATTAGGTGTAAGAAAGAGAGGTGCAACTAAAGTCAGTTTGACTACTAGGAGAGAGCAGAATGCAATGACTGAGGTAGAAGCTGGGCCTTGGGTCAGCCCTTGCCCAGTCAGTCCATCAATCAATAAATATTAAGTACTGTGAACCCTAAAAGTATAAGCACCTTAAGAAAAATAGGATTAAAACAGAAAACTTAAACAGGAAGTTTTATTGTCTGGGATTTACCATTAGCCATCACCCTAAACTGAGTTGATGAGAAAACTTAATACTGCAACTAGGGAAGAGGGAACAGAACATCCATAACAAGAGTAGTCAAAACCTTAAACTTATCTGTAGACCAATACTTTCTTTACTGAGGGAGGTGATATTTTTTAATGAGTTTAAATTCCAAGAGGACAGGGCAAGTATTCATTTCCAAGTTTAAAGGAGGACACAATTCTTCCCTAGACAAGTCTTTTCAAAGTCTAAAGGATACATTCCATTCTTCACAGCTAAGAAAATCAACCTTTGACCAAGAAAATAATTATAAAAACTTACAGTAATTATACCTTGACAGTACCTTCTATGTTCTATCCAGTGTTAACCCTAAGCCTTGAGCTCAGTCTTGAAGATAGTTTAAGAAGGAACAGATCATGCATATCACTCTTGGCTGATCTGCTTGGAAAGTGTTTTGGAATGCAGATACATTTAGTTCAACTGGAAAATAAGGAAATGCAAGGGGTGAGCATCCTAATGGTTTTAGAATGTGAGCAGAATTAGGGAGGAAAGCCTAGAAACCAAAATAAGAGCTCAGACATTTCTTGGCAAAGATGATGGAGGGGTTTGCTATTTACTTCTCTAGCTCATTTTACAAATGAGTAAACTGAAAGGGTAAAATTACTGACCCAGAATCACCCATCCAGTAAGGTTCTGAGGCCATATTTGAACTAAGGAAGATGAGTCTTCCTGACTTCAGGTCTGGTGCTCCATCCACTGCTCTAGCTAGCTATCATTTACAAACTAACACTATGGGATATCCACTTTATAAATATCTCATTGGATTCTCCTAACCTCAGGAGTTAGCTATTATTTGCTCATTTTACAGAAAAAGAAATTGTGGCAAAGGTCTTTGACCAGGTCAAGAAAGTTGGTACCTTGAGGCCTAGCATGCAATTCTACTTCAAGGTGTATTCTGATTTTTAAAGCAAGACACTGAAGAGGTTCACACAGACATGGGATGGAAAGTGGGAGAATTGGGCAGACACTTGCTAGGGGACAGGAAATGATATATATATATATATTTTTTTTTTTAATTTTTAGGACCCTAACCAGTCAATATAATGAATTTCAGTTTACTATATAAATGATTTATTTTAATAGTGGCTCATGATGATATATTGATTAAATGAAGGACAAATACACATATTACTTTATGTTTTTAAATAATGCATTTTAAAAGCCACCTTTGAAAGGACAGAATTTCTTCCGAGTTTCTTTTTTTGCTCCTCCTGGCAAACCAATTACATTATTACTGAAACTCTAATCTGCATTGCCAAACAATTCCTTTGAGAAGCTACAAGGGAGACAAATAGTCACCTAAGTGGAAGATAGGTTCAAAAAAGGAAGGTCTGTACATGTCGGTGGCAATTTATACATGAATAAAGAACCTTCCTAGAAATTTGGGAACGATTAGATATGAAGTCCACAACATATGAAGCACTTAGTCTGGTGCAATAATTGAAAGCATAACAAGCCTGATGGAGATGGTTTGGAAACACTGCAGAAAGCATTCTTTAATGGTTGAAACATGAACATGCTTGTTGTCCCAGAGAAAAAATATCTTTGTAAAAAATTGGATCATATACTGCTGTAAGGTCCCACTCATAGATTTGTACAAGAAACCCTCAAACCATTTCCTAAAACTTCTGAGGGCTTTGGGAACCATTAATTGGTAAGGGGCTGCAAAATGACTAATAGGGAAGCATGCAGTCTGCTTCCATATAAAAGGATGGTGGACTTGGGTGCCTTTTTGAGACATATACAGACATGGGAAATGCTAAGTTGTGTTTATTCCATGTAATTTATTTTAGTGAGCAAGGCCATTTAAAGAGAATTTTAAAAAAACAAAATGAAAGAAAGTAGTAGTGGCTAAAAACAAGTAACGATCCAGAACAAAATCTCTTATGGTTCAGGGAAATACCAAAAGTAATGCTGACATTCATCATGTGATCTCAGATATACAGAGGAGAAATTAAGATGGAAACTGATCCCCAGGGATGTTATGTTATGCCTATAGATAAGTTAGATGATGAAATGATCGGAATGTTTAGTGTTTGTGCATCAAACCGGATCATGTTTATGAAGAGAGTTTTGAAAGTGAAGGTGAATTGGCAAGATTGAAAGTGGAGACAGTTTCTCTGGTACTACGGACGGAGCATGCCCAGTCACAGGGTTTGAGTTCTAGGCTCAGCTGCTCTGATTTGGGTCAAGTCACTCCACCAATCTGAACTCATGGCCCGAGTTGTGAATATAATGAGAATGCCGCCTGTGTCAGCAGGTTTGTTGTGAGGATCCGATGTGTTTGTGTCTGAAGCTCTTTGTAAATAAAATCATTCTTCAGATGTGAACAAATGCTATTTTCAAATGACTGATTCTGCCTGTTCAAGTTTGAAGACTTCTCTTTGCCTGGGGGAACAAAGTAAATCAGTTTATAGTCTGCGAATTGAGGGAAAGGTATGTATATGTGACTAGGTATGTTTACTCTAATTCTTTTAGTAAGAGATCAGACTTGAAATCAGAGACTTGTGCAAAGATAAGACTGGAAGAAAATCACTAGCAAAGATTCGTGAACGACGCTTCCTGTGACTAGACTGGGGGGGAAGTCTGATGCTCTACATCAGAGAATTCGTCTTCGGAGAGAAACCTTGTGAATAGAATAGCTGGAGCTCCAGCTTTGCTGTGCCTTGGAGAATCCACGCTGAGAGAAACCTCATCAGTGTAATCACGGTGGTGAGGGCTTTGGGCAAAAATCAGTCCTTACTTCCCATCAGAGAATTCCTACTAGATAGAAATCATAGCACTGGAATGAATGAGGAAAGTCGTGCAAATGGAGTACAGAGGTAATTAGCGGAAAATCCAGTCCAGGCACAGGCCAGCTATGGATTCGGCTTTAATCTTCCTTTGCAGCCGGTGTTCACGCTGGAACGAAGTCTGGACGTGCTCCTGGAGGGCCCCGGGGAAGGGCGAAGGCAAAAGTAGGCAGTAGATGAAGGAAGCTGCTTTTGCAAGAGCTCTCGTGGCGCCTAGGCGCCCGCCTGTCGGGAAAGCCCGGGCGCAGGCTCAGCAGCCCCGCGCCGGGACCCTGGTAGGGGTCCTCTCGTGGTTGCAGACAAAATCTCTTACACAACCGGGCTTTTTTCGTAAGGGTCGGGTCAAATAGCGAGGCGCAAACTGTATCTTTTAGCCGGAGATCACATCTAGAAGGCTAGCTGAGAAGCCGCCTTTTGAGAGGAGTCCGGGAAGCGCCCGCAAACACAGGGAGAACCCCTTCTGTCCTTGTCATGGCGCACGCCCCCGAGGCCGCGGCCGCGCCGAGGGGCTCCCCAGGGAAGCTTTCCGGAAGAGGAGCGCCGCGCCGGACGGGGCAGCCGCACAGGGGCCCTGCGGCGTCGGGGCGAGTTGGGGGGCGTCAGCGTGCCGCGGGGGGCGCGGGGACCCGCGGAATCCTTGGTGTGGGGGGACCCTCCCTGGGCTCCCCATTCCGGGGCGGGGGCCAGGCGCCCCCCACGTGCAGACCCAGGGTGGGCGCCGGTGAATGCGGCTGAAGCGCCCTGAAAGGGGCCCGGGGGGCCGAGGGGGGACCAGTCTTCGGGGAGGAAAAGGGAGAAAAAAGGGGAGATCGGGGCCTCGCCCCCCGCGTGCGAGCTTGGATGGAGTCCCCGCCCCTTCCCACCCACGTGACCCCGCCCGCCAGGGGGAGGGGCCCGGGCCCCGCTCCGAGGGAAAGGGGCGGGGCTCAGCGGCCGCGCCTGCGCAGAGGGAGAGGCCCCCCCCCTGGCGGGCGGGGTCTGGTAAAATGGGAGCGAGGCCGAGCCGGGAGGAGGAGTCTCGGGCGGGGCCTGGGCTCCTGGCGCGGCCTGTGATTGGGCGCCGGGCGGGCTGGCCCCGCCCCTCCCCGGAGCCGGCCTCCTCCGCAGGGTGGGTCTGCCCTGAGCGCGGGGGGACCCCCGGGGACCCCCAGCCTCCTGGCCAGGAGGACCGGGCGGGGGCCAGAGGGCATGGCCCCCCAGGAGACGCAGCCCCCCCAGACCTGGCCGACACCCGGAATCGTGGGACCCGAGTCTTGCTTCATCCTTCTTCCCTTTTTGTGGCTTAGCAAGGCCCCGGGGTGAAGTGACTCGTCCAAGGTCACCCCTTATGAAGCGTCTGAGGTCGGATTTGAACTCGGGGCCTCCTGACTGCGGGGGCCCGGCTCCATCCGCTCGCCACCCCTGCCCTTCCTTCTCAAAGAAGACCACCTCAGGGAGGTGAGGCCACGACAAGCCCAGGAGCTGCATGGGGAGGGGGCTGTGCCAAGTCCCTGCCTCCCTTTCCCCATCCACAGCCGTTTCCAGAGTGGGAATCATCAAGTGGCTGTGGAATTCCTGCCTTTCATTGCAAGGAGCAGATTTGCACAATAGGGACCAGGGGCCGAGAGATGGCAGGCAGTCAGGGTCAAGTGACTTGGCCAAGGCCACACAGCTAGGTCATTATTAAGACCTCTATCCACTGCTCCATCTGGCTGCCCTGTGAAAACTGAATAATTAAGCTCTAAAATAAACATCAAGGAATTTAGGCGAGACATGAGGCTTGTTATCATGAGGTTTAGAGAAACTCTCTCAGTGGTGACCGTTCTAGAAATGTCTACCGAAGTTGAAAAGAGCTTTCATAGAGTATATTCATCGAAAACACACACAGAGCCGGCACCATTTAGTGACCATCCAGTCAGGTTAGGGTATAATGATGCCGTTGATTACTTGATGGTCCTCTTCCCTGTCCAGGAAGTCTGTCTGATCTGTGTCAGAGCTGGTCAGCCGCTGCACCCGAGTCTCCTCCCTGACTTGATATTTATGTTGTTTTCAGACACAGTATAGACATAAAACCTGGGATTTCTTCTTTCCAAAACATCACGAGCACAGGAATATTTTTGAGTTTCCTGCTTTCCTGGGATGGGGATCTCTCCAATTATTGTCATAAATGCAAAAGACAATTGCTAGAGCTAGAGGAAGGCTGGGCTAATATCGGCAGTCATCATTCAGATGTGTAGTGGAAAGAAAGAGACTTAGACAAGGACAGGGGCAAACCTTCAGAAACCTTAATTAAAGGCCAGGAAACTAGTTTTTATTCAGAAATATTTTTTAAAAACTAAATTAACTTTCACATAATCTGGGCCATTTCTTGAGACATAGATGATGGCCTATGAAACTGGCCAAAGTTCATTTTAATTTTTTCAAAGTGCATATAGAGTTTATTAATCTTCTCTTTTTTCCCATATTTTTAAATGTGTGATAGCTATTTTAGGGGGTGGCTAGGTGGCAGTGGATAAAGCACCGGCCCTGGAGTCAGGAGTCCCTGAGTTCAAATGTGGTCTCAGACACTTCATAATGACCTAGCTGTGTGGCCTTGGGCAAGCCACTTAACCCCATTTGCCTTGCAAAAACCTAAAAAGAAAAACTATTTTAGTGAGCCCTAGAAATTTTGGCATGTTGTTTCATCATTCTTTTCTTTTACAAAGTTATCATTTCTGGGATTTGCTCTTGAACACAGGCATTACTTAATATGTATTTGGTTTGTTTCTTTTGTGATCCCAACCATTTTCTATTCTTATTTCATTATGGAATGAAAGGATATCTTTTTTCTTATTTAGGTTTTTGCAAGGCAGTGGGGTTAAGTGGCTTGCCCAAGGCCATACAGCTAGGTCATTATGAAGTGTCTGAGGCCAGATTTAAATCCAGGTACTCCTGACTCCATGAGTCAGGTGCTTTATCCACTGTGCCACCTAGCCACCCCCCAGGATATCTTTTTAAAAATTGGTTTCATGGTCTTTCTGTGCCCTAGTGGTTAATGTTTGCACAAGTTTCATATAGTGCAAAGAAATCTGCACATTCCTTGGTTGTCCCATTTAGAAGATGCTGTAAGTCTTTTTATATTAGTTTCTTCAGAAATTCTACATTTCTAACTGTTCATTTTTCTTCTCAGTCATTCATATAGGTTCCCCTTCCTCTCTTCCCCTTCGTTTGGTCTTGTTCTTAATTTTTTAATTTCGTCCATTTTTTGTGACCCTTTCCAATAAGGATTTCTCCCATTCTCTCCCTACTCTTGGGTCCCAGAAATGGAAGGTCTTTTATGCAGTTTGAAAGGCCTTTTTCCTGCCCCTTCATGCCAATCATAGGCTGGGTCACAATCTGATGGATACATTGGTCCCCATATACTTACGAATGAGCAAGAACAGCTATCTCCTTGAGCTGGCAAAGGAGAAGGTCCAGACCTACCTAAGAAAGGTGGGGCACACCGGGCTTAATCTGACTTTTTGATCAGATGGAGGCTACCTGCCTGTAAGGCAAAAAGATAGGCAGAGCCCAGTCTTTGTAATGTAAACTAACAGTCCTGCCTTCACTTTCTTGTGGAACCCAAACACTCACTTGGTCTTCACTAGGTCTTTAGTATCTAAATCTTTAACCATCAGCAACAAATCCAGTTTGCTTTTAGCTATAGATTTCTTGCTCTTCACACAGGATGCTCCATATTCCGACTCTTCACCTTTTTATTAACTGGTTGCCCCTCCCCAGTAGCTCCTTGCCTTTTCCTTCTTGACCTTGAAAGCCTTTTCTAACACGGCCCCATCTTAGCTTTCCAGCCTTTTCATTGACTCTTTTGCCTGAACTCTAGAATCCACCACACTTTTCATTGCTTACCCCTGATACTCTACCTGAAATGTCCACTCACCTTTTCTTGGCCACCTGGCTTCTCTGGCTTCTTCCTCCCAGCCAGAACTTCACTGCCACTTTCTTGTAAAGAGGACTGTTTTCCTGGCCTCCCTCCAACTCCTCCACCCCTTCTCCAGTTGGGGGGGGGGGGGGAGATTCCCAGGACATCCTGGGACTGAGGCTGGCAAGACTTGGTTCAGAGCTGAGACCCAGGGACCGATCTGACTGATTAAAAGTTGAGTAATGAGGGGACAGCAATGATCCCTCTTCTCCTGAATCTAAGTAAAGTCTAGGCTTGGTGGTTTAAAGATATTAAATTCACCTCTGTTGTGTTCACAGAATTTTGATGGAGCCAGTCTCTAACCAGAGACAGGGTGGGAATCATCAAGTAGCTGTTGAATTCCTTACTTTCATTGCAAGGAACAGATTTGCAAAACAGGGATAGCTCCACCTTGCTGCATTTAAGGCAGAGAAAATATTTTTATATTTGTCCCATTACTGACCAGCTAATTTCTGAACCAGATTGAGAGAACCATGGTTTGGGTAGATATAGGACAAAAGCAGTTAATTGTAATTAGGATCAATAAATGAATGATACGGGATCAATTCAATCTGTTTCCAGGACAGGTCACTCTGGGCTTTCAGGCTCTCTGGAACATCTTCTTACATTCCTTCCTCATTTCTAATAAGCTGGAAATAGTCTTTCATTATTCCAATATCGTTTCCATTGTATTGGTTTCTGGGATTGTTTTTTTTTTTCCATTTCTGAATTGAATTGTTACATTTAACCATTATCCCTTCCAGAATTTTCAGACTTGGATTTCTTGTGGTGTTTTGTTTTCTGAGGGTGATCTGTGAATTCTTTCCATTGGAGTTTCATTTTCAGGTGCAGAAGTTCTGACTCATTCTCTTTGATTATTTCCTTCATGATTATGTTCATGTTACCCAGTTGGGTTCTAGACCTATGATCCTGAAGTTGCCTGTGTACATCCTGCCTTTGAGTTCAGAATGTGTCTTCAGTAGGGGTCAGATTTTCTTTTACTGTTTTTTTTGTTTTTACTTCACTTATACTTTCCTTCACTTTTATGCATTTGCATTCCCTATCTATCTTTTCTCCTTTTGTTTCCTTTGGGGAGGCTTCCCTTCCCAAATTCTAGGTTTTTTTAACCCCTTAGCCTCAAGTACCTGACAATTTAACAAAAGACCATACTTAAAAGAAGGATGAAAAAGGACAGACTGAGGAGAAGGTCCCAAATCTGGCCAATGGTGGAGAACTCAGTCACAGAAAAACCAAATAAGCAGAACTACCTAAGAAATGAAATGTCCTCTGAGACGAGCTTTCTCCTCAAAAGAGGCTTTGGAGTTCATAACCCCTCCCGTGTTGGTGGAGAATGGCTGAGGGAGGCACCGGAGAAAGAAAGAGGTTAGGAGTAGCTTCTGATGGATGTGAGTTAGGGAATCAGAGATCACATAATCTTCAATAAAAGGACAGCCTTCCTTTAGTAAATATTATGCTTTGAAAAAGAGTGACTCATGGGACTTTAGACAAAAGGAACACCTTAAAAATTCTAGGGAATCTCTGGAACAGAGTAATTAATCCCTCAACTGTTCAGAAGTAAAATAATAGAATAAAGGAAATGAAATGTGAAATATGAATTGCAAATAGATGATAAATCAGATCTTATTTGTTTTTAATTTAAAGTTTTGAGTTCCAAATTCTATTCCTTCTTCCCTCCTTAACCTCCACCTTCCCTGAGGCACCAAACAATCAGATATAAGTTACACATGTGCAATCATGTAAAACATTTCCAGAGTAGACATTTGATACAAGAATCCTCAAAGAAAAGAAAAAGAAAGAAAGTGAGAAATAGTATGTTTCAGTCTGTATTAAAATAATATGCTTCATCATTAGTCTTGAATCATTTGTTATTACTGAGAATAGTTAAGCCATTCATAGTTCTTTATTGTACAATATTGCTTTAACTGTGTACAACATTTTCCTGGTTCTCTTCATTTTACTTTGCATCATTTCATGTAAGTCTTTACTGGTTTTCCAGTCAGATTTTTTTGAAAGAGGAAATCACGGGGTGGCTAGGTTGCGCAGTAGATAGAGCACCAGCCCTGGAGTCAGGAGTACCTGAGTTCAAATGCGGCCTCAGACACTTAATAATCACCTAGCTGTGTGGCCTTGGGCAAGCCATTTAACCCCTTTGCCTTGCAAAAAAAAAACCTAAAAAAAATTAAAAAATAGGAAATCACACAATAAAGAATAACAATTCTATGCATAGAATGCATCAATTTTTAAAAACATTGCAAAAAACATGTAATAGGTGGGACATATAGATGACCCCTCCCAAGTATCATGCTATTTTAGATCTGGCCAATCTCTTGTATATGACCCATCAGTAGACCTCCTAACTCATTTTCTTTATTTTTTTTCTTTATTTTTTTCTTTACGTTTTTGCAAGGCAATGGGGTTAAGTGGCTTGCCCAAGGCCACACAGCTAGGTGATTATTAAGTGTCTGAGGCCGGATTTGAGCTCAGGTCCTCCTGACTCCAGGGCCGATGCTCTATCTACTGTGCCACCTAGCCACCCCTAACTCATTTTCTTGACTCTTGTTCTCCAAAGGTTCTGGAGATCTAGGGATAGATGTCAATCATGTATTTCTCACAAAGAAACTAGTAACATTTTCCTGATGAATTAGCTCAAACAAAACCCAAAGTAATTAATTATTTTTAATAATGAAGTTATCCTCCCTTCTCCAAATTAGTCTTGTTTTGCTGCAATGAAATATCATAATTAAGCAATATATAGAATTGACAAATGAAAGCAATCACTAAGCAAAGGAATAAGTATTTAGGGTATGATCCATTGTGCTCAGAGTGACCTCAATCCCACTCTGTAGCAATTTCACTTGCTTGGGAACCATCTCATATCATTCATTGCAATCCAGATTCTGTTTAAAAATCTTTTTAGAATCCTCTTCATGTTTTCATCAACCATTCTGGAAGCCAGCTAGATCTTGTCTTTAACCTTGTTCTCTTTAAAGTGATCACATAAAACTCTCCTCCCAATCTCCAGAATATCCTATTCTTGCCGGCTTCTTATAAACTCTTTACAGAATTTCTTTTAAAATATATCACTTACATCAGATCTGATCAGGAAGAAATTTCACATCACCTTCTCCTTTGCTTCCCTCATAGATCCACCTACTTCATAGCTGGAACACATTCTTCTCTCTCATTCCAGCTAAGTGGTGCAATGAATAGAGAGCACTGGCCTTGGAGTCAGGAGGATGGGAGTTCAATTCCAGCCTCAGACACTTGATTCTTACTGACTGTGTGGTCTTGGGCCAGTCACTTAACCCTGACTGTATCATACCCAAGGTTATCTCCCATTGCCTGATTCATATCTGGCCACTGGACCCAAATGACTCTGGAGGAGAAAGTGAGGCTGGGGACTTAGCACATCTCCCCTCACTCCAATCATATTTATGTGCTTGTGATGGCACCACCTCCCTGATGTTGTGCTCTTCTTTGAAAATGAAGGACAAGCATTTCTCAGCTTCTTTCCAATATTAGGCTTTCTTGTCAGTAGTTTCAAGTGTTGACTCTGACACTTGAAACAAACCTGGCCTTTGGGCAAATCCTTTCTCTGTGCTTCAGTTTCCTCCTTTAAATTGATGCTTTGACTAGAGGAATTCTGAAGCATCCCTCAGCTCTTCACCCTGTCCTTTTGATAATTTAGGAGTTGGTGACATTCAAGGATGTGACTGTGGACTTCACCAAGGAGGAGTGGGGCCTCTTGGATGATCCTCAGAAGGAGCTGTACAGAGAGGTCCTGCTGGAGACTGCCTGGAACCTGCTCTCCATGGGTAAGGACGTTTCCCCTGTTAACTCTGAGTCTCCATTCCCTAATGTGCAGGGTCTGCAGCATTTATCAATCATTAAAAAGAGAAAAATGTTGGTCTTCTTTGTCTAAGAGACGAGGTCTTCCTGCTATCCAGTTGTGATTAGTTCCGCATCTGAGACGCTTCCACATTGATTTGATCTTTGACTTGAGATTACCTAGAACTTCAGAAGTAACAAGGGAAACTCTCAGTATGCTATCACAATGCAAAAACCTTTTATGACACAACTGGACAGCAGGAAGACCCTGTCTCCTAGACACAGAAGACTAACATTTTTCTCTTTTTAATGATTGATAAATGCTGCATACCCTGCGCGAAAACCTGCCTTGGAATTCTCTTTCAGATATTTCTAACTGTGACTTCCTGGGAAAGTCTCTAAACCAGTGAGGAGCCTCAGTTTTCCCATCTGTAAAATGAGGAGGTTGGTCTCCAGGACTTATCAGCTCCCTTCCAGTGCTCAATCTGTGATCCTATATGAAGTTACTATTTGGAATTTCAGACCATGAAACTCTCCTGAAAGAATTAAAAAGGCGTTAGGCTAGGAGCCAAGATGGTGGCAGGAGAAGAGCCTCTCTTAGGTGCTTTCTCCAAAATATTTCAAAAATCTTAAAATTATGACTCTAACTAAATTTTTGAGAGACAGAACCCACAGAAAGATACAGCATGGCAATTCTCCAGCCCAAGGTAACCTGGAAAATAGTGGGAGGACTCTGTTCCATGGGGTTGGAGGGGCAGCACTGCACCTGAGTGAAGGGACTTCAGCCTCCCAGGAATAGCTCCAGGGAGCCTGGGAGTACTGGCTCCCAGCAGCAAAAGCAGTTTCCTGATCTGCACCCCAGGGAGCAACAAGCACAACTTGGAAGATCAGCAGGGAGATCTCTGCCAGAGCAAGTGCAAAGCCCAAACCCTCGACGTGGCCATGGTACTCAATGCAGCCTAGATTCCAGAAAATGGCCACTCAGCAGGAGCCTCCAGGCAGCTGCATCCTGAGTGCCCAGCCCACTGAAGATAAGGGAGTGGAGGGAGACTGCTGAGGTCTGTCCTCTATCCCTGGAACAGGACTCTGGGGATTTGACCACATTCAGACCCTAGTTGCAGTCTAGGCCCCCCATAAAGCAGGCCGCCCCACACACACACAGCCTCTGGGGCAGAGGGGTAAGCATGTGGTCATTCCCAGACCAGAAGAGCAGTCAGAGTCTCATACACTGAGGTTCTTGGGGGGGGTGTCCCCAAAATGCTCAAAAGCTCAGGAAGCACCCCAAAACCAGGCACAGGCTGGGAAAATGAGTAAACATGAAAAAAGGGAACTTGACCATACTTTGGTCTCATGGAAGACCAAACCACACAATCAGGAGATAAGAAAGTCCAGGCTTCTGCATGTAAAGACTCCCAAGAAATATAGCAGTCAGGCTCAGTTTATGACAGAGCTGAAAAAAAGATTTTGAAAAATCAAGTAAGGGAGGGATAGAAGAAAAATTGGGAAAAGAAATGAGAGAGATGTAGGAAAAACATGAAAACAAAGTCAGCAGTTTAGTAAAGGAGATCTAAAAAAATGCTGAAGAAAATAACATGTTAAAAACCACATAGGTCAAATGGATAAAACACTTCAAAAAGTTATTGAGGAGAAGAATGCTTTAAAAAGCAGAATTGGCGAGATGGAAAAGGAGATAAGAAAGCTCTCTGAGGAAAACAAATCCTTCAGATGTAGAATGGAGCTAAAGGAAGCAGATGATTTTTCAAGAACTCAAGACACAATAATTCAACACCAAAAGAAAGAAAAATTAGAAGACAATGAAATATCTCATTGAAAAAACAAATGATCTGGAAAACAGATTCAGGAAAGATAATTTAAAAATTATTGGGATACCTAAAAGTCATGATCAGGAAAAGAGCCTTGACCTCATTTTTAAAGAATTTCTACAGGAAAATTGCCCTGATATCATAGAAGCAGAGGGCAAAATAGACATTGAGAGAATCCACTGATCTCCCCCAGAAAGAGATCCCAAAACAATAAACAATCCCCAGGAATATTACAGCCAAGTTCCAGAACTCCCAAGTCAAAGAGAAAATATTACAAGCAGCCAGAAGGACACAATTCAAATATCATGGAGCTGCAGTCAAGATCACCCAGGACTTAGCAGCAACTACATTAAAAGCTCTTAGGGCTTGGAATATAATATACCAGAAGGCAAAAGAGCTTAGAATGCAATTGAGAATCAACTACCCAGCAAAACTGAATGCCCTCTTCCAAGGAAAAAGATGGACTTTCAATGAACCAGGGGAATTTCAAATGTTCCTGTCGGAATGGCCAGAGCTGAACAGAAGGTTTGATCTTCAGGTACAGGACTTAGGTGAAGCACAGAGAGTGGAGGAGAGGGGGAAAATTTGAGGGACTTGATGATGAACTGCATGTATTCCTGTATAGAAAAATGACACTGATAATACTCATGAACCTTCTCACTTAATAGAGCAGGTAGGAGCTTTTATAGATGAGGCACAGGAGAGAGCTGAATTTGAAGATATTGTAAAAATGGAGTCAATGGGTGAAAGAGAAATGTATTAAGAGAAAGGAGAGGTAGAATAGGCTAAGATACTTCATGTAGTTTTTGCAATGGTATGGAAAAGGGGAAGGCAAGGGGGAATGAGGGAAACCTTCATTTTCATTGGAAATGGCTCAGAGAGGAAACGGTATACACACTCAATAGGGTGTAGACATCTAGAAGAAAAGGGAGAGGAGGGGAAATGTGGATGATAGAGGAGAGGGTAGATCATAGGAGAGGATGGTCAGATATAACACATTTTCCTTTTTTCCTTTATGCAAGGTGGTGGGCTTGAGTGGCCTGTTGGGGACCACGGGGTTGGGTGGTTTCTTGGTCTCTGGGGTGGGATATGGGTTTGGGTCCTCTTGGCCCCAGGGCCAGTGCTCTGTCCACTGTGCCACTCGGCTGCTGTACAGCACATTTTTGAAGAGGGACAGAGTGAAAGGAGAAAAAAATATAATGGATGGTAGTGGGGAGGAATGGATGGAGGGAATTAGAAGCAGCAACAGCAACTGCAGAAAAATATGGAAGTTACTTCTATGATGGACTTAAGATAAAGAAAGCTGATGGTATCAGAACACAGACTGAAACACACTTTTTTCCTCTTCCTTTTATTTTATTTCTCATGAGGTTTTATATTTTTGTGGGCGGAGAGAGTATTATGTTTATTCTTAAATAAGAATATTTTAGTAATGTGTAAATAAAGAAAAATAAAAAATATTTTAAGATAAAAAAGGGTTTAAGCTATATAAAAGTTCTTTCTTATATAAGTCCTTCAAGTCAACAAATGTTTATTAATATTACATCCCAGGCCCTATATACTGGGGACATAGAGAGATGCCAGGGCTTTCCTCCATTCCTATGGAGCTCATAGTCTGGTTCATTTTCACACATAAAGAAATTTTCTTTAGAAGGATGATCTTTTCTACTGATATAATGTTAAAAAGGACACAAAGGTGTCTTAGTCATATGAGATGAGGAGAAGATAGTTATTGACAAATGTCCAGTTTTTCTATTGATATGAGACCTAGTTCTTAGATGAGAAAGTTTGCATGGGGCAAAACCCATAAGGGAGAGTGGGATTCTAATGAAAATATCTACATGTTTTGATGATACAAGGTGTCATTCAAGGAGATGTCAAAGGATTGTCTCACCTCAAGAGTGCCCAAGTGAGATAACGTCACTTCAATTTGTAGGGGACCCAGGTAGCCTGGTTTCATGATTTCTTCTCTTATGCATTCAGCAGCACATGAGGAGTAAAGGCCACTTGGAAGTCATCCAAGGAGTGATGGAAGTCATCCAAAACTAATCTTTGCATAAATCATCAGCCTGAGACACTTTCCTTATCTCTGTAACTCAATCTCTGTCTCATTCTTGGAGAATCATTGCCCAGGTTGATGTTGATCACCACCTCAGTTTAGGGACTTGGGGGGTAGATTCCTAGGTATCCCATGTAGGAGAACCTTCAGGAACCTAGAAGAAATCCTCTGTGATCTTCAGAGTTGCATCTTGTCAGATTCCATCTCGGTTAGAACATGACAAAGGGGATTACTTGGGTCTTGACAAGTGATGCTTTTTGTCCTTCACTCTTGAAGAGTGACTTCAGAGAGGTGAAGTCATGACAAGCACGTGACTTGGATTGGAATGAGGAGGGCTGGGCTAAGTCACTAGCCTCACTTTCTCCCCCAGATCCATTTCTGTCCAGTGACCAGATAAGAGTTAGGACAACTGGAGACGACCCTGATGTGAAACAGTCAGGGCTAAGTACTTGCCCAAGGTCACACAGCTAGTGAGTGTCAAATGTCTCAGGTAGATTTGAACTCCTGTCTTCCCGATTCCAAGACTAGTGCTCTACTCACTCTGCCACCTACCTGCCCGCAAGTAGCCTACTGATAAATGATCAATGCACTGGAAGCTTGATTGCATATATTACTCTGTTGTTGTTGTTAATAATGTTTATGTTTTTAAAACCACTTTTGTAAGAATAGAATTTCTTCAAGTTACAAGTTTCTGGCAAAGCAGCTACACTCTTCACTAAAAGTCTATTGAATGACAAATCTGCATTGCCAAATAATTCCTTTGAAAAGCTACCAGGGAGACAAGTAGGAACAAAAGTGGGAAATGAGGAGGGTCTGTGCATGTTGGCAACAATGTTCATGTGAATAAAGAACCTTCCTGGAAATTTGGAAACTTTTGGATGTGAAGAAGAAAGAACATGCTGCACTTGAAGCAGACTATGATGTCATCACTGCATGATGCCAAATGAGGGGGTCCAGCCTCCGCGGGGTCCTTGGAACCTGACAGGAGGGATAGAGTTGGCGAAATGGGTTGAGTCAACAAGTGGGCAAAGGGAGGAGCAGGTTGACGGACTGTCAGCTGCTTAGATTTATTTTTATAGTCTCAAAAATCATATGAAACAAGCAAACTAAAATCATTTCCTTGGTTACAAGAGTGTCCAATTTTCATCATTAATCACATAGTTCATATGGTTACAAGTTAGATCATGTAGTGGTTACAAGTGTGATTATCAATCATGTAATTAATTTTCTTGTCCCTGCTCAGACCGTGATGATCTCAACCTGCCTGTTGCCTAGTTTGCTGCTGCATAGGAAAGTTCTTGATTAAACAGAACTTTCCTGATAATAATCTTTGATATAATTTGTTTAATGGAATGCTTCTATGTTTTTGTACCGCACATGTAATGTTTTCGATACGCTCCCTTGACAACCTATAGTGAGGGTAGTGATGTTTGTCCACCTGTCCGTTGACTCCTTCAATAACTAATTTTCTTTTCAGCCCTTGTTGGTAGACACTACAGTTTCTATGACTTTTTATTCTTTCCCAATAAAGTAAGGCTGTTAGAGCTCACATATTGGTCACCTATACTGACTATTCTCTCACCATCTTTATCATATATTTCTGTGTATGATAAGGGGGGGAGGCAAAACTGTTAATTGCCCTGGAATTCTATCTGACCTATCTTGTATCTGCTTTCCCTGTATATATTCTGGCATCTCCTTGTTGGCGTTTTCCAGATATTTCATAATGTTGAAGCCTTTTGTATGCCTCAGGGAGAGGGAGTCCTGTTAAATTTGCACAGAGTTCACAATCTGTTTTATTCAAGGAATTTCTCTGAAATCCTTCCTTTATAGTCATTCCACTATTAGGATGAGTCAGTACTGTAATTAATAACAGACCTATATATATGGGTATACATGGAATCCCTATATATATTGAAGAAGGAAATGTTGTTCCATCAGGCAGTGTGACTGCCCTGAGTCTTTTTTTGCCGCGACTGTGTCAAATAGCTTAAAGACCCTGGCTCCCAACAGCCAAAACCATCATAAGCCTGATTGTGATGGTTTGGAATCACTGCAGAAGTCATCCTATTATGGTAGACACATGAGCATAGGCCACTTAGGGTGCCACTGACAATATCTAGCACAAACCCCTTGGATCACTGTCTGGACCCTCTAAGGACTTTGTAAACCCCTAAATGGCAAGGGCTGCAAAAGGATTTAAGAGGGAAGCATGCTGTCCATTTCCTTAGAAAAGGATGATGGTCTCAGATTACTTCATTAGACACTTTTTCAGTCATGGAGGAATACCAGGCATTTTTTAAAAGTTCTATTTATTACAAGAAATTTATTTTTGCTTTAGTGACCCTCAGAGACATGTAAAGATAAATTTTTGTAAAGAAATAAATAATGGTTACCCCCCCCCAAAAAAAGTAATGAGTCAGAAAAAAATCTTTTTCCTCAGGTAAATAAATATTCATCATCATAGATCACAGATGCTTTGTCAGAACAAAGATAGAAATTGATCACCAGAGAAATCAGATCATACTTACACCTAAGCTACATTCTAAAATAATCAGAATCTTTGGTTTGTGCATCAATTGGATTAGTGTTTATGAAGAAATGATTAAAAGTGCAGACAGTGAAAGTAAGTATGAAGCATCAAAATTCAAAGTGGAAACAATTTGGTACATGAACAAAATATGCCCAGACACAAGGTTCTAATTTCAGTTGCTTGGGTCAAGCCACTCTGAACCATTTCTGAACTCATGACCTGAGTTGTGAATGTAATGAGAATTCCAGCCCTGCCTGTATCAAAGGTTTGTTGTGAGCATCCAGTGTGATTGTGTATGGAGCTCTTTGTAAATGAAATCATCCTTTGGTTTGGGCTAATGACAGTTTCAGAGGATTGAGACTGCCCATTTAATTTTGAATACTTTTCTCTTTGCCTTGGGAAACACAAAGTAAACTCACAAGCCAAAATTCATGAATGATTGTGCCTATGACTGCACTGGGAGAGAAATCAATTCTGTATTTAAGAGAATTAACAGAGGGGAGAAACTTTGTGAATGTAATTGGTGTTCAAAGATTTTTACAAAGAAGAGAGCTCTTGCTCATCATCAGAGGATCCACACCAGGAGAAAAACTTATGAATATAATCAATGTGAAAAGACTTAAACACAACTTCAGTCTTGCTGAACATCAGAAAATGCACAGTAGAGAGAAAACTTACAAATGTAATCAGTTGAGAAAGACTTTTACAAATAAAAGCCATCTTGATCTTCACCAGAGGATCCACATTGGAGAGAAAATTTATGAATATAAGCATTGTGAAAAGACTTTCATGGAACACCCCAGTCTTGCTAAACACCAGAAAATCCATAGTGGAGAGAAGCCTTATGAATGTAATCAATGTGGAAAGACTTTCACAAATAAGAATCATCTTGTTCGTCATCAGAGGATCCACACTGGAGAGAAACCTTATGAATGTAATCTGTGTGGAAAGACATTCACAGCAAGTTCCAGTCTTGCTGATCATCAAAAAATCCACACTGGGGAAACACTTTGTGAATGTAATCAATGTGGAAAGACTTTTAGACACAACAGCAGTCTTGCTATACATCAGAGGATTCACACTGGGGAAGAAACCTTATAAATATAATCAGTATTGAAAGACTTTTCCAAATAAGAGACAACTTGTTGAACATCAGAGAATACACGCTGGGGAGAAACATCTGGAATGGTATCAGTATAGAAAGGCTTTCACAGCACTCTCCAGTCTTGCTAGACATCAGTGGATGCATCCAAGGAGAAACCAGTGAATGTTGTCATAAACAAAATATATTGGGGAAAGAAAGCTTCAGGACTCCCTGAGAAGATCAAAAGAAATGCACAGTTTACCCAAGAACAAACACCTTGAGGATTCCAGAAAAATGAATTTGGGAGGATTTGTGAGTTATCCCCTTTTCCATATATGCACTCTAAACTTGAGGTTACTTTTCTTTGGACTACATGTGTGTGGACTTGTAGAGAATATCTCAGACTTTTATGTGTATTTTGGACCACACTGGCTGATAATCATAGCAGAGGCACTACAATAAAGGCAAATAAACTCTTGCATTCGAAAATACCCTGCCTCCTTCTTGAGGAACCTGAGAGCAGAAAGAGCATATAACTTCTGGAGTCCCAATCTGCCCCTACTGGGTAAATGAGTCTATGCTATAAAGAGCTTTGATTCAGGTTATATAAAGCTTCAAATATCAAAGAGAGGGGTTGGATTTTGTATCCTTAGAGGGCTTAAGGAGACATTCTTGACCAAGGACTCTAGAAATATGATACTGCTGTGTGGAGGATAGATTGGTCAAGAAAACCAATGGATCAGAAAACTAATCAGGAGATTATTGAAATAATTATTGAAATTGTGCAGCTGGGAATTAAAGCATACATACATTATGATGGAGGCTCTGGGAGAACAGAAACCATGAAGCAGGGAAGAGATACTGTTAAAATTGATAATTCCTGAAAACTGAATAGATTGGGGGAAGAATATGTCTCCTTAGGTAATATAGCCTATAATGGACAGGCTCACCTATTTGTTACAGCAACCACTATTTTGTGGTCATCTCAGGATGACAAGGTAGCAGTTGCAGTTATCTAAAATCAATGTTCTCTGACCCAGCATGAGGTCAAGGCAAGGACTATATCCTCCAAGCTCTAATGATATAGAGCATCACCTCTATCTTATCAGGTGCTGCCAACATGACAGACTAATCTCGGTTCTTACCTTGTTTTGTGTTTTTAACATATTTTCTCCTGTAAAGTGGGCATCTGTTCCTGATGACCTCAGATTTTTTTCAATTTGGAATCGACCTCACTATTATATGATCCATTTTTCTATTTTTATTATTTCTAATTCTATTATTTAGTCCAGGGCATATGTTTTCTTGTTTACCGGACCTGTGACTTTAGTAGCATAGGTGACTTCAATGGAGAAAGCCCTCTCTCTTGGAGATCAACTGGTCTACAGCTGATCTTAGAGAATGGCCAATGGCTCCATAGACTTGCCCATGGTCCAGCACTTGATATGCCAGAGGCATATATCAACCCCAGGTTTCCCCAAAGCCAAGAGTGGCTTTGTGTCTGTCTGATACTCTTTAATACTATATTTCTGATCAAATATTATTTTATCAGTCCTCTCTTTGAGGTTTGTAAGTCTGAATGTTAGCCTCTGCCCTCCACAAGGTCTGTGTCTCTGGTTATAAATCTGAAGGCAGCTCAGTCTGGGTGAAATAGCCTAGCCTCCCTCTAACTGCATCTACCAGTTTGACTTTCACAGTTGTGTCAACAATCACAGTAAAGACCATCCTGAGAAGGAAGGAAACTAGTCTGGTTATCTCTATGAGAGACTGAATAAATCCTTATACTTGTGACATTTCAGAAAGGGAGAAATCCCAATGTTTTATGTCTATATTATATCTGATAACATAAAATATCAAGTCAGAAGAGACGGGAGTTCCTGGAGCTAACTGGATCTTTGACAGTTCTGACATAGAACAGATCTTATGGATGGATTAGAAAATCATACTAATAATCAGAAAGAAATCAATGACACCTCTATATACTAATGTGTGATCTGATTGATTGACTGCCAAAATTTTACAATCCTTTGTGAAATTTCTATAAATAGTTTCCTCATTAAGCTCTTGGTTGGCATTGTTAATGATACCATCCACTCATGGGTTCAGTAAGATCTTAGAGAATAAAACTTCATGGATAAAACTAACTTTGTCATTTCATTTTAGCCTAAAGAAAATTCTGGTTAACAGTGGTAACAATATACTTGTTAGTTAGGCTCCTATTTATGGTGGCTTCCTCTGCCCTGACACATTTTTATTTTTGTGAGTCTACTTGAGTACGTTGAATTCTCTGGCAAAAAAAAAAAGGTAATTTTCAAATGAGACATTACATTTTATGTTTCTTCAGCAGTACTGCAAAAAAAAAATTCATCAAGTGGGCAATCTTCCTAAAGCGTTGGTATCAGCATTACCATTATCAATGGACATATGATATTCATCCTCATATCCACTGGCAGCAGATTCAAGGCCTGTTTAGGCATATGCAGGCAAATTGATGTGTCAAAGTTGAGTGGGGGGTCAAGCTGAGTTCCTGGGCCTCATACTGGAACCCAAACTGAATTTGAACCAGTTGTTCAGAAATAGAAAATCTAAGAACATTTTTGAAAGAATTTTAACACTAGAGTGATGATTTTAAAAGCTAATATTTTGTGACATATGTAAATGATATACTTAAATGCAACAATCATGCAAAAATGTGTCTAATTCTCTTTATATTTAGTATCTGGGAGTACTTATGGACCCAGATGTTACCTGAATACCCTACAGGAGGAATAATGAATTTAAACAAAAGGTGGTAATTTGATATCAAAATGTTATTTTCCTCCTGATGTTATGTGGAATCACTTTCCATCTTGGGATTTGTGGGACAAGAGCAATATATGTTGAAGCCAGAATTATGGTTTGCAACATTGCTTGCATGGTGATAGAATTGAGGATGGGGGCTGGGGGTGGGAAGCTACTTGTTTCTTAGACTTAACTTTAAAAGGAAGACTATATAGTTATATGCATTTTCTTCTGGCCTGTGACCCTAAGCCTTTCTGATACCCTAATGGCCCAGTGAGATCATTAGTTGAGGCATGCCTTCCAGAAAAGCAAATACCTACCCATCTATACTTATCCTACGTAGCTTGTAAATTCACCAATGTTGAAGCATTGAGTAAATAAGATGGTGGCAACATAGCAACCACTGGCAGGACTCCAAATTCAGTAAATCTAGGAGCCTTTTAGGAATGAATTGTTTAACCAAATAAAACAGGCTAATTTTTAAGCTGATAATTTTGTATGACCCCCAAATGATGTCAGAAATAAATTAATGACCCTTGGCAGAAAAAAAGGACACCCCACCCCTGTTTTGGTAGATGGAGATAAGAATCTAGGCATGGTATTTAATTTCTAATAAAAATTCTGTTAGCATCCTTATTTCCTAATTGCTATGGTTTAAGTTATGGGCTTTTTTATATTATAAAGCCTAATTAAAAACAAAACACCAAGCAACAGCTTTGTTGGATGTAAAGCACTGGTGCCATTAACTTCCACATTCAGAAGGCTCTTCACCCTTGTGCACACTGTGTATGTTGGTTGTAACTCAAATCAGTTTATCCTTTTGTATTAACTATTTCACCAACTGTTATAAGGTCAAATCTTTGTATGAGAGGAAACAATTCAAATTCTATTTTTCTACTGTCATTTGTAATGCTGGTGTCAGCATTTGTCATTAAAAATTAATTACCTTAAAAAATTAATGTTTTAAAAAAGAACACTAAAAAAATTGATTACCTTAAAAAAATTACAGGATAGGGAAACCTCATCTAACATTTCAGGTTGTCACCTTCTCTACAACTTCAAGTTTCTTAGGTTATTGAGAGCTTCAGTGACTTGCCCAAGGTCATACAGCTAAAATGTGTGACAGGCAGAAGTCAAATTTTGTTTTTTCTCTGGGTTCTAAGGTCAGCTTTGGTGCAATGGAGAAATCTCTGGTCTGGGAGTCAGAAACAGTTTTATTCAAATTCATCTTCAGACACTTACTAGTTACATGGCCCTGGCCAAGTTAGTTGACTTTGTTGCCTCAGTTTCATCATCTATAAAATGGAGATAACAGCTTCTTTTTCCCAGAGTTGTAATTCACTTTACAAACTCTGAAGTTATAGCTAGGTGCAAGTTGCTGCTCTAGTGGCATGCATGGAATGCCTTTCCAACATTATTAATATTATTCACTAACAACATTTTCCTTGAAACCCAATTCATAAGAATGAGTAGAAGTCGTAAGGAATTGTAGGCAAACAATCTGAGCTATTTCATTGATAAAGACATCTCTCCCTAGTCAAGTGAGAGAACCTGGCACCAACCACTGAGGGGGATGGGCATGGGATGCTACCAACCAGCTGCTTTGGTATGTTAGAAGAGAAGAATAAATGGTTGACTTTTCTCCATAATACCCTCAGATGTTGAGTAACAGCTACTACATTCTCACAAAGCAAAAGAAAATATCACGCATTTATATATTATTTTAGGATTTGCAGGGTGTTTTGCAAATATTTCATTTTACCCTTTACATTGCAAAACAGATGCTATTATTGTCCACATTTTACAGATGAGGAAACTGAGATAGACAGTGTTTAAGTTACTTGTCCAGGTTCTGACTTTTAATGTCTGAGATACTATTTGAACTCAGCTCTTACTCACTTCAGGACCAGTGATAATTATAAATACTTGTGTTTGGGTTAAACTACTAAGTCAATTTAGCAAGAGAGAATGGGAATTGGACTCAATCACTCCTTAGAATCAACTGCCAGAGGGGCAGCTAGGTGGCGCAGTGGATAGAGCACCTGGAGTCAGGAGTCCTTGGGTTCAAATCTGGTCTCAGACACTTAATAATGATCTAGCTGTGTGACCTTGGGCAAGCCACTTAACCCTACTGCTTTGCAAAAACCTAAAAAAAAAAAAAAAAGACTCACCTGCCAGAATGGAAGAAGTTTAACCTGAGCAACAACTTTACTTAAACTTAAGGAAGCAAACAAGTTCTCAGATTCTTGAAGGGTGTTTTCATCTGGAAAGAGATTAAGTTCTTCTTATCCCCAGGAAGCGATACAAGGATAAACAGTCACATGCTATAGTGTGACAGCAAGAGAGATCTGAACTGGGAAGGGGTAGAGCCAAAAGCATTCATCACAATCTCATCTGTATAAAGTAGAATGCATCATTGGAGCAATCAGTAGGGTTTCCTCTCCTAGAAGTCTCCAAGCAGAGCTTGGTTAGTTTTTTTTAGGTACATTAAGGAATGTATAGGACCAGACTCCTTCTTAGGTCTCTTCAACTATATTCTGTGATATATTGCCATGCAGAACAATAAATCTGAGAAATGTCCTCCCGAGTTCAATCACAGATGTCATTTGCAAAGACCTCTATAGACCTCCACTTACCCTTCATTCTGGGCAATGAATTCTTGGAATGATATTCTCAATGGAAAACTCTGATAGATTAATCTTTAGAAAATATGGTATCAGAAACTTTATAACCCTGGGGTTGAAGATCAGTCACATCCAATCAGAAGCTTATTAATTGATTATATTGGCCAGCCTCTCTCTCTCTCTTTTTTTTAAGATTGTTGCAAGGCAATTGGGGTTAAGTGGCTTGCCCAAGGCCACACAGCTAGGTCATTATTAAGTGTCTGAGGGCAGATTTGAACTCAGGTCCTCCTGACTCCAAGGCTGGTGCTCTATCCATGGCACCACCTAGCTGCCCCTGATTATATTGGCCAGGCTCTCAACTGAGCACTAGAGATTCAGAGAAAGGCTGCATAAATGCCTTCCCCGGAGAGCAGAATAGTACCTTAGAACTTGGGAGTCACTGATGATCAACACAAATGGGCTAAAAGTTGGGAAACAAGCAGACAGGAAGGTAGAACTGTGCACCAACCAGGGTTCTGGCCTTCTGAAATGGATATATGCTGCCAAGATAGAATTGAGTGAATAAAAGACTACAAAGGTGCTCACCAGGAGCAAAATAGATTGGGAGGCTCTCATCTCAGGGGAGGATCTGGTGGAAAGGTTGGTCGTGTGACTATGCCGGATTTGCTTGTGGTGTTTGTAAAGAAGCAACACCATGTAGCTACTGGTAAAGACCATCAGACCCACACACACAACGTCAGGGACGGAAACCATAGCTACAAATAGGGAAGCAGTAACCTCTGTAGTCACTGAAGTAGAACAATATCCATAAGGCAGGAAGTTTGAAGTATTTCTAGACGTTCTCGGTCCTTCAATTTTCTTAAGAACAAGAATATTTAGTAGCAGATGGAAGATCCAGCAGAGGGAACAGGTGGAGGTGAGGAACTCTGGGGTTCTCTCTTTAAGTTTTGCCCACTTGGAGCTGCTGGGACTGATAGTGATGGCTTGAATGCTACTCAGGAGGCAGGTCATGTTTAAGGAAAGACCACGGGACACCCTATGAAGGTAAAAGAAAAATTTACAGCCATGAACATTCAAGAAATTCTTTAGGTTCCCAACTGCTATTGTCTGTGGGATGTTCTTGGAGAGAATCATTAAGCAGTTAATCCAGGACAGCTGGATGAGAATCATATCTATGACCCTCATTCTTTGTCCACTGAAGATCATGATGGTGAAGAGACAAATTAGGAAAGAGTTCCCCAAAACTCCAGTTGCAATCTGAGTGCCAAAAACAACCATCAGAATAACTTTATAGGAACTCATATTCTTAATTTCTTGGGAGATGATTTGCATTCAGAGCCTGTAGCACCTGAAAATTGTTGCTTGTGTGTGTGTTTGTATGTGTAAAGAAATCAAGGTTAAGTGACTTGCTCAGGTGTCAAATATCTGAGGCTGAATTTGAACTCAGGTCCTCTTGACTGCCCTGTCCTTCATTTTCAAAGAAGACAATAACAACATGATGTAGGGATCAGGGTGCAGTGTGCTCACCAGTGACTGATCAGTCCAATAGAAGTTCAGAAGTCACTACCACCATGGTCCATTAGAACATTTAGTGTGGAGAGGACTCCAGATTGGCTCCTATAATTTGGCTTTGCTCATGGAAAAACAGCATCTTCTTTGAAGTGGGCATGCCATGCTGGCTGGTCCTGTGCCAGTGTTTCCTATTTCTCCCAATCAATACTGAAGTTCTTCAGAGATGCCTTGAAATTCCTTAAACCACTTCTTCTGACCACCATGAATGCTAACCTGAATAGAGATACAATGAATTCATGATATTCCTGCACATTTTCTACTCATTCACATATATATATATATATAATATAATATATACATATATATATTATATATATATATATATATATATATATATATATATATATATATATATTGCAAGGCAATGGGGTTAAGTGGCTTGCCCAAGGCCACACAGCTAGGTCATTATTAAGTGTCTGAGGGCAGATTTGAACTCAGGTCCTCCTGACTCCAAGGCTGGTGCTCTATCCATGGCACCACCTAGCTGCCCCTGATTATATTGGCCAGGCTCTCAACTGAGCACTAGAGATTCAGAGAAAGGCTGCATAAATGCCTTCCCCGGAGAGCAGAATAGTACCTTAGAACTTGGGAGTCACTGATGATCAACACAAATGGGCTAAAAGTTGGGAAACAAGCAGACAGGAAGGTAGAACTGTGCACCAACCAGGGTTCTGGCCTTCTGAAATGGATATATGCTGCCAAGATAGAATTGAGTGAATAAAAGACTACAAAGGTGCTCACCAGGAGCAAAATAGATTGGGAGGCTCTCATCTCAGGGGAGGATCTGGTGGAAAGGTTGGTCATGTGACTATGCCGGATTTGCTTGTGGTGTTTGTAAAGAAGCAACACCATGTAGCTACTGGTAAAGACCATCAGACCCACACACACAACGTCAGGGACGGAAACCATAGCTACAAATAGGGAAGCAGTAACCTCTGTAGTCACCGAAGTAGAACAATATCCATAAGGCAGGAAGTTTGAAGTATTTCTAGACGTTCTCGGTCCTTTAATTTTCTTAAGAACAAGAATATTTAGTAGCAGATGGAAGATCCAGCAGAGGGAACAGGTGGAGGTGAGGAACTCTGGGGTTCTCTCTTTAAGTTTTGCCCACTTGGAGCTGCTGGGACTGATAGTGATGGCTTGAATGCTACTCAGGAGGCAGGTCATGTTTAAGGAAAGACCACGGGACACCCTATGAAGGTAAAAGAAAAATTTACAGCCATGAACATTCAAGAAATTCTTTAGGTTCCCAACTGCTATTGTCTGTGGGATGTTCTTGGAGAGAATCATTAAGCAGTTAATCCAGGACAGCTGGATGAGAATCATATCTATGACCCTCATTCTTTGTCCACTGAAGATCATGATGGTGAAGAGACAAATTAGGAAAGAGTTCCCCAAAACTCCAGTTGCAATCTGGGTGCCAAAAACAACCATCAGAATAACTTTATAGGAACTCATATTCTTAATTTCTTGGGAGATGATTTGCATTCAGAGCCTGTAGCACCTGAAAATTGTTGCTTGTGTGTGTGTTTGTATGTGTAAAGAAATCAAGGTTAAGTGACTTGCTCAGGTGTCAAATATCTGAGGCTGAATTTGAACTCAGGTCCTCTTGACTGCCCTGTCCTTCATTTTCAAAGAAGACAATAACAACATGATGTAGGGATCAGGGTGCAGTGTGCTCACCAGTGACTGATCAGTCCAATAGAAGTTCAGAAGTCACTACCACCATGGTCCATTAGAACATTTAGTGTGGAGAGGACTCCAGATTGGCTCCTATAATTTGGCTTTGCTCATGGAAAAACAGCATCTTCTTTGAAGTGGGCATGCCATGCTGGCTGGTCCTGTGCCAGTGTTTCCTATTTCTCCCAATCAATACTGAAGTTCTTCAGAGATGCCTTGAAATTCCTTAAACCACTTCTTCTGACCACCATGAATGCTAACCTGAATAGAGATACAATGAATTCATGATATTCCTGCACATTTTCTACTCATTCACATATATATATATAATATAATATATACATATATATATTATATATATATATATGTATATATATATATATATATATATATATATATATATATATATATATATATATTGCAAGGCAATGGGGTTAAGTGGCTTGCCCAAGGCCACACAGCTAGGTAATTATTAAGTGTCTGAGGCCAGATTTGAACTCAGGTACTCCTGACTCCAGGGCAGGTGCTCTATCCACTGTGTCACCTAGCCACCCCACTACTCATTCACTTTCCAAAGAATACATTCATAATGTGTGCTTCAGCTGTGTGAACAACATAAAATATTTCTGCACTAAGGATTGCCCTTTAGTGATAGGGTTAGGGGCTGCTGTACTAATGGATCTTTTGTCATTGTACTAATGAATCTTGATTGAAATATGCTTTGGCAAATGTGCACATTTATTCTAAAAGTTGAGTTACAGACAATGAAAAAGACTACTTGAGACTGACTGACTTCTACTTTTTTATAAATTTATTATTTATTGTTTCCAACTACATGAAAATTCAGTTTTCAATATTCATTTTTCCTTAAGATTTTGAGTACAACATTTTCTCCCTCTTCTCTTCCCTTCCTCCTCCCCTTGTCAGTGAGTAATCTGATATAGGTTTTATATGTATAACTATGTTAAACATATTTCCATATTAGTCATATTGTGAATGAAGATTAAGTACAAAAAAAAAGAAAAACCATGAGAAAGAAAAGCCATAAAGCATAAAACAAATTTTTTAAACTGAAAATAGTCTGCTTTGGTCTACATTCAGACTCCACAGTACTTTCTCAGAATATAGATGGCATTTTCCATCCTGTCTTTGATCATTGCACTCCTGAGAGGAGCTATCATAGTTGATCATCACACAATGCTGCTGTTAATGTGAACAATGTTCTCTTGGTTCTGCTCTCTTCACTCAGCATCAATTCAGGAAAATATTTCCAGGCTTTTCTGATGTCCCCTCCCTTATAATTTTTTTTACTTTTATTTTATTTATTTAAGGCAATGGAGTTAAGTGACTTGCCCAAGGTCACACAGCTAGGTAATTATTAAGTATCTGAGGCTGGATTTGAACTCAGGTCCCTTGATTCCAAGGCTAGTGCTCTATCTACTGTGCTACCTAGCTGCCCAACCCCATAATTTCCTTTTTTTTTTAGGTTTTTGTAAGGCAATGGGGTTAAATGACTTGCCCAAGGCTACACAGCTAAGTAATTATTAAATGTCTGAGGCTGGATTTGAACTCAGGTCCTCCTGACTCCAGGGCCAGTGCTCTATCCACTGTGCCACCTACCTGCTCCAACCCCATAATTTCTTACAGAAAAAATAGTACTCCATCAGATTTGTATACCACAATTTGCTTGGTCATTCCCCAACTGATGGGCATCTCTTCAATTTCCAATTCTTTCCCATTACAAAAAAGAACTGCCATAAATATTTTTGTACATGTGGGCCTTTGTCCTTTTTTTTTATAAGACTGACTTCTTAAGGAAAGACAGAAGAAAGTTATTTGTAGATGTCAGGATTATGAAACTTACCCCTAAACAGTATCAAAAATGATTGAAAAAAAAGATTGAGACTTCCTTTCTAGCCCAATAACTGAAGTCTGAACCTGTGACTCTGAAATGATCTTGATCAATTTGTCTCAATTCAGTACTGTCAGACTCAACTAGAGGATAAGGGTGACAGATAATCCCATCACCAATGACAATGAAAATGAAAATACAAAAAGAGAAAAATAAAATAAAATGTTGGTACTTGATGGTCTCCAACATTTTGGGTCATCTCGGCAAAGATACTGATGTGATTCCCCATTTCATTCTGCTTCTTATTTTACTGATAAGGAAACTGAGGTAAGCAGGGTTAAGTGACTTGCCCAGAATGACACAACCAGTTGTCTGAGGCTAGATTTGAATCCAGGCCTTCCTGATTCTAGACATGGCACTCTGGGCATTGCATCACCTAACTGCCCTTCTATATAGCAAGCCTTTAGGCAAACTCACCTCTATAAATTAAAATTGATTTTTTCACTGTTCATGTTGTTTACTGAATAGCATTATTTGGCAACATAACAAAGAAATATTACAATGGATCCGATACTTAGATCAATTCCTGCAGGGAAAATTGCAAAGCAATTATCACAGTTAACTAAAGTGATTAGAAGATTAAAAGAATTATCACACATTTACATTCTGTATAGCATAGATAAGAATTAATGTTCTTTATTAATAAAGCTTAAAATAAAACTCGAATACTATTGCAAAAATTTCTTCTCCAAAGGAAGTGAAACAAAACTACCACAAAAGAAATAAAAATTTAGCACATTATTTAAAATATCAAATGGAAACAGGAAAGACTGAAAAAAAATTCCAAGACAATAATTAGGTCACTTAAAAAACCTAGAGACAATTTAATGACCATTAAGGTCCTTCCTCTTTAACTTAAGGTAGATTTATGAATATTTGATGAAAATGTTGATGAGTAAAAACAACTGTTTTCAAAACATTAATCAGGAAAATTACCAACATTTAGGGAGAGGTTATATTTTGTACCTTAATTTACAATTATATCATTAGTTAAATCCCTAACTTCTTTGTAATGTGTGCAAAATTCAGATTCTTGCAGTTATTTAGGAAAAGAAATAGTAGATTATATTTCTGTCTCTTTGGAAAGAGAGGGACTTAAAGGAGAAGGCTAGTAAAGCAAAGACCTTTCTCTTAGAATTTCCTGTGGCTTCAAGAAAGGATAGTGTCACTTCAAGTCTTCTGTTCCAAGATGAATGAAGGACCTTCCCCAGTATCTTCTTTCTCTGTTCATTTTTACCATATAATAATAAGGTAATAATAATTCCCTTTCTTGATTGGCTTTGGACTATCGGTTCTTTCCAGTTCAGCTCGCTAAGACTCACTTTTTTCTCCTTACTTCCAGAATCTTGGAATCTCTGGTTTTGAGATAACTCTTCCAAGCACCCTAGTAGATTACCATTACTTAATGGATAGCTAATTCTTTTCAATATGATTCAGATTTATTTAAGGGACTTTAGAATGGCCTCTAAACTTCATTATGACTTGTTTCTGTCAAGAAAAATTCTTACCTAACAAAGATGATGACATTTAAGAAGGTTGAGGGAAGCAACAGAGCCCTTTCAGAATCTGTGCTTTGTCATGGAGGAGGGGGGCAGTGTTATAGGTTATTTCTTTTATATGTGTTCATTTTCTTTTAATCATTATATCCTTTATTAAACAGCTCATATAGAGTACTCATATAACTTTTTGATGGACAAATAAGTGAGAGTGAAATATTTATGGAGGAAGAAGGAAAAGTCTTTGATCATCCTAACTAGTACAAAAGCTTGAAGATGGCCCATGCTGATTTTCCACACTTTCATTTAGATGACCTTAAAATCCTCAAGAGAGGGACAACTACGTGGTACAGTGGACAAAGCACCGGCCCTGGAGTCAGGAGTACCTGGGTTCAAATCCAGTCTCAGACACTTAATAATGACCTAGCTGTGTGGCCTTGGGCAAGCCACTTAACCCCATTTGCCTTGCAAAAAAAAAACCTAAAAAAAAATCCTCAAGAGAAAAATAATTTTGAACTGTCTCTAAGGTTCAGTTTGTATTTGTGTAACTATTGCATTCATTGTGCCACATGAACAAAGATATATATATATATATATATATATATATATATATATATATATATACATATACATATATATATATGTATGTATATAAATGGAAATGAAATCTTATGTCTGCATATGAATGTCTGATTACCACCTAAATCCCTCTTCCCACATTGGGTAGCCCAACTTCATAATCATTGAGAAAACAGAAGGGAGAAGACTTTGTATAGGAGCTAAGTGATAGAATTAATAGATAAATGGAGAAAATGTGGAAGCACCGAAGGATTTCATTCTGAATTCATAGTCAATTCTTAATTCTTTCCCTTCCTCTTTCAAATATTTAATTCTCTTCCCATTAAATGTCAGACAGTCAGATGATAAGGATTTAGTTGGTATCTGCTTTATGATACATTCCATGTACTTTCTTAATCTTCACTAAGATCAGAGAACACCAAGACATTTCTGTACAAACCTTAGATTTTTCTCCCTATTTCTGACCCTTACAAGCCCCAAGTTGTTAGAATAGTAGCCACTTCAACGCATGCTTCTTTTAGGAAATCCCAAAGATTTCTTCTACTTTGGGTTAGGATTTGTAATTAAGAGAGGGAGATGATAGACTTCAGTCTTTGGAACACTCTCATCCAAATACTGAACAGAGTGACCTGGGGAACACAATCCCAGAATCTGAGTTGCATGAGAGTTCTGAAACCATCCATTTCAAACAGAATTTGAACAAGAAATCCTCCAATAACAGAGAAAGGAAAGCTTTTTCTTCTCAGACCCCACACACTGGTCCTTCACTTCTCAGGTATGTTTTCTAGTAGCTGCCTGTAAAGGTATTAGTTGAACTAAGTGACCTATGGGTTTCCTTCATATTATGTGACACAACAAATAAGTCATTAAGCATATATCACACAATTACTATATTACCAGACATTGTGTTATATAGCAAGAAACAAAAAAAAATTAGGAAAAAAACATTCTCTGACCTAAAAGACCTCATAGTCACATGGGGGAGGGGGGAGAAGAGGAAACAATTATACACAAGTAAGCTATAGCCAGGATGAATTGGACATAATTAACTAAGGAAAGACACTAGAATGGGTGGAGGGAAATCTAGAAATGTTTCCTTAGAAGGTAAGATTTTAGTTAAGACTTGAAGAAAATCAGGGATGAAGGGTGAAGAAGGAGAATATTCAAGTCATTTGTAACAATTAAGGAAAATGCCCAGAATGTGGAGATGGAACATTGCTTGAGGACTATCAAGGGGGGCCAGTGGCAATCATAAAATGTAAGATTGAAAAGGAGTACAGAATTAAAAGGGAAAATGAGATAAAGCATTTTACCCTAACTTACTCAGACCACCTCCTCCTCAAAGATCTAGGAAATATACCAGACTGAATTATAATAGAGAAATCCAAGAAAAAAGTCAGATAGTCATTTTCTAGTCCAGGGTACCTCAGGGAGATAGAACAAGAAGTCCAAAGATACATGTCCTGGCCAGGAGCCTACAGGGTGGTGGCTAGGGCATATTCTCATATCCTGGAACAGAAAAAAGATACTGGAACTAGTTTAGGCACTAATTCAGGAAGCACAAGAGTAGAAAGAGTTCCAAACACATCCCCAAAGAAGCTTTGGATGCAAGAATGGATGCTTTCAGCCAACATTGTCTCCTACTAATCAGTTTTGGGTCACAGATATAGGATGGAGAGGACCTTTGGCTTTACCAGTATAAGGTGCATGAAACAAGTTAGAGAAACATGTAGCTTTCAAATCCCTGGAGCCGAGCTGGGGTCTAGCCTTTAGCCTGGTGTAGTCCTGCAGTGGAACCAACTGGAGAGTCATAGAATGAAGGCAGATCCGGCAGCTCAGTTGTTTTGAACATGGGAACTTCCTGAGGAACTAATAGATACTGAGTCTAAGAGCTACATAGTGAAACTTCAAGTCAAGAACTTGCAGGACTCAGACCAGGGGGTTAGTGAAATGCCTTAGCCAGGATCACAGTATTTGGGGGGCACTAAAAACTTGCCAGCTTCCAACCTGAGTGGAGAAAGGAGCAGAAGGGCTTAGGAGGACAGAAGTTCAACATAGACCTGCCTCCCAGAAATGCATAGAGCTCAGAAGGAACAAAGAGCAAAATCAAGGAGTAGGTTGGGACATTGAACAAATGCAAAAAGAACCTCACCAAAAGGACTATTGTGATGACAAGGAAGCTCAAAACAAAAACGAGTGATCCCTACAAGAAAAATATCATTGAAACACCAGTTCTGAGACAAGTATTCCTAGAAGAGGTAAGGCAAGAGCTGGAGCTAAAATATGATTTTAAAAATGTGATGTAGGGAAGAAAGATATGAAAAGGGAATAGCTTGGAAAAAGAGATATAAAATTTTACCCAAGGGAATAACTTCTTGATAATTAGAATTGTCCAGGGACAGCTAGGCGGCTCAATGGATGGAACACCGGCCCTGGAGTCAAGAGGACCTGAGTTCAAATCCAAATTCAAATCAGATACTTAATAATTACCTAGCTGTGTGACCTTGGACAAGTCACTTAACCCCATTGTCTTGCAAAAAAACAAAAAAAAAGTTAATTAAAATTGTCCAAATGTAAAATAATGACTCTATAAGATATCAAGAAATAATAAAAGGAAGTAAAAAACCTAAAAAGAGAAAAGTATGAAATAACTATTAAGAAAAAGCAATTGAACTAGGGAACAAAACAAGGAAGGATAATTTTATAATCACTGAGTATCTGAAAAGCAAAAAATGTCTATACATCATATAAAAAGAAATCATAGGAGGCAACTAGGTGGTGCTGTGGACAGAGCATTGGCCCTAGAGTCAGGAGTACCTAAGTTCAAATCTGGACTCAGACATTTAGTAATTGCCTAGCTGTTTGACCTTGGGCAAGTCACTTAACCCCATTGCCTTAAATAAATAAAAAAAATTAAAATACAGTAAAAAGAAATCATAAAAGAAAAATTGATCAGATATTTTTAGAACAAAGGCTTAAAGTAGAAATTGAAGATTCCCCCATCACTTCCAGAAAGAGAACTCAAGATGAAAAGTCCCAGAAATATTATAGCTAAAATCCAGAGATCCCAGACAAAAATTACTGCTAGAATCCAGAAATAAAGGATTCAAGTAGCAGGAAGAACTAATCAGAATTACATATTTAGCAACCATCACTTTAAATGAGAGTAGAACTTGGAATATGATATTCCAGAAGAAATAGGATTTAGGCTTATAACAAAGAATAATCTATCCAGAAAACTAAGTAAAATTCTACAGGTAAAAATGGATCTTTAATTAAATAGAGGACATCTAAGCCTTATTTAATATAAAAACATGGGAGAAACATAAAAAAGATAAACATTAGTGAGCAAGCATAAAAGTCAAAACAAAGTAAATCTGTTTAAATTCTTATATGGAGTGATGATACATATAGTCCCTCAAAAGTCTATCATTATGGGAGACTGCAGGAAGAGCCTAATTAGAAGACCTTGAAATAACTGTTACGTATTGATTATCTCCAAAGAAGAATTTAAAGTTTGGGGAAGAAAAACATCCTGGGAGAGAGGAGAAAGGAAAGAAAAAAAAAGGAAGAAATTATCTCATAAATGGGGTGTGAAAAGAGAATTTTTTTAAAAAATGGGGCAGCAGTATATTCTTGAACCCAAGGGAAGCTTCTTAAGGGAAGCATTAATCATAATGTGTAGGAGTATCGTAAATCTTCATCACCTGGTGTCCTTGAGCACCAGAGTGTTATTTTACTAAGTGCCATGGGAGTGGGAGTGGACCAGGGACTGGGGAGAATATATAAGCACTTGTATTTGGTTCAATAAATGGAGATCCTGGAGATCTTGGTGTACAGTGAGAACTTGTCTCTCTTGTCTCTCGCCCCTTCAACATTTGCCTGGGGAAAGGCTAAATGAGTCTGGAAAGGGACTCAATACATTAATCATAAGTAAATTCCCTAAAGGGAAGGGGAAGAAAGAAAACAATAAGAGAATAGAATGGAGGGAAATATATAGTTAATAATCATAACTGTAACTGTAAATGAGATTAACTCACCCATAATAGAGAAAATAAAAGAATGCATTAGAAACCAGAATCCATCAATATATTCTTTACAAGAAATATTCTTGAAACAGAAAGAAACCCAGAGTTCAAATAAAAAGCAAGAGATGAATCTATTATGCCTCAGCTGAAGCAAAAAACAATATGGGGGCTGGGCTGTGTGTGTGGAGGAGATAGCAATCATGATGTCAGGCAAAGCAAAATCAAAAATAGACTTAATAGGTATACTGGGAAACTAAATTTTTACCAAAAGGAAAAAAAAGATACCATAGGCAATGAATGAATCTGAAAACCACACAAAGGCATTCAAATTCTTAAAAGAAAAACTAAATAAGTTATTGAAAAAAATACTCAGTTAAACTATAATAATAAACTCAATTTATCCCTTGAGATTTAGATTTAGTAAAAAATAAAGAAGAAATTAAGAACCTGGATTGAATTTGAGAGAAATTAGATATGGTAGACTTCTGGAGAATATTGAATGAGAACAGAAAGTACTAGAATGCTTTCTCAGCTGGGAATAGCACTTTTACAAAATTGACCATGTATCAAGGAATAAAATCTTCACAAAGAAATGTAAAAAATATAAACATTAAATAAATCATTTGCAAACTTTAATACGCTAAAATAATTCAATAAAGGACTTTGTAGCAAAGATTAAAAAATAATTGGAAACCCAGTAACAATACTAAAGAATGGGTGTATCAAAGAACAAATTATAGAAAAAAAATCAGTATTTCATTAAAGATGACAAAAATAAGACAACATGCCAAACTTTGTAAGACGCAGCTGAAATAGAATTAGGGGGAAATGTCTATATTATTTCTTCAACAGAACGAAAAAATAGCATATCAACAACTTGGACATGAATTTAATATAATTAGAAAACCTACAAATTACCCCAATAAAATATGAGCCAAAAAAAATCCTGAAAAACTTCTAGGTCATATTTTCAGGGCAGAGAGGAGTTTTGTAATTGATCACTTTGTTTCAGGGGCAAAAGGAGCAGTTTGTGGCTGCAGGGGAGCAGGGACCCTTCCTGGGTAACACCCAGAACTCAGATCAGAACAGTAGTGACCACACTTCTTCCTAGATTAAACCACTTTAGAAGTTCTGAAAAGAGCAGCATAAAATTGTCTGAAATTTGGGATGGTGCCTCTCCATCCTCAGATGAGCAGAGTCCAAATTTAACATAAAGTCCAAAGTCAAGGCAAACAACAAAAAAAGAACTTGACCATTAAAAAACTATTGTAGGGGCGGCTAGGTGATGCGGTGGATAGAGCACTGGCCCTGGAGTCAGGAGGACCTGAGTTTAAATCCGACCTCAGACACTGAAGAATTACCTAGCTGTGTGGCCTTGGGCAAGCCACTTAACCCCATTTGCCTTGCAAAAAACAAAACAACCTAAAAAAAAACTACTATAGAGACAGAGACGTCTAAGTCATAAATTCAGAAGACAAGCAGAAGAAAAATGCTAATTAGATCTTTGCTGAAAAAGATGTCCTGAAAGAGTTAAAAAGATAAGAGTGGTAGAAGAAAAATGGGAAAAGAAGTAAAAATCATGTGAGAAAATTATGAAAAGAGAATTAAGAATGATAAACAAGGAACCAAAAATATTGAAGAAACTAACACCTAAGGGGCAGCTAGGTGGCAAAGTGGACAGAGCAACAAGTCTGAAGTCAGGAGGACCTGAGTTCAAATTTAGCTTCAGATACTTGATAATCACCTAGCTGTGTGATCTTGGGCAAATCACTTAACCCCATTACATTGCAAAAACTAAAAAAAAAAACACTTTACAAAACAGAATTGGTCAAATAGTAAAAGATGCGCAAAACTCACTGATGAAAAAAATTCCATTTTACAAAAAGCAGAACTGATCAAATGGGAAAAGTTCAATTAAAAAAATTCCTTAAAACTTAAAATCTGACAAATGGAAAGAAATGACTGGGACCTCAAGAAGCAATAGAACAAAGTCGAAGGAATTAAAAAAGAAAATATGAAAAACTTTATCAGGAGACAACCACTCTGAAAAGTAGAACCTGGAGAGATAATTTTTACAAGGCTTGATTACTTGAAAATCATGACTTTAAAAGAGAGTCTGGATATCACAATTAAAGAAATTATCAATGAAAATTGCTTTTATATCTTAGATCCAGAGGGTAAAATACAAATTTAAAGAATTCAGTGATCACCTCCTGAAAGAGATCCCTAAATGAAAATTCCCACTAAAAAGCAAAAACACCAACAAAAATATTTAGAGGGGTGTCTAGGTGGCACAGTGGATAGAGCACCAGCCCTGGAGTCAGGAGGACCTGAGTTCAAATCCGGCCTAAGACACTTAATAATTACCTAGCTGTGTGGCCTTGGGCAAGTCACTTAACTCCATTTGTCTTGCAAAACCTAAAAAAAAAATTTTAGGGCATCTTTTTTTTTGTGGTGGCAAGGAACTGGAAATTCAGAGCATGTTCATCAGTTGGGGAAGACTAAATGAATTGTGGCAAATGGTGGTGATGGAGAACTATTGTGCTATAAGAAATGACAAGGGAGCTGGTTTAGGAAAAACATGGCAAGATTTACATGGACTGATGCAAAGTGAAGGGAGAACCAGGAGAGCATTGTTCATAACAACAGTGTTGTAATAATGATCAGCTGTGAAAGACTTGATCCCTCTGACTGATAAAATGATGTAAGAAACTTCTCAAGAATTCATAATGAAAAATATATTATGTGTATATATATATATATATGTATATATATATATCTGTATATGTATATTATCAAATTCCAGACATAGAGGTGATAAATCCTGAGTACAAACTGAATTATAATTTTCTCCTTTTTTTGTTTTCTTTTTTTTTTTAGGATTTTTCAAGGCAATGGGGTTAAGTGGCTTGCCCAAGGCCACACAGATAGGTAATTATTAAGTGTGAGACCGGATTTGAACCCAGGTACTCCTGACTCCAAGGCCAGTGCTTTATCCACTACACTACCTAGCTGCCCCTTTTTTTTCTTTTTTGATATGGCTAATATTGAAATACATTTTCCTTAATTTTTAAATGTATAGATGAAATGAGAGCTTGTTTGCCTTCTCAGTAGGTGGGAAGGGTGGAAAAAGAAGAGAACTGGAACTTAAAATTTAGGGAAAAAGGAATATTTAAAATAATTAATAATTAATTTCAAAAGAAAAATACAGAAAGATAGATGGTTCGTTAATTTAATTTTTAAATAAGAAAAAGAGACCAATTAATAATACTAAAACTGACAAATGAAGTCACAACTAACAAAGCAGAAATAAAGGCAATTGTTAAAACCTATTTCACAATCCGACCTCAGACACTTAATAATTACCTAGCTATGTGGCCTTGGGCAAGCCCCTTAACCCCATTGCCTTGAAAAAAAAAATCTAAAAAAACAAAAAAAACCAAAAAACCCTATTTCACTCAACTATAAACCAATAAAATTGGTTAAATAAGCCAAAAAAATCTAAAATGAAATAAATGAATATTTACTAAAATAAAAATTGCCAAAATTAACTGAATAAAAAAATAGAACACTTAAATAACTATCTCAGAAAAACAATTTGAACACACGGTTATAAAAAAAAGGACATAATGGATTTACAAGTGAATTCTACGAACATTTAGTATTTCTAAAAGTAGGTAAACAAATTGGAAAAATAGATTTAGTAAAAGGTTAAAAAGAGAAAGCTTTACCAAATTTCTGTGATACAATACCTAATGCAGGGAGAACTAAAACAAGTAGAAATTTATAACCATTTTCTTTAATGAATATTGAAAAAATTAAATTAAATCTAAGCAAAGATCCAGTATTTTATCACAAGAACCATGCACAATTAGGTTGAATTTGTTTCAGGAATGTAAACTGGTTCAGTAAAACTGACAATATTAATAATCACGATAACAGCTAATGTTTACAGTGCGCTTCCAAAGTTCCAGAAATTATGTGAAGTTCTTTGCAATTATTATATAATTTGGTCCTCATAAGAAGCATCAGAAGTAAGTACTACCATTATATTTCAGGTGAGGAAACTGTGGGAAACAGGATAAATGACTTACCCAGGGTAGTCACACCTAGGTAGACACAGCTAGGAAGTATCTATATTATTTTTTAGAAACAACAAATAGATGAATATTTCAACTGAATTAAAAAAAAGCTTCGGATATAATTCACACCCATACTATTGAAAACCCCCCCCACTAAAAACATAGAAATAAGCAGAGCTTTCCTCAAAAATAATTAGTTTCTAACCAAAACAAAAAATCAGTATTATTTGTAATGGGGGAAAAATTAGAACACTTTCAAAAAGATAGGAGTAAAAGAAGGTTATTTATTATCACAATTTCTATTTGATATTGCATTCAAATACTATCTAGAGCAATGACAAGTAAAAGAAACTAAAACAATAATTAAAGGAAAAGAGAACATAAAGGATCATTTTCTGCAGATGATATCATGGTTTAATTAGTATTATGTAGAGAGTCAACTAAAAACTAATTCAAAAAATTAACAGCTTCAGCAATGCTGCTGAGTATCAATAATCAATCAATTAATTAGCATTTATTAAACATTTTTCTTGTGGCAAGCATTATTCTAGGAGCTAAGAACATAAAAAGAAACTAAAAATGGTCTCTCTTTTCAGGGACCTTACAAATAGGGGAGACTATGCTAACCAGTCAATACAAAGCAAGCTATCTACAGGAAGAAAGGAAATAACAGGGAAGGAATTAGAATGAAGACGGACTGGGGAAGGCTTCCTCTAGAAGGTAAAAATTTAATTATGACTTAAAGGAGCTCAAGGAGGTCAAGGAGGTCCTGCCAGGCATGGGGGACAGTCAATGATAATGTCCAAAGCCAAGAATGGAAAGGTGTAGTTTGTAGATCAGCCAAGCCATTGTCCCTTGATTGAAGAGAAGGGTCCTCAGTCATTTGCTAAGAACAGGGAAGACAGAGCAATGTGACGCACCTCAGAGCAGGGGGGAAAGAACAAGACCATCATGGAAGAATGAGGAGAGGAGGTAGAGATTATACTGATAGGAAGAAAGGGGAAAGAGGAATTTCTAGAGAGCTATAGAGCATTTCAAGAGCAGAAAAGACACCGAGAATTGAAAAAAGGGAGGGGAGTGTGATTTCAGAAAATTGTTGATAGTCATCTTGTGATCTGGCATCTCTATATGTGGCTTAAGTCATATTCACCTTGTGTCAACCTAAACATATAGAGATTCTAAGTACAAGCATATGCCTCCAAATCCATTTCCATGGGACTCCTATCTGTGGAAATTGCTTACACACCTGTTCCACACCTGTTGTTCCAAACCTGAATGAAGGGCAGAGTTGATGAGAGTGTGGAATTAGATTTGAGATCTGATCTTTTGGCTTCCATTTTTTTAATAGGTTTTTGCAAGGCAAATAGGGTTAAGTGGCTTGCCCAAGGCCACATGGCTAGGTAGGCTTCCAGCTTCAAAAGAGAATCTACATCATTCTAAGCACTTCAGGTTCTGCAAAAGAAAGACTCTGGGAAGAAGCGGACATGTAAAGGAGCTATCTCAATTATAGCCTTATGTCCCGTTTATTAGCCTCAAGAATTTAGGGGATTTCTCTTTGGATGAGATGTTGAAGCTTTCCTCTTAGTTAAACTGAAATTTCTTCTCCAAATGAAGAATTTCTATATATTGTCAACTATGCAACTATATAACTATAACTCTCTCTCTCTCTCTCTCTCTCTCTCTTATATATATATATATATATATATATATATATATATATATATAATTTCACTGATTTCTGTTTGCTATTGGTTATGATAAATGAATTTACTCTATAATTACTATTTGGTCATTGCAGAATTAGAATTTGAGGGGAGTCATCTTGTATATATAACTTGGAGTATTCCTTTCACATTAAAAGATTGTGATAAGGGCTCAACTTGAATGTAAAATTATACTCCCTGGACTAAAAAATATTTAGGGGAGCAATAGATAGAATTCTAGTCTTGTACCCCCTCTCTCTGAAGGAAGCAGAGTGGATAGCCTATCTCCAACCTCCTACCTCCATTCCTATAAAGAATTAGTTTCCCTTAGAGAAGAGCGGAGGGTGGGGAGAAGACCCTAGAGACGTTCATCTATTCATGCTTCCCTGTGAACCTCATCTAGATAGACTTATGTGGGGGGGGATAACAACCCATTATACTAAGACCAGAAGATATCTGAGATCTCTATTAGATGGGCAATCTAACACCAAGAAGATTCATGTTTTGCCAGTCCAGTCTGAGTAAACACAAAGAGCAGGAATCCACCCATTTGCTTAAACTTAGAATTTCTTTTCTTTCTTTTTTTTGTTTAGTTTTTTTGCAAGGCAAATGGGACTAAGTGGCTTGCCCAAGGCCACATAGCTAGGTAATTATTAAGTGTCTGAGGCTGGATTTGAACTCAGGTTACTCCTGACTCCAGGGTTGGTGCTCTATCCACTGTGCCACCTAGCCGCCTCAAAACTTAGAATTTCTTTAATGCTTTTAATGTCCCAGGATATTCCAAACTGTTTGATTTCTGGACAAGGAAGCTAAAAAATGGGGGGAAATCTTGACCCTAATTCAATAATTAGGTATTAAATACAAGAAAGAAATAACCATTTCTCTCAAAAGGTTTGCTTTTTTTTTTTTTGCAAGGCAATGGGGTTAAGTGGCTTGCTGAAGGCCACACAGCTAGGTAATTATGAAGTGTCTGAGACCAGATTTGAACTCAGGTACTCCTGACTCCAGGGCTCTATCCAGTGTACCACCTAGCCACCCCAAGGTTTGCTTTTTTTATCCAAACATCTTAGTTCCTGGATTTGTTTTACACTGCATCATACATATGTGAATATATATATATATATAATATATCTCTATGTAATTTTTCCTACTTTACATAATACAAACTATATAATTTAATATTAAAAGTCAAGAACAATAAAAAAGAGAAAAAAACAAAATATTAAAAAAATAGAGAGAAGAACATGGCACTATAAATAAGGAAACAAACCCCAAGAGTTTATGGTATATGGGAAACCCATTTCAAATCAGAATACATGCCAAATGAAAATGGAAGCCTTGAACAAAATCCATGATTCATTTAGGTAACCAGGTGGCACAGTAGATAGAGAAATGGATCTGGATTCAGGAAAAGTGAAGTTCAAATTCAGCCTCAGACACTTACTAGCTTCATGACCCTGAGCAAGTTTTTTCATCTGCCTCAGTTTCCTTAACTGAAAAATGGGAATAATAATAATTCCTACTCTCCAGAGTTGTGAGAATTACATAATGGAATATGTGGGAAGCTCCCATTTCAGTTCCTTGCTTATAGTAGTTGCTTGATTAATGTTTACATCTTCCTTCTTTTCTTCCTTTGACTGATTCCCATAAAGCAGAGGTTGCAAATAAATTAGATAAAGGAAAGATAAAAAAACTTAACATTAAGAGAGAAAACCAGGACGTACATTATTCTCAGAGGTGCCATAGAAAGTAAAGCAATAAAATATATACAGTGAATGTCATGATACCTCAATTCATTAAGAGAAAGAAAACTAGCTGAAGATTTAGAAGAGTGGCAAAGAGACCCAAGGTGGCAGAAGAGGGGGAGGAAGAAGATAAACTGGGTTGAGGGGAGCCATAGGAGAGACAGGGGGCTCTTCTTAGGTTCTAGGGTGAAAAACTGGGAAAGTTCTGGAGTCTGTTCCATGGCTGCTTACCTGCTTCCCTCCTTCCCTAGCAAAGGACCAACTGGAACTAAGTTCTTTATCTTCTTTCATCTGGAATATTCCTTCTTCCCATGAGAAGAGAGTTTTGGTACTTGAGGCTGATACCAGAAGGAAACTCACCAGGCTCCTAGTTCTTACTGGGATGGACGGGCTTGGCTGAGGTCATCCTGTTGGGATGGTTCATGTGTGTTATTGTGTGTCTGTATATACAGCGAGGGTCCTGGTTATAGAGATCTGCCTTCTGAAATGATTGGTCCCACAGCTGCGATTATCATGTCACCTAAAGAAGATTTGACACTGTCTGCAAAGGGAGTCAAGGATGTCCTAATAAAGTCAAATGATTGGTCCCACAGGCAAATCACTATAAACAATTTCTTCTGCTTAATGAGAACAGCCAAACAAGTCAACACATGCAGTTAGGAGAGGAAACTTTCTGGGCTCCCAGAGAGGGGATGGATGAAGAACAGACCATCACAGAAGGAAGAAGGAAGCTTCTGTGTCCATTTCCTGTAGGACTTTTTGGTTTCTGCTCACCGACCCAGAAGTCTCCCTCATATCCACAAACACATATCCTTTTTCTGTAGTCCCTGGCTCTGTTTTCCTTTCCTATGGTATGTTAGCATTAATCTTGGCAATTGCTACCATAGTGGAAGAGCTTCAGCATGGTCCAAGTCATTAATTATGTTTTCTGATGAATGTCTGGCTAAGGAAAGGAGAAACTCATCACTAGTGGGCTAGGGGAGGCTGTCATCATGGCATTGAAGCAAAGCCAACATTGGCTTGTAGAGATCTCTTCAACTTAAAAAACACTCTAAACTTCAACAAGAAGATAGAGCATTTCCATATGTAAAGTAATATAAAAGAAGACTATATATGAATCTGTTCACCTCTATTCCATATGTTTTGCTTTTTAAAAATAATAGAATAAATTTCACTACTATCAACACCATCATGCTTATTTATGATTCTTTCCAACCTTCCTTAGGTCCTTTCTGTACATTTAAACATCTTTAATAGACTGTTTTTATGTTCTTTTGATTTTGGAAACATATGATAATGATGTTTGTCCTTCATTCTCAAAGAAGACCATGATATCAGGTATGAAAAAAATCAAGTAACAGGGGGGTGGGGCTGTGCTAAGTCACCAGCTCCACTTTTTCCTTCAGAACCATCAGAACCAGATATGGATCAGGATGACTGGAGATGACCCTGGATGTGAGACAATCAGGGTTAAATGATTTACCCAAGATCACACGGCTAGTATGTGGCAAGTGTCTGAGGCTGGATTCAAACACCCATCCTCCTGACTCTAAGACCAATGCTCTGTACCACCTAACTGCCCTGAGTTCAAATCTGAAAACATTAGATAATTACTCAAATCCAGTCATCCCTAATTTAAAAAAAACACTGAAAAATAGGTATATTCAAACAAAACCAATCTTGTTGTTTGTATATGGTTGTTGGCATGTTGTCTTCTCCATTCAATTTGCAACTTGTCAAGGGCAGGCACTGGCTTTTTGCATTTCTTTGTATCCCCAACCTTTAGCAGAGTGCTCAGCATATAGTAAGTATTTAAATGTTTATTGATTGACTGCCTTTGCATCTTGAGTTCATCATCTCTCTGACTGGAGGGTGGGCATCAAACTTCATCACTAGTCCTATGGGTCCAGATTAGTCATTCCTTTGCTCCTTGAATTTCTAGATTATTTTTAGATTTTTAGATTTTTTTTTCAAGGCAATGGGGTTAAGTGGCTTGTGCAAGGCCACACAGCTAGGTCATTATTAAGTGTCTGAGGTTGGATTGGAACTCAGGTACTCCTGGACTCCAAGGCTGGTGCTCTGTGCCACCTAGCTGCCATGCTCCTTGAATTTCAAAGTTGTTTTTCTTTGCAGTGGTGTCAGTCTTATATAGATTCTTTTCCTGGTTCTGCTCATCTCACGCTGTATCCATTTTTTCAAGTATTTCCAAAATTCTCAGAAATTGTCTCTTTCCTTCATAGTGGGGCATATACCTCCCCTTCCCCCCAAGTTAGTCTATGGTCAACACACACTCAGTTGTTTCAGTTGTATCTGACTCTTCCTGAACCCATTTTAGGGTTTTCTTGGCTATAATACAAAACTCAGGTAGGTCTTCCTGACTTCTTGCCCAGGTGGCTGCCCAACAGTGCCTACTATGTGCCTGATGCCATGCTAAATACTGGGCAAAAAAGATAAAAGAAAGATCAAATGACGTTAGGAAAGTAGGAATGACTAGGTCTATCTCCATATCAGATACGGAGGATGAAAGAAAAATGAGGAGTCAAGGACACTCCTTTGTCAATCTAGGTGACTGGCATGATCGTGGTATCCTCAATAGTAAGAAAAATTAAAGGTTCAGTTTGGGATGGATATATAATAAATTCACATAATGAACTTGTTTATAAAGACAAAAAATCAGCATTTCTATGGAATAAATCTCTCTAGAAAGGGTGAAAGAAGAAGACAATGGGGAAAACTCTTGTGGACTTGCATTATTCAGCCCCCTTCTCTCCACTTGTAGAGATATTACCTAAGTTCAGTCCCTTATCACCTAGGTATTGTCACCTGGATCATTTGAAAAGTTTTCCCGATTTCAATCTCCCTTGTCTCTTATCCTCCATGTTACTGATAAATTAATATTCCTCTACTCTTTCCAGTCTTGTTACAATCTATTCCCCTCCACAGATCTTTAATTTAGTGACATTGGTCTCCTTTCTGTTTCTCACATATGGCAGTCCCTGCCTTTTCCATGACTGTCCATATGAAATTTTCTTCTTTCTCAAATCTACCTCTTAAATCCCTGAATTCATTCAAGTTATCAGCTAAAATACCATTTTTTGCTTGAAAAATTTCCTAATCTCTCTGAATGCTATTCTCTTCTTTCTGAGATGATGTCTAATTTTCCAGTATTTGTGCTTACTGGTTAGCATGCTATCTTCCACAGTAGCTTTTGAGCTCCTCAAAACAATTAATTTTTTTGGTCTGTCTTTGTTATAATGTTTCGCACAGTGTTTGAGACAGAGAAAACATTTAACAAATCCTTGATTGACCTTATCTATCCTATCAAAAGCCAAAATATATTCTCACCAGAATTTGGTTCAGACAAAAAAGAAAATTTAGACATTAAACATAAGGATGCGAAACCTTCCAGAGTTTTGCCTTAAATAAGATAAACAGAAATTAAATTTTCAACAAATGTCCAACCTCACAGAGTTTAGCCCTAAACAAGAAAAACACATTGACTTGACTTAAAATATTTATTATTTTTATTATTTCTCAAAGGTTTAGAATAATTCATGAGCAGGGCCAATTCTACTAACTCACCCAAAATGTGACGTAAGTGGACTTTTTTTTAATATGGAAAACAGACAAACATAAAATTTCTGGTCACAGACAATGAGATTATGTATTCTCTCATAAAAATGTCATAGCATACATTTATGACTTTCTGTTATAGATGACTCATAATTATAAAAACTTCATCTGGAGTGATTAAAAATAGCTTTTATTGATGAACTTTTCTGCAGAAAAGGACCATTTCCCCTAGCAGAAAAGGCCCCAAATTGAGACAATCTCTAGTCTTATATGCAGTTTGAGAGATTTTCTGCTCCCCTCCCGTCCAGCCATTGGTCTGAATTGTAAGAACTGGATTTGAGTGAGGGGGGGCTGTACTAAGTCACCAGCCTTACTTTTTTCTTCAGAGCCATCTGGGTCCAGTGGTGAGATACAGATCACAATAACTGGAGATAGCCCTGGATGTGAGGCAATCAGGGCTGAATGACTTGCCCAAGGTCACACAAGCTAGTGAGTACTAAGTGTCTAAGGCTGGATTCGAACTCCCATACTCCTGAATTCAAGGCCAGTGCTCTATCCACTGTACCACCAAGCAATAGGGACTCAGACAGAGTCAACATTCAGATTTATAATCCTTAATTAGAAGCAGACTTGGACAAGAAATATAAATGTCTTATAAATAAAAACTCATAACCGGGCAGCTAGGTGGCACAGTGGATAAAGCACCGGCCCTGGAGTCAGGAGTACCTGGGTTCAAATCCAGTCCCAGACACTTAATAATTACCTGGCCGTGTGGTCTTGGGCAAGCCACTTAACCCTATTTGCCTTGCAAAAAACAAACAAAAAAAACCCTTTTAACTTTGACAGTCCTCTCCTCAAATATCTTCTTTGGATCCTTATTACCTCTAACATCAAATACACATACCTGTGTCTGGCATTGAATGCCCTCTACAACCCAACTTCCACATATTTTCCCCAGATTTATTTCCATTACTTATTTTTTCTATCACTATTTCCATTACTCTCCCTATAGTATATATTCCAGTCAAACTGGCTCGTTAGCTATTAGCAACATTTGAAACCCTCTTTCATACATCTATGACTTTTTTACAAACTAACATATATTCTCAGAATACAATCTCTCTTCACTTTGCCCCTTTGGAATTCTCAATAACCTTCAATGCCCCATTTTTGGGGTCCATTCCTTTGTAACATCTTTCCCTGTCTTTTCCCTAGAGTGCCTCTCCTTCTCCACTCTCCCTAGCTTCCTATAAGTCCCAACTAAGATCATCTCTTTTTCAGAAGCCTTCCCCAATTCCTCTGAATTCTAGTGCCTTACTTTTGTTATTTCCTATTTATCTTGTATGTACATCACTTTGTATTCATTTGTTTGTGTATTGTCCCCTCATAGACTGAAGGATCCTTGAAGTCAGGGACTATGTTCTGTCTCATTTTGTATTCCCAGAATTTATTTATTTATTTATGTATCAGGTTTTTGAAAGGCAGTGGGGTTAAATGGCTTGCCCAAGGCCACACGGCCAGGTAATTATTAAGTGTCTGGGACTGGATTTGAACCCATGTACTCCTGACTCCAGGGCCGGTGCTCTATCCACTGTGTCACATCCACTGTGCCACCTAGCCACCCCTGTATTCCCAGAACTTAGTACAGGACCTGGTTCCTTGAGGCACTTAATAAATGTTTATTGATGAGCAACTCTGTTTCTGATTATCTTTCCCTTAAATTATTTTGTATAGATTTGTATCAACTCCCAATGTATCGTCCTAGTAAAATATAAGTTTCTTGAGGGAAAGAACTATGATTTTTGTCTGAGGGGAAAGAAGTCATAATAATTAGTATCTTGAATCAAGATAACTAAAGCAAACAGATATTTTAAAGGAACTTTCATCTCTTCATGCTACACTAGAAAATATTAGTAAATTTAGATGAATTTGGAACTATTTAAATGATCGAAGGAAAAGTGTTCTTTGCTGTGATAATGAGAACCTAGAATGGTCTCTATTACAATCTCACAGGGATTTTTTTTTCCTTGGTATTGTGCCAACTTTTCCAATGACTTAGATGAAAGCAAACCATTTACTTTTTAAGTTTTTCAAAAATGAGAAGTATAACTAAAATCATGTTGGATGTTATCATTATCTCAACAAAAGATTCAGCCATTTTTTGTATATGCATTTTTCCAGCTTGCCCCCAGATATTCATTGTGACCAGAGGGTCAGGAGCCAGAGCAGAGTGGCCATAGACATGTTGGACGTCCTTGACTCTGACTAGAAATGATTAGGACCCTGGGAAAGTTACTGGCACTAAAATAAAATGAGTCTCTGGGATCTAGAACTAGACACAAGTGGAGACAATTACTGCTTTTGAAAAGTGATGTCACTTCAAATACAGGTTGTTTTTTTCCACTTTTTAAAATTTTAAATTAGAGAATCAACTAAAAATGAGTCTGTTAGGTCCATGGTTCTTGTTTTGCTATTTGAATGTCTACGCTTATGCGACTTTTGTGAAATAGTTTTACAAAATAATAATAGAGGAACACCTGGTAAATTTGAATGAAGTAGTGAAAGAAAAAGCGAACAGTGTGATTTAATCATTAAAGATACCAACAATCCTCAACTAAGTGTTGTACATCAGCTCTACACACAAAGAAGTGAAGCTATCAGGTGGAGAGTTGGGAGTGGGGTTGAGGTGGGGGTTGACAAGCAGCTTCTCTGAGATGCAGAGAAAAACGGGTAGGTTGGCTAATTTCCATAGCTAATCCACAAATCTTTGTTTTTGAGTGCTATCCAATGTGTTCTTAAATGATGAGAAAAATCAGAAAAAAATTAATAGGGATTCATTTAAATTGTAATATTTCTATTACATACAGGGGCAGAAATCTAATTTTAAAAAAATCCACTGAATGAATAAAGGATGTTTAACTTGAAGGATTGAAGGTCCAGGGAGACAAGGTCGTCTCTACAATACTTGAATACAGTTATTATATAGAAAAATTAGATTCATTTTGCTTCATCCAGGAGAACGACCAGGAGAAATGAGAATAAGTGGCTGGGAGAGGAAAAAAAGGAAGCATCTCCTTGTTGAAGTGTGCAAGAAAGGTCAGTCTGGTTTTTATCACATAAAGCAAGGCCAGAGATCCACAGGAGTCTAGGTTCTCACGTTGATCACCTCCAACTCTGATAAGTAGATAATTTAGGAGTTGCCACTGGAATAATAATTCTGAGAGCCATGCTCGAGATCCATTCCTGATCTAATTACTACAAATCCTTTCCATGCTTTGGGGCAGAGATGTACTAGAATACTAGAATCAAGTAGGAGACTTGTGCCCAAGGTGCTGCCCATCTTCCCATCCCTAGCTCCTTTCTATGCTCACTTCAGATGCTACTTCTACTGAGAGACTTCTCATGATTCTCCAGTTATTCCTAATCACTTTACACGCCTATTCCATTTATGTCACTATGTGTAGATTTCCCCAGGTTGGAGATGAACTCCTCAAGGGCAGAAATACTTCATTCATTCTGGGGTGTTCCCAGCAACTAGTACAATGACTGGTGTCACTGGGAGGATGGGAAGGACTAACCTGTAATTTCATTGCTGGAGAGAATTTCCTTGCTTGATAAATCTTTTCATGATACAGATAAATCTCTTGGCTGTTTCTTAGAGGCTTAGGGAGCCCATGAGCCAATGAGTCTTGGAACACTTGGCCCTTGGTTCATAGAGCTGACTTGTGTCTGGGACTTGAACTTAACAGAGTTCTTCAAGAGGGTCCTTCTATTCACTCCCCCAAAATATCCTTCACCTTGCCCAAAGTAGGTGTATAATACAATCAGCAAAGTGAATTCTCTGTTTCTCCACAGGAGTCCCCTATGGAGAGCTCTCTCCCCTTCAGGGTCAAGTCCATGGACTAGTGAGGGAAGGGAAGCATTGAGGTGGGGAGGAAAGAGAATATATATATATATAAACATAATGTGGAACAGGTAGAACAGCAATGTTGTGAGTCACTTGTTGCCACCCCAGGTCTACTGAGGGCACAATGAGTAGATTTATTGTCTGGAACCAAAGCTTTGAATTAGGAATTAAAGGGGTTGAGATTCTAGAGTGAAGAGCCTTAGATACTAGAATAAAAGTTAGATAATGGGCATGGATTGTGTTATCTATTGAATATTTTAAGAATAATGTGAGACAAATATCTTCAGAAGTATTCCTGAAGTCATGGATAACAGATTGAGAACTGGGAGAATGAGGTCAGGAGCTAGGTTAGGAGATGCAGAAAAGCTACCTGTGAGGGAGGGGAGCCTAAGATGTGAGTGATGAGAGTGGGGACAAGGTGGATGAGAGATATCAATGAAATGAGAATCCATAGGATTTTTCTCCTGATGTGATGTGGAGGAGGTAGAGGAGAATTTGTGGATGGTACCCTAGTTTCAAGCTGGGTGACCAGGACAATGGAATTCCTAGCAATGCCCACCTGGTGCTGGTACAGTGCAGGGAGCTCTAGGCCTGGAGTCAGGCCCACTTCAATATTTTTTTCTTTCTACTCCTGCCTGTTCCTCTGCCCTCCACCATTTTCCTGAAGCCCATTGGATTGGTTGTTGCACTTCACTCTCAAAGAGGACCACAATGACATCAGTTTGCTTGAGTCAAGTTGATTTTTGTCCTTCATTCTCCAAGACTCTGAAGTCAGAGGGGTGAGGTCATGACAAGCACATGAGTTAGATGAGATCTGGGGGAGGGGGTGCTGGGTTAAGTCAGCAGCCTCATTTTCTTCTCCAGAGCCATGTGGGACTGGTAGCCAGACACGACTCTGGAGGCAATCAGGATTAAGTGGCTTGCTTAGGGTCACATAGCTAGCAAACTGTCAAGCGTCTGGGGTAAGATTGGAGCTTGGGTCCTTCGCACTCCAGAGCTGGGCCATCTAGCTGTTAAAATGTGTTTGTTTCTGTCCCCCGTTTTGACTTGATTCTTCTCTCCCAACATGATTAATATGGATTTATGTTTGGCTTGGTCCTACAGGTAGATCCTACATTAAATTACTTTCTTGGGGGGGAGGGAAGGAGAAAAGCGAAAAACTCAAAACCTTGCAAAAAAGGATTGTTGAAAACTAAAACTAAAATTAAAAAATAAATAACTTGGAGGCAGCTAGGTGGCCCAGTGGATAGGACACTGGCCGTGAGTTCAAATTCAGCCTGCGGACACTAGCTGTGTGGCCTTGGGGAAGTCACTTAACCCCAGTGCCTTAAACAAACAAAAACTTAACACCAAATTGGTCATTTTTTAACAAATAAAACGCAGATACGAAACAGTGTTTGAATGTGGTGGCAGCGCAGCGGCGGGGCTGGCTGGGCCTTGTCCTCGCTTAGGGAAGGCAGGGGAGAGGTCCGCCCGCGGCGCCCACGCGGTGCCCGCGGCTCGCCCACACAGTGCCCACGCGGTGCCCCGCGGCTCGCCCACACAGTGCCCACGCGGTGCCCCGCGGCTCGCCCTCGCAATGCCCACACGGTGCCCACGCGGTGCCCACGCGGCTCGCGGTCCTTCGGCGCATTCTGCGCGTCCGCTGCGCCACGGCGCGGGCCCTTCTCGGCCAGGCTGGGCAGCTCCCCCGGCACAGGCCGCATTTCTGCGGGGCTGGGCCCGGCCCGAGGCCACGGCTGGGGCGCACGCGCTCCGGGGGCCGCGCCTCCCCGCTGGGGCCTCTTGCCCTTTAAGGCCCGGCGTCCCCGCCCCCCCCCGGGCGGCTGGGACACGCCTCCAGCGGGACGCGAGTGGAGCCTTAAAGGAGCAGGCGCCCCTCCCGGCAGCTTCCCCCTTGGAAACTCGCCCCCGCCGAGCGGCCTCTTTAAGGGCCTCCCCGCCTCCTGCCCCGGCCGCACAGCCGGCGCGCAGCCCCGGGGCCGGGACGGAGCCCCCCCCCGCGGGACTCGCTCCCGGGGCACCAATCAGCGGCTTCCCTCCTGCCTCCTCCCGCCAATCGGCTCCCGGCTGCGGGCCACGTGACGGCGGGCGCCCTCCCGCCCGGCCCCGGCGCCGCCGCCTCACTTCCTCCCCCGGCCCGGCCCACGGAGCGGGCAATGAATGAGTGAGTGGACCGGACCGGACCGGGGGGAGGGGCTGCCCCTCCGGAGCCGGGGCCGTGGGCCCGGTGCGGCCGGCCTGACCCCTCCCCTCCCCGCCCCACGGGGGCTCGGGGGCCGCAGGCTCCGCCCCGCCTCCCCCACCCCTGGGGGGCCAAGGCCTGCGGGGGTCCGAGGCTGGCCCGGGGGGGGGGGGGGTCTGAGGCTGGCCCTGAGGGGGGGTCCGAGGCTGGCCCGGGGGGGGGGGCCGAGGCTGGCACTGGGGGGGGGGGTCTGAGGCTGGCCCTGGGGGGGTCCGAGGCTGGCCCTGCGGGGGTCCGAGGCTGGCCCGGGGGGGGGGGGGGGCCGAGGCTGGCCCTGGGGGGGGGGGGGCCGAGGCTGGCCCTGGGGGGGGGTCCGAGGCTGGCCCGGGGGGGGGGGGCCGAGGCTGGCCCTGCGGGGGTCCGAGGCTGGCCGGGGGGGGGGGGGGGGGCCGAGGCTGGCCCTGCGGGGGTCCGAGGCTGGCCCGGGGGGGTCCGAGGTTGGCCCTGGGGGGGTCCGAGGCTGGCACGGGAGGGGTCCGAGGCTGGCCCTGGGGGGGGGGTCCGAGGCTGGCCCGGGGGGGTCCGAGGCCGGCACGGGGGGGTCGGAGGCCGGCACGGGGGGGGGCCGAGGCTGGCCCTGGGGGGGGGTCCGAGGCTGGCCATGGGGGGGGGTCCGAGGCTGGCACTGGGGGGGTCCGAGGCTGGCCATGGGGGGGTCCCAGGCTGGCCATGGGGGGGTCCCAGGCTGGCCATGGGGGGGATCCGAGGCTGGCCCTCCGGGTCGAGGCTAGCCCTCCATTCCTCATCCTCCATTTGACCTGAGAGGAGGCGGGCCGGGCGGGGGGCCCCTGGCAGGCCCGGGCCCCACAGACGCCCCGGGGGTCCGGAGGCCCTGAGTTCAAGGCCCCCCGGGACACTCACCAGTGACCCAGCCAGTGCCCTTGGGCAAGTCCCTTCACCCCATTTGCCTCGCAAAAATGAAAGAGTAAAACAGCACCGGGCGGAGAGTGGCGTGTGCCCCGCGGTGCCGTGCCAGGCGGGTGCCGTGCCCCGCGGGCATGATGAAGACCCCAGGCGTCATGGGGAAGGTGGACGAGGCCCCGCGGGGGGCAGCGGGGTGCAGTGAGAGCGGAGGGGGCCGGGCCTTGTTCCCGCCTCCGACCAGCCCGCGTGCCTCGGTTTCCCGATCTGTAAAGCCCCCCCTCCCCCGTCTCCCCATTAGGATCCAGGTTTGGGGGTGAAGGGGGCGTTACTGGGGCCCCCGGGGGCTGGATTTCCTCCGTAGGAGATGGAGACATTTGCCAACCCCAGCTGTGCCATCCACCCGGGCCCCGGGGTGCCGGGGGCCCCGCCGCAGCCCCCCAGGAGGCCCCAACTCTCCTCCAGGGACAGAACCTCCCTCGGGGGGAGCAGCACTGGGTGTGGGGGGCGGCAAGGGGAAGGGGGAGCAGGGTGGCCCTGCCCTAGGAAGAGGGGCGGCCCGGGGAGGAGGGTTGGCCAGGCTGGGTGGAATTCCGCCCAGGGCTGGACAGGAGGCGGGTGGGGGGCTCTTGGGACCCCCAGAGTAGGTTGGCTTGCAGAAGGGGCCGGAGTGCAGCTCTCCCCACCCTCTGGGGGCCGGTTTATCCCATGCCAGTGCCAGGTGGGCCTGGCCCACCCCCCTGGCCTTCTCCTGGCTGCCCCCCCAGTGTGACCCCTGGCCCCCTTGGGCCCCTGATCCAGTCTCCAGTCACATCCCGGGGCCCCTGGGGCCCTCCCCAGCTTGACCGTTGGGACAGCGGGCATCCAGTGGAGGGGAGAGCCCGGGCCTGGGGGGATTGAGGCTCCCCGTCTCCTCCTGGGGGCGACCCCCTCCTCTCCCGCCTCGCCCTTCCTCCGTTCAGCTGGCTGAGTGTCGTTAGTTCTCCCCCCAGGATTCCAGAACTCCCTTTCCTCTTCCTGACTCTCATTCCAGCATCCCGGGTCTCAGTAACAGGGTGGGGGACTCGGAGGGGTGCCAAGGCCCCCGCTGGCTCTGGCCCTCCCCACTGCCCTGCTTCCCCCAGGGAAGGGCTCTGGCACTTGACTCCTCTTGCTCCAGGGGGACCAGCACCCCCCAGGAAGAGGAGGCTAGCAACAAGAAAACAGTGCCTCCCCGACGCTGAGGTTCTTCTCCCTCCTAGGTCAGCTTGCAAGCCTGGTCCAAGGAGAGAGCCCATACCCAGACAGAATGGCCCCTGGGACCCAGACCCCCCCTCTCCAGGTGAGTGCAGTCCATCCCCAGACCCGGCCAGCATCAGCAAAGGTAGCACCCAAGACAGCCCAGGGGGCTTCCCCCTGGAAGGCAGGCCCACCTTGGCAGAGATGTGTCCTCCTGGGTCACTCCCATCTTCCTCCCCAGGTCTCTGAATCCCTCCCATCTCTCATTTCTTAGGCCAAGTCAAAGAGCATTGAGAAAGCGGTTCCTCTATTCCCACCCCTGCACTGACCTATTGGGGCAATACAGGAAGCTCCAACAACACCAGGCGCTCTGGTCTTAATGGGGGGCAGGCCGTCTCCAGCGAGATGGGAGGCCCCCCAGAGCCAACGCTCCAGCACTGTGGTGGGAGGAAGTTGGTTTTCAGATGATGTTGTAGCTGAGATGGGAGGGAAGCCAGGAGGCCCAGGGGAGGAGGGGCCTCCCAAGCAGGGGAGAGTCAGGGGCCAGGCAGGAGGCCAGTGTCCTTGGGTCAGAGAGAAGGAGGACCAAGGGGGAAGAAGACTGGGAAGGGCTTGGGACTAGTCCTGTGGTATCTGGTGTGAACCAGGAGCCCTAGAAATGGTGTCTCCTCGGGGCCTAGTGGGAGAATTGGGACAGTCAGAAGAAGGTGGTGACAGACTCTGGCAGAGAGCGGTGGGCATGTGTGCCCTACAGTTCCCCAGATGATAGAGGGAGAAGCAGAGCTCCGTGACCTCATATCGGGCAGGCAAACCTTTGGGTAAGATTGAGTTAGGACACAGAGAAAGGAAACAGGACATTATTAACAAAAGAAAAAAATGTGAATTTAGACTTAGAAAGGTCTCTTAATGGTAGAAATTTATACCAGTTCAAAGGGAACTGGTGCTGCTTCCCTTAGAGGACCTGGAGAGGAAATGAGTCTAGGCGTTCTGTTGTTGGAGGGGAGAGATGTAGGGAAGGGACTTTGAGGGCATGAAGTTTGCTCCAAAATTCACTTTTGGAAACCATTCCCCAATAGCTCTAGGAAAGCCTCATGGTCAGAGTTGGGGAGATCACACCTCCCAGAGTAAAAGGAGGAAAGATGTTGGGAGGTGGGACCTAAAACTAGCTTGGAGAGCAGCAGGTGCGGGAGAAGGGCTGGGTTGGTTGAGAAGTCTCCCAGGATGGAGAACAGGGCCTGGGGGGCAAGGGGGAGAGGGCAGGGCATCAAAGACCTCTTCTGGTTCTGAGAAAGCTTAACTGTTATAAGTGAATCATAGCTGTTTTTTAAATTTTTATTTATTTAAGGCAACGGGGTTAAGTGGCTTGCCCAAGGTCACACAACTACACAGTTATTACGTATCTGAGGCTGCATTTGAACTCAGGTTCTCTTGACTCCAGAGCCGGTGCTCTATCCACTGGGCCACCTAGCTGCCCCTTGTGCGTCATATCTTAATGATTCATATTCTTCAAATTTGGCATTGAGGCCACATGTTTATAAATGATGAAGAGAAGGGCTGGGGGCATCATTGGATCAGAGTGACTCTGTCCTGGTATCTGAAGGCAATCAGCCTAGAGTGTCAAACCGGTAAATCATGGTGATTTTCTGTGGAAGATCATTCAGAATCACCTTCAACTAAATTGATGTTACTTGAGAGACAAGTTATATTATGGTAATGTTTATTGTTCTGGAGTAGATGGTTACACTGTTTATTAATGGAGGTAATCAGGTAGATTTTGCTTTAAATCAGTAATACTAACAATCCTGTTTGGGGGAAAAGTATAAGCCTTTATAATCTTTTTTATGCAAATATTTTATTTGTTTTCCAATGATATACAATAGTGATTTCTACATCTCATTTTTTATAAGGTTTGGAATTTTACAATTTTCCTCCATCTTCCCCCCCTCCCACAGAAGACAGTCTGATAATCTTTTTTTTTTGCAAGGCAATGGGGGTTAAGTGGCTTGCCCAAGGCCACACAGGTCGATAATTATTAAGTGTCTGAGGTTGGACAGATTTGAACCCAGGCACTCCTGACTCCAGGGCCAGTGCTCTATCCACTGCGCTACCTAGCCGCCCCCAAATCTGATAATCTTTACATTGTTTCCACATTGTACATTGTCTGAATTGAATGTGTTAAGAGAAAAATCATATCCTTGAGGAGAAAATAAAATGTTAGAGATAGAAAAATTGTGTAGTGCATAAGACAACTTTTTTATTTAAAAAATTAAAACTATTGTCTTTGGTCTTTGTTCAAACTCCACAATTCTTTGTCCGGATACAGATGGTATTCTCCATTGCAGGCAGCCCCAAATTGTCCCTGATTGTTGTACTGATGGAATGAGCAAGTCTATCAAGGTGGATCATCACCCCCATGTTGCTGTTAGGGTGTACAGTGTTCTTCTGGTTCTGCTCAACTCACTCAGCATCAGTTCATGCAAATCCCTCCTGGCTTCCTGAATTCCCATCCCTCCTGGTTTCTAATAGAACAATAGTGTTCCATGACATACATATACACAGTTTGCTAAGCCATTCCCCAATTGAAGGGCATTCACTTAATTTCCAATTCTTTGCCACCACAAGCAGAGCTGCTATGAATACTTTTGTACAACTGATGTTTTTACCCTTTTTCATCATCTCTTCAGGGTATAGACCCAGTAGTGGTATGGCTGGATCAAAGGGCATGCACATTTTTGTTGCCCTTTGGGTATAATTCCAGATTGCTCTCCAGAAAGGTTGGATCAGTTCACAGCTCCACCAACAATGTATTAGTGTCCCATATTTCCCCACATCCCTTCCAACAATGATCATTGTCCTTTCTGGTCATATTGGCCAATCTGAGACATGTGAGATGGTGCCTCAGAGATGCTTTAATTTGCATTTCTCCAATAAGTAATGCTTTGGGGTAATTTTTCATATGACTATGGATCACTTTGATCTCCTTAGCTGTAAATTGCCTTTGCATATCCTTTTACCATTTGTCAATTGGGGAATGGCTTGTTTTTTTAAAAATCTGACTCAGTTCTTTGTATATTTTAGAAATGAGTCCTTTGTCAGAAACAATAGTTGTAAAAATTATTTCCCAATTTACTGCATTTCTTTTGACCTTGGTGTCTTTATAATCTTACCTGAGAAGTTCTTTGGTGACTTATCATGTAGGTATCTTAGGACCTTCTTTTGGGCGAGATCATAGATTCTTTGCAACCTTGAAAAGAAATTGCCTAAATAAAGTAATGAAGTGGTTTAAGAAAATTAGAAAAGCACCCATGGAATAACATGTATGCATGTTACAGATCTGAGTCAACTGTCTAAACAGAGCCCAAACTTAATTCAGAAAAATCAGAGAAGGACATGGGGGCTCTCCCATGGTTATTCAACAAACTTTTCTTAAGCACTGGTTATGTGGCAAGCAGTGTGTTTAACTGTTGCGGTAAAAACTGAGGTATCAAAATCTCTGCCCTGAAGGACCTCACTTTCCAATGAGTTTAGTTAGTCAGGGCAACAAACTTGATTAAGAATCAGGTAAAGAACCAAGGCACTTACAGGCTCTAGGGAGTCCAAAAATTAAAAGAGGAGACAGTTTTTCCAGTGTATCCTCCTGGCTAATCTGACCAATACAAGTTCAGGGGCACAAATGGACTGTGTGAATATTTGGGGTAGATTCTCTAAACTTGAGCATCTCATGATTCCCTTGAGCTGCTTCTATTCTGCCTTTCTCATATCCTTAGGATGGAAAAGGAAGGAAATGAAATGGAAAACCATCAAATTTTGAGTATATAGGCAAAAGACATGTTCATGTACTAAGTGGGAAATAGAGATGACCCCTCCCAAGCATCAAGGTATTTTAGATCTGGCCAATCTCTCCAGAATGTGGCTCATCATTTGGCCTCTTAACTCATTCTCTTGACTCTTGTTCTTCCAAGTTTCTAGAATGTTAGGGGTATGTTTTAGATCATTTATTATTTTATTTTATTTTTTTTTAGGTTTTTGTAAGGCAAATGGGGTTAAGTGGCTTGCCCAAGGCCACACAGCTAGGTAATTATTAAGTGTCTGAGACCGGATTTGAACCCACATACTCCTGACTCCAAGGCCAGTGCTTTATCCACTATGCCACCTAGCTGTCTCTACTATGCCACCTAGCCGCCCCGAGATCATTTATTTTCACAAAGAAACTGGCAATATTTTTCTCATGAATTAGCTCAGACAAAACTCAGTGATTAAATATTACTTTTTTAATTAACAAAGCCACCCTCCCATCTCCATCACATTCTTGTTTGTCTGTAATGAAATATTATAATATGCACCATAGAGAAATGAAAGCAATCATAAAACAAAAGTATAAGCCATTTAGGTTATGACACTCATCCCTAGAGTGAGCTTTCTTTAACCTTTTTCCTCTTTTATGTATCACATAATCTGCCCCCCTCTCCCCAGTAGCCAGCTTCTCACAAACTTCACAGAATTTTTTTTAGAACATATTCATATCAGGTCTGATAAGAAAGGAATTTCACATCACCTCCCTTTCTCCCCCTCTGATCCACCTATTTCACAGATAGAACACATATTTTCTCCCTAATTCCATAGGGAGACATTTTTCAGCTTTTTTTCCAACTGATGATAGTTTCAGGTGTTGCCTGACTCTCTCATAGGCCTTTTGGGTAAATCCCGTCTCTGTGCTTTAGTTTTCCTCCTGTAAATTGATGATGATTGGACTAAAGGAATTCTGAAGTGTCCTTCAGCTCTCTATCACATACTTTTGTTTTTTTGCAAGGCAATGGGGTTTAAGTGACTTGCCTAAGGTCACACAGCTAGGTAATTAGGCTGGATTGGAACTCAGGTCCTCCTGAGGTCCTACCTCAGGGCTAGTGCTCTGTCCACTGTGCCACCAAGCTACCCAACTCCATCCTATACTTTTGAAAATTTAGGAGTTGGTGACATTCAAAGATGTGGCTGTGCATTTCACCCAAGAAGAATGGGACCTCTTGGACCATCCTAAGAAGGAGTTGTACAAAAAGGTCATGCTGGAGAATGCCCAGAACCTGCTCTCCGTGGGTAAGAACACTTCCCTTGGTAACTCTGTGTCTCCATTCCCTGGTATGTAGGATTTGCAGCGTTTACCAATCATTAGAAAGAAAAATGCTGGTCTCTTAATTCTTTGTATCCAAGAGACATGAACATTTTACTGTCCAGTTGCCCTTTCATTTTGTGATAGGAACCTGAGGATTTCCTTTGAGGTTTCTGAAGTTCTAGGCAGCTTCAGGTCAAAGATGAAATCACTGGAAGCATCTCAGATAGTAAACTAACCATGTACTCTGGGTCCATAGCCCTTTCCCTAAAGAGAACTAAATTACAAGTTTGCTCCAAGCTCATCCTTAACTGGTCCCTCATGCCTAGGGCTTCCAGTTCCTAGAGAAGATGTGATCTCTTATTTTGAGCAAAGGCAAACACCATGGATGCTGAAGCAAGAAGACCTGAGGAGCCGCAGTCTAGGTGAGTGAGGTGAAAGCAGGTAAATGCAAGAGGTTTGCGTTGTGGTAAGATTTAGGGTCAGCAAAAGTTGCCTTGCAATTCTTTTCAAGATGTTTTAGCAGTAGCTTCCAGGGCAAGTCCCCAAACCAGTGAGCAGCCTCAGTTTTCCCATGTGTAATGAGGGGGTCGGCTTATCAACTCCCTTCCAGTGATCTATCTATGATCTTTTAAGAATTCATTATTTGAAATTTGAGGGGGCGGGAGCATGGAACTTTCCTAAAAGTATAAAAAGGGGTTAGACTATCATGAGCTCTCTCTTAGATCTTCTTTAAGTTAGTAAACATTTATTAAGAGGTTACTATGTGCAAGGGCCTTCCCCTGTTCTCATGGAGCTCACCATCTGGAGGGGCAGACAGCTTGCCAGCAACTATGTAGAAATCCATCATAGATGGGATAAATTGGATCCACTCAATAGGGGGAAGACCATAAAGTGAAGAACTGGAAAAGTCTGATTGTGAAAGGTAGGTTCTTGCTGAGGCTTCAGAAAAGATAGGCAGGGGCGGCTAGGTGACACAGTGGCTAGAGCACCAGCCCTGGAGTCAGGAGTACCGGAGTTCAAATCCGGCCTCAGACACTTCATAATGACCTAGCCGTGTGGCCTTGGGCAAGCCACTTAACCCCATTGGCCTTGCAAAAACCTAAAAAAAAAGAAAGAAAAGAAAAGCTAGGGCAAGCCTCAGAGTCAGCAAGTGGAAGACACTGTTCATAGAGCTGAGAGGAAGCCCCTGGCCCTGGAGGAAATGGTGAAAGAAGCAGGAGGGTCAGGAGGGGCTCAGTTGGTTTTGCAGCCCTACAGAGGGCAGATTATCTGATCCTCTGGGGAGCTACCAGTGGTTGTTGAGTAGGCAGGTGTTGACATGATCAGGTGAGAGCTTCAGGAAGCTGAGTTTGACATTTGGGTGGAGGATTGACTAGAGACAGCCAGGCCAACTCACAGGCTCCTAAACATCTCAGGTGTGAGGTGACGGTATTGGAAGAGATGTGACCCAGGCAGAATCATAGGACTTTGGAACAGAATGAACACAGGGCTGGGAATGGGCATGTGGGAGAATGGATGAGGAGGGCAGGACTGTTCATTGCAGAGCCTGCCCTACTGGGAGCATTGGGAAAGTAGGAAGAAGGGAGAGTTGGGGGGAAAGGGAAAGAATTTCCTTTTGGACTTGGTGATAGGAGAACTAGGAGTTAAATGATGGGCTGGAGTAGGATTATTTGCCTGCATAAAGGAATTTTCTTTAGCAAGCAGAAGGATCCTTTTCAACTGATGCCGAGGTTAAAAAGGAAATGAAGGTGTGTCATTAACGTGAGATGAGAAGATCGTTCTTGATCAGTGTTCAGTTTTGTTCAGTAATGAGGCCCAAGGGCTCCGGTGAGAAGATTTGCATGGGGGAAGAGTCCGAAGGGAGAGTGGGAACATTGAGGAAAGTTGCTATGATGAGTGACATAGGGAGTCAGGGAAATGTCAAAGGGTTGTCTTGCCATAAGAGGATCTAGGTGAGATGATGTCACCTCAATTTGTAGGGGATCCAGGCAGCCTGGGTTTCATGATTTCTTTTCTTTCTGATTCAGCAGCACATGATGGGGAATAGAGACTGATGCCATACTTGGAATTCATCCAAGACTTAGTGTTACATAAATAATCAGCCCGAGGCCCTTTCCTAATCTCTGTGGCTCCATCTGGGTCTCATTCTGAGAGAATCATTGGCCAAGTTCATAAAGGTGATCAACACTCAGTTTAGGGAACTGGGAGGTAGAGATTTCCAGCTGTCCCAGAGAAGAGAACCTTCAGAAGTCTAGACAGAAGTTTCTGTGATCTTCAGTACTGGACCTGGTCTGGTCCCATCTGCATTAGAAATAAGGTGATTATTTAGGTGATTAGGTGGCCAGAAAGAGACAACAATAGAACTGAGGTCAAAATATGCATTTTTCAAGTAGGAGAGAAAACAATCCAGAAACTGAGGTAGAGTCTCGGGCCTTGCATCAACTCTGGACCCAGTCAGTCTATCAATCAACAAACACTGAGGAACACCTTCTATCTTCTAACACTGTGCTAAGTCCTCAGCATACAAAGGAAGGCAAAAGCCAATCCTACTGTCACAGAGGTCATAGTCCACTGTACAAATATGGAAATGGTTTGAGAAGAAGCAACAGATCATGAACGTCACTCTTAGCTGATCTACTCAAAAGAGAGTATTGTGGAATGGAAATACATTTAGTACAATAATAACAGTTTAAGAAGGTGAGCAGAATTGGAGAGGAAAGAGTAGAAATCAAAATAATGATGATGATGATAAAAATAGCATGGACATTTTGTTGTTTAGTCATTTTCCAGTCGTTTCTCTGATTTTATGATCCCATTTATGATCTTGCTAGATACTGGAGTGGTTTGTCATTTCCTTCTCCAGTTCATTTTACAGAAGTGTAAACCGAAAGAGTTAAGTCACTTGTCCAGGATCACACAGCTAGTAAGTGTCTGACACCATATTTGAACTCAGGGAGATGAGTCCTGGACTTCAGGCCTGGTGCTCCATCCACTGACCCAATGAACTAGCATTTACTTAGCACTTACTAAGGGCCATCCACTTTACAAATGTCATCTCATAGGATCCTCATAATAACTCTAGAACTTATATTATTTTGTCCATTTTACATGTGAAGAAACTGAGGCAAACCAGAGTCACAACAAATTGATGGGATTGGAATTTGGATTGTTTTTGACTTGAGACTCAGCATGCTTTATGTTGTCCTACCAGCTGTTTTCTGATTTTTAAACAGAACAGTCTGAAAAGGTTCATATAGTCATGGGGTAGAAAATGAAAGAATTGGGCAAGCTCTCTTGCTGTGGGATGGAAATGCATGACTTTTTTCTTTTTGTTTTTAGCTCCCTAACCAGTCAATAAAATGAATTATTTCTGGTTACCATGTAAAAGACTTACTCTTTTTTGTTTTTGTTTTTGCAAGACAATGGGGTTAAGTGACTTGCCCAAGGTCACCCAGCTAAGTTATATATATTAAATGTCTGAGGTCAGATTTAAAATTGTCTCCAAGGCCAGTGCTGTATCCACTGCTTCACCTAGCTGCCCGAAAAGACTTACTTTTTATTGACATAGATCAACTAAGAGTGAGGTTCATGATCTGTTGCTTTTTCTCAAACCATCTCTGTGTTAGTACTCAGTGACAGCAAGACTGATTTTTGCCTTCCTTTGTAGTTTATTGATCATGATAGATGAACTGAAAGGTCAATTGCACATATCCCTTAGGTGTTATTTTTAAACTATGTTCATTTTTAAACCACCATTGACAGTATAGAATTTCTTTAGACCTAAGTTTCTTTTTTCTACTGCTAGGAAATCAACCACACTCTTTCTGACACTTTTTTGGGGGGGGGGTGTTTGCAAGGCAATGGAGTTAAGTGACTTGGCCAAGGTCACGCAGCTAGGTAATTATTAAGTATCTGAGGTCGGATTTGAACTCAGGTCCTCCTGACTCCAGGGCCGGTGCTCTATCCACTGCGCCACTTAGCCACCCCACTTTCTGACACTATTAAATGATTCATTTATATTGCCAAACTGTCAGAAACATAGTAAAAAAGTGGAAGATTGGTTCAAATAAGGAGAGTCTGTGCATGTTGGTGACAGTTTGCACATGGAAGTTTGGACACCATTTAACATCAGGTTGAAAGAATATGTTGCATTTAGTCTGAAGCAGCATATGATATAATCACAGCATGATCCCCAAAAGCATCATATGCCTCATGGTGACAGTTTGGAATCACTGTAGAAAGAATAATATGGCTGAAACATAAGCATGTATGTCTAAAAAGAAAATGTCTTTGCAACAAAATTGGGCTATTTACTGCTTAAGTTTCCATTAGCACATTTTTAGCACAAATTCCTTGGACCACTATCTAAAACATCTGGGGGGGGCCTGGTGAACCACTAACTGAGGGTATTGAAAGAGGACTGAAGGAGAAGCATGCTATCCACTTTCTTAGAAAAGAATAATAGATTCAAGTACCTTTATGAGACACATTTTCAGACATTGGAAATGACATGAACTTTGGGGGGTTTTTTTGACAAGGCAATGGGGTTAAGTGATTTACCCAAGGTCACACAGCTAGGCAATTAAGTATCTGAGGCTGGATTTGAACTCAGGTCCTCCTGACTCCAGGGCCAGTACTCTATTCAACTACCCTAACATGAATTTTTTTAAAGTGTGTTTCTTGCAAAGAATTTATTTTTTACTGAACAGAGACTTTTAAAGATAAATTTAAAAAAAATAATAAGCAGTAGCTATAGCCCCAAAATATAATGAAGCAAAACAAAATCTCTAAGCCTCAAGTAAATACAAAAAAATAGTGCTGTCATTCATAATATGGTCTCAGATGCTGCAGCAAAACAAAAAAGATAGAAACTAACCACCAGAGGAATTTCTTTATGCATACAGGCGAGGTAGATTATGAAATAATAGGAATATTTGGAATTTGTATATAATATTTATGAAGAAAAGATTGAAAGTGCAGACAATGGAAGTGAAAATGAACAGCAAGATGCAAATTGGCAGCAGTTGTCTAGAAGTGTGGACCAAGCATGCCCATTCACAAGGTTTGCATACTAGTCTCAGCTGCTCTGTAAGCCATTCTGAGCTCACGGGCCCGAGTTATGAATATCATGAGAATGCTAGCTCTGCCTGGGTCACAGGTCTGTAGTGGGGATCCAATGTGATTTTGTTTGAACCTCTTTATAAATAAACTCACCCTTCAGGGGTGAGCTAATGACATTTTCAAAGGGTTGATTTCTGCCCATTTAAGTTTGAGGTTTTTGCATAGGGAAACAGAATATAAATGTTTATATTCTTCCAATGTAGGGAAGGGGATATATGTAAGTATATGTGATTGTGTTGTATATTTAATATTTATGTATCTTTTTTAGAAGAAGAGATCAGGATTGAAATAAAAGAGACTCCTGCAGAGATAAACCTTTCAGAGGAAAAAACACACAAGCAAAGATGGATGAATGATGTCCACTATGACTTCATTTGGAAAGAAATCTGTGCTGTGCATAAGAATATGCAAAATGAGTTGACACACAATTTAATTGTGTGTCAGAAGATCCACATTGGGGAGAAACCTTATAAATCTAATCAGTGTGGAAAGATTTTCATGCAGGGGCCCAGTCTTGCTGAACATGAGCGAATCCACACTGGAGAGAAACCTTATAAATGTAATCAATGTGGGAAGACTTTCAAAAGGAACTATAGTCTTGTTGTACATGAGAGAATCCATAGTGGAGAGAAACCTCATCAGTGTAATCAGTGTGGAAAGACTTTCATTCAGAGGGCCCAGCTTGCTGTACATAAAAGAATTCACACTGGGGAAAGACCTTATAAATGCCATCATTGTGGAAAGTCTTTCATTCAGAATACCCATCTTGCTATACATGAAAGAATCCACACTGGGGAGAAACCTTATCAGTGTAATCAATGTGGAAAGGCTTTCAGACAGAGTAACTTTCTTGCTATACATGAGAGAACCCACACTGGAGAGAAACCTTATAAATGTAATCAGTGTGGAAAGAGTTTTATGTGTAGCTCCAATCTTGCTGTCCATCAGAGAATCCATACAGGACAAAAACATTGTAAATGTGATCAATGTGGAAAGACTTTCACAGCGACCTCCAATCTTGTTGTCCATCAGAGAATCCACAGTGGAGAGAAACCTTATCAATGTCATCACTGCGGAAAGACTTTCGTTCAGAGGTCCCATCTTGTTGTCCATCAGAGAATCCACACTGGAGAGAAACCTTATGAATGTAATCATTGTGGAAAGACTTTCATTCAGAGCTCCTACCTCATTCTCCATGAGAGAATCCACACTGGGGAGAAACCTTATGAATGTAATCAATGTGGAAAGGCTTTCCCAACGAGCTCCTATCTTACTGTACATCAGAGACTCCACAGGGGAGAGAGACCTCATCAATGCAATCAGTGTGGAAAGACTTATGCAACAAGCTCCTCTCTGACTTTACATAAAAAAAGACACACTGGAGAAAAACCTTATGAATGTACTCAATGTGGAAAGGTTTTTAGAGAGAAAGCCTGTCTTGTAGCTCATGAGAGAATCCATACTGGAGAGAGACCTTTTGAATGTAATCAGTGTGGAAAGACTTTTACACAGAGGTCCCATCTTCTTGTACATCGGAGAATCCACAAGGGAGAGAAACCTCATCAATGTAATCAATGTGGAAGGACTTTTGCAATGAGCTCTTGTCTTGCTTTACATGAAAAAGTTCATGCTGGAGAAAAACCTTATGAATGTAATTACTGTGGAAAGACATTTACACACAACTCCACACTTGCTATACATCAGAGAATCCACACTGGAGAGAGACCTTATAAATGTAATCAATGTGGAAAGGCTTTTACACAGAGTTCCTCTCTTGCTAAACATCACAGAACCCACATGAGAGATAAACCTTACAAATAACCAACATCATAAATCCTTCAGGCCAAAGTCATCCCTTACTTCCCAGAAAATTCATACTACATAGTCATCTTATGACTGCAATGACCAGGAAAGCTCGTTCAAATGAAATTCAAAGCTTCTTGGACAGTAGAAAATTCTCTGGGTGTAAACCATATTATGGACTCCATCTTAGCCAGGGGTTATTTCTTAATTTCACATCAGAGGATTCATACGAGAAAGAATCCTTATGAAGGGGCTCAATAGGAACTTGCCTTTGGATGGAAGTCATTGGTAAAGGATAAATTTTTGTCTTTCATTCTATGACCATGTCAGAATCATGAAATAAGGAAAAATAATTCATGCCAACAACCCTCCAAGTTGCAAAATAGTTAAAGAAGGCAATAGAGTTGCTCCCAAATGGCAAGATTAGATGAAAGGAGACCTCTGTATTTCCTTGAAAATTGAATGTCTTTAGAATGAGGAAAATGACTTACTAATATTGCGTCACCTGGGGAAGAATGTTTGGTGAAGGGAAGAAATCAAATTGCCCATCAATGACTTCTCTTGAGTCAGCACATGTTACTAGGATGTGAATTTTAGCTAACATAAAATACTGTTTGGAAATTATATCCCTTTGGTCCTTGGGATAATTTGTAGTTGACTTCCAGGCCTCCCTTTGCCATCTTATTTCCTGCTAAAACTTAACTATTCAGTTTTAACACAGTCCTCCCTCTGATCCCCTGACCACCAGTATGCACCACCAAGTCTTCAGATTAATCTCAAATCATAAATCCTCCTTTGCAGGGATCCTGCCCATTTACCTGGAATATTCCAGGAGAGATCAGTGAAAACACTCATAGGCTCAGGCTAGATGTTTCTGATGTCTATGATGTTATCAACAGTCTCCAGTCCAGGACAAAAGCCATTTCTCACAGTGGAACAATGTATGTGCAGTAGGAAGAGTTGATTAACGCTGGCTCCCTAGGCCAGTCCGTGGCCCATCACCCTAGCAGCCAAAGTACAGTGTCCTTCAGCCAATGTGTCAAGTTCTCTGGCAATACCCTTAATGTGGTCCTTTTCTTCTGTAATAGATACCTTTGCATCTCTCAGTTTCCAATGGCTGTCTTTCTCTACAGCATTCCAGGTTACAAACCCTGTAAAGACTCTCAGGCCCATCAGAACATGTTCCACAGCATATGTGATGTCTAAGGGTATCTGGTGGGTGTTGTTGAGGCATCCCTATAGAAGGTGAGGTTCCTAGGGTGCAAGAATGATGATACAGATGAATAAAGTCCTGGGGAACTAATGGTGCCCTCACTCACCATGTCCCTTCTGGTGCTGCCTGCCAGGTGTCCTCTGAGGTATTGATGTCCACCTAATCAGACCATGGGATTTATATCTTCAACTGGAGACACCCTGTGCAGGCCTTACACAGCAATTTCTGAAACCTCTGTTCCCCAGAATCCAGGGCTTTGGGCCCATAGTCCTTAGGCAATGGTTGACTGAAAGTTGAGATGTTTGGAATCTTCCTCCCTCTGGCTGTAAAGCTTTTAGTGAGTTTAGCTATGTGGGAGTTGGCTGGGGTGGTAAATTGTCAATGCCCAAATTCTAGAAAGTTAGAGCATACCTAATTTGGAGAGAAATTATTTTAGAGGCAGCTGTATTTACCCTTGCTACGGGAAGATGGCTCTTTTTTAAAAAAAAAAATATTTATTTTTGCTTCCCTTCTCCCACCCCCCACAGAAGTCAGTCTTGTAGTCTTTACTTTGGTTCCATGCTATACATTCTTCTAAGTTGAATGTGATGAGAGAAATCAGATCCTTAAGGAAAATAAAATATAAGAGATGACAAAATTACATAACAAGAGAATGGTTTGGGAAGATTGCTCTTTAACAGGGAGAGACTATAGTTATGCCAACCAGAAGGGGACAAGTACAATCATTTCATGATATTATTGAAAGAAAAGTTGAGGAAATTGGAAAATGTTGACATAGTTTGGGCCTTAACATACCTTGGCTAGTCCTGTAGACTGCCTGTCAAATTCTCCGATGCATGTGAAGGTGCCCAGGGGGTGGAGGCAGGCATATGAGTCAGGATAGCCCCTTAGTTGTGCCTGTATAGAGTGTTGAGCTCATCACTTCACATCGGACAGTTGAGGAAGAGCTTCTTGCCCCCGTGTTCCCAAGGTTGATATGATTGAAGGAATGGACACAGCTGTGAAGACTGTAGTTCCCAATATTTGGGGTCTTAGAAGGACAGCACCTGAATCTACAGCCATAGAAATCTAGATCTTAGGCCTGATTCTGGGTTCTGATTTCTCCCCTGGGTCTTTCAATTGGAGGAATTTGAGATTGCTTGGGACTCTTGGAATTGCCAGGGGACACTTGCAGAATTTCTCAGTTCTGACCCCGACCTGCTGCCTTCCAGTTTCTGCCCCTGTAGCTGCACTTTGAATTCCTCTTAGGTGCTTGTGCCTTCCATAAAATGTTAGCAATAAATGTGATGTCAGCTCATTATTTCTATTCCATCATGATCATATATCCCAACTTGTCCAGCTAGTCTTGCTTGATGGACATCCCCTCACTTTTTTTTTGAGATTTTTTTCTCAAGGCAGTGGGGTTAAGTGGCTTGCCCAAGGCCACATGGCTAGGTAATTATTAAGTGTCTGAGGTTGGATTTGAATTCAGGTACTCCTGACTCCAGGGTCGGTACTCTATTTACTGTGCCACCTAGCCACCCCATCCCTTCACTTTTTAGTTATTTGCTGCTACACAAAGAGCTGCTATAAATATTTTAGAACAGAGGGAGTCTTTTCCTTTGTTCTTACTCATACTTGGAAATAGACCTAATAGTAACAGTATTTCTGCATCAAAGGGTATATAGGTCATTTAATAATCCTTTGGACATAATTCCCAGATTGTTCTCCAAAATGGTTCCCAGTCTCAATTTTTCTACATCCCCTCTGACATTTGTCACCTTCCCCTTCAGTCACATTAGCCAAAAGTGATATTTCAAAGTTTTTATTTGCTCTTATCCAGGTAGTAATGATCTTAAACATTTTTTTCATGTAGTAGCCATCATCTCTAAGATGAGGGATAAGAGCAAAAAGGAAAAAAAAGACAGATGATAATTTTATTATATATTTAGAAGAAGCAGCAAATTGTACCGAATAGTTTTGCAGTTTCATGTGCAATCATCTTTTTTTTCCTGGTCTGTTATAAAAAATGCTTATTTTATTTAAGTTCAGAATAAATTAATTTAAAATAAAATTCTAAAATGTGATCTCATTTAAGGAGCTTCCTCCTTCCACTAGGAGCAGTGGTTATGTCACTGCAGGAGGCCTGGAGAAGGTCTGGCACCTGGTCACAAAGTGACCCAGGTCAAGATATGGTCTGGTGACGAGGGCCAGGAGCACTGGGGAAGAATCCAGTATGGATGTAGCAACTGGCTCTAAACAGGACAAAAGAGATACCACGAGTCCCTTGTCCACAGTCGATGTTGTGTGAGGTCCCATATCCAGGGGCCATTCTCCCTCACGATGTGAAGGACAGTAGAGTGTTGTACTGCAGGTAGGGAAAGTGTGGAATGAGAGCAGCTGCGAGGAGATTCCAAGGCACTCACCATGGTGCTGGCTTCCCTCTCCACGACAGTGACCATGCCTGAATTTCCTTGCACAGGCTTAGTGGCCCTGATTGAGCTGAGATCAAGACTGTTACCTTAGTGTTGCCCTTAATGCTGCTCAGAAGCCCATGTTTCCAGGGGCAGGATGCAGCACCCATTAAGTATTCCCTGGTGATCCAGTCAACGAGTGCTGTGACATGTGGTAGGTGAAATAACTAAGGAAACAAAAGTTCAATCTAGCAAGGATGTTGATTTCTTAACACATGCTAAGGGAATTCTTATTTTACTTTAACATTGTTAAGTTGGGATCCAGGCTTTTCTCTGTTTCTTCATTGAAGCCCAGGTGGTCAGCCTCTAAAGATGTGTCTAATATGTCTAATCAAGAGAAACCATTGATCATCAAATTGCTGGCTAGTCTAATTAAGGAACCGATTATTAATTACCCAGAAACTCTCAGGCTTTTCATTTGTAACATTGTGAAGTGCCCTACAAATTGCAACCAATGTCCTTCTTCAGCTTTAGCATGGGACCTAGAGGGAGAAAGATTTTTAAATATAAAAACAAAACTTGTTCCATCATGACTTACCTTTTATGATCCCATTTGGGGTTTTCTTGGCAAAGATAATGGAGCAGTTGGTCATGTCCTTGTCTAGTAAATCCTGAAGAGATCTGCAGAACTGGGTTCATTTTTGCTTAAATAGAGGTGTTTGTACTTTACTCTGATTTGGAGTGCTCCCCTTGCTGACCAATTAGCATCACAGGGTCAGGGCAAAATATTTAGAGTTTGTATCAGGGGAAAAAGCAAGGTGGTGGCAGACAAAATATTTTTGGGGGCACAACTATTCTCACCTTGAAAAAAATATTATTCTTAATAGTTTCCCATGAGTACATTCTCTAAGCTACAGCCTCCCTGAAGAAGACACCATCTTGATGGCCTCAGATCCATCAGGCCTAATCTTGTCATAACGGTTTCTGGGCATAGATTCTAGGAGCTACAGTTTTCCTTTGGGGAGACTGTCATGGTGGTCTCAAGGTCTCCAGGCCCAATATTATAGCCAACTCTTTTTCCATTTCCTTGTTTCACCCATAAGATGTCTCACCTGGCTGAGACCATAACACAGAAATCTGGTAGCAGTAGCTGTTACTGCCCCCATGAGCAGGGGGCAATTACCTTTACAAAGAAAAACTCAGTTCCCTCCTGGGAGGACTCATGGATTTCCCACTGTGCACAAGAAGAATCTCAGGAATGAAAGTGACACTCAGTACCCCCAAAGTTGTGATTCTCCATAGGGTCAATACAGGGTCTGGCCTAGTGCTCAAAATGTATCTGGGTTGAGAGGTCTCTCCTAGGAAACAGAAGAATTTGAAGGAAAGCCCTCAGTGATTATCAGCCACCTGGATCTGGAGTTACACCTCAGGCTTCCCATCTGGAAAGTGGGTCAGTTGAAATCAATGATCTCTTTTTCCCATTCTCATTAAAGAATAGGGAAAAATTCCAGTGGGGAAAGAGTAAGAAATGAGCAAAGGGATCCAGGGACAGATTGAATGCCTGGTTCCTACAAGGGATTAGAGGCTGAAAGATTCAAGTGAAAGGGAGAAAAGAGGAAGAGGGACTGGGTAAATACATTTACTCTTTGGGTTATGTGTCCTATTCTCTACAGAGGAGGAGGGATGGTCACTTCACAGTCTTTAGTCCTTGGCACCCCATAAAACCAGGCATCTGACACTCTTGGTCACCATCTCCTGAATGTCCTAAATGTCTTGCTGGCTCTGAGGCCCTCTAGGGATCTGTCCCCTGCCTCTGTTACCCCAGAGACCCAGATGTGCATCTTCCCAAACCTCTTTTTTAGGGAGCCAGGTTATCCTGGACCCTGCTTCCTTCTCTTTTCAGTGAGGACTGGAGGGGGAGAAGGAATGAAGAAGATGGTCTAGATGGACTCACAGAGGCTCAGTAGGAGAAGAAAGGATCCAGGGTCATGACTGGTGGTTGGAAATAGTTGGACAGACCAGAAGGTGAGTGGGCATGATTCTTCAGTAATTACCTGCTTCCTACCTGTAGCCAATCAGGTGAATGTTCTCATGCCCTCTCAATGCAATGTAACCTCACCAAGAATTGAGGAGGAAGCCCCACACATGCCTCTGGTCTTATCCATTACCAATTTACCTAATAAAATGCTTTCTAAAATATTTCAGTTTGGGGATTTGTTCAGTACTAACCACACATGTATCTTGGTGAGATCCCTTTCTTTCCAATTGGAGGAGAGATCATATTCATTTGAAAGACTCCATGAAGGAATGAATTCTTAACCAAACAAGGAAGAGAGGCAATTCTGCAAGATGGAATCCATTGATCACATGAAACCGAAAAACTTCTGTAGATGCAAAATGTATGTAAAAAGCAAAAGGAGGGAAGCGACTGCTCCTGGAAGTGGAATTCTAAGCTTCCCTTTCATAGAACTTCGTTAGATCAAGGAAAGAGATCGAAACAGACAATTGCCTTTGGCCTGCAGAGGGCACCAAATTCAAACAATCGTTCACTAAAGTAGCCTTCAAGGGGCGGCTAGGTGGCGTAGTGGATAAAGCACCGGCCCTGAAGTCAGGAGTACCTGGGTTCAAATCCGGCCTCAGACACTTAATAATGACCTAGTTGTGTGGCCTTGGGCAAGCCACTTAACCCCGTTTGCCTTGCAAAAACCTAAAAAAATAAAATAAAAATAAAAAAGTAGTCTTCATCTCGCCAAGATGGGGGGGGGGGGAGTGGGGTCGGGAGGTGCTAAGAAGTGACTGATCGCTCTGGCCCTTCACTTCCCCTCCAACTCCAATAGGACAGGAAGGATCAAGCCCCCCCCCCCCCCCCAAGAGGGAAGATCAGCCAAGATCTTAGTTGGAAGGCGTTCAGCTCCTTCTCCCTATCCTCCACCCTCCCTCTTGCAGGTAAAGGCTGTGAGTAAGAGATCTAGGTCTTTGTTGTGTGACCTCGAGCAAGTGATTGCCTCTCTCTCTGAACCTCATTACCTCAGTCATAAAAATGATTTCGGGGGTGAGGAGGGTCGGGAAGATAAAGAGAAACTGAAAGGAGAAAAGGAGGGAGGAAATCCTTTCTGGAAAGATGAAGGAAATCTCAAGGAAAATTGGGATCACTTGTACCAAAAATGCTGGGACCTGGTGAAGGGGAAGAAGAGAGATGGGGAAGGGAGAAGGGTGACGTGGGGGGGGCGGTATTCCATAGAGGGGGAGATAGACACGTGAAAATTGCCTGGAACTTTCATGCGGATGACCTGGCAGCATCTGCATCCCACACTTTGGAAGGGGGTACCCTGTTCCCTCTGGGATCCTATCATAATGATTACTTCCACCCAGGAGCCAGCAGGCTTGTTTGCATCATCCTCTCTGACAGCCCTTCATCTTCCCTCAATGAAGCTAGCTTACTTCAATATCTTGGTAATTCCGTTTCTCTGCACTGGACCCTTGGGAATATATTAAGATTCAGGGCAGGAAGGTCCCTGGGCATGAAGGAAGTCCAACAAGACAACAGTTGTACATGAATAGAAGTCAGGGGAGGAGGAGAGAATGTCTGTCCATTTCACACTGTCCTTCCACATTGAACTGTCTTTGATAGACCCACTTGCCTCCTCATCTCTCCCTATCTCCTTTCATTCCATTCTGCCCCAAACTCCTCCCAGATTTCAGGTTTCCCACTGCCTGCTGGACCACCTGACCAATGACTGCCATTGCATCCTGGATCTGCCGGAACACTGCCTGGGGAGAAAGTCCCAGAGGGGAGGTGGTGGTGGTAGAAGGGGGAAAATGGGCCTAAAACAGAAAGTTGGGAGCCACCCAATTGATGGAGGAGGTCGTGAATATGACCCAGCAAATAGGCTGAGACAAGTAATCAACATCTTAGGAAAACTAGGGGAAAGTAGTGAGAGGGAGACAGAGCAAAGATTCCCCAAGGGGGGGAGTAAACAGAACAAAAGTAGAGTAATCAAGAAGAATGAAGACTTAGGAAAGGCCTTTGTTCATTGGCTTTGGCAACCAAGCGTTCTGGATGCCTTGGAGAGAGCACTTCAAATAGCATGATAGAGCTAAAAGCTAGACTCCAAGAGCTGGAGAACTAAGTTGGCTATGAGGAGCAGATAGGAATTCTAGTTCTGTTGTTAAGTCTTGGCTTACATGAAACTACACTTACATGAAACTCTCTTTGGTGGAGATTGGTTCCTTTACCTCTCATGCCTGTGTTAGGGACAGGCAGTACTGGGAAGTGTGGAGAAAAGAAAGATCCCAGTTCTTCCAGCTTCTAGGGTGGAGAGAGAAGATGGACAATTCCAGCCTCTCTTAAAGTCCTGTTCTTATACATCTTTATGAATTTGTCCAATGTTATAAGGAATGAGGGTCAAAGGTAGGATTTAAAGTTATGTCCTAGGACTTTAAAGCCGGTATTCTTTTTTGTTTTGTTTTGTGTGGAGGGATGGGATTAAGTGATTTGCCCAAGGTCACACAAGCTAGTATTAAATATCTGAGGCTGGATTTGAACTTCGGTCCTCCTGGCTCCAGGACTGGTGCTTTCTATCCATGTCCAAAAGCTTGCATTTTTTTTTCTATTATTGGGCATAACTTGAGGGGATCAATTGAAGGTTTGTTTTGTTTGCATGCTTTTAAAAAATAAATTTATTTATTTTTGAATTTTAAAATTTATCCCCAAATCTCACTTCCCTCCCCCCCACAGAAGGCAGTCTGTTAGTCTTTACATTGGTTCTATGCTATGCATTGATCTCAGTTGAATGTGATGAGAGAGAAATCATATCCTTAAGAAATAAAAAAAATATAAGAGATAGCAAGATTACATAATAAGATAATTTTTTTTTTTTAGTTAAAGGTTATAGTCTTTAGTCTTTGTTTAAACTCCACAATTCTTTCTCTGGATACAGAGGGTATTCTCCATCACAGATACCCCAAAATTATCCTTGATTGTTGCACTGATGGAATAAGCAAGTCCATTAAGGTTGATAACCCCCATGTTGCTGTTAGGGTGTACAATGTTCTTCTGATTCTGTTCATCTCACTCAACATCAGTTCATGCAAATCCCTCCAGGCTTCTCTGAATTCCTATCTCTCCTGGTTTCTTATAGAACAATAGTGTTCCATCACATGCATATGCCACAGTTTGTTAAGCCATTCCCCAATTGTTGGACATTCACTCAATTTCCAATTCTTTGCTACCACAAATAGAACTGCTATGAAGACTTTTGTAAAAGTGATATTTTTACCCTTTTTCCTGATCTCTTCAGGGTATAGAGTCAGTAGTGGTATTGCTGAATCAAAGGGTAGTGCATGTTTTTTTTTTAAATGAGAGAACCATACATAATGGTAATAATGAGGAAAAAAACCATAAGTAATTGGTGCCTCTACCTCCTCTCCTCTAAATCTTCTCTAATCTGACTTCTATCTTTGAACTGAAACTTCTCTCCAAAGATATCAATGATGTATTTCAATGCAAAATCTCATATCCTCCAATTCTGAGAGATTTGTTATGGAAAATGCCATTCACAGCCAGAAAAAAAACAAACTATGGCATCTGAATGCAGAGTAAAGCATTCAACATTGACTTTTTAAAACTTATGTTTTTTCTTTCTTTGTCATGTTTTTTCTTCCTTAATTCTAATTCCTCTTTTAAGAAAATGACTAAAATGGAAATATGCCAACCACAACTGTATATACAACATATCAGAATTTTTGATACTATGGGAAAGAGGGAGGGAAGAGAGGTGGTAGAAAAAAGCTTACAAAAGGATATATGTTTCAACAATTGATAATGTCCAAAGAATGTGAACATGCAACTCTCAAATGAAGAAATTAAAGGTATCTATAGTCATAAGAAAAAATGCTCTAGATCATTATTGATGACATAAATGCAAATTAAAACAACTCTGAGATACCACTTCACACCTATCAGATTGGTCATGATCAATGTTGAAGGGGATGTGGAAAAACTAGAACACTAATGCAATGTTGGTGGAGTTGTGAACTGATCTATCCTTTCTGGAAAGTAATTTGTAAGAGAACCAATAAAATTGTGCTTACCTTTTGATCCAGTAATATCACTACTAGGTCTGTATGTCAAAGAGATCATAAGAAAGGATAAAAAAAACTACATGAGCAAAAATATTTATAGCAACTTTTTTTTGGTAGTGGCAAAGAATTAGAAATTGAGGGATACCTATCCATTGGCATGTAACTGAACAAATTGTTATATATAATGTGATTGAGTACTATTCTGTAAAAAATTATGATTGGGGGCAGCTAGGTAGTGCAATGGATAGAGCACCAGCTCCAAAATAAGGAGGACCTGAGTTCAAATCCGAACTGAGACACTTAATAATTACCCAGCTGTGTGACCTTGGGCAAGTCATTCAATCCCATTGCCTTAAATAAATAATTTTTTTTTAAAAACTATGAAAGAAAATTATGATTGACCAGAATTCAGAAAAGCATGGAAAGACCTGCATGAACTGATGCTGAATGAAACAGTGGAACCAGAAGAACATTGTACACATTACCAGCAACATTCTGTGATGATCAACTATGATGGACTTGCTCTTTTCAGCAGTACAACAATAAAAATAATTCTAAAGAACTTGTGATAGGAAATATCATCCACATCCAGAGAAGGAACTATGGAGTTATGCAATGGATAAAGCTTGGTCTGGAGTCAGGATAGATCTCCTTTTCTTGAGTTCAAATCTTGTCTTGCTTTATCCACTGCACAACCAGGAGGATAAATTAAAGGGTAAGAGGGAAGAATTGATGCAAAAAGAGGTGGAGGAAGAAGAGAATGAAAAGATTTTATGGTGAACTTGCTTCATTATTGAACCACCTAAGACAGCAGGAGAGAGAGAGAGAGAGAGTGTGTGTGTGTGTGTGTCTGTATAAAATTATTCCTTATAAGAAAAGAGACTATTTTCCTCCATAGAACTTGGGGATGGAGGTCAAAGGAATTCTCAGAGGTCATGCTTTGGGAATATATTTGTCTGTCAAATGTGCAATAGATCTAGATTGGAAAGGAAGGCAAACTACTTATGGGGGGGGGAGGGAACGAAAAGATGGGCAGGAAGAAGTTTTTTTTTTTAGATTTTTGCAAAGGCAAATGGGGCTAAATGGCCTAAGTGGCTTGTCCAAGGCCACACAGCTAGGTAACTATTAAGTGTCTGGGGCCAAATTTGAACCCAGGTACTCCTGACTCCAGGGCCGGTGCTCTATCCACTGTGCCACCTAGCCACCCCCAGGAAGAAGTTTGATCTGGAGAGCTTTTGGTTAATTCTGAGACTGCCTCACTAACCTTGGAGTCCTAACATGCAGAGAGACTGAGCAACTGCTTAGGTTTTCCGGCCCTTAGAAGATTTCAACTGACCAACACAAACTCCATCTTGTACACCCAGGAGGCTGCAGAAGCTCACTCTATCAAAGGTGATACCTACCAGACAAATGCCCAGATGTCCAGCTTACAGAGACAAAAAGATGAGCTTCAGACCCACAGAGTCCCATTCTTTCCCGGGTTATACACTTAAAATCCACCCATTCATTGAGATTACAGAGTATTAGCCTTCAAAGGTCCCCAGAAATCACCAAGTACAAGTTTGGGACTGAAAAATGGAAGCCTTGTGTACTCACTTGTATTTCTCACTAAGGACAGAGGTGTCCATCTGTCCACTCATTTGTTGGATCCAGCAGGTAGACAAAGAGGCAACAAGAACAGGAGAAGCAGAGTCAGATTCAACACTCAGTCAGGGACAGCACAACACTTCTAGGAAGCTCAGGAGTCCTAACCAGAGGTGGATGACCTCGGCTTATTCATTGTCTAACCAAGCTCCAAGAACTCCACAGCACCTGCTTCAGCTGCCTTCATGGTCATAGGAACAAAGTGTTCTCATTGGCCAATTTCACCTGTTAAAGTCTTTACGTGCTTGGTGTAGACACCCACCACACACACACTCACTGATGAGTTTAAGACTCCTTTGGTTACCCTCAATCTGGTTTTGTCTGCCTGCTGAAATGGTTAACTGTATGTGGTATCTTAGAGCCACAGGTGAGAGTTAGGTGGCTCAGGTGGACATAAAAGGTGGAAAGTAGCCTTGAACTGGAATTGGCAGTCCTCACATCAGAGATATTAGTCTTCCTTCCTTCCTCTCTATACCTGCCTATTAGTTTCTAGGGGAAGAGGCTCCCAACCCATTTCACTTTTGCTGTACTGGGGAATGTTGGTGCCACAGAGAGGGGAGGTTGCGGTAAAAATGAAGGGAATCTATGTCTGGGAGGACTCCTGCCTGGGCAAGGGAGATCTGTGTCTGCAGTAAATGTGTCCTGGGTAAGTGAAATCTCACAATGGAGGTGGTGGTGGTGGTGGTGAGGACCTTTCTGAGAACCATCAATCACTATTTGTTTCTCAGGACACTTGGGAGAGGGTAGACAACTTGGGGGGCCAAATGGGAGGAGTTTCTTAGGTTTGAGAAGCTTGGGGAGTCGGGGGCTTTGTGCATGGATTGAGGGTCTGGGAAAGATGAACAGAAAGAAGCAAGAGGATGGCTGCCCCCCAGTTTGCAGTCACTGCCACCATTCAAGGACTGGGGATCCCCCAAGGACCCAGAAGATGGAGCTCCTTCTACTGCTTTGAAGCTCTCTTGGTCAGTGTAACCCAAGTGTAACCCAGTGTAACCTCTGTAGAGAGATAGTAGTGGCAGAAGTAATCAAGTCAGTATAGCACAGACCCTGCCCTTGGGAAGCTTCCAGTCTTTCAAGAGGTAATCACTCCAACTTCCAAGCTTCTGTAATACAGCAAACAGAAGAATCCACAAAAGACACTATGGGGTCTCTGGGTGGAATCATCATGTTTCACTGAAATAGTCATCCTAGAAGAGGTGATATTTGTGGAGCAGGTTTGACTAGAATGGATGAGAGTTCTATTAATTTAGTGGTAGAGGGGCATTCTGGACATAGAGAATAGTATAGTCAAAGGGATAGAGGTAGGAAAGTACAGGACATGGACTTATGGGACAAAGATTGACTTTTTCCATGTGAATGGGAAATATTCCTCATTTATTAATAACTCAAGTGGAGGGAGGTTATTTGGGTTATTGGGAAATTATTTGAGGGCTTATCTAAAAGGGAAATGTCACTTCCCTGCCTCTTTCCAACTGAGTTGGAGAACTGTTTTCCTCAGAGAAGGGATCTCTGTCTTGCCCTCATTTAGTATGGGGAATCCCCTTTTTTTAAAAAAGTCCTCCAATTCATCAGATGATGCCATTTGAATCATACAAGGACCCTGAACCTCACAAATGGACTTTTTCTCTTTCTTCCATGACAACATTTTTGGAGTCACCATGCCCTGCCCTATTGACAGACAAGTTTCGACATGGAGATGAGTGGAGCAACAAAGAAAGTATCATTGTGTCCTTGGTGCATCTCCTTGCTGTGTTAGGGTGATGTAAACCCTCTTGAAGTGTTCAGTGATTTGTGAGAGCCTCATTTCATCCCAACATAATGCTTGAAGTATCTTTTACTTAAGAGGAGGGGGCCGGATCCTGAATATCTTTGGGACGGCTGAGGACTCCAAGAAAGTGCAGGGAATCAATGCAAAGAATAAAATGATCAAAAACAGGTCCTTTATCTCTTTTCTTTTTCCTATTATCTCTCTTTTTTTCTTTTATCTCTTCCCTTTCTCCTCACTCAGAATGGTCCTAGTGAACTATGTTCTTGACAAACTGAACCCTCCAATGTCAACCAAGTTATGGTCTAGCATGTGGCTTAGTCACTGACACCCAGACTGTAGCTGATAGAAACCAAGTGTAGCTTTTATTGGTTTTTAAGTTTTTATTTATTTTATGTTGACCTTATGAAGTAAAACAAGCACTTTGATGACATAGTAGAATAAAAAAGATTGCACGCGAAACTGCAACTGTGTTATATACAACACGGGATTCCTGCTAAATATATAATGAATTTATCAGGTAACTTTCCTTTTTCCTCTCCCCCAGCCCTAGAGAGGGATACCAATAGATACAAATCTGTAAATATGTGCATGTATGTCTGTGTGTTTGTGTGTGTGTGTGTGGGGGAAGTAATATCATTTTATACATTCCTCTATTTTTCAGTCAGTGGATGCACATAGCCTCTTCCTTCATAGGTCCTTGTGTCCTTCATTTGGGTAATTATAACAGTTAAAATGACTCAGTCATTCAAAGTTGTTCTTAAAACAAGATTGATATTAGTGTATACAGTGTTTCCTTGGCTTTACTCAATTGCTCCATTATTCCATGCAAGTCTTTTCACGGATTCATCATTTCTTATAGTATCATCTCACCCCAATGATGATCCAGGTGGATGAGTATGGTAGTTCTAAGATGGAAAAGGAAAGTGGAAGGCCCTGCCTGCCTCCCCCCCCCCCAGCCTGAGAGTCACTAAGTCCTTTCCCAGCTCCCCCAGAACCTCCACATCCCTCTGTGGGGGAGGGAGTTGATGAGCGCCTTCTATCCAGTCCTTCCTCACTCTTCTTATCCCTTTTCAGGATGAGGGGCTCAGCCAGTTCCTCATGTGAACTCAGCAGGTCTATCACCTTTCCTGGCCTGGGGTCATTCCCCACAGTTACGTATTTCTGGAAGGTTCTGTCTCTCCTAGACGTGGTCTCAATGAAGTCCATACCCTGGAGCTGTTCCTCCCCATCTCTGAGTCAAGTCAGAGAAATGAATCTCTGCAGGGTAAAAGTCCTGGACCTGTCACTTTTGGGTTACCTCCTGATGGAGGGCACTGTGGCAGGTCCCTCGGGTAGAAGGTGGGTCTAGGGACAAAGGTCAGAGGCAATGCCAGACTTTCCCTTTCCCCTCCCCTCCAGGGGCATGAGGCCAAATGGGGTGAGGGGAAACCACCAGCTATCCAGGCTCTGAAGTATTGGGGGTCCCAGGGTGTAGGGAACTGGGGTAGAAGTTTCAGGAGGGGCGCAAAGAGTCAGCACCAGGCCTTGAGTGCTGAGCACACGGGATGGGCCTGGTAGAACCTGTCCTGGTCAGGGCCTCTTTCCTGAACTCCAGGGACTTGTGCACCCACAGAACACAGGTCTACAAGCTATCTTTGGGGAGCTTCAGAAATTAGATTGAGTAGTTTATGCAGATCAGCAAAGGCACTATATAGGCAAAAGCTTACCAACCAGTGGATCTTTCAAAAATCAAAAATGTTGTTCAAAGACAGGAGACAGTATTTCAATGTTTTAATCATTTAGCAGAGGCTTTTGATGCAATTTCTGGTGGAAAGCATGATAGAGAAGGACAAAAAACTCAGTTTCTCTCTTGTTATTCTTTTAAGTCATTATTTATTTTCATTCTTATGCACATGTACACCTTTAGGTTACAGAATTTCCTTCCACCCTTCCTTCCCATCCCCCTCTCCTCAGCTGCAAACAGTCAGGGTAGTATTGTACATACACAGGTTGATAAACAAATTTACAGATGAGTAATTTTAGGTATGAGGAATTAGGATTCAGGGAAAGAGATCCATGAGATAATTTTTATAAAGCGGTCATCAGGTTCGGAAGGGCTGGGTTTTTGGTGCGTGTGTTCTGTTTCGGTTTGTTTTCCTTCCTCTAGATGGGGAGAATATAGTCCGTAGCCAGTCAACTGCACTTGTCCTAGCTCTCTCAACTGCCGGGACTAGCTTCATCCTTCAGGGCTGAGCATCTCACAATGTTGTTGTTTTGTTTTGTTTTGTTTTGTTTTGAGGGGTTTTTTTTTTTGCAAGGCAATGGGGTTAAGTGACTTGCCCAAGGCCTCACAGCTAGGCCGTTATTAAGTGTCTGAGGTCAAATTTGAACTCAGGTACTCCTGACTCCACTGCGCCACCTAGCTTCCCCCACAATGTTGTTGTTAACGTGGACTTTGTTCTCGTTTCTACTCCCTTCTCTCAGCATCAGATCCTGTAAGCATTCCATGTTTCTTTAGATTCTGACCATTTATGGTTTCTTATAGAACAATAGTAGTCCATGGTATTCATATATCAAAACTTGTTTAGCCATTCCCTAATCGACAGATGTCTGCTTAATTTGTAATTCTTTGCCATGTCTACAAAAAGAGGTGCTCTGAATATTTTGGAACATGTAGGACTTGGCCCTTTTTTTATACTTTCTTCTGGATATAGGCCTAGAATTGGAATTGATGGGTCAAAGGGTATGTATAGGCATAATTCCCTATTGCTCTCCAGAATGCATGGATCTGTTCACAACTCCAACAGCAATGTGTCAATGTCCCAATCCTCCCACAACCTCCCAGTCATTTTCCCTTTTTCTCATCTTAGCCAGTCTGATGGATGTGATTGATACCTCATTGGTATTTTAATTTCATTTCTCTAATTAATAATGATGTGGAGCATTTTTTCACATGATTATATATAACTTTAATTTCTTCATTTGAAAACTGTCTGTTCATATCCTTTGACCATATATCCACTGGGGAATGACCTGTGACCTTATATTTGATGTCATTCCCGATTGAAGGACATTCACTTAATTTCCAATTCTTTGCCACCACAAGCAGGGCTGCTATGAATATTTTTGTACAAGGGATGTTTTTACCCTATTACATCATCTCTTCAGGGTATAGACCCAGTAGTGGTATTGCTGGATCAAAGGATATGCACATTTTTGTTGCCCTTTGGGTGAAATTCTCAATTTCTCTCCAGAAATGTATTAGTGTCCCAGATTTCTCACATCTCTTCCAACACTGATCATTGTCCTTTCTGGCCATTATTGGTCAGTTTGAGAGGTGTGAGGTGGTATCTCAGTGATGCTTTAATTTGCATTTCTCTAATAGTGATTTAGAGCAATTTTTCATATGACTGTGATCACTTTAATCTCCTCATCTGTAAATTGCCTTTGCATATCCTTTGACCATTTGTCAATTGGGGAAATGGCTTGGGTTTTTTTTTAATTTGATTCAGTTTGGGGTGGCCACGCACCACGCTGGCTCTGGTTGTAGTAGCCCCGCAGGGTCTCCAGGTTCACTCGGAACGTCCGCGCGTTGCCCCTCCCGACCCGCGTGTTGCGCTCCCAGTACTCGGGGGCCACCAGGACCACCGGCTCCATCCACGCCGCCCGCGGCTCCGCCCTCGGATTGGAGCCGTCGCTGGCGAAGCGCACGAACTCCACATCGTCCACGTAGCCCACGGCCACGAAGCGGGGCTCCCCGAGCTCGGGCCGGGTCCAGGCGGCGTGGAAATACCTCAGGGTATGAGAGCCTGAGATGGGGCCCAGGGGAGGCATCTGCGGCCAAGTCCGGAGGGGACACAGTGGCACCCCGGACTCCGAAGGCCCCTCCTCCCGACCCCCAGTGTGCAGGTGCGGGCCGGGCCAATTCTCCTTCCTAAAAGCGCTTTGAGATCCGAAAACCACCCTCGCGGCTAGTGCCCCAGACAGGTCCCAGAGCCGCTTCGCCTCGACGCTGCCCCTCTCCCCCAGCCCGTGCCCTGCTCCGGGGCTCACCCAGGGGCCTCACCTGAGGTCCCCGCCCTCCCCCACTCCCCCCGGCTCCTCTGCCCCCGGGGCTTTATCCTCGCCCCTGGGTGGTGGTGGTGGGGGGGGTCCCGGGCAGCTCTGCTCCTCCCCCTGCACCTCTGCCTCCACACCCCCTGGCCTTGCACGCACCCGCCAAGCCCCCCCCCCCCCAAACGAAGGGACCCACTCCAAGTCTCCCCCTCACCGAGCCAAAGCCCCGGAGGGGACGGGCAGGCTGCGGCCCCCACTCGGACGCCCCCCATCCCCCCCAGATAACTTCCGGCCTTCTCCCTCCAGCATCCCCGGAGCGCGGGGCCGGTCCTTGGAAACTCGCCCTAGGCCGGGGCTGGCAGAGCTTTCGGGGGCAAAGCCCCTTCCCCCTCCCAGATGCCCGCTGTCCAGTGGCAGGAGCCCCTTTAATCCTGTTTTCTCCGCAGCCGCCCAGGGCTCCAGCAGGGCCAGGGGCCCCGGGGGAGGGGAGGGGGCAGGGAGCTGTCCATAGTGCTGCACGGCCTCTGGCAGGCAGGTCCAAGAGCAGGGCAGTCTGTTTACGCCGGGCCCATCCTTAACCTTTGATTGGCTGCATCGGGTCTCTACCGACCAATAGCAAGGGGAAAACACCAAACGTCGCTGGTAACCGGGCAGGCAGAGTGGCCCGGCACAGGTTCAGGGACCTGAACTAAAAGTTTCCTAAGAAACCTGTGTTGGTCCTGGAGCAGCCCCGCACCAGGGGCATCCACCCTCCCTCCCGCCCTCACTACTCCAGGAACACTCCGATCTGGGGCTCCCGGTCTGAACCAGGGCAAAGGAAGGTCCCAGCCTCCCCATTCCTCTGCAACCTCCACGTTCCAGCCTTCTGTGGATCTTTTCCCTTTAGAAATTATGGAGAAACTCCTCCCCCCCCCCCAATTGGAGGGTTTTGGTCTGAGGGCTGAAGCAACCTGCAGACTAATTTGTGGAGGGGGGGTTCCCACCTCATCCATCTCAGACGTGACTCAGGCAAGTCTTGTAACCTCCAGGCCTCCTAGATGACTAGACTAGGGATTCCAGAACAAAGGGGCCATCAGAGTCAAGGAAAGGGAGTGGAATCTGAGCAGAAGCCTTTACCTCATCATTAATGGGGCAGGTCGGTGGCACAGTGGTTAGAGTCCAGGACCTGCAGTCAAGAAGACCTGAATTCATAACCAGGCCCCAGACACTTACTAGCTCTGTGACACTGGGCAAGTTGCTTCTCCCTCTTTGTGGCAATTTGCTTATCTAAAAATTGAACTGGAAAAGGAAATGGCAAACTTCCTCAATTTCTTTGACAAAAAAGTAACAATCCCCCAAATGAGTCACAAAGAGTCAGATACAACTCAATTGCAACAAAAGGAAAGAGCTTAATTATGAAAATGGAGAGGAGGACTATGTCAGCCTAAGATTGGTTCCGAACTCCCTGAAATCTGAAGGTCTGTAATTTTTTTTCAGAAACAGGGAACCAGGGTCCATTTGTGTGAATTTTCCCTCTTTCTTGTCTCATTCCCAAATAGGAAACAATTAAACTTCAATTTTATGGGAAAAACATCTGAAGATCATCTCCTTTATGTTACAGATTAGGGATGTGAATGCCAGCAATCTGAAGAGATTTGTCTAAGGTAATAAAGACAGAAAGTAGAAAAATGGAGATTTGACCTTCCAGCAGTTTTTTCCCACAATGCCCTACTAGTCTAGAGAGGGTCCTGAAGTCTCCTCTAGTGCAGGACACACACCAGCCTTCCAATCTTGTTGAAGTCAGCATTCTGTGGAAAGGCAGGGAAAGACTTGAGGAATTCAGTTTCTTACTGTTTTCTGCTATCAGACTATTCAGATCAAGTCCTGTGTCACCTTTCTTCTGATTCCAATAGAGCTTTAAAACAAATTCTCCTTAAAAAGCACCAACTCTTGTCAGTTTTCAATGTGCTTCCTTTCCCCATACTGGTACACCACTTTGCTAGGGAAAATACATACAAGTGAGGACTTCTGGGGCAGAGCCAAGATGGCAGCAAGAACCTAACACGCTCCAGGAGCTTTTTGCTACCGAAGATAAATGGAGCCTCTACTCTAACATTTACACTACAGATCCCACCAAGAAAAAGAGAAGTCTCAAAGAAGTTTTCAACTGGAGACATCATGGAGGATCTTCAGTGAAGGTCTGTCTCTTTGGGGGAAAAGGGGAAATAAAGTCCAGGAGGTGGGAGACCTGGAAAGCCAGCGGGAGGCTTTTAACCACAGTGCAATCCAGGTCCTGACAGCTTAATAATAAGAAGTCCTGGCAGCTAGCTAGCAATCCAGCAGGGAGGATCCCAACCCCAAACAAAATCTGAACCCTGAGAGCACCAGGGTAAAAGACAGGGCTGGGTCAGGAGTAATCCACTGTTAAGTCAGAATCTGGACTTAAAGGAGGAAAAAATACTCTGGAAAGGCAAGGCCTGGACTGCATGGGAAAGATCTTGGCCGCCAACAAGCCAGGGATCAGACCCCAGCCCCAGTAAACCAAAATCTTGGATCTATACTCCATATGTCCCGGGAGCTGAACTAAAGCAACAAAGATGAACAAAAAGGCTGAAAGACTGCTCAGTAAAGAAAACCACTTTACAGATGAACATGACAGCAATGCCATGTCTGAATAAGAAAGCAGTGAAAAATCACTCACAGGGGAAGTATCAAAAGAGTCTATAAATTGGACTCAAATACAAAAGCTCATTGAATAGTTTAAAAGAGAATTTAAAAACCAAAGAAGAGAGGAAGAAAAAAATGGAAAAAAGAAATGAAAATCATGCAGGAAAATTGTGAAAATTGACCAAAGAAATCAACTCCTTTAAAAGCAAAAATAAGGGGTGGCTCTGTTGCACAGTGGATAGAGCACCAGCTCTGGAGTCAGGAGTACCTGAGTTCAAATCTTGTCTCAGACACTTCATAATGACCTAGCTATGTGGCCTTGGGCAAGTCACTTAACCCCATTGCCTTGTAAAAACCTTAAAAAAAGAAAAAATAACCAATTGGAAAAGGAAGCACAGATGCTAACTGAAGAAAATAAAATCCTAAAAGTTAGAATTCAACAATTAGAAATCAAGGAATCTATAAGACTACAAGATTCCATCAAAAAAATTAAAAGGTTGAAAAAAATTGAAGAAAATATGAAGAATCTTCTAGGGAAAATGGATGACCTGGAAAATAGATCCAGGGGAGACAATCTATCAATCATTGGACTACTAGAAAGCCTGGACCAACAAAAGAACCTGGAAAACATCATGCAAGAAATTATGAGGGGAAAACTGCCCAAATCTACTACAAGATAACAATATGACCACTGAAAGAATCCACAGAATCCCACCAGAAAGAGATTCCAGGATTAAAACTCCAAATGTTGTAATAGCCAAATTCCTGAATCCTCAAATAAACGAGAGAATATTGCAAGCAGCCAAAAGAAAACAATTCGAATACAAAGGGAACACAATCTGACCAACACAGGACCTATCAGCCTCAACACTGAAGTATCAGAAGAACTGGAATGGTATATATTGGTGCGCTAAAGACCTGGGATTACAATCCAGAATGTACTACCTGGAAAAATTCAGCATATACTGTCAGGGGGAAAAGATGGATGTTCTTTGAAATACAGAACTTCCAAAATTTCCTGACACAAAGATCAGAGATAAACAGCGAATTCACTTGGCAAATACAGGATTGAAGAGTTGCATAAAATAAAGTAAATGAAAAGGGAATGGAAAAAACAAAACTGTTTTAAACAAATGTTGGTCAAATATCAGATTGTATACGAGCATAAAAGGGAAGATAATAACACTTCTAATTCTTTAGAATTTTACTTCTCTAAGGATAGAATGTAGAATATAATTGAAGAGAATGACCCTAAAGGATATGGTTATAATTGGGTCTTGGCTCTCAGTTGAAGAGGTCCAAGACAACATCACTATGTTTGGGACAAAAAACCCTGAAAAAAAGCAGGGTTGTTATCTTTAACTTAAGTATCTCATTATCCTTTGACTTACTTTCATCACAAGGTGCTAAGCACCTTGTCCAATGAGGGCATCATAAAATCCAAGGACCTGAGTCAGTGTCTCTGTTAGCCCCAATCATTTGTAAAGTTCTCAGGTGAGACCTCCAGAGCATCAGTATTTCCAGTACTTAGAGATCTTCAACTACTTAGAGACCTTCAAGATGCTTTCAATTAATGAGATCAGGGTTTGCGTTAACTGGTGCTTCACTTAACAAGGGGTTAAGCACCCTGGGTGGGGAGGAAGAGGTAAAGCGTAGAGACAATAGGCCTTGCTTCACATATCAAGGTGTTAAGTACCCTGGATGGGGAGGGTAGGAAATAAAGTGTGAAAGAAAGTAGGTCTGGGGGAGGGACACAAATGGTTCAAGAAATGACTTTGGATGATACTTTGGCTCATGAGGAGGATTTTATATGCTTGAAAGATACTTAAAATGGGCTAAGGTAAAAATGATTATAATTATAATTTGATGCAATGTATGTCAATGCTGCTTCTCAAGGAATCAAGTCATCAATCTGTGATGATATCTTGATAACAATAGGAGCTTATCAAGCAATCAAATGATCAAACTGTGATTGATGATACCTGATTAATAATATTAAGGCAATAAATAACACTAGGGAAGAGAGACACAAAGATTTATAATTTCAGAGGGAAAGAAGGGAGAATATGAATGCTAAGTAAATTCGATTCAATAGATTTAGTCCAGTGAGGAAATAAGATACATTCCCACTTGGGTTTAAAAATCTAACAATCTACAGGCAAGGTGGGGGGGTGACTGGCAAAGGAAAAGATAAGGGATGAAAAGACTGATAAAAAGGAGTATAAGGTATAAGTGAAAATAAACTAAAGTTAACTTTTTAAAAGAAAAATCAAAGGGAAAAGTTAGTAAAATTTTGGTGAGTAGGAATAAGAGAAAAGGAAGGCGTTATATATAAATGGAGAAAGAGAGCATGGAAGGAAATAAAGAATTAGTAATCTTAATTGTAAATGTGAATGGGATGAACTGTCCCATAAAATGGAAATGGATAGCAGAATGGATTAAAAACCAGAATACAATATGTTATTTATAAGAAACACATTTGAAGCAGAAAGATACACACAGGGTAAAGGTAAAAGACTGGAGCAAAATATATTATGCCTCAACTGAACTAAAAAAATCTGGGATAACAATGCTAATCTCAGACAAAGTAAAAACAAAAATCAAACTTCTTTTTTTTTTAGGTTTTTGCAAGGCAAATGGGGTTAAGTGGCTTGCCCAAGGCCACACAGCTAGGTCATTATTAAGTGTCTGAGATGGTATTTGAACCCAGTTACTCCTGACTCCAGGGCCGGTGCTTTATCCACTATGTCACCTAGCCACCCCTAAAAATCAAACTTCTTAAAAGGGATTAGGAAGGAAACTACATCTTCTTAAAAGGCACCATTAGTAGCGAAGCTATGTTATTACTAAACATGTATGCACCTAGTGGCATGGCATCCAGATTCCTAAAGGAAAAACTGAGTGAATTACAAGAAGAAATAGAAAACAAAATTTTTATAACGGAAGACCTCAATATCCCTCTCTGAGAACTAGATAAAGCCAACAACAAAATAAACAAGAAGGAAATTAAGATGGTGAAGGAAATCTTAGAAAATTTAGACCTCTGGAGAAAACTTAATGGGGATAGGAAAGAGTATACCTTTTTCTTGACAGTACATGGCAATTTTTACTAACACTGACTATGCACTCAGGCAAAAAAACTTTATAATCAAATGCAGAAAGGTAGAAATAATAAATACACACTTCTTAGACCATGATGCAATTAAAAATTACATGTATTAAAGGGTCAGGGAAAGATAAACCAAGAGCTAATTGGAAATTAAATAACTTTGCCTTAAATAATGGATAGCTCTAACAGCAAACAATAGAAATAACCAAAATTATATTCAAGAAAATGATAATAATGAGACATCATACCAAAATTTATGGGATGCAGGCAAGCCAATTTTGAGGGGAAACTTTCTATCTCTAAATGTTTATATGAATAAAATAGATTGAGAAGAGATCAATGAATTGGGTATGCAACTAAAAAAGCTAGGAAAAAAACAAAATTAAACACCCCCAATTAAATATGTAATTAGAAATTCTGAAAAGTAAAGGGAGAGAGTAATAAAATTGAAAGCAAGAAAACCATTGATCTAAAAAAACCCCTAAGAATTAGTTTTATGAAAAAAACACAATAATATAGAGAAACCTCTGGTTAATCTGATTGAAAAAAAAGAAGAAAATCAAATTACCAGTATCAAAAATGAATAGGGTGAGCTAACCACTAATGAGGAGGAAACCAAAGAGATAATTTGGAGTTACTTTGTTGACCTGTATGCTAATAAATTGGATAACTTGAGTGAAATGGATTAATGTTTCCAAAAATTCAAACTGCCCAGATTAACAGAAGAGGAAATACAGTACTTAACCCCATTTCAGAAAAAAAAATTTTGAAGAAACCATCAATAAACTCCTTAAGAAAAGCTCTTCAGGTCCAGATGGATTTACAAGTGAATTTTACCAAACATTTAAGGGACAATTAATTCCTATTCTACATAAAATATTTTTTAAAATAGGAGAGGAAGGAATTCTGCCAAACTCTTTTTATGACACCAACATGGTGCTGATACCTAAACCAGGAAGAACCAAAACAGACAAAGAAAATTATAGACCAATTTCCCTAATGAATATTGATGCAAAAATATTAAATAAAATTTTAGCAATGTGACTACAGTAAATTATTACCAGGATAATACACCATGATCAGATTGAATTTATACCAGGCAGGCAAGGATGGTTCAACATTAGGAAAACACTCAATATAATTAAACATACCAACAGTAAAACCAATAGACACCATATGATTATCTCAATAGATGCTAGAAAAGCCTTTGATAAAATACAACTTCATTGCTATTAAAAACACTAGAAAGTTTAGGAGTAAATGGAGTTTTCTTTAAAATTATAAATAGTATCTATCTAAAGCCATCAGCAATTATTATATTTAATGAGAATAAACTAGGAGCATTTTCAGTAATGTCAGGGGTGAAACAAAGATGCCCATTATCACCATTTCTATTTAATATAGTATTAGAAATGCTAGCAGTAACAATAAGAGAAGAAAAAGAAATTGAAGGAATCAGAATTGGCAATGATGAAACAAAACTTTCACTCTTTGCAGATGACATGATGGTATACCTATAGAAACTGAGAAAATCATATAAAAAACTCCTTGAAACAATGAACAAATTCAGCAAAATAGCAGAATATAAAATAATCCCACATAAATCATCAGCATTTCTATATATGAACAACAAAGTCCAAGAGAAAGAGATATAAAGAGAAATTCCATTTAAAATAACTGTAGACAGCAATAAATATTTGGGAATCTACCTCCTAAGACAAACCCAGGAACTGTATGAACACAATTATAAAGCACTCTTCATCCAAATAAACTCAGATCTACATAACTGGAAAAAAGGTCAAATGCTCATGGTTAGGTTGAGCTTATATCATGAAAATGACAATTCTATGCAAATTAAATTACTTATTCAGTGCCATAATCATCAAACTACCAAATAATTACTTTACTGAGCTAGAAAAAAACATTAATAAAATTCATCTGGAGCCAGAAAAAGGCAAGAATAGAAAGGGAGCCAATGAGAAAAAAATGTAAAGGAAGGTGACCTAGCTCTACTCGATCTAAAATTATACTATAATGCAGCAGTCATCAAAACTGCCCGTACTGGTTAAGAAATAGAGTAATAATGGATCAGTCGATTAAGATGGGTTCAAAAGAAACTGCAGTAAATGACTACAGCAATCTGCCATTTGACAAACCCAAAGATATCAGCCTCTGAGATAAGAGCTACTATTTGACAAAAATTGTTGGGAAAACTGCAAAACAGTATGGCAAAAACTAGGCCTAGATCCCCATCTCACACCCTATACCAAAATAAAGTCAAAATGGGTACAGGATTTTAACATAAGAGCGATGCTATAGGTAAATTAATAAATCAAAAATTACTCTAACAGATCTATGGAAAAGGGATAAACTTATGACCAAACATTATTAAAGCAAACTTTAAATTGCAAATTTAAAGGTTTTTTTGAGCATATTAAATTTAAAAAAATTGCACTAATAAAATCAATGCTGCCAAAATTAGAAGGAAAGCAGAAAGCTGAGAAACAATTTTCACAACCAGGAGTTCTGATGAAGGTTGCATTTCTAAAATATATAGAGAATTGTATCAAATTTATAAGATCACAAGTCATTCCCTATTTGATAAATGATTAAAGGATATGAACATTTAGTTTTCAAATGAAGAAATTAAAGTTATAGATATAATCATATGAAAAATGGTCTAAATGACTATTGATCTGAAAAATGCAAATTAAAACAACAATGAGGTGTCATCTCACATCTATTAGATTGGACAAGATGAGAAAAAAAGGGAAAATGATAAATGTTGGAGAGGTTGTGTGTGGAATGGGACATTGATGCATTGCTGGTGGAATTGTGAACAGATCCAACCTTTCTGGAGAGTAATATGGAACTATGATCAAAGAGCATGTCCAATCCTTGAACCCAGCAATTCTAATTCTAGGGCTATATTCAGAAGAAATTGTAAAAAATAGGAAAAGTCTACATGTTCCAAAGTACTCATGGCAGCTCTTTTTGTAGTGGCAAAGAATTGGAAATTGAGGGGATGCCCATCAATTGGGGAATAGCTAAACAAGTTATGGTATATGAATACTATGGAATTTTATGGTTCTATAAGAAACCATAAATGGGCAGACTCTAGAGAAGCAAGGAATGACTTATGGGATCTAATATGGAGTGAAGGGAGTAGAGCTAAGAAAACAATGTGCACATAAACAACATTATGAGATGAACAAGCCTGATGGAAGTAGCTCCTCTGGACAGTCCAGAGGTTTAGGATAACTGTATTTGACTGGTTATGGAATATATTATTCCCAAATAGAGGAAGAAAAACAAAACAAAGCAAAAAAACCCTTCTGAATCTGATGAGCAAAAATTATCTGTTATGTATCTCTTTCCCTTAATCCTAATTCCTCATACCAAAAATTACTAATTTGTAAATAAATTTAACAAAATATGTATGTAAAATGCTAACTGAACTGCTCCCTGTTGAGGGGAGGAGCGTGGGAAGGGAAGGTGGAGGGAAATTTTGTAACTTGGAAATATGCATGTACAAATGAATAAAAATAAACATATATGTATTAAAAAAAGAAAATGTATCCAACTCCTTAAATTTTTACATCTTGCAGTGCCATCTCAGCTCTGCTGAGTCTCCTCTGCCTTTCTCTTCCTCAGTTGTTAACACTGTTCTTCCTGGGAATCTGCCTTGTTCTCTACCCCCCTTCCCCAGACTCCCCTAGGTTATAGATCCAAAATACTCTCTCTTGGTTAGGTCACAGCTGGAGAATTCTGTTCAGCCTGGAGCACTATATTCTAGAAAAGGTGTGAACAATGTGTCTAGAAGATAAGGACCCAAATGGTGAGGGCACCAGAAAGCTTTCTATAGAAGACTGATGAAAAGAATTGGGGATGTTTCCCTAGGAGAGGAGACATATTGAGGGAATAAGATGATTGTGTTCAAGTATTTGAAGGAATGTTTGGAAACAGACTGAGAAGAAGCCAATTGGATATAACTAGAAGCTGAGTGAAAATTGTAGACAGGCTGATTTCACTCCAAAAGAATTAGATTTATGGAGAAGGGCAATGGTGCCTCTGGAAGTAACATCTTCCTTGCTTCTCCTTAGATGTCTCCAAGAAGAGACTAGATGACCATGTGGTTAAGATGTAGAAGGGGTTATTGTTCAGGTAGGAGCTGGAGGAGGTGCCTAAACTACCTTAGAGTTCTCCAGTCTATGATTCTGTGCTATCAGCCTTAACATCAGAATCATACCTGCCAGGCTAAAGACCATTTCCTCTGACTGAAATAAGAGAGAGGGAGAGGGAGAGGGAGAGAGAGACATAGAGACAGACAGAGACAGACAGAGGCAGACAGACAGACAGAGAGAAGAGAAGGAACATGGCCAATAATGCAGTGAAAATGAGAAATAACAGATGGGTGAACATTATTATCAAGATGTTAAGAGAACTAGAGGGAGGTCTATGGTAGAGTTATTGAAAGATAGACAAACATGAAAGAAGAAACAGTCCCTTTTTTACCACTAACTCACTATTAGTGGCCTGATCATATGGACCTTGAGGTTCTCATTTCTAAAAATAAAAAAAAAATGTTGGATTAAAAGTGTCCTCCCCTTACCTTAAAGAAGTCACTCTTATTGAAATATGGGAAGTGAGTTTGGGAAGTGATAAATGCCTTGACTTGCCTACTTTCTCAAAACCAGATGGTGTTTGCCCATTCCCTAACTTCAACCAAAGTATCTATGGGGCAATTTTTGGTATAGGGACATGAAGGCAGATTGTCCCTTTAGACAAGTGGGGAGCAAGCAGGAGGAGTTTTATAGAAAGAAATCCCCAAAGACCCTTCTAGACCTAGCTCAGACCTCATCTTCGGCAAGAGACCTCTCTTGGTATCCTACCCATCCAGAAGATGACCTTCTACTGGTCCTGTTTATATCTTTGATGCCCATAGTGGTTTCCATATTGACTTTGTCATCAGACTGGGAGCTGCTTGAGGGCAGGGACTGGTTTTGCCTTGCTTTATATCTCTATTACATAGCATAATGTCTTGAGCATATTAGGTGCTGGGTATTGGCTTACTGACAAACTGCCTGGATTGACAGTTCAAGCATAGGATAGAAATCAAGTCCTGATTGTATTATCTGGGCAAGTCATTGACAAATTCTTTGCTTTAGTTTCTTCATTTGTAAAATAAGAGAGTTGTACTGGGTGGGGGGGCTCTCAAAGGTCCCTTCCACTTCCTAATCTTATAGTTGTGATACACACACAGAGACAAGAAGGGCTTGGGAGCCACCTGCCTGGAGTCTGAGTTGGGGGCTGAGGAGGCAGTTGGAATAGCTACTCAGGATGCTATGTCTTACATAGCCACAAGGGGGGAAGCTAGGCTACAACCATATAGTCCCATTACTCCAGCCCTGAGAGAATGCCCTTGGTTGCCCCAGTCCCTGGATATCTGCCCCTGGTCTCTATCACTCCCTGGTTGACTCCAGTGTTAAACTCTGTAAATTTTCATATTTTCCTATTACTTTGTAGCCTGGCAGCTCATTGCCCTCATCTCATGTGTTTCTCAGATCTCTCTTCCCTTCTTATTTTGATCTCAAAGAATGACTCATTAAGAAATGATGCATTTTTACTAAAATGAAGGAAAAGACAATGAACATCTGGTCAGACATCCAGGTGGACAGCAGCCCCTTTGGACCTTGTTTTCTTCTCCATCCCCCCTCTCTCCTGCAACTGATTTTTTTTACAGATCCATGGGAAGATATTGGAGGGGGTGCCTTCAACTGAGGTCCAACCCTTCAAGTCATTTCGAATTCTCTTGGGCAAAGGAACAAGCATCTCGCTGACATCATCTTCTACTCCCTAGCAGTCAGTCAATCAATAACTACCTGCCATGTGTCCAGGAATTATCCCAAGGCCTGGGGAGATACAGAATAACAAAACTTGGTTCTGGGTTGAAGAACTTTATAGTTTATTGTTTCAAATCATTCTGTGAACCTCTTGAGCGCCCCTTGGTAAGTTTCCCGCCTTGCTGTCTCTCCATTACCTGCTGTCCCTGGAGACTCCCCCAGAACCCTACCCTATGGAGGCAGGTATCTGCTGGGCCTGAAAAGGGAGAAAGCCTGAGAGGCAGCAGGGACCAGCTACAATCCAAGCTGAAACACTCCGAATGCTGCCTTTTGACCTTTAAACAGTGGCCACAGGTTGACAAAAGGGATCTGTTCAACCTCTGAGAATGCCTTCTCTCTGATTTCTGAGGGTTCCCAACAAACTCCCATCATTTTATCAGAGCTGTTAGGACCGAGACTTGGACTAGTTGACAAACTTGGTCCCTATCTGGATTACGCCAGTGTGAGCTCCCCTATAGTCGTGGTTGCTCTGGCAGTCTAGACACACTGCTTCTATCCAAAATGACCACCCTGGGCCTCTAGTTCATGAGTGGCCTCAGCAGAGTCTTCTCATTTTCTCTCAGTCACACTGCTACTGGGCTTCTCTGGACTTTCTATCTGGCCTCTTCTCAGGACCCTCTGTCCTTAGGATTGGACCCTCTGGCTAGAGAGCAGAGTCATCAACTCCAGGGTTTCTTTTGAGGGGCTCAGTCCAGTCTTCTCCCCATTGACCACCAGCTCCCCTTCTTTTGGACCTCTCTATCCTGCCCCTCACTGGGCACCTTCCCCTCTGCCCCTTCCTTTCATACACACCCTGTTGCATTTGGCTTTCTGTTGAGTAGTATCGTCTCACACTAGACTGCAAACCATTAGAGGGGAGGAACTGTCAGTCTTTATTTGCATATTTCTGCCACCACCATTCAATAGATTCCCTGCCACAAAGCAAGTGTTTAAGAAATGTTTAAGAAACTTGCTGGCCTGAAATCAGACCCCAGGCCTCAAGGGACCCAGAAGGCAACAACTTGTGGTGATGCCTCTCCTTACTAACCCCCCCTTTCCCACACACAAGGAAAGATCCCTGGGAGGGGGAGCTCCCTATCCACCTCAGCTACTCCACAGGGGAGACTCCTGGCCCTGTGCTGCTCCCTGAACAATGTCAGGCCTCAGTTTGAAGAGATCCAGAATGACATTAGTAGTCTAGCCTTCATCAGTGTGGACAGGGAAATGTCTATTTGAGTCCCTTTCGTGCAGGATGGGCTAGGTTTCCAAAAAACAGAAAAATTGTCCCCATGTATGGATTAGTACTGGCAAGAAGGCTTAAAGCATTGACCTGGTTTACCTGTTGCTACCTGGTTGTGGTACTGGAAACCAGGAAATATGGATGAGGAGGCTGAACATTTCTTGGGGAAACGTAGTGTTTCCTTAGAGGAACAGCAAGGAAGTCAAAGTCACTGGATCCCCAGGTGGCATGGTGAGGGTGGGGGAAGGGAAAAATGCAAGGAGAATGGTGACTGAGGATGGCTTATGAAGGGTGGGAGCCAGATGTTTTTCTATTAATCTTGGAGGTGATAAGGAGCCAGTGGAATTTATGGAATGGAGGAGTGACCTGCTCAAAGCTGGCTGAAGAAACAGTGAGGGGAGGAAGGACTAGAGTGAGGAGAGACTTGTGGCAGCAGATCTACCAGCAGACTCATGTTATCTCCTGGCCTTCTAGGAGACCTGCAAGAACAATCTAGACTAGAGGGGCTTCTGAGGGGAAGAAGAAGGCAAGTCCTTGTTTTGTTCTTAATTTTAGGGAGTCATCTCCAAGCACAAAGAGGTACTTTGGCATCTCTGACTGGACCTCCTCCATCCTTCTCTGTTATCTAATCCAACCCCTTCAAACGGAGGCTTTCTGAACTGGGGGAATTTACAGTTACTTGTTACATAGATATAAATTTAAAACTCATTCACTTTTGATAATGATAAGAAAAATAAAATCTTCATGAGTTGACTGGGAGTGGAGGCAAGAGAGGAAATAGAATAATAATAGAACATCTCTGACCCCCTCAGGAGTCAGTGGTTCAGGAAATAAACTTACCAATCAGTTTCAAAGGTCTTAGGAAGGAGAGGGGAAATTTCCCAGCTTTACATATTGGACAGGTAGGACCAGTGGTCTTATTGATAGAGGAATAGGGCAGAGGTACCTTGGGAAGGTTCACAGACTCAGATAGACTCTCAGCCAAGGAAACCTTGTCAAAGTATAAGATTCTCAATACTAAAATCCTGGTAAAGATTGATTTCTGTAGAGACTATTCAACCTTCAGATCAGTCACCTTGCCAAACTTGGTAAGGAATTAAAATTCCTGGGTCTTTTCTCCCTTTGTTAACTACAAAATCAGGAGGACAATGATCATGGGCCCTATCCTTCCAGGAAGAGATAAAAGGAGATCAGATGGTTTGTACAGGCAGGATAGTCTTTGAGGAGCAGTTTGGGCATGGTAATATTGTACAACTTTTATGATCAGACCACGAAAAGAGGTAATAATTTTCTCTGTTCTCTGTATAAAAATCAACACTTTCCTTGTCCAAGGGATGGTCTTAGAGAATAAAACTTAAAAATGTCTAATCCATATTTCCTGTCATTTTCTTTATTTTATGTTTTAAAAATTATTTATTTTCATCGAAATGTACATGCATATTTCCAAGTTACAAAATCTCTCTCCACCCTCCCTCCCCTCAGCAGGGAAGGGTCAGGTTAGCATTGTACATACATACTTTATTGGATATGTTTATAAATTAGTAATTTTGTCATGAGGAATTAGGATTAAGGGAAAGAGATACATAAGAGATAATTCTTATAAAGTGTTCATCCGATTTGGAAGAGCTATGCTTTTTTCTGTGTGTTTTGTTTTCTTTTGTTTTTCTGACTCTGGATGGGGATAGCATAGTCCATAGCCAGTCTAATGTGGCTGTCCTAGCTCTCTGTATTGCTGAGAGGAGCTGCTTCCATCAAGGTTGTTCATCTCATAATGTTGTGTTTGCTGTGTACACTGTTCTCTTGGTTGTAGGCCCTTTGCTCAGCATCAGATCCCCTTACTCATTCCCTGCTTCTCTTGAGTCTGAACCTTTATGGTTTCTTATAGAACAGTAATATTCCATAGACTTCAAGTCCTATAACTTTTCTTGCTATTCCCCAATTGATGGGCATCCCCTCTATTTCCAATTAGCTGCCAATACAAAGAGAGCTGCTAATAATACTGTGGAACATGTAGGACTTTCCCCATTTTTTACAATTTCTTCTCTATATAGACCTAGAATTGGAATTGTTGGGTCAAAGGGCATGAACAGTTTTATTGCTCTTTGGGCATAGTTTCATATTGCTCTCTAGCAAGGTTGGATCCATTCACACTGTCATTTTATTTTGACCCTATACTTTGAAGGGTTTTTACAGTTTCAGGATTGACAGGTTTGATTGCAGGCAGTTGGGGCCAAGGGGCTTAGGGAGGGAATCAAGCCCTGAGGGTTAGAGCTAGGTTGGACACTGAACTGCTGTAGATTAGGCTGGGAAAAGGCTCTAGCTATGAGGGTTTGGGGTCTTAAATTTAATTTAATTATTATTTTGCATTTATTTTTCCTTTTTATTTAATAATTAAGGGTCCCTACATAAGATGGGGGAAACAAAATGATTTCCACAGTTGCAAGGATGTGGTTAGGAAGGCTTTGACCTTAAGAGACCTGAGGGAGCTTCAGGCAGAATACAAGGATGTGGTTAGGGGACACTTGGTCTCAGGAGGCCATGTTGACTTTATCATAGAAAAACACTCCTGCATCTGGATATTTGTAACACTAGAAGCAAGCTCACGAATGAAAAGGAAGTTAAAGAAGAGACATGGAAAAGACACAGGGGTTGGATGACTTTGGGCCAGTAGCTTTATCCTTTTCCTCTCAGACACTCCACCCTTATCTCTAAAATGAAAGAATTAGAGGTGATGACCTTAGGCCAGTGTTCCAACTGTTTTACTCAGTGAAAAGCAGAGAATGAAGTGACTCCAGAGCAAAGAAGAAAGTTACAAGTTTAGAAAGGAACAATTATGAAAAGAGAAAAAATAAAAACACCTGTCCTCAGCAAATTAACTACTTAGGGAAAAACACAACTGGAAAATCTCAGGCTTGCCGTAGGATTGTAGCAGTCTGCATGTGTTGTTAACCCTCAAACTGTAAAAACCTTAAAAATATAGGGTTTAAATAAGATCACGGAAAATATAGGTTAGACACTTTTTAAGTTTTCTTCTCTTAGGTCATACCTTTAAACGTATAGATGGGGGCCATTGGGAAAAATGACCATACCTTCAACTGGGAAAGAGTTGAGTTTTACACAGGAAATAAAGAATAGGGAAAAGTATTTCCTTTTGTGGTCTGATCATGAAAGTTGCCCAATAAGTACTCATTAATTAATTAATTAAATGCTCCTTAAGCCAAAGCGCTCCTCAAAGACTGTCATCCTTGGAACAATACCATCTGAACTCCTGTTGTCTCTTCCTGGCAGGACAGGCCTCCCAGGATCCTGATCATTGTCTTCCTGAGTTTGTAACTAACATTGGGAGAGAAATCTGGGCACCTTAACTTCTTACTGATACCTAGTATTTTCTAAAGAAATTGTTACTAGTCTTACGGGTTTGAAAAATGATTATGCTTAACTTTATTGGGACTCCATTTGTGATCACAGCTGACGTTATGACATCAGCTTATAGATCACCTAAAGAGGTGTAGAAAAAAGATCCGGGGTATATTGGAGGGAGAGATAGCCTGTCTTGGAGCCCCAGGGACCCTAGAAGAATGGGCAGACAACAAACACATGACCTGTCCATAAGTGGGAGGGGCATAAAGATGGAAGATGCATTCACAGAATCAAGGGGAAAGTTACAGAGATCAAAAGGGGGCAGACCCCTTTGTTAAATAACCCAAACACATAAAGGCAAAAGGGAGAAAGTAAACAATAACGAACTGGTCCATTTCTCCTTTCTTCTGGAATCATCTGCTATCTCTGGAGTCTGTCAATGAGCAGGCTTTTCCAAGTACATTCAAGTTAGTTGCAGATATCATTCTTTCTGATGAAAGATATACCTTAACACAAAATTTTAAACAGGTCAAAACCCACATTTTGGAAACTCTTTGATTTGCCAATTGTCACACATAGGCTTTATTTACAAATGGAAAAATTTTGAGATCTGAACCAGTTTTGTTTTTGACCTAATCTTATTTATTTATTCATTCCCCCATTTCGTTGATTCTATTTCACCTAATAAAACAAGCTTCCATATAAATGAGGGTTTTGCAGCAAAATGAATACTTTTAAAATCTACTAAATTAATTTTGAGCTTATAATATATACACACATTTGATAATCCCTTTAGAACAGAGAATATCTAACAATTGATTTTTCAAATAAAAGTTTTAGCCTTTTGTTATATTTTAGATAAGTCAAACATTTTAATTGAATAATATTTTTTCTCTTTAAAATATTTTGAAATAGATGACAGCAACACATGGCTGACACCAGATGCAAAAACCAAAAAGTAGCCTAGCTGGTTATTAGTAAATGGATTAAATTTTTACATTTGACTTTAAAATTAATCACCTGAAATGATTATAGAAATTTATCATAAAGATCAGGGATGTAAGAAAAGGAAAAATCTTATTATTTATTTACACGTCAATTTCTAGGTCGAAGTCATGTGGATGATCAAATGCCTTGAGACAAGTGCCAAGTGAGATATTTTCAAATGTCATATTTGAGAAAGCAAGTCAAAAGTGTCCAACCTTAGACTGTGCTGAACAGCTGCTGTTTTAATCTAGTCCCAATGAGGCTATCACTTGCAATGTCATAACCCAAGTCTCATAAGGTGGCAGGCATCAGAACAACATTGGCCAACAGCAATACCTTTGCTGATCATCCCTGAAGTCAGACAAAATAATGTTAATTCAACAACCCCATAAGATACTAAATAGTAAATTCCAAAAAAAATCAGAATTTCAAGGGAATTCAGCTCACTGATCAGAATCTCATAATGGCCCAACAAGAGTGCATCATAAATTATTTAACCCATGTTCAAATAAGCATCAGCATGAATTCTTTTAAAATAGAACTAATTTTAGGTTTTGCAAGGCAATAGGGTTAAGTGGCTTGCCCAAGGCCACACAGCTAGGTCATTATTAAGTGTCTGAGACCAGATTTGAACTCAGGTACTCCTGACTCCAGGGCCAGGGCTCTATCCACTGTGCCACCTAGCCGCCTCCAGTTAGAACATTTTAAGAAATGTTTAAATAATTTACATATAGTTCTATAGGGGTTCCAAATTCCAGATGTAACCAACAACATTAGATTCCACATAAAATAAGGTCTGAATCATTAACCATTACAGAACATATTGCCATACTGAAATCTTATCTTCTTAGCTTAATGGATTTTACACTTTGTTTCATCAGTTTATTCACTTATACCCAAAATTCTCATATCAATTTCAAAAAGAAAATAAAATGATTTAGGAAGTGAATCTTATACATATGCGAATTTCACAATGTCCATATAACTCTTACTTCTGTCATGGAATGGCAACAAATTTGGATCAAAACAACAAGAACTTTTCTAGTAGTTGTTATTACGGCGACTTTAAATGCTTTTAATATTAACCTAATACCAAAATGTTTCACAAATAATAACCTTGAAAAATAGAAACTTTGGTGTGATGACAACAAGCAGTGTCATCACATTATTGCAATAATTATCTCTACGGATTTGAAAATCTTATACAAATCTTATACGAATCACCAAAAAGGACCTTTATACAACCTCTTTTTGAACAATGTTTCTCTTTTAAAAAGCAGCAATAAATATTTCTGATGTTAAAAGGACAATCACAAAACCTTCATGAATACATGAGACAATTTATCCTTATATTACATTTGTTATTATTCTTTTGAATTTTAAAAGTTTTCCCCCAACCTCGCTTCTCTCCCCCCACTTCACACAGAAGCAGTTTGATAGTCTTTACGTTGTTTCCATGTTATGAGAATTTATCTTTACTAATACTCATAGTCGATAAAATTATTGAACTATATTTCTTAATATTAGAACATTTAGGAACATCATAATATCATTTTTAAAAAAAGGTAGGTTTGATCATTTTGGTAAACTGGCTCTTCTTGGCTTGGTTGATTACACAAAATTTAATCGTGTTACAACATTCTGATGATACCAAACTGCAGGACACATCACAATAGCCATGGTTCTTTGACTTTGTGAGACTTAAGGGTGAGTTCATCTGCCTATATGGTTCACAAATGGAAAGGGTTGAATGTAGAACTCTTGGAAGCTTCTCCACTTTTGGTCCCAGAATGATCTGATGCTCTGGAGTTGACAAAAGTTGCTCCAGCTAGTACTCATTCTACCTGCAAAATTGTCTCTGTGGATAAGTCCACTTTTGTTTTGAAAAGGCTCAAATCAGACTGGAATCCCAATGATCAAGGAAAGTTTTCATCCTTTGTGATCATTGCCATTGAAACCAAGAGATTTTTAAAACTAAAGAAAGATAAGCAAGACTTCTATAACAAAGTCACTGAGATTTTTGTCCAAAAATGAACTTCATTTACAAATAAAGGCCAGACCATGCAAATACAGTAAGATATATTTTTATTTCCCTCTCTTCTTATGCTACATCAGCTGAAGGCTTACCTGTCTATATGTAAAACATGTTGATATGAGAGAGGACACACATGATGGCTAAATCAGAGTGGGCAATTTGCCAGTTATCTTATGACATAAATAACAAATATAACATGTACTGCTCCCTCTTACACACACAGTTATCAGAAATAATGGGAGGGGTGACTACGTGGTGCAGTGGATAAAGCAGAGGCCCTGGAGTCAGGAGTACCTGGGTTCAAATCCAACCTCAGACACTTAATAATTACCTAGCTGTGTGGCCTTGGGCAAGGCACTTAACCCCACTGCCTGCCAAAAAAACCCCAAACAAACCTAAAATCAAAAACAAACAAACAAACAAAAAAAGAAATAATGGAGAATTTAAAATACCTCTCTTAGATTCAAACCCTGCAAATCCTGACTCGGATACTATTTGTGTCTCCCCAGTCATGGACCTCATTGTACACCTCTAATTACACAGTACCTCTCTGTGTCATAATCATTATCAGTATCATCTTATTGGAACTGCATAATAATCCTGGGGGTTAGGTACTATTATTATGGGTACTTTACAGATGAAGAAACTGAGGCAAATAGAGGTCTTTGACATGGGTCACAGGACTAGCAAGCTGGTGGGATTTGAGTCTTCCTGACTTGAGATTCAGCATACTCTTCATTGTGCTATCAGCTGTATTTTGATTTGTAGGCAAAACACAGTGAAAAGATTCACACTCTCATAAGATGAAAAATGGGAGAACTGGGCAAGCTCTTTTGCTGAAGGATGGAAATAAATGGGGGTTTTTTTGGGGTATTTGTTTTTAGCTCCATATCCTGTCAATAAACCAATTGCTTTATTATTATATGAAAATTTACTTTGATATTACTTCACGAAAAGTAGTTTATTAAGAATGATAAATGGAGGGGAAGGTCAATTGCACATATTACTTTGTTCCTTTTTAAAAACAACATATATTTTTAAATGTAATGGAAAAAAACTTTCCCTTCATTCTTGAAAAAAATCATGACATTAGGGAGATGATAGAATGTCTTCAGATTTAAGTGTCTTTTTTCTGCTGCTGGAAAGCTTGCTGTACTCTACTGACAGTTAATTGGATGACCAATCTGTATTGCCAAATAATTCCTTTAAGACATGGCCAGGCAGACAAATAATAAAATAAGTGGAAGACAGCTTCAAATAAGGAGGGTCTGTGCATATCGAAGACAATTCGCACATATATGTTTAGAAACAATCTGATGCCCCAATTGAAAGTATATATTGCAAAAGTCTGAAGCAGAGCTTAATGTAATCACAGCTTTGTCCCCAAAAGCATTAAATGCCTGATTGTGATGGTTTGGAATCACTGCAGAAAGAAGCCTCCTATGGTTGAAGCATGGGCAGACTTATTGTCTGAAAGGAAAATTGTCTTTGTAACAGAAATTAATCATTAACAAACGTTTCAGGTGCCAAGTAACAAGTTATTAGCAATGTCTACAAACTCCAAAGACTTTACTAACTATTGAAGGGCAAGAAAACTAATAGGGAAGCGTGTTGTCCATTTGCTTAGAAAAGGCTGATAGACTTAAGTTCCTTTAGGAGACACATTTTCAGACAAGGAAATGAAATGAATTTTTTAAAGTTTTGTTTCTTACAAAAATTATTTTTATATTTATAGAATAGAGACATTAAAGATAAATTTTTATAAAGAAATAAGTAATGGCTATCCACCAAAAACATAAAGAGCCAGAACAAAATCTTATGTCTCCCATAAATAAAAATTTTTGAGTGGTATTCATGATGTGATCTCAGACGCAGCAGTAGAAGAAATAAGACTGAAATTTATAATCAAGGAAATGTTTTATGCTTACAGATAATATGAATTATGAAATAATAAGTATGTTTCATTGGTTGATTGGTTGGTTGGTCTTGTCCTTTGTTATCAGAGAAGACCAAAATGACATCACTCTGTTTGAGACAAATTACAGTGTGCCCAACTGTGATTGATCAAACCTATCCAACTCAGAAATAGTCCTTGTGAACACTTGGGGTGGATACTCTAAACTTACCTTATCTCAGGTTTCCTTTGAGCTGCTTCCATTCTGCCTCCTTCACAGAGTGTACCACCCTCACTAATGAGGGCAGACAATGCTGGGTGGTCCTGTGCCAGTGTCTCCAATGCTGCACAATCAGTTCTAAAGTTCCTCAATGAGACTTTCAGGGTGTTTCAGTACTGCTTCTTCTGACCTCCTTGTGAGCACTTGCCCTGTGAGTTCTCCATAAACTAGTTTTTTTGGCAACCAGATGTCTGGCATTCTAACAATGTGCCCAGCCTATCATAGTTGTACTCTCTGTAGTAGTGTTGGAATCCTTGCCAGTTTAGTTCAGGAAAGGACTTCAATGTCTGGTATCTTCTGCCAGGTGATCTTCAGAATCTTCCTAAGGCAATTTAAATTGAAGAGATTTAGTTTTCTGACAGGGTGCTGGTAGACTGTCCAGGTTTCACAGGCATATAGCAATGGCTCTGTAGACCATCAGTTTGATAGTCAGTCCAGTACCTCTTTTCTCTCATACTTTCTTTTAGAGCCTCTCAAATACTGAGCCAGCTCTGATGATGCATGTGTCAACATCATTTTTTTTTAGATTTTTTCAAAGCAATGGGGTTAAGTGGATTGCCCAAGGCCACATAGCTAGGCAATTATTAAGTGTCTGAGGCCAGATTTGAACTCAGATACTCCTGACTCCAAGGTCAGTGCTCTATCCACTGCGCCACCTAGCTGCCCCCTCAACATCATTTTCAACATGTACCTCCTTAGAAAGGATGCTGCCAAGGGAAGTGAACTTGTCCACATTATTCACAACTTCTCTATTTGCTGTAATCAGTGGTTCCACATATGAATGGTGTGGTGCTGACTGATGGAGCACCTATGTTTTTCTGGTGTTAACTTTTTAGACAAAAATGAGAACAGGCAGTAGAGAATGAATCCACACTTTGATGCATCTCGGCTTCAGAGGCTGCATTGGAAGACAGTCATCCGCAGGTAGAAGATCATGCACCAACACTTCCTCCACTTTAGTCTTGGCTTGTAACCTTTTCAAGTTGAAGAATCTGCCATCAGTGCAGTAAGTGACCTTGAGGTCATGTTCATCCTCAGTGAAGGCATTTCATACCATGGCTGAAAACATCATCTAAAAAGTATGGGAGAAGGGACACAGCCTTGTTTCACCCCATTGATGACTGGAAAAATCTGAAGAGCATCTTCCACTATCTTGAACCCAGGCAAGTATTCTTTCATGATATTGATGAACTATACTAATGAACTTCTCCAGACAAGCACATTTTCTCATAATTTTCCATAAACCCTCATGAATGATGGTATCAAAGGCCTTGGTCAGATCTACAAACAATGGATACAGACATTTGTTCTCTTCCTGGCATTTTTCCTGGAGTTGTCTGGCAACAAACCCCATACTGGCTCTTCCTTGATCCTTTCTGTAGTCACTCTGGTTCTCAGGGAAGTGACCATCTTCCAAGTGAAGGATTAGTCTATTAAGAAGGACTGGCAATAATCTTTTTTTTTTTGGTTTTTGCAAGGCAAATGAGGTTAAATGGCTTGCTGAAGGCCACATAGCTAGTAATTATTAAGTGTCTGAGGCCAGATTTGACTCCAGGGCGGGTGCTCTATCCACTGTGCCACCTAGCCGCCCTGACTGGCAATAATCTTACCAGCAATAACTAAGGTGATAACTCCTAGAAAAATGAGATGCCCAGGCACCTCTGTTGCAGAAAGGAAAAGACAAGTTTGAGACTTGGGGTGTTCCCTTTTTGCCATGCTAGATGGCACATTGGGTAGAAAACTGGTTCTGAAGTCAGGAGGACCTGATTCATTATGTGATCTTTGGCAAGTCACTTAACTCTGATTGCCTCACTTCCAGGGTCTGGTGTCATGGTTGTCTTTGAAAGTGGAGGACATAGGGCAGTTAAGTGGCACAGTGAATAGAGCACTAGTCTTGAAATCAGAAGGATGGCTGTTTGAATCCAGTCTCAGACACTAGTCACTTTCTAGCTGTATGAGCTTGGGCAAATCACTTAATCTTAATTGTATCCTGTCCAGGACCATCTCCAACCATCCTGATTCATAACTGGCCATTGGATTCAGATTACTCTGGAGGAAAAAGTGAGGTTGGTGACTTAGCACAGATACCCTCCCTCAGATCCTATTCATGTACTTGTCATGGCATCACCTCCCTTGATGTCATGGTCTTCTTCAAGAATGAAAGACAAACGTAAACATCAATACACCCAAAGTCACCCCACTCACTGAGATCATAGCAGATCAGACTTCAAATGGTCCACAGAAGTCACTGAGTTCAGTCTCCTTACTTTGGGGAAGAAAGAGTGGAAGCCTTGTGCAGCAGAGGTGAACAGATGTTTGTCCATCCCCCCATCAATTCATTCACTTGTTGGATCAAGTAGGCAGGCAAAAAACCAAGAACATTGGTAACAGAGGTGCTCATATCTACTCAGCACTGACTCTGGGACAGGGCAGCAATTCTAAGAAGCTCAGGAAACTTAAGCAGGGGTGGGAGAGGGTGGCCAGGTACTTTCCTTACTTGCCTGTTTTTTCCTCTTTTGATAAAGGTCCTGGAGGTCGACTTGCCTGAATTCCAAGCCAGAGCCTGGAATCTTTCCTTCACTGGAGAGATGTGGAGGATGCCAGGGATGACCAGGACTAGGAGAGAACTAAGGCCACCTACTCTGCTAGTGAGAATTGGAAGTGTTTGTGGGAAAGAGAAACAGAAAGGTGAGGGTTCTTGGGTTCTTGGGTCAAAAGAACCAAGTCCTGAAGCCTTAAAGTAAAACTCAGGTCCAACCAGAACTCCTGAAACAGAATCTCTTTGGAGTGCATTGGGCAATCTCCCAGAGCCAGGAGATGGGCACTGCAGTAGAAATGGGTATTTCTGACAGGAGCCAAAAATGGAGGAATGGAAGAAGAGATTCAGAAGAGGGGGTCTGGTCGAGCCTGAGAGCCTGGAGGCAGTAAGAGAAGCCACTCCTCTCAGCATGTGCCCTGAACTCAGAATGGGTGGGTGGGTTCCAAAGGAGCATTACTTTTTAAGAGGAGGCTCCCAACCCATTTCACTTTTGCTCTCCTCCCCAGGGAGAGGAGGTCAGGGTAAGAGTGAAGGGAATCTATGTCTGGGAAGGACTCAAGCTTGCACAGAAGAGACCTGGATGTGCAGGAACTGTGTCTTGGGTAAGTGAGATCTTACCATGGAAGGGGGAGGGGGTCGGGAAGAGGATCTGTCTGAAATTCATCAGTCATCCCACTGCCTTCTTCCCTGGCCATTTGGGAGGGGACAGACAGCTCTGGGGGTAAATGGGGGAGTTCCCCCAGTCTGGAGGTGCTTGGGGACTGGGGCAATTTATCCTTGGATCGTAGGCCTGGGATAGATGAGCAGGAAGAAGGAGCAGAGGGGGGAGCAGATGGCAGTGGGGCTCCACAAGGATTCAGAGCATGGAGCTCCTTTTGATTTGAGTAGCTTTTTTCATCAGTGTAATACAAAAGAGCATCCTCTCTATGGAGAGCCTGTGCAGTGGAGAAGGAATCAAGTCAGTACAGCATGGGCCCTTGTCGAGTCTGGAGGAGGGAACTCAGGCCGACATCAATATGATGCATAAGCTGGTTCGTTTATTGATCACAGGATACATACTTTTATACTCTACATTTACATAACCAATTACATCAGCGTTTTAGCAAGCATTTTTTTTCACATGCATGCCTTGTGTATGTCTTAGGTGATTGTTTTGAGAACCAAACAGTGATTTGATAAACAAAGTGCAGAAGGTAATTATCTCAGAATGCCCTATCTATCTGAGCCTGGGAATACATCTTGTTAGCTCAGACATGCAGCTACTCCCTTATCTAAGCTCTGAAGTACATCTTGCTGGTTAAAGCACATAACTATTTCTGTGTTAACCCTTCATAGCTCTTAGCCTGGAACACATATGACACAACAGGCCCTGCCCTTGGGGAACTTCCAGTCTTGTTAGATCCAATATTCCAGTATCCAGGCCCCTGTAATATAGAAAATAGGAAGTTCCACAGGTCTGTGGATGGGACAATCATTTCCCAGTGAGGTGGCATGGCCAGCCATCTTGGAAGAGGTGGCATTTGTGGAGCTGGGTCTAATTGGATGAATATGATTTCTACTGATTTAGTGAGAAAGAGTCATTTTGCGCATAGGAAATGTAATACACAAAGAGATAAAGGTAGGAAAGTACAGGACATGGACTCATAGCATGAAGAATGATTTTTTTCTGTTAAGTTGAAAATATTCATTTATTAATAAATGTGCAGGGAAGCAACAGAGGCTTGAAAAGTTGTCTAAAAGGGAAATGAGCCACTTTGCTGCCTCTGGGGACAATTATTTTCTTCAGGGAAGGGATCTATTCCCTTGCCCTCACTTAGTGTGAGGGAGGGGATCCCCTTATTTGCAGTTGAAGATGAGGACCAGAGAAGTCATGGGATCTGCCCATATCCAAACTCTAGCAGCAGAAGGAGATTTGACCTCTCCTTGTTAGAGGGCTGGTGAAGAGGACAGTTTGACTGAAGTAGAGAGGACTCGAGAGGCACCAGTAGGAAGGCAGGCTGCTGTTTGAATGGGGACAATGAGTCCTCAGGAGTTGGTTCCCTTGAGCTCAGCAGCAAAGCCTTCATCACAAGTCAGCTGCAGCAATGATAGTGACAAGTCAGAGAGAGGGAGAAAATATAGAGGAGTGGACACGATAGCTTTGTCTCCCTTTGTCTCCTAGGAGTAGCTTTTTCCTGGTCAAAATGGTCTTTCCTGACTTCTCATTTCCTTCCTTTTGCCTCTAAGCCCAGGGTCTGACAGCTGACTCATAATGACAGTCTCTCTTCGGCATCAAGAGCAGTGCACCAGGGGAGTCATTTGATCTATTCTGGGGGAGCCAAGAAAAGTTTCAGTCAACTTCCTGACTAGTTATACTGTAAATAATCACTCAATTAACCAACACTTGCTGCCTCCCAGGCTCAGCCTCCCTGGGCTGCTTACTGGCTTAGAAAAGTGCATATAAACATTGTTCATGTTTTATTGCATTTTTGTTTTGCTAAATATTTTCTAATTACATTTTTTTTAGGTTTTTGCAACACAAATGGGGTTAAGTGGCTTTCCCAAGGCCACACAGCTAGGTAATTATTAAGTGTCTGAGACCAGATTTGAACTCAGGTACTCCTGACTCCAGGGCTGGTGCTCCATCCACTGTGCCACCTAGACTCCCCTCTAATTACATTTTAATATTGTTCCACAGTACTTGTTACCAGGTCTAGGTCACCGAGATCTGAGGCTCCATTTATCCAAAGGGGAAAGAAAAAGTCTAAAATTTTTGGTGTTTTTATACTATTTATTGTTTATCCCCTTTGGTTTCTCTTTGATAAAAAAAAAAAAGAAGTGTTTTTCATCACTTCTTGTATTTCCTGGACAAAGACAATTGTCCAAAAAAAATCCTGAAATTTGAGAGATGGAGGAAAGTCCTTTAGATCTGTGGCTCTTTGGGGAGTATGTATTAGGACCGTAGCTTCTCATTTTCTCAAAACAAGAATTAGTATTTCCTAAAAGTTAGATAAGCTGTCCTTAGGATTTGGCTGATCCTTATCTCTCTTAAAGTAGCTTCCTGGGTGGATAGACCACCAGTCTGGAGTCAGGAGGACCTGAGTTCTAATCCAACCTCAGACACTTAATTACCTAAAAAACTCAACCCTCTTTCTTTAAGTTTTCAATGAGTTGTGAGAACCTCAATTCATCCCAACATTGAACGTGAACTATCACAGAGCTGCGGTTAAGCACTCCCCTAAAAAGAGGAGGCGATCAGATCCTGAATACCTTTGGGAAGAATTAGGACTCCAAGACAGTATAAAGAATCATATAGAGAATCACTCAAAAGGATGAAAAGGCCAAAGACTGATCTGTGAGTCTGTTTCTTTCCTCTTGTCTCTGTCTCCCACTACTTCTCCCCTTTTCTTCCCCCAGACTGATTCTAGTGAACTGGGATCCTGGCATGCTGAAAGTCAAATATCAGCAAAACTGTGGCCTCTGCTGGCTTAGTCACTGATGCCCAACCTGTAGCTGACTTGAACCAGTTGTATCTCTTTAAAATTTTATTTATTTTATTTTGAACCTATGAAATAAAATAAGCATTTCCATACTATAGTAGAATAAAAGAGATGATAGCACATAAAGTTGCAAATCTATTAGGTAAAAACCTGTGATTCCTGTTAAATATATAATAAAGTTATCATGTAATTTTATTTCCTTTTTCTTCCCCACCCCAACCCTTGAGATGGATTCCATAAGAAACAAATATGTAATTTTTTGTATGTGTGTATGTTTCTCTTTGTGTGTGTCTAAAATCATTCTATTCTTACTTCTACTCAGTTTTTTCTTTGGATGCATACAGCATCTTCTTTCATAGGTCATTTGTAGTTAATGTGGGTATTTATAACAATCAAAATGACTTAGTCATTTCAATAATATTGCCTTAATGTTGTCTTAAAGCAAAACTGCTGGTAGGGTGTAAAATGTTCTCTTGCTTCTGCTCAGTTCTCTCTTCATTATTCCATGGTGTGGTATGAGCCACCAATAACCCAGCAGGATTCCATAATTGGAATTGGATTTGACTATTTTTAGCAAATGTCTTCTCTTACTTATCCAAATGAAGAAGAGGGTAGAGCCTAACTCTCTGTCTGCTTCCACCCCTTTGTGCCTGCCTTCCTTAGATCCATTAATAATTGCATAAGGGAACCTTCCACACTCAGGGATTTTAGAACAAATGAACAAAACTTGGAAGGCCCTGGATGAGAAAAAAATACTGTCCAATGCTCAACTGAGAGAGTGATTATAAGATGACAGAGAAATATAAAGAAAATATTCTTGTTTTTTAGGACAGAAGTACTAGGCAGAACCAAATAGAGAAAGGCACACTCCAAACATTATGGACCATTCTCCAAGGGGGAAAGGAGACTTGGGGAGCAGGGAAGTTACAGGAGGAGAGCAATAAGCTGACTAAACATGCAGAGGGCAGGGACTCCAGTGAGGCAGAGAAGGGCAGGGCCTTCTTTTTATTTAGAAGCTAGATATTCCCTCCTTTATTAAATCCAAATTGAAACTCTTTCCTTCTTCAGACGGGAAGAAAATCACCCACCCTGGGACACTCTAAAGGGGAGAAAGTCTTTGCTTAGACAGTAGCCATCACCCACAGAGATGGAGGTCCAGGGTCCTGGGGAAGCCCTGAGCAGAGTTCTCTTTGGGAGGTTCCTGCAAAGAAGGAGAAGCAGGGACACACACAAAGTTGGAGGAAATGACAATAAAATGGGGAAAAATTAAAACTCTAGGAAAGCTGATCCTGAGGGTGGGCCTGGAGACTAGTCACCCCAGCCTGCTGAGTGTTCTGCCAGTTCCACCAGGAGGAGGAAGTCATCAGGGCTCTGTCTGAAGCCTTGAAATAAGTCAGAATATAATGTGTCGCAGAGTCCACCTGAGCCATTACAGTCCAAGACACACATCTGCACCCTCCCCATGGACAATACAGGCTCCCTTTCCTCTGTGCCCCCACCCCACCTACAATCCAAGACTCAGAAGAGCAAATAAAAGTTCTTTTTTTCTTTACTGATATATATATACATATATATATACATATATATTGCTTTCCTGTTATATACTGATGGTTTCTATCAATCATTTTTTTGCAAAGGTTTGAATTTCACAGTTTTTCCCCTCCCTCTCTTCCCTCCCACTTCCCCTCAACAGAAGGCAATCTGACATAATCTTTATATTTGCTTCCATGATCCGCACAGATCAAAATTTGTCAAGAGAATGGGTCAAGAGAAAAAACAGATCCCTAAGGAAGAAGAGAAAGCAAAATTAGGCTACACATAAGGAAACTTTTTTTTTAATTGAAGGTAATAGACTTTGGTCTTTGTTAAAACTCCCCAGTTCCTTCTGTGAATACAGATGACATTTTCCATCACATATCCACTATAATTGTCCCTGATTATTGGACTGATGGAGTGAGCAAGTCCATTGATCATCACCCCCATATTGCTGTTAGGATGTACTGTGTCCTGGTTCTGCTCATCTCACTCAGCATCAATTCATCCAAGTCTTTCCAGGCTTCTCTGAATTCCCATCCCTCATGATTTCTTATAGAACAATAATGTTCCATCATGTACATTTACCAAAGTTTGTTCAGCCACTCCCCAGTGGATGGCCATTCCCTCAGTTTCCAGTTCTTTGCCACCACAAACAGGGCTGCTATGAATATTTTTGTCCAAGTGATGTTTTTACCCTTTTTCATCATCTCTTCAGATTATAGACCCAGTAGTGGTATTGCTGGATCAAAGGGCATGTACATTTTTGTTGCCCTTTGGAAGTAATTCCAAATTGCTCTCCAGAAAGGTTGGATCAGTTCACAGCTCCACCAACAATGTATTAGTGTCCCAGATTTCCCACATCCCTTCCAACTTGATCGTTATCCTTTCTTGTCATATTGGCTAATCTGAGAGATGTCAGGTGGTACCTCAGAGAAGCTTTCATTTGCATTTCTCTAATAAGTAATGATTTAGAGCAATTTTTCATATGACTATAGATAACTGATCTCCTCATCTGTAAATTGCCATTGCATATCTTTGACCATTTGTCAATTAGGGAATGGTTTGCAAATAAAACAATTCTTTGACACCTTCAGATATTAATTTCTTTTCCCTTCATATGACCAGAACATCTCCACATTGCTCATCCCCAGACATCTCCTACCCAAATGTAAAGCCCAAGGGTGGATTGTGGAGAAAAGTTGGTGATCGAAGACAAAAAATCCATTCTGCAGAATTTTGCAACTAGAAGTTTCCTGAGGTCAGGGCAACATCCGTGTGGAGGAGGAGCTATTTCTCAACTCTTCAGGCCCTTCTTTACTGCTGGGTGTGTCTGGGCAAGGAGATGGACAGAAAGAAGAGGTGGTGGAGAGAAGGGAGGAGCACTTAGTTATCTGGTGAGAGCACTAAGGAGGCTTCCCTGAAGTGTGGCCAATAGATTACAGTGATGAACACAGGGGCCAGGGCTGGGGAGAGAAGCCAAAGGACAACAAAACCCAGCAGGAATTGGAGCCTTGTTTTCTTTCTCAAGTCTGGAACAGGAAATTCTCTCAAACTGAAGAAAGAAAAACAGATTGGGGGAGATCCTCAAAGTCACCTCCAACTTCTCACCATGTTGAAGGACCTGCCTCACAAACCCAGTCCTCATCCCAGACAATCACATACCCTCCCCTCTGCTATGCACCAGCCCCTCATTTGGGGACTCCAGAGTCTCACCTTATGTTGTGAGAGACATATTATTCACAGTCACTGCCTGGAGATAAAAGAGGGGAATGATACAGTCAGGGACAGACATTCCAGAACCAGGAGATGGGAAGGGAAGAGAACCTTAAGAAAGGCTCCTGGGCAGTGGGGGGGGGGGGGGCTCTCTTCCTCTTTCTCCTTCCCCATGTCCCAGGATACCATGGACTGTCCCCTCCATGTCAACCCCTCACCTGCAAACTAACTATAGATCCTTCCTTTTCCACCTGAAAAGGGAGGAATCCAGGCGAGGAGCTCAAACTCAGGTTTCAAAAGGTCCCTGGTTTGTGCTGGGGATAAAACTAATGCCAGCTGGGGCTATTTTCCCCAACCCCGCTCCAGTGCAACATTTAGATCCAAGAGGAAGAAAGAAATGAGGCCCCAGAAATGGGCTCTTCTCAATATCCATGGGTTTCCTAGTCTGCTCTATAATTCCCCACTGGAGGACACAGAAAGCCCATTATTCCTGCCTGATCTGAGGCTGAAGCACTTCCCCTCCCCCACCCCAGCCACCCTGTTAGACCTGCAGGGTGTCTCCCAGACTATGTATTCACAGATCCAGTTCATCTAGAGACTAAGGGCCTGTCTAAAATAGGGAAAGAGAGGACTTGGGGCAGGTCAGGGGAGCGAGACTCTCCGTGGGGCCTGCTCCCTAGTGACCCCCCCGCCCAGGCCTGCCCACCTGGATTCTTCTTCCTCCAAATCAGAACTCCAGCAAGGACTGCATTGAGGAGAAGGAGGACGCCAGTCATGAACCCCAGGATGGTCCAGATGGACAAAGATGGTGATTCTAAAATGGAAAATGGAAGTGAAAGGCCCTGGCCATTCTCTGCCCTGAGTCACTAAGTGCTTTCCCAGCTCCCGACTCCCCCCACTCCAGGAACTTCAAACACCCCTCTGCTCTTTGGATGCTCTTCTCCCCAGCCCCTCCCCCACTGTTCTTACCCCATTTCAGGGTGAGGGGCTCAGCCAGTCCCTCATGTTGAACTCGGCAGCTGTAGCTCCCTTCCTGGCCTGGGGTCACCCCCACAACTGCCCACTTCTGGAAGGTTCCATCTCCCCCAGGCCTGGTCTCAATGAACTCTGTGTCCTGTAGTTGTTCCTCCCCATCCCTCAGCCAAGTCAGGGAGATCTCCGAGGGGTAAAAGTTCTGGGCCCGGCACCTGAGAGTCACCTCCCCATCGGGGGCAGTGTGGCGGGTCACTCGGGCAGATGGTGGGACTGGAGGCAAAGGCCGAGAGGTAATGTCAGGGGGAAGCAGGACAAATGGGGTGAGGCGAAAGGGCCCAATCGTCCAGCACCTGTGGTACCAGGGTTCCCTGGCAGTCGGGAACTGGGGCTGCAGAGGAGGGAGAGAAGGGTCCGTGGGGACCCTGAGTGCCAGCACACTGGGCAGCGAGGGCGGTACCTGTCCTGGTCAGCACCTCCTTGCCCATCTCCAGGTACTTGTGCACCCACTTCACACACTCCTCCTCCAGGTAGGCTTTGACTCTCTCTGCTTCATTCCCCACCTCCCACTGGCGCTTGGAGATCTCCGCCTGGGGCGCCACCGCGGTCCACGTCCAGGTCACCGTGTCCAGGTCCATGAAGTCCGCCCCATCGTAGCCGAACTGGGAGAAGCGGCGCTGGAGGCGGCCGTCGGGGGAGACCTCGCAGCCCAGCAAGGTCTGGAGCGTGTGGACGCCTGGGGGCCCCCACGGACTAGTCAGCGGGGCCAGACGCCCCCCCGCCCCCCCTGCTGAACCTGGGACCCGGCCCCCCCCCCATGGCCCCACAGTAGCTGCTTCAGTCCGTGCCCAGTAACCGGGAGGGAGCCGGAGGGGGCCCGGTCTCTCCCTGCCCCCTCGGGTCCGGTCCCACGTCACGCACCGCCCTGGCTCTGGTTGTAGTAGCCCCGCAGGGTCTCCAGGTTCACTCGGAACGTCCGCGCGTTCCGCCTCATGACCCGCGTGTTCCGCTCCCAGTACTCGGGGTCCACCAGGACCACCGGCTCCATCCACGCCGCCCGCGGCTCCAGCCTCGGCCTCGGGGCATCGCTGTCGAAGCGCACGAACTCCACATCGTCCACGTAGCCCACGGCCACGAACCGGGGCTCCCCGAGCTCGGGCCGGGTCCAGGCGGCGTGGAAATACCTCAGGGAGTGAGAGCCTGGACGTGCGGAGCCGGGGCCGGGGTCAGCGCAGAGACCGCGTAGCCCCGACCTCCGAGGCCCGGCGTCCGCGGCCAAGTCCGGAGGGGACCCCAGTGGGACCCCGGACTCCGAAGGCCCCTCCTCCCGACCCCCAGTGGGCAGATGCGAGTCGGGGTAATTCTCTTTCCTAAAGCGCTTTGAGATCCGAAAAAAGCCTTCTACTCCTGGTCTCACCCTCCTCACCCTCAGCCGCATCCAGTGTCCACACCTGCCCCAGCCTGAGCTTCCCCCCGCCCCTCGCCCTGTTCTAGAAGCCCCCCCCCACCTTGGAGGGCCAGGGCTCCCAGGCAGCTCTGCTCCCCACAACTGTCTCCCCCATCCTCCCTGCCGGCTCCTCTGCCTCAGTTCCCCCTGAACCCCCACCCACCCACATATCCACTCCCCAGACTAAGGCTCCGACCCCAAGACTCCCCCCGGCCAAAACCCTGCTGGGGGCGGGCAGGCTCCTTCCGGGGTTCTCCTTCTGCATCCCCGGAGACCGCGGGGCCGGTCCCTGGAAACCCGCCCTGGGCCGGGGCTGGAAGAGCTTTCGGGGCAGCCCCCCCCCCCCCCGATCTCCCCCGTCCAGCTCCAGGCGCCCCTTGAATCCTGCCCCCTCCTCACCTGCCCGGGTCTCCGGCAGCGCCAGGACCAGGGCCCCCACCAGAGAGAGGCCGAGCAGGGGCTGCTCCATGGGCCACCTGGTAGAGAAGTCCTGGAACAGCGAAGTCCCTTCACACAGGCTCATCACCCCTCGCTTCTGATTGGCTCTGCTGACCAATAGAAAATGGAAGTCCCAAACGTCACCGGTAACCGGACAGATAGGCCCTGCCGAGGCTCAGGGACCAGAACTGACACTGACACTGGGACCCTGTGTTGGCCCTGGAGCAGCCTCGGACCCGGGGCAGCCCCGGAGCCTCCCTCCCTCCCTCACTGCTCCAGGAACACCCCGATCCGGGGCCCCAGTCTGAACCACAGCAAAGGAAGGTCCCAGTCTCCCCGCTTCTCCGCCGCCTCCAAGCTCCAGCCCCCCTCCGCGACCCTGCCCCCTTAGAAGTTAGGGAGAAAATCCCCCCATTTCCCCCCAAATTGGAGGGTGTTTGAGGACTGAAGAAATCTGCAGACTGATGGGGGGGGCTGCCACCTCCATTTTAGTGACCTCCATCCCAGCTGTGACTGGAGCACATTTTATAACCCCCGGGCCTCGTAGTTAACCAGGCTGGGCACCTCAGAAGAAAGAGGACATCAGAGACAAGGAGACAGGACATGGAATCCGAGCAGAAGCCTTTGTCACCCTTTTCATGGGGCAGGCATGTGGTACAGTGGTTAGAGTCCAGGGCCACAGTCAAGAAGACCTGAGTTCAAATCTAGCCCTTGGACATTTACTAGCTCTGTGGCACTGGGCAAGTCACTTCTCCCTCTTTGTCTCAATTTACTCATCTAAAAAAAAATGAGCTGGAGAAGGAAAAGGCAAGCTTCTTCAATTTCTTTGCCAAAAAAAATCAAACAAATGGATCACAAAGAGTCAGCTACAACTCAATAACAACAAAAGGAAAGAGCTTAATTATGAAAGTGGAGAGGAGGACTATGTCAGCCTAAGACTGGCCCCAAACTCCCTGAAATCTGAAGGTCTGAATTCCTCTTTTGTTTTTTTTCAGAACCAAGGTCCATTTGTGTGAATTTCCCTCTTTCTTGTCTCATCCAATGTCAATTTTATGGAAAGTCTCTGAGAGATCATCTCCTTTTTTGTTACAGATTGGGAACCTGGATACCAGAGATCGGAAGATTGTCCAAGGTAAGAAAGAGGGTAGCAAAATGGAGGCTTGAAGCTCCATCCTTTCATTCCCGATTCCACTTCTTTCCACAACCCGCTACTAGTCTAGAGAGGGTCCTGAAGTCTCTACCAGTAAAGGACACACTTCAACCCTTCCAATCTTGTTGAAGTCAGCATTCTGTGGAAAGGCAGGGAAAGACTTGAGGAATTCAGTTTCTTATTGTCTATCAGACTATTCAGATCAAGTCCTGTCTCATCTTTCTTCTGATCCCAATAGAACTTGAAAAAAATTCTCCTCAAAAACCCTGAACCTTGTCATTTTCCACTGTGCTTCCCTTCTCTGTCCTGTTTTCTAAGGATAATGTAGAAAAGTCCTAAATTTTTACATCTTGCAGTGACATCTCAAATCTGATGAGTCTCCTCTCTGCCTCAGTTGCTAATACTAGGATCTACCTTGTTCTCTTCCCCAACCCCAGAATCCACTAAACTATAGTTCCAAAATACTCTGCCTTGGTCAGGTCACAGCTGGAGAACTCTGTTCAGCCTGGTTACCACATTCTAGAAAAGGTTTGGACAATGTGTCCAGAAGATGAGGATCCAAATGGTGAGGGGAACCAAAAAAACTTTCTATAGAAGGTTGATGAAAGGAATTGGGGATGCTTCCCTAGGAGAAGAGCAATATTGAGGGGATAAAATGATGGTGCTCAAATATTTGAAGGATTGTTTGGAAACAGACTTAGAAGAGGCCAATTGGATATAACTAGGAGCTGAGTGAAAATTCCAGACAGGCTGATTTCATCTCCATCACAATTATATTCATGGAGAAGGGCATGGTACTTATGGAAGTAACATGTTCCTTGCTTCTCCTTAGAGGTCCCCAAGAAGAGACTAGATGACCATGTGATTAAGATGTAGAGGGGGTTATTGTTCATATAGGAGCTAGAGGAGGTGCCTAAGGTACCTTGGAGCTCTCAGTCTATAATTCTGTGTTATGAGTCGTAACATCATAATCCATGCCTGCAATGCTATAGGTCATTTCCTCTTCCTGAAATGGGAGAGAGAGAGAGAGAGAGAGAGAGAGAGAGAGAGAGAGAGAGAGAGAGAGAGAGAGAGAGATCGAGAGAGATCTCCTTATAATCTTATCACTTTTGTCTGTCTTGTATTTCTCTGTATCTTTTCTCTGATTTTACAATAACACTATTCTGGCTTCCTCCTTTCTCCTGCCAAGATGCCCCTCAGCAAATTCATTTTGCTTAGTGTTAATCCCATATGTTTGTATTTTCAACTCATTTATCTACACTAGTTTCTAAGTTATGTTGTTTCCTCACTTCCAGAGATATCATAGAAGTTCCTAGCACTCAATTATTCCCTTTTCAAGGCATTCATCACAGAATCAGAGTTGAAAATCACCTAAATTTAATCCAACTTATACCCCATGTCCATAACTTTTACTGACTCTTTCATTTTTACCTAATTCTATTTCTCTCATAAAATCTTTCAGTGTTCTTTATTGTGCCATGAGAAGTATCCAGCTTTTGTGGTTGTTGCCACTCATTTTCTATTCCATTCCTTCTCATTTTTCTGGGTACCTACACTCTTCCTCTTCCTCTTCCTCCTTCTCCTCCTTGTTTTACTTTTCATCCTCCTTCTTGTCCTGCCTCTACTCCTGCCAGTTTTGACTTTCCCAATAGCTATTCCTTCAGACTTGGCCCAGCAAGCCTTGCATCCCAATCCATTTGAATCTGTAACAATGGTTTCCCACTATGATAGACCTCTTCTTTGAGTTCACATTTGTCTCTTCAGGGCTTCTGACGTTTTTTCCTTCTTTCATCATTTTTATTGCTGTTTTAATGATAATTTTGTGTTGCCTGGACTCTCAGTCAGGCACCTTGTAGGGTAGGTTGTTCAGCCAGCCTGTCTGTTAGTCTCTTGGACAGGGATATCAAATGGTCAATGAGTTGAATCACAGCAAAATAGGAAGAGAAGAGGAGACTGTTTCATTTAAGAAATTGTGTGTTGCTTTCAGTAATTACCAACTACTCATCACATTTATGTATATAGAGATGAGATAGAGATAGAGATAGAGATAGAGATAGAGATAGAGATAAATATGTACTGATGATACAGATGTCTAGGAGTTGTAGAATACCACTATTTAATGGAAGGAAAAAAATCCAAAATTTACAATTAACATAGAAGAAAAAAGCATAATTAGGTCTAAATAGTCTGCAGTGGATTGCCAAAAATTTTCCTAGGAGAAATGACATGAAATCTATTTTAGGGATATGTCTGTGTGTGTGTGTGTGTGTGTGTGTGTGTGTGTGTGTGTGTGTGAGAGAGAGAGAGAGAGAGAGAGAGAGAGAGAGAGAGATCAGAAGAGAACATGGCCAGTCATGTAGTGAGAATAAGAAATAACAAATAGGTAGACATTATCAAGATATAGAGAACCAGAGGAAGGTCTATGGTAGATTTATGGAAAGCTAGACAAACATGAAAGAAGAAACAGTCTTTTTTTGCAAGGCAATGGGGTTAAGTGACTTGCCCAAGGTCGCACATCTAGGTAATTAGTAAGTATCTGAGATCAGATTTGAACTCAGGATCTCCTCACTTCAGGACTGGTGCTGTATTCAGTGTGCCATCTAGTTTCCCTGAAACAATCCCTTTTTACCACTAACTCACTATTAGTGTCCTGAATTAATGGATATTGGGGTTCTAGCCGCTAAAAATAAAAAAGGTTGAGCTAAATAGTGTCTCCCTTTCTTTCAAGAAATCTCTCTTATTAGTGAAATAATGGGTCCTAGGTTTGGGAGTGAAAAATGCCATGACTTGCCTACATCTTTATCAAAGCTAGATGGTGCTAGTCCACTCCCTTAACTTTAACCAAAGCATCTGAGGGTACAACATTTTTTGGAAGAGGGATTTGAAGGTAGATTGTTCATTCTGACAAGTGGGGAGCAAGTAGGAGGGGTTTCATGGAAAGATCCACCTCAGATCTCATCTTCAGCAAGAGGCCTCTCTTGGCATCCCACCCACCTTCCCATCACTCTCAGATGCACTGCCACTGGTCCTGTTTTTTTCTTTGATGCCCATATTGTCCCATCAGATTTGGAGCTTCTTGATGGCTGGGACAGGTTTTTCTTTGCTTTGTATCTCTATTACATAGCATAGGGCCTGGTGCATAATAGTGCAAAAGAGTTAGAAATTGAGGAGATGCCCATTAATTAGAGAATGACTAAAAAAGTTATGCTATTTGAACTATATGGAATACTATTGTTCTGAAAGAAATCATGAGTAGACAGCCTTTAGGGAAGCATGGAAAGACTTCCATGAACTGATGCTGAGTGAAGTGAACAGAAACAAGATTATTTTGGACACATTGACAACATTATGAGATATTTAAATATGATGGATTCAATCTAGGAAAAGTCATGAACATTCGATCAGATTTCAGGTTAAGGTTAGAAATGAAAGGAAATGATATCAGTTTATGATTAGGATTAGAGTAGGGATAGTTAGCATTTGAGTTTAGGATCAAAAGTTATGAACAGACAGTTTTCAGATGAAGAAATCAAAGAAATCAAAACTATCTATAATCATTTGAAAAAATGCTCTGAATTATTGATTAGAGAAATTGATAAGAGAAATACAAATTATGGAGTAGAGAAATGCAAATTAAAATAAAAAAGGTGTTACCACCTCACACCTATCAGTTTCATCAATATGTCATAAAAGGAAAATGATCAATTTTGGAAGGGATGTGAGAAAACTGAGAAACTAATGCATTGTTGGTGGAGTTATGAATTGATTCAATACTTTGGGAAAGCAATTTGGAACTACAGCCAAAGAATAAAAAAAAACTGTGCATACTTTTTGATCCAGTAATGCTATTACTAAACTGCATCCCAAAGAGATCTCAACAAAAAGGTAAAAAATTCCACATGTAGAAAAGTATTTATAGCTGCTCTTTTTGTAGTGGCAAAAAATTGGAATCAGTTGTGGAATGGCTGAACAAATTGTGCTATATAAATGTGATGGAGTACTACTGTTCTATAAAAATCATTAGAGAGCAAATTTTAGAAAAGTCTGGAAAGACTTGCACGAATTTATACTGAGCCAAGTGAACAGAACCAGACCATTGTTCATATTAATACCACCTTTATATGATGACCAACTATGATGGTCTTTCTCATCTCAGCAGGATGCAAAAGGAATTTTGATGGAAAATGCTGTCCACATCCAGAGAAGGAACTATGGAGTGTGAAGGTAGACCAGAGTTTACTATTTTCAATTTTTAAACTTTATTTTATAATTTTTCCCCCTCTCATGGTTTTTCTCTTTTGTTCTGATTTTTCTTTCATACCATAACCAATTTGGAAATATGTTGAACATAGTTATACATGTGTTACCTATATCAGATAATTTTCCATCAAGGGAATTGTAGAGGAAAGAGAGGGAGGGAGGGAAAAACATGAGGAACTCAAAATCTTACCAAAAAATGTATCTTGAAATCTACCTTCAGTGGAGGAAGCATCAAAGTACAGATTCCTAGGTGTTTCCTAGAAGAAAATAATGCTTCAGGAACCTAGCTGAAGACTCTGTCACCTTCAGTACTGGGTCTGGTCTGGTTCTACCTATGTTAGAACCTGACAAAGGTGATTACTTGAGTGATTAGGTGCAAGACAGAGACAGAAATAAAAACTGAGGCCAAAATATGCCTTTGACAATTAGGAGAGAGACCAGAATGCAGAGACTGAGGTAGAAGCTGGACCTAGGTCCAGTCCTGGACCAGTCAGTCCATAAATCCACAAACATTGATTAGTCCCTTTCTATGGTCTAACCACATTGCTGGCCCTGAGCACACACAAAAAAGGCAAAAGCCAATCCCTATGTTCACTAAATTCTGTCTACACTATAAATATGGAGATGGTTTGAGAAGCAGCAGCAGCTCAGGAACCTCACCTTTAACTGAGCTACTAAAAAAAGAGCATTTTGGAATGGAAATGAATTTAGTTCAACAGGGAAATAAGGAAATTCAGGGAGTGAGTATAATAACGGTTTAAGATGGTTAGCAGAATTGGAGAAGGAATAGAAATCAAAATAGCAATGATAACAACAGCATAGACATTTTATTCTCATTCAGTCATTTTCCAGTGTTTTCTGACTCTTTGAGATACCATTTAGGACTTTCTTGGCAATGACACTGGAGGGCTTTGCCATTTCCTTCTCTAGCTCATTTTACAGAAGAGTAAACTGAAAGGGTTAAGTCACCTTCCCAGGATCCCAAGTCTAGTAAGCATCTGAAGCCGTATTTAAACTATGAAGTTGAGTCCTCTTGTCTCCAGGCTCTGCACTTTAGCCACTATAGTGCCACCTAGCGGCCCCTAAATAGAAACGGGAAGCACTAATCTGTACTAAAGGATCTCTGTGGTTGGCATGTTGACTACCTTTTAATCTGAAATAGCATCTCTTTATTGTATTTTCATTTCTCTGTTAAATATTCTGCTACTACCCTTTAGTCTGGTTCCGATGCCTTCTAGAACAAGGTAGCCAGTCAGCGGACTGTGTGTTTGACACTTCTGCTCAAGGCTATGCCTGCATGGAATATACACTGTAGCAAGGTCCACCAAGACTGGTCACTCAGTTCCTCCAAGGAGGGACCTCCTGAAGCAGCCCCTCCTGCTTAGGGACACCTGTAGTAGTTAAGAGGAATTGGGAAAGCCAGACTCTGGGGATCACAGAGGTTAGAGCTCAGGGTAGAAAAGCAGCTCCATTTCTAATAGAGATGTTTCCTATTTCAGTGTGTCTCAGAATAGAAAAAGCAAGATTTTTGACCCGCTCCTAGTAAGCCACTGGGGGAAAAGAAGTCTTGTGAAAGGAAAAAGAAGACAATGCCTCCATGTATCACCCTAGGTAAATAAGCCAAGAGGAAGCCTCTGGGCTCAAAGAGCAATATTGTTCCAGTCCCTCCAAGTTCCTAGCCTCCTTCAGTCCCAGGGCCCTGAATTGGAGTCTGGCCATGATGTAAGATGACTTACCTCTCCCCCAGGGTACTGGGTGCCCCCCCACCTACTTATCACAAAGTTCCAGCCTGCTTGGGAGAGGCTCAGAAAGAGGTCTATAACTGGTGACCAAAGACTATGTCTTGGTCACTCAGAGAGGGGTATTATTAGCTACCCGACTTAGGGATGGGGCAGCAATTCCAGGAAACTCAGGAGCCCTAACCAGAGGTGGGAGAGTGTGGCAAGTTGCCTTCCTTACCTACCTCTTCTTTTGGCAAAGCATCTGTGTCCTGAAGGTGGTATTGCCTGAATCCTAAGAGCTAACAATGGAAGGGAGTGGGAAGGGAAGGGGACCTGTCTGAGATTCATCAGTCATCACACTGCCTGCTTCACTGGACATTTGGGAGGGGACAGACAGTTATGGGGGTAAATGGTGGGGAGTTCCCAGTGTGGTGGGGATTCAGTCAGGAGCCTGAAACCTGTGCTTGACTGGAGTGAACTGGAGGATGAGGGAGGACGATCAGGGCTAGGAGAGAACTGAGGCTGTTGGCTCTACTAGTGACAATTGGAGGTGCTTGTGGGAAAGAGAAACCTAATGGTGAACTGGGTCCTTGGGTCCTTAGATCAAAAGACCAAAGCCCTGAAGTCTTAAAGAGAAGAGAAAATCCAGGTCCAACCAGAACTCCTGTTCAGCATCTATCTGACTCTTGATTTCTCTGTCCCTCCACTGCTCTCCTATACATAGATTTTGAAATGAGACTTGGGGAAAATGACACATTGAGTTCAACATATCACAGTGAAGCTGGGGGCTGGCTGGGGTGCTCTTATCAGAAATGGGGGCTTCTACTTAGTGTGGGCTTCAGGCCCCAGATACAGAAACAGATCTAGGACATCCAGGGTCTGCCTGGGTGGCTGGGCACTCTCCCAGAGCCAGGAGATGGGCAGCAGACATGATTATGGAATAAAGGAAGAGATTCAGAAGTGGTGGTCTGGTCAAGCCTGAGGCGGAAAAATGAAGCCACTCCTCTCAGCGTGTGCCCCTGAACTCAGAATGAGTGGAAGAAGTGAGTGCAGGGTGGGGGGATCATGAAGGGGCTTTATTTTCTAGGGAAAAAGGCTCTCAACCCATTTCACTTTTGCTCTACTCCACAGGGAGGTGAAGTAAGGGTAGGAGTGAAGGGAATCTATGTCTGGGGAGGATTCCTGCCTGTGTAAGAGTCTATTGGTCTGTAGGTCAATAGGACCTGTGTCCTGGGTAAGTGAGAGCTTATAGTGGAAGGGAGCAGGGAAGGGAAGAGGATCTGTCTGAGATTCATCAGTCATCCCACTGCCTTCTTCCCTGGCCATTTGGGAGAGGTCAGACGTCTCTTGGGGTAAATTGTGAGTAGTTCCCAGTATGGAGGGGCTTGGGGGCCTGGAGACTTTATTCATGGATTGTGGACCTTGGGAAGATGAGCAGGAAGAAGCAGTAGGGTGGAGGGAGGGGTGGGGCAGATCTGAGGGCCTTGAAAGAATCCAGAATAGGGAGTTCCTTCCGACTAACTCTCTTCATTGTCAGTGTATCCCAAAAGAGCACACCCTTAATGGAGAGTCTGGGCAGTGGCAGAAGAAATCAAGTCGGTACAGCATGGGTCCTGCCCTTGGGGAGCCTCCAGTCTTGTTAGAGTCCAAGCCACTGTAACACAACAAACAGAAGGTTCCATTGGTCTGTGGATGGGATAATCCTTTCCTAATGAGGAGGTACGGCTAACCAGCTTGGAAGAGGTGACATTTGTGGATTAGGGTTTAATTGGATGAATATGATTTCTACTGATTTAGTGAGAGAGGGTCTTTCTGTGCATAGGGGATGGTATGCACAAAGAGATAAAGGTAGGAAAGTACAGGATATGGACTCATAGGATGATTGATTTTTTTCCTGTTAAGTTGAAAATATTCCTCATTTATTCACAACTTGGGTGAAGGGAAGTGATTTGGGCTTGAAAAGTTTTCTAAAAGGAAAATAATTCACTTTCCTGCCACTGGAGGCAACTATTTTGCTCAGGGAAGGGATCTCTTGCCCTTGCCCTCACTTAGTATGAGAGATGGGGGTGGGGAGTTCCCTTATTTGCAGTTTGGAAGATGAGATCCAGAGAAATAATGGGATCTGTCCATACCCATCAGTAGTAACAGAAAGAGATTTGACCTCTGCTTCTTGCTGTATGGATGATGAAAAGCACAATTTGTCTGAGGTAGCAAGGGAGTTGAGGGGCACTAGTGGGAAGGCAGGTTGATGCTTGATTGTGGACAATGAGTCCTCAGTTGGACAAAGTGTACAGTATTTCATTGGAACAACACGACATGAATTGGCCCCCTTGAGCTCAGCAGCAAAGGATTCATCACAAGTCAGCTGCAGTAATAATAGTGACAAGTCATAGAAAGGGAGAAAATATAGAGGAGTGAACACAGTACAGCTCTGTCTCTCTGTGTCACCCAGGAGTGGTTTCTTCCTGCTCAAAATGGTCTTTCCTAAAGGGCTTCATTCTCTTGAATTGACTTCTCATTTCCTTCCTCTTTGCCTCTAAGTCCAGGGTCTGACAGCTGACTCATAATGACCAAGCCTCCTCCCCCATCCTGACCAGTGCACCAGAGGAGTCATCTACTCTCTTCTGGGGGAGCCAAGAAACATTTCTGTCAGCTCCCCGAATACTTATACTGTAAATAACCACTCAGTTAATTAAGAAGCATTTGCTGCTGCCTGGCAGGCTCTGTATATAAGGATCCCTGGGCTGCCCATTGGCTTAAAAACCACATATGAACATGTATTATTGTATCTTTATTTATTTTGATAAATATCTCCTAATTACATTTTAACATGGTTCCACAGTATTTGGTACCAGGTCTAGATCATCAAGATCTGAGTTTCCATTCATCCACAGGAGAAAGAAAGTCTGGAATTTCGGACTTTTTCCTCCTATTCATTTTTTCCTTTTGATTCCTCTTTGATGAAGAAAAACATATTTTCTTCACTTCTTGAATTCCCTGGACAAGGACAATTGTCCAATAAAAAATCCTGAAATTTAGGACATGGTGGAAGGTCCTCTAGAAGGTCTGTGGGTCTTTGGGGGCCGTATGTGATAGGACCAGGGGGTTTTGATTTTCCCAAAATGAGAATTCGTTTTCCTTAAAAGACAGCCAAGCTGTCTCCAGAATTTGATTGGTCCTCGTCTCCCTTAAAGTAGCTCTCTGTTGACCTAAGTGTGCCCAAAGTCCCATCCACATGGATTTTTAGCTACTTCAACATGAGGGTTTTTGTGAAGTCTCCCATGCTACCCTGTGGAGGAGAGTCAAAACAGAAAAATGTCACTATGTCCTTGGTATATTTTCTTGCTTTTTAGGGGGAAAACCCCTCTTTCTTTAATTGTTCAGTGATTTTAGAGAGCCTCAGATCATCCCAACATTGAGCCGGAACTTTCAGAGAGCTGTTGTTAATAAGAAGAGGGGACATAAAGTACTCATAGCAGCTTTTTTGTAGTGGCAAAGAATTGGAAACTGAGGGAATGCTCATCAATTGGGGAATGGCTGAACAAGTTGAGGTCAATGAATGTCATGGGAAACTAGTGTTCTTTAAGAAATCAAGAATAGCCGGACTCTAGAGAAGCACACAATGGATTACAGGAGCTGATGCTGAGCCAAGGGAGCAGAACCAGGAGAACATTCTATACATTCACAACAACATTGTAAGTTGACCAACCTTGATGGATGTAGCTCCTCTCAGCAATTCAGAGAGTTAGGGCAACCCTAGGAGATCAGCTATGGACAATGCTGGAAATTTGTCCATGGATTGTAGGTCTGGGGAAGGAGAGCAGGAAGAAGTACCCATCCTCAATGCAAAACAAAACCAAAAAAACTCTCCAGAATCTGAATGAATGTTACAGTGACCTTTTAAATGATTTTATTTTATTTAAGGCAATGGGATTAAGTGACTTGCCTAAGATCACACAGCTAGGCAATTTGAAGTGTCTAAGGTCACATTTGAATTCAGGTCCTCCTGACTCCAAAGCCAGTGCTCTATCCACTGCACCACCTAGGTGCCCTGCTATATTCACTGTTTAAAAATTTCTCATATATTTCTTTCTTATCTTAGGGTGTTCTTTCTTTTCCTTTAATCCCAATTCCTCACACTGAAAATAACTAATTTGCAAACATGTTAAATACAAATGTTTATGTATAATAGACACCAGACTGCTGCTGAGAGGAAGCAGAGGAGAGTGGATGAATGGGAATTTTGTAACTTAAAAATATGCCTATGCATGTGGGTAAATGTTGAAAAGCTTTCATAATATGTAATTGGAAAAATAAAATGAAATAGCAATTAAAAAAAGAAGAGGGATCCAGATCCTGAATATAATTGGGAAGAATAAGCACTCCAAGACCAAAGATAGACCTGTTGTCCCATTTTTTTTTCTATTGTCTCTTTCTCCCATTATCTTGCCCTTTTTCCTCCTCCAAAGGGATTTTATTAAGTGGACTCTCATCAAGCTGAACAGTCCAGTATCTACAAAACTATGGCCTAGCATCTGGCTTAGTCACTAATTCCCAACCTGTAGCTGACATGAACCAATTGTAGCTTGCATTTCATTTTATTTTAGAAAGATTGTTATTTATTTTTAGTTTTACAATTCTTTTCTCCTATTCTTGTTTCCCTCCCCCCACCCCCCCCACCCCCACCATGGAAGATAGTCTGTTAGTCTTTACATTGTTTTCATGTTATACATTGATGTAAGTTGAATGTGATGAGAGAGAAATCACATCCTTAAGGAAGAAAAATAAAGTATAAGAGAGAGCAAAATTACATAATAAGATAATGATTTTTTTCCTAAATTGAAGGTAATAGACCTTGGTCTTTGTTCAAACTCCACAATTCTTTCTCTGGATACAGCTGGTATTCTCCATCACAGACAGCCCCAAATTGTCCCCGATTGTTGCACTGAAGGAATGAGCAAGTCCATCAAAGTTGATCATGACCTCCATGTTGCTGTTAGGGTGGACAATATTCTTCTGGTTCTGCTCATCTCATCATCAGTTCATGCAAATCCTTCCAGGCTTCCCTGAATTCCCAACCCTTTTGTTTTAAAATAGAACAACAGTGTTCCATGACATACATATACCACAGTTTGTTCACCCATTCCCCAGTGGATGGCCATTCCCTCAGTTTCCAGGTCTTTGCCACCACAGACAGGGCTGCTATGAATATTTTTGTACAAGTGATGTTTTTAACCTTTTTCCTCATCTCTTCAGGGTATAGACCCAGTAGTGGTATTGCTGGATCAAAGGGTATGCACATTTTTGTTGCCTTTTGGGTGTAATTCCAAATTACTCTCCAGAAAGGTTGGATCAGTTCACAGCTCCATCAATAATATATTAGTGTCCCATATTTCCCACTTTCCCCCTTCCAACATTGATTATTGTCCTTTGTGATCATATTCACCAGTCTGTGAGCTGTGAGGTGGTACTTGGAAATGTAGATTGCATTTTGTTTTTTTTTTTAGTTTTTGCAAGGCAATGGGGTTAAATGGGTTGCCCAAGGCCACACAGCTAGGTAATTATTAAGTGTCTGAGGCTGGATTTGAACTCAGGTACTCCTGCCTCCAGGGTTGGTGTTCTATCCACCTAGCTTCCCCTGTAGCTTGCATTAAAAATTTTTTTTGTTATTTTATTTGAATTTCTAAATAATATGGAAATAAAGCAAACATTTCCAAAACAGTAGAGTTAAAAAAGATGATTGCACATGAAACTGCAAATTGAATATGTACAACTTGTGATTCCTGTTAAAAAGATAATAAAGTTCTCATACAACTTTATTTTTTCCCTTTTCTTCCCCTCCCCCAGTTCTACAGATGGATACCATTAGAAACAAATATGTAAATGTGTTCGTATTTGTTTGTATGCATATAAGGAAAATCATTCTTTATATCCTTCTATTTTCTCAGTTCTTTCTCTGGATGCATATGGCATCTTCCTTCATAGGTTCTTTTTAGTTCAATTGTGGATTTATCCACTGCACCACCTAGCTGCCCTTTTGGGGGGTATTTATAATAGTCAAAATGACTTAGTCATTCAAAGTTGTTCTTAAAACAATATTGCTGATAGAGTAGACAATGTTCTCTTGGTTCTGCACAATGCACTCTTCATTATTCCATGAAAATCTTTCCATGGTTTCATCATTTCTTATAACACAGGATCACCTCAATAATACACCACAATGTGTTCCGCCATTTCCCAATTTATCATCATCCCCACAATTCCCAATTCTTTGCCAACACAAAGAAAACTACTATTAATATTTTAGATTATATAAATTCTTTTTCTTTTACCTCAATCATCTTTGAAAATAAACCTAGTAGGGGTGGCTAGGTGGCACAGTGGATAGAACACCAGCCCTGGAGTCAGGAGTACCTGAGTTCAAATCCAGCCTCAGACACTTAATAATTACCCAGCTGTGTGGACTCAGGCAAGCCACTTAACCCCATTTGCCTTGCAAAAACAACCTAAAAAAAAAAAAGAAATATACCTAGTAGTGGTATTGCTGGGTAAAAGTCTATAGGTGAATCTTTGGGTAAAATTCCAGATTGTTCTTCAAGATGGTTAAATCAGTTCATCCAAAGATGAACCAGTTGTAACTTGATGGAATTCCTCACAGGCCCTTCCCACATACTTGTAGCTTCTTCGTTTTGGTGGTATGCCATTTATATCTTTTATGGTGGGGAAGTTATAGAAGAAGCAAGGAAGATTGTGTCAGTAGTTACCCTCAAGGGTAGATGCTAAATATCCTTCAAAATCATCTGGTGGTTCATGTTGGGGTGGAAGACGGGTGAAAAATCAGAAACTTCTTGAAGTGTTGGAATTTTGGCTTGAGAATGAAATTTGGGAGATTAAACATATGGAATGATTTGGCAGAAGTGATGGGAGAAGCAGAAGATTTTCAATTCAAGAGAAGGGGAAGAGGAAAGGAAGAAGCATTCCTTAAGTATGTACTATGTGACAAACACTCAACGTATATTATTTCATTTGAACCTTACAAGAGCACACAGAAATAGGTTGGTGAGGGAGGTGGAATACTCACTACTTGCTCATGATCAATTTTGCTTGAAACTTTTGTGTTTGGGGGGAAGAAAGGAACTATTGGGTGGAGAGGGAGGGGAATTGAGAAATGAATTTTGTGAAAAATAAAACTTAGTTTAAAAAATTTTTTAAAATAAGAATATATAATGTGTCTTAAAATCATAATTCACCTTAGTGGAATAACAACATTTAAAAACTAGAAAACCTGGGCGGATTTGTGGATACCAAGTGAGCAGAACACAAGAGAATAATTCTTATAAGACAACTATTGTAAAAAACAATCCACTTTGAAAGAATTCCAAGATCAGTGCATTTGACCAACCAGGATGTCAGAAGACTCCTGATTGGATAGAGCAGTCATAAGTGAAAGATCCAAAGGTGAATCCTCAGGAAAGAGGAAAATAGAACTATAAATGGAAGTGAGTGAAAGTTGTTTATGGAAGAAATGGTGAACTGGTCTGAGCAGACTTCAGCAGTGGATAGGGGGGAGAGCAAGTCTTTTTATAGGGTATGGGATATAGGAGGCAGATTGGTCTGGTTTCTGTAGGAACTGGGAGTCATTTGGTGTCACCATAAAGGATGTGTTTTATTTGGGGGATCACCAAATGGGGCCCTTCCACACCTTGTATGTTTTGAGGGTAACGAGGAGGGACTGGCTGTTCAGAGCCACCTCAATGTTGGACCAGAGGTAGACCAAATAACAAAGATCTGTCCATTTGATGGAAAGACATAGGTATTCAGGGTTCCCTCAGAGGAAGAAGATCCCATCTCCTCTCAAGTGTACACCAAGGTAAAGAGAGAAATGTAGAGGTGGATGTCCAGGGCCCTGAGCTGAGCCACTTAGTCTGTGGCCCAGAGGCCACAGAAGCCCTTAGGGAGGTTCCTGCAATGAAGGAAAAGCAGGGACACACACTCAAGGTCAGAGGAAATGACAACAAAATGGAGAGAATTGAAATTCATGGAAAGTTGGTGCTGAGGCTGGACCTGGGAGCTAGCAAGTAATCAGCCTGCTGGGGCCTAGTGAACTACCAGCCTGCTGGGCATGATGCCAGTTTCACCAGAAGAAGGAAATCACTCTGACTCTGTCTGATACCTTGAAAAGTCAGACTATACCATATCACCAAGTGCACCCAAGCCATTACAGATGAAGACACATCTCTGCAACCTCCCCATAGACAATAAATACACTGTCCCTCCCCCAGGGTCCCTTTCCTCTGTACCCCAGCCCACACCTGCGATGGAAGACTCAGCTTCAAATAAAACAATTCTTAGATGCCTCCATATATCTTAATTTATTTTCTTCTTCATGTGACCAGAACATCTCTACATTGCTTTCCCATCCCCACAAATCACCACCCAAAAGTAAAACCCGACTGAGATTGTAGAGAAAAGCTCATGATTTAAGAATACATGTAGCTTTGTTGGTGGAGCTGTGAACTCATCCAACTTTGCTGGAAAGCAATTTGGAATTATGCCCGAAGGGCAGTAAAAATGTGCATCCCCTTTGATCCAACAATACCTCTACTGGGTCTCTACCCTGAAGGGATCATGAAGAAAGGGTGAAAAATATTCAAAGCAAGTCAGTTTGTGGTGGCAAAGTAGTGGAAATCCACTGGGGAATGGCTGAACAAATTGTGGTGTGTATATATGTGTGTGTGTGTGTGTGTGTGTGTGTGTGTGTGTGTGTGTATGTGTGTATGTGATGGAACACTATTGTCCCCTTAGAACCCAGGAGGAATGGGATTGTAGAGAATCCTGGAAAGACTGCATGAACTGAGGCTGAGTGAGATGAGCAGAAAGAGAAGGACTTTATACACCCTGATAACTCACTCCATCAGTGCAATCATCAGGGACAATTTTAGAGGATCCGTGATAGAGGATACCATTTGTACCCAGAGAAGAAATTGTGGAGATTAAAACAGACCAAAGTTTATTATCTTTAATTTTTTAAAAAAGGTGTCTTATGAACTACAGGATTTTAATATTTCTAATTTTTTTCCCTCAAGGATATGTTTTTTTTTCTCCCAACACATCCAATTTTGATCAATGCATAACATGGAAACAATGGAACGATGATCAGATTGCTTTCTAGGGAGGAGGGAGGAAACAAGGGAGGATGAGGGACAAGTTCCAAAATTCAAAACATTACAAAAAATGATAGGTAGAAACTATTATGGTATAAAATTTCAAAATAAATAAAATATTAATATAGTAAAAAAAAGAGAATCTGTGGAATAAAAAAAGATCCCAGAGGCCAGTGCAACATCCAGTGCACTGCTGTCTCTTCCTTATTGCTGGTGCCAGTTTCCCAGCAAAGAAAGGTGGACAGAGTGTGTTGAGTCCGCTAGGCTAGGAGAGGAACGCAGACAGACACCACTGTGATGCATAAGCGGGTTCCTTTATTGATCACAGGATACATGCTTTTATGCTCTTCATTTACGTAACCACTTACATAAGCGTTTTAGCAAGCACTTTTTCACATGCATTTCCTTGTGTTTGTCTCAGGTGAATGTTTTGAGAACCCAACAGTGCAGAATACTTTGAGAACAGTGCAGAAGGTCTTTTCTCAGAATGTGCTTTCTTATCTGAGCCCTGGAGCACATCTTGTTAGCTCAGACATGTAGCTACTCCCTTATCTAAGCTCTGAAGTACATCTTGCTGGTTAAGGAACATAGCTATTTCTGTGTTAACCCTTCATAGCCCTTAGCCTGGAGCACATATGATACCACAAGAGTGCAAGAAGGCAGGGGAAAGGGAAGAGAACTTCCATAAGCAGTGAGAACACTAATGAGACTTCTCTGGCCAGTACATTGCAGATTTGTTCACAGGGGCCAGGACTGCAGAGAGGAGGCAAAGGTCAAAAAGACCAAGCAGGAATTGGAGCCTTGTTTTCTTTCTCAGGTCTGTAACAGGAAACTCTCAAACTGTAGAAAGAAAAACAGATTGGGGAGATCCTCAAAGTTTCCTCTGTTCTGGCCTCTCCTCCTTCTGAAGGACCTGCCTCTGCTTCCTTACAATCCTCATCCCAAGCACTCACAGGCCTTCCCCTCTGTTTTACACCAGCCCCACTGTCATTTGGGGACCCCAGAGTTTCGTTTATGACTATAAGAGAGTCATCTGACCCCTGGGCACTGTCATTGTCTGGAAACAAAGGAGGGAAAAGATTTAGTCAGGGACGGACTTTCCAGAACCAGGAGATGGCAAGGGAAGAGAAGCCCAAGAAAGGTTCCTGGGGAGGAGCCTCTCTTTTGCCTTCTCCCTTTCTATGTCCCAAGGATATCATGGCTTCTCCTCTCCATGTCAACCCCTCACTTACCTGCAGTCTAAACATAGGTCCCTCTATTTTCACCTGAAAAAGGAAAAAATTTTCAGTGAGGAATCCAGAAGAGGAGACCATGCTCAGGTCTCAGAAGTTCCCTGATTTGTTCTGGGAATATAACAAGTGACAACTTCAAGTGCTCCCCCAAACTCCCCCCCCCCCCATTCCAGCATCTAAATAGAAAAAGAAAGAAAGAAAAGGGGCCCCAGAAATGGGCCCTTCCCAACACCCTCGGGTTTGCAAGTCTGATCTACAAATACCCACTGGGGGACACCCAGTTCCTTTGATATAAAGCCCCAGGTTCCTTTCTGATATGAGGCTGAATCAGTTCCCCCCCCCATCTACCTGTTAGACCTGCAGGGTGTCCCCCAGAAAAAAATGTTTTCTATTTACAGATCTCTTCATCTAGAGTCTTCCAGCCTAACAGTCCCTAACAGGGAAAGGGAAGACTTGGGGACAGAAGGACAAGCTGCCAGGCCAGGGGAAGCCAGAACCTACATGGTACCTGCCCCGTAGCGACCCCCCACTCCTGTCCTCCCACCTGGCTTCTTCTTCTTTCTCCACACCACAACTCCAGCAAGGACTGCAGTGAGGAGGAGGACCCCAACAATGACCCCCAGGGTGGTCCAGGTGGATGAGGATGGTGGCTCTAAGATGGAAAAGGGAAATGAAAGACCCTGGCCCCATGGCCTGAGCACTCCCCCATTCTTCCAACTCTTTCTGCTCCTTTCTAAGACCCCCCCCCTCCACTGTTCTTACCCCATTTCAGGGTGAGGGGCTCAGCCAGTCCCTGATGCTGAACTAGGCAGGTATATTTTGCTTCATGACCTGGGGTCACCTCCACTGCCGCCCACTTCTGGAAGGTTCCATCTCCCCCAGGCCTGGTCTCAATGAACTCGGTTTCCTGGAACTGTTCCTCCCCATCCCTCAGCCAAGTCAGAGAGATCTCAGCAGGGTAAAAATCTTGGGCCTGGCACCTTAGGGTCACCTTCCCATCCAGAGCAGTGTGATGGGTGACTTGGGCAGCAGGTGGGTCTGGGGGCAAAGGTCAGAGGTATTGTCGGGCTCTTTCTCCCTCCACCCCCCCCAGGGGCACCTGAACACATGAGGGTGATGGGGTAACCACCCACCAACCAGGTCTTAAGGAACCAGGGGGTCCCTTGGGGTCCAGAGTTGGGCTTGGGGCTGCCGAGCAGGCAGAGGGCAGGTGGAGGCCCTGAGTGCTGAGCACCCTGGCACGGGGCTCGAGGTACCTGTCCTGCTCAGCGCCTCCTTGCCCATCTCCAGGTAGGTGAGCAGCCACTTCACACACTCTACCTCCAGGTAGGCTTTGCGGTTCTCATCGTCGCTCTCCGGCTCCACCAGACCTTTGGAGATCTGGGCCTGAGGCGCGGCCACACAAGTCCACAATTTGGCCAGCCGGGAGTTGTAATCCTGGCCATTGTAGGCGTATTGAGAGATGCCGCGCTGGAGCCGGCCGTCGGGGGAGACCTCGCAGCCGTGCAAGAACTGGATGGTGTGGACGCCTGCGGGACCCGAGCCCTAGGTCAGCCCCCCTCCCCCGTCCCCCGGACCCAGGGGGACCGTGGGACCACTCCTCCCCCCGGCCGGCCCGGCCCCCGGCACCCACCGCCCAGGCTCAGGTTGTGATAACGCCGCATGTCCTCTAGGCTCACTCGGTACACCCGAGCGTTGGTCCTCCCGATCCACGTGGTCCGCTCCCAGTACTCGGGGTCCTCTTGGATCACCCCCTTCACCCACGCCGTCCGCGGCTCCGTCCTCGGCGTCGGGGCGTCGCTGTCGAAGCGCACGAACTCCACACCGTCCACGTAGCCCACGGTGACGAAGCGGGGCTCCCCGAGCTCGGGCCGGGTCCAGCCAGTGTGGATATACATCAGGGTGTGAGAGCCTGGACCTGGGCAGCCGGGGCCCGGGTCAGCGCGGGGACCGCGTAGCCCCGACCCCCGCTGCTCCCCGAGGGGGCTGGCCCCCATGGGACCTCAGCCCCCCCCCGGGCTGCAGTGCACTGAGCGGGCGGTGGTCATTCTCAGGACCTGAGCGCTTAGAGATCCACCCAAAGCCTTCTCTGCCCCCCGGGCCTCTTCTCCCAGGCAGGGCCGAGGGCCGAGGGCCAGGTCCTGCTCCTGGGGCTCACTGCTCACCCGCAGCCCCCCGCCCTCGGACCTCTGACACCTCTGCCCCCCCCGTGCTCATCTCCCCCCCAAACTAAGGGGCGCACACCAAGACCCCTCCCCTCACTGAGCCCAAGCCCACCGCTGCCCCCCACCCCGGGGTCCCAACCAGGCATCCCCATCCTCCTCGGAGACGGCTCCGGGGGAAGCCGCCCGAGCCGGGGCTGGAAGAGCTGTCGGGGGCGCCCCGCTCCTCTCCTCACCGGCCCGGGCCCCCGGCAGGACCAGGATCCCCACCAGGAGGAGCCGCCGCAGGGAGCTGTGCATGGCCCGCTATGTGCAAGACCACGGAAGTTCTCCCGACCCTTAACTTCTGATTGGCTGCTCCGAGTCTGTGCCACCCAATAGCAAAGGGGAGTCACCAAACGTCACTGGGAGCCGGGCAGAATGGCCCGAGTCAGGCTGTGAGCCCCAAACTGAAGCTGACCCGGAGGAACAGCTTCAGCCCCTGATCTTTCTGAGTCCGTCCCGGAGAGCCGCCCTCCCTCCCCTCATCTCTCCAGCAAGGCCCAGCTCTGCGGTGCCTGGGGGGAAAGTGCTGCCTTTCTCGCCCCCCGCCCCGCCCCAAAGCAGGGTGTCTGAGGACCGCAGTCATCTTCGGAACGGGGCGGCTAGGTGGTGCAGTGGGTAGGGCCTGGGGTTCAGGAGGCCCGGGATTCGAATCCGACCTCATACACGTGCCACTAGCAGTGTGACGTCGGGCAAGTCACTTCACCCTGATCGCGGCGCATCCAGGGCCAGCTCCACTTGGTCCTGGTTCCTAGCTGACCCCCCGCTCCAGAGGGCTCTGGAGGAAAAGGTGAGGCTGGCGCCCTGGCACAGCCCCTCGTGCCCGCGCTTGTCATGCTGACCTCCCAGATGTCTCCTTAAATGGCTTCACAACGATCTCCATCTTGATATTGTCCTGGCGGCTTTTCACCCAGGTGCAAACTTCCTCCAGAGTTGCTTTCTTCCCTCTTCCTGCTGGTGGCAAAATGTCCCCAGAAGACTTCACCCATTGGTTCCATTCGTCTCTCCTGGCAGCTTTGAAGGGTCTGTGAATGCCCACATCAAGGGGTGGGAGCTGGGATGTCAAGCCTCCAGGTATGAGGGCAAGTGGTGGGTTTTGCTCTGCAGCGATCTTCTCTGTGTTTGCTGTGATCTGTGCCCTGAGCTGATCCAACGCCCATAGGGCAGAATTGCACGGGAGCCCACCTGGTCTCCTGCTCCAAACTTCCTCAGACCTCATCTTCATCCCATTCTGATCCATCCAACCCCAGTCATGAACCTGGACAACCACTCCTTGAGGAATGTCTTCTCTTGGCATTGTTTTATGTTTGAAAACCAGCATGGGAGGCAGCTTGGTTCTGGCAGCTCCACAAGCTACAACAACCCTTTCATGTCCATTTGTTTTCACAATTACAGTTTTCAAGCCCAGAAAGGTGAAAACACTTCTGTTACTTGGGGTATCCAATCGAAAGGGGACTTTGTCCATATCTGCAATCTGTCCCAACTCAAACTGATGTGTCTTCCGACACTGTATGACAGAACAATGAAATTCACGGCCCTTCTGCTCCTAGCTCTCGGGCATCTTTTGGACAAGTCTGGTATGTGGACGCATGCTTAGTCTATTCTGTTTCATGGACCTGAAGCACCAATTGTATCCTCCTTGGAAATAAGCCACTTCTTTTTTCATCAGCAATTCTTCTGGCCTCCTGCGGAACCATCTATGTGGACACAGGAACTCCCATTGCCCTTTGCTCTTCCATCCATCCCTTCAGTTCCTTCTCTGGATCAGGCCAATTGGCTGCCCGGCCTCTCACTGACCTTCTTCTGCCAGGGGTGTTTTCAGTGGGGTTTCTTCTTCCCACCAACAGTCTCAGATTGTTTTTTCAGTTGGAGGAGGATCAAACTGATGTTCAGCTGCATGATTTTCATTCACTTTTGAAAACCTGGATCACTTTGAATTTGAATTCAGAACTGGATGAATATCTCTTCTGAGTCATTTCTAGGCAAAACATGACAAAACATAACCTAAATATACTGGTAAGCAATGCGAAACAATGAGTGCAAAGGCAAGCCCAAAAAAGCGGGAAATGCAAGTGAACAAACTACAGTGAGAGCAAAAAAAAAGTGCAAAACTATAAGATGCCTTCAGTTTTAGACCCCCAAATTTCAGGAAACGATATGCCTTATACATAGGGAAATTCAATTTGGATTGAACTCAGGTCCTCCTGACTCTAGGGCCAACAATACCTAGCTGCCCCCCCAGGCAAGTCTTGTAACCTCCTGGGTCTTATAGCTAACCAGGCTAAGGATCCAAGAATAAAACTTAACTCAGAGTTCAAGAAAGGGAATTTGGAATCAGAGCAGAAGCCTTTGTCTTAAAAGGGCAGGTATGTGGCACAATGTTTAGAGTCCAGGGCCTACATTTAAGAAGATGTGAGTTCAAATTCAGCTTTCAGATATTTACTAGTCACGGGCAAGTCACTTCTCCTTATTTGTCTCAATTTCCTCATCTAAAAATGAGCTAGAGAAGGAAATAGTTTTTGGGGGATGGGTGATTAACTAAGGTTTGTTTGGGAATGCTGGAGGGGAAGGGAGAACAGAAAAAAAAAAGCCATAATAGATGACTGGACTTAAGACTCATGAATCTGGCCACATGGAGTAGCAGCCACAGTTCTCCAGTAGATTAGGCTGGCAGCATTTGCTTTTAGCTTAGACAGAGAAAGTAGTCATCCTGCATAGAAGAGAGGAAAGAAAGACAAAGGGCTTCTCTTCTGGGGCCCCTGACTTAAATGCATTTCCATAGTGGGTTGGACAAGGGTAGCCCTTGGGATTGCTTTAGCACCTGGCTCTAGGTATTCTCCATTATTCTGCCACATGGGTGCCCCTCCAAGCAGAGGTTATCACTATACTCATTGGCATGGGTGGCATTCTACACATTAGGCTTTCCTGTCCCAAAGAGCATGACTTTTGAGTCCAACAGAAGTCATTTCCTCCACCAGTGTGTGGTAAGAGCCAACAATGACCCAGCATGACTTCATATTGGGAATTAGACTCAGTGAGAAGAGGGCAGAGCCTAACTCTCAGTCTGCTTCCACAACTTTGTGCCTGCCTTCCTTTGATCCATTAATAATTGCAATGGGAAACTTCCACACTTGGGGATTTTAGAACAAGTGAACAAAAGTTGGAAGACCCTGGATGAGGAAAAAAATACTGTCCAATGCTCAACTGAGAGAGTGATTACAAGATGACAGAGAAAAAACAATGATAACATTTCTCTTTTTGGAAAGAAATCATAGTTAGAGTCAAAGAGAGAAAGGCACATTCTATTTGGAATGTGGAGCATTTCCCAAAGGGAAAAGCAGAATTGGGGAGCAGGGAAGTTACAGGAGGAGAGCAATAAGCTGACTCTAAATCTGCAGAGGGCAGGCAGGGACTATCGTGAGGCACAGAAAGGGCAGGGGCTTCTTTTTATCTAGAAGCTAGATATTCTCTCCTTCATTAATTCCACATTGAAACCCTTTCCTTCTTCAGAGGGGAAGAAAAGCTCCCACCCTGAGACAGTCTAAAGGAGACAAGGCCATTACTCAGTGACCATCACCCAGAGAGATGGAGGCCCAGGGTCCTGGAGGAAGCCCTGAGCAATGGTATCTTAATGAGCTTCCTGCAAAGAAGAAGGAGGAACACACACAATGCTAGAGGAAATGACCTCAAAATGGGGACAATTGAAAGTCTTGGAAATCGGTGTTGAGGGTGAACCTGGAGACTAGTCACCCATCAGCCTGCTGAGTATCATGCCAGTTCCATCAAGGGGAGGAAGTCACCTGGATTCTCTCTGAAACCTTCTATCAAGTCTTGAACACATTGTGTCACCAATTCTGAGCCATTACAGTACCTCCTCATGGACAATACAGGGTCTCTTTCCTCTGTGTTCCTGCCTCTACCTACAATGGAAGACTCAGCACAGTAAATAAAACAATTCCTTTTGTCTTTACTGATATTTTTAAAATTATATGTTTTGTTTTCCAATTGTATAAAATAGTGGTTTCTACGAAATCATTTTTCTTTGGCAAAGCTTTGAATTTTACATTTCTCCCCTTCTGCCCTTCCCTCCCCCTTCCACCAATAGAAGACAATTTGATAAAAGTATTTATATTTATTTCCATGATATTCATAGACAAAACTGATAGAAATTGATATTGCTAGAATTGATAGCATTGATAGAAAAAAACAGATCCCTAAGGAAGAAAGATCATATTAGAGAGAGCAAAATTATGTTATAAGGCAATTTTTAAAAAATTGAATATAATAATCTTTGGTCTTCCTTTAAATTCCCTACTCCCTTCTCTGGATACAAATGGTTTTCTCTATGACAGATTCCATAAAATTGTCCCTGATTATTGCACTGAGGGAGTGATCAAGACCATCATGGTTGATTATCACCCCATGTTGTTGCTAAGGTGTATGGTGTTCTTCTGGTTCTGCTCATTTCATCTTCATCACTTCAGTCAAGTCTTTCCAGGCTTCTCTGAAGTCCCATCCCTCATGATTTCTTATAGTACAATAGTATTCCATCATAGACATAGACCAAAATTTGCTCAGCCATTCCCTAATGGAATGGACACAGAGCTGCCATGAATATTTTTGTGCATGTGGGGGTTTCCCCCCTTTTTCATGATCTCTTCAGGGTATAGCCCTAGTAGTGGTATTGCTGGATCAAAGGGTCTGCACATTTCTATTTCCCTTTGGGCATAACTCCAAATTGCTCTCCAGAATAGTTGGATCAGTTAGCAGCTCAACCAATAATGCATTAGTGTCCCAGATTTCCCACATCCTCTATAACATTGATCATTGCCCTTTCTGGACATATTGACCAATCTGAGTGGTGTGAGGTGGTAGCTCGGAGATGCTTTCATTTGCATTTCTCTAATCAATAATAATTTAAAACAGTTTTTCATATGACTATAGATAGCTTTGATTTCTTCATCTGAAAATTACCTATGCATATCCTTTGGCCATTTGTCAATTGGGGAATGGTTTGCAAATAAAGTAATTGTTAGATGCCTTCAGATGTTAGCTTCTTTTCCTCTTCAGGTGGTCAGCATATCTCCACATTTCTTTCCCTCCCTAAACATTTCCCACCCAAACGTAAAGCCCAACTGAGATTGTGCTGAGAAGCTAGTTATTGAAGACAAAGAATCCATTTGTCAGATTTTTCCAGGTAGGAAAAAATTACTGAAGTCAGTGCAACATCAGTGTGAAAGAGAAGCCATTTCTGAACACTTCTGGCCTTTCCTTTTTTTTTTCTCCTTAGAGGAAAAACACAAGATCAAGTTTATTTCATACAATTTAATTCACACTTTTTCATTTTTCTAGTTTTTACAGTATATACAAATAAATGAATAAAACTTTATTCCATATGACCCCAAAAGAGCCAGGACTTAGACTAAACAAACTGTATATCAAAAGAAGATCTTCTTTTGCACACTGCTGAATGGTTCCACACCAACTTCCCCTTCAGGGTTTACCCTAACTTCATCCAGATGAACACAAAGGGGTATGTTTGTGTTTGTGTGTGTGTGTGTGTGTGTGTGTGTGTGTGTTGGGGGGCGTGAATCGGGCAGGAAATGATCCAACAAGGTAACCCTCTTTCCTAGGTAACAAGGGAATCCTCTGAGGTTCCACAAAACCCTGTAGGTTATTTACAGGTTTTTGCATCATGGGCCAACATGTGGACTCGAGGGCTCTCAGATATCCTGCTTCCTTTCCAAACAGGACTTGGGTTCCTAATACTGTTTCTAAGGAAGATGAGTCCTTGTGGAAGGCCAGGAGCCTCTGCATGGTGACCCATAGAGGGACATGATTGGAGCTCCGAACAGTGATAACAACATGTCCAGTCAAAGACTGGCATCAGGACTGAAGCCCCAGTAGGAGACCATGGTCTCTCTCTCTTGGATTGGCAAAGGAGAGGTGGATGGCACTGGTACTGGCCATTCCCTATTGCTTGGGGGAGTGTCTGGACAAAGAGAGGCAGACAGAAAGAAGGTGGGGGAAGAAGGGAGGAGCACTTCGTTACTGGGGGAGAGCACTAATGGGGCTTCCCTTGAGTGTGCCAGTGGATTACAGTGATGAACATAGGGGCCAGGGCTGGGGAGAGAAGCCAAAGGGCAACAAAACCCAGCAGGAATTGGAGCCTTGTTTTCTTTCTCTAGTCTGGAATAGGAAATTCTCTCAAACTGAAGAAAGAAAAACAGTTTGAGGGAGATCCTCAGGGCCACCTCCAACTTCTTGTCATTCTGAAGAACCTGCTTCACAAAACCAGTCCTCGTCCCCCAAATTACAAGCCCTCCCCTCTAACATACACCAGCCCCTCCCTCATTTGGGGGCCTCAGAGTCTCATCTTATGTTGTGACAGAGACACCTGACCAGCACTGTCTGGACACAAGGAAGGGAAACAATCTAGTTAGGGACAGGTTTTCCATCACTAGGAGATGGGAAGGAGGAGAACCTCAAGAAAGGCTCCTGTTGGGTGGGGGGAGACTCTCTTCTGCCTTCTCCCTTTCTATGTCCCAAGGATCCCATGGCTTGTCCTCTCCATGTCAACCCTTCACTTACCAGAGGCCTGAACACAGATTCCTCCATTTCCACCTGAAAAAGGAAAGCCATTCCCAGGGAGGAGCCCAAGGGAGGAGACCACGCTCAGGTCTCAGGACTTCCCAAGTTGTCCTGGGGATATAGGAAATGACGACTTCAACTGCTCCCCCGATCCCCCCATCCAACTTCTAGAACCAAGAGGATGAAAGAAAAGAGGGCCCAGAAATGGGCCTTCCCAACACCCACGGGTTTCCAGGTCCAGTCTACACCCCCCCCCCGGGGGACACCCAGGTCCTTTCGAAGAAATCCCCACATTCCTGTCTGATCTGAGGCTGAAGCAGTTCCCCTTCCTGCTGCTTCAGTGACTGCTGGACATGCAGAAAAAGGTTTTCTCTTCACAGATCTGTTCAGCTAGAGTGTTAAGGCCTATCCAACAGGCCCTCAAATAGGGAAGGGGAGGACTTGGGAACAGAAGGACAAGCTGCCAGGCCAGGGGGAGCCAGACTCTCCATGGCGCCTGCTCCCTGGTGACCCCCCTCCAGGGCTGCCCACCTGGATTCTTCTTCCCCCAGCTCACAGCTCCAGCAACAGCTGCAGTGAGGAGGAGGAGGGCCCAGCAATGAGCCTCACAATGATCCGGATGGATAAAGGATGGCTGCTCTAAATTGGAAAAGGGAAGGGAAAGGCCCTGGCCCCTCTCTGGCCCCAGTTACTAAGCCCTTTCCCAGCTCCCCACTCCCTCCCTCCCAGTAACTCCACACATCCCTTGCTCTTTGGGGATTGGGAGATGGGATGGTCTTCTCCCCAGGCCCCCTTCACTGTTCTTACCCCATCATGTTAGGGTGAGGGGTTCAGCCAGTCCGTCATGTTGAATTCAGCAGCTGTATCTTCCTTCCTGGCCTGGGGTCACCCCCACAGCTGCCCACTTCTGGAAGGTCCGGACTCTCTTAGACCTGACTTCAATGAACTCCGGTGTCCTGGAGCTGTTCCTCCCCATCCCTCAGCCAAGTCAGAGAGATCTCCAGGGTAAAAGTCTTGGGCCCCGGCACCTTGGAGTCACCTCCCCACTGGAGTCGTGTGGCGGCTCACTCGGGCAGAAGGCGGGATGGGAGGCAAAGGTCAGAGGCATTGCAAGGGGGCACAAGGGCAAATGAGTGAGGGGAAACGGCCTACCATCCAGTGCCAGAGGTACCAGGGTCCCTGGGAGTCCGGAGCCTGGCTGAGGCTGCAGGGGAGGGAAAGGGCAGTGGGGCCTTGAGTGCCGGGCACACTGGGGCGGGGCTGGCGGGACCTGTCCTGGTCGGCGCCTTCTTCCCCATCTCCAGGTACTTCTGCACCCACAGAAGACAGGCCTCCTCCAGGTAGATTTAAGTCTCTCTGTTAGGCTCCTCTCCACCTCCCCCTGGCGTTGGAGATCTCTGCCTGGGACTCAGCCGCTGTCCACGTGGAGGTCTCCACGTCCAGGACGGCGTAGTCCGGACCAGCATAGGCGAACTGGGCAGACCCGCGCTGGAAGCGGCCACCGGGGGAGACTTCGCGACCGGACACACGCAGGATGATGTGGTGGCCTGCTCCCCCCCGCCCGCCAAGCTCTGGGTCACCGTGGCCAGACTTGCCCACAAACGCCCCCCACCCCGGACTTGTCCCCTGGGGAGCTGCGGGTGACTGGGGGATGACTCGACCCCCCCTTCCCCTATCCCTGCCCCCCCCGTCCAGCCCCACATCCCCCCATCCCGCACCGCCCTGCCTCTGGCTGCAGTAGCCCCGCAGGGTCCCCAGGTTCACCCGGTACATCCCTGAGTTCCCCCTCCCGATCAGCTCCCAGTAGCCGGGGTCCACCTGTTCCATCCGCTCCATCCGTGCCGTCCGCGGCTCCGCCCTCGGCCTCAGGTTGTCGCTGTCGAAGCGCACGAACTCCTCATCGTCCAGGTAGCCCAGGAGAGACGAACCCGGGCTCCCCCAGCTCGAGCCGGGTCCAGCCGGTGTGGAACTACCTCAGGGAGTGAGGGTCTGAGACCGAGACCCAGGACCGGGGTCAGCGCAGGAACCGCGTAGCCCCGCCCCCGCGGCCCCAGGTCAGCGGCCAAATCTGGAGGGGGCCCCCAGTGTGACCCCGGACTCCGAAGCCCCCCCCCCCCCGACCCTCACTGTGCAACGCGCGGGCCGGAGTAATTCTCTTTGCTAAACCGCTTTGAGATCCGAAAAACACCTTCACTGGCAATAAACAGGTAAAAGTGTCTCCCCGCCCCCGCCCCTAACCCTACTCCTGGGTCTCTCACTCCTCACCCTCAGCCCCCCCCATCTAATGTCCTCACCTGCCTCAGCCTGAGCCCCCCCCCCAGCCCTATGAAGTACTAGATATGCGGGGGGGGGGAGGAGGTTCCCACACAGCTGGGCTCCTCCTGGACGCCCCCAGAACCGTCTCCCCATTCTCCCTGCGGCTCCTCTGCCTCAACTCCCCTATCCTCCCACCCACCTACCAATTAGGCAATAGGTGTCCTGCTGACACCCCCTCCCCGAAACTAAGGCACTCCTCCCCTCACCCACACAAAACCCTGTGGGGGCGGGCAGGCTGCCCCCCCATACCCCAACAGATTCCTTCCGGGGTTCTCCTTCCAGCATCCCCGGAGACCACGGGGCCGGTCCCTGGAAACCCGCCCTGGGCCGGGGCTGGAAGGCTTTGGGGGCCCCCGCCCCCTCCCAGATCTCCCCCGTCCAGCTCCAGGCGCCCCTTGAATCCTGTTCTCTCCTCCCCTGCCCGGGTCTCCGGAAGGGCCAGGGTCCCCAGGAGGAGAGAGCGCAGGAACTGTCCGTGGTCCTGCACGGTCCTCTGGGAGACAAGTCCAAGAGCAAGGAAGTCTGTTTACACCAGGGCCATCCTTAACTTCTGCTGGGCTGCACCGAGTCTCTACCGACCAATAGCAAAGGGAAACCACACAGCGTCACTGGTAACCGGGCAGAACGGCCCGGCAAAAGTTCCGAAACAAGAATTGAAACTGAGATGGACGAAACCCCGGGTTCCAGCCACTTTCTCTTTCTATGTTGGTCACCAAGCAGCCTCGGACCTCGGCAGCCACCCTCCCGCCCTCACTACTCCAGGAACACCCAGATCTGGGGCTCCCAGTCTGAACCAGAGCAAAGGAAGGTTCCAGCCTCCCCACATCTCTGCGATCTCCAAGCTCCAGCCCTCCTCCGTGGACCTTTCCCCCTTATTAGCTATGGAGAAAACCACCCCCTTTTCCTCCCAGACTGGAGGGTGTTTGTTAGAGGACTGAAGAAATCTGCAGATTGATGGGGGGCTGCCACCTCTATTTTAATGACCTCCCTCCCAGCTGGGATTCAGGCTTCCTGTAACCTCCCAGGTCTTGTATGGTTAGGGACCCCTCAGAAGAAGGAGGACATCAGAGACAAGGAAATGGGACTTGGAATCAGAATAGAAGCCTTTATCTCACCATTAATGGGGCAGGTATGTGGCACAGTGGTTAGAGTCCAGGACTGCCCTCAAGAAGACGTGAATTCAAAACCAGGCCTCAGACATTTACTAACTCTGTGACACTGGGCAAGTCGCTTCTCCCTCTTTGTGGCAGTTTGCTTATCTAAAAATTGAACTGGAAAAGGAAACGGCAAACTTCAACTTCTTTGCCAAAAAAGTAACAATCCCCCCATGACTCACAAAGAGTCAGATACAATTCGATCGCAACAAAAGGAAAGAGCTTAATTATGACAGTGGAGAGGAGGACTATGTCAGCCTAAGACTGGCCCCAAACTCCCTGAAATCTGAAGGTCTGAATTCCGTTTTTTTCCAGAAACAATGAACCAGGGTCCATTTGTGTGAATTTTTCCTCTTTCTTGTCTCATTCCCAAATAGGAAACAATTAAACTTCAATTTTATGGAAAGTCTCTGAGAGATCATCTCCTTTATGTTACAGATTAGAGACCTGGATAGCAGCCATCTGAAGAGATTTGAACAAGGTAATAAAGACAGAAAGTAGCAAAATGGAGACTTGAACCTCCATCCTATCATTTCAGCTTCTTTCCACAGCCCCCTACTAGTCTAGAGAGGGTCCTGAAGCCTCCTCTAGGGAAGGACACACTTCAACCCTTCCAATCTTCTTGAAGTTGGCATTATATGGAAAGGCAGGGAAAGACTTGAGTAATTCAGTTTCTTACTATTGTCTATCAGATTATTCAACTCAAGTCCTGTCTCATCTTTCATCTAATCCCAATAGAGCTTTTACAAAAAACACCAACCCTAGGGGCAGCTAGGTGGTGCAGCTAATAATAAAGCAGTGGCCCTGGAGTCAGGAAGTCCTGAGCTCAAATCCAGCCTCAGACAGGAATTACCAAGCTGTATGTCCTTCGGAAGTCACTTAACTCCATTGCCTTGCAAAAAAATATTGTCATTTTCCACTGTGCTTCCCTTCTCCATACTTGGTACAACAGTTTTCTAAGGAAAATGTAGAAGAGTCCATACATTTTTACATCTTGCATTTCCATCTCAGCTCTGATGAGTCTCCTCTGTAAAATAAGAGAGTTGTACTGGTGTGAGGGTGTTCTCTGAGGTCCCTTCCACTTCCTACCTTACAGGGACAGAGAGGGTTTGGGGGATAGGTATCCCTAGTACCCCCAGACTGGTGTCTGAGTTGGGGGCTGAGGAGGCAGTGGGAATAGCTTCTCAGGCTATGTCTAACATAGCCACAAGGGTGGGGCTAGACTACTACAGCCATAGAGTCCCATCACTCCAGCCCTGAGACAATGCCCTTGGTCACCCCAGTCCCTGAATAACTGCCCCTGGTCTCTATATCTCCCTAGTTGCCTCCAGTGTTAAAGTCTATAAATTTTCATATTTTCCTACTACTTTATAGCTGGCAGCTCATTGCCCTCATCTCACATGTTTCCCAGACTTCTCTTCCCTTCTTATTTTGATCCCAAAGAATGACTCACTAAAAATTGATGCATTTTTACTACAATGAATGAAAAGACAATAAACATCTGGTCAGATGTCCAGGTGGTCAGCAGCCACGCTGGGCCTTGTTTTTTTCTTCATCCATCCTCTCTCCTGCACCTGTTTTGTTTTATTTTTTTAGATTTTTCAAGGCAATGGGGGTTAAGTGGCTTGCCCAAGGCCACACAGCTAGGTAATTATTAAGTGTCTGAGGTCAGATTTGAACCCAGGTACTCCTGACTCCAAGGCCGGTGCTCTATCCACTGTGCCACCTAGCTGCCCCCTGCATCTGGTTTTTTAAAGATCCATGGGCAGACATTGGGGGAGGGGCCATCCTTCTCAATCAAGGTCTAACCTTTCAGGTCTTTTCAAATTCTCCTGGGGAAATGAGCAAGCATCTCACTGACATCATCTTCTACTCCCTAGCAGTCAGTCAATCAACAACTGCCTGCCATGTGTCCAGGAATTGTCCCAAGCCCTGGGGAGATGAAGAATAACAAAACCCGGTCCTGGGATCAAGGACCTTATAGTTTAATGTTTCAAAACATTCTGTGAACCTCCTGGGAGTCCCTTGGTGAGTTTCCTGCCTTGCTGTCTCTCCATTACCTGCTGTCCCTGGAACCCTCCTACCCTATCAGGGCAGGTATCTGCTGGGCCTGAAAAGGCAAACATTCTCTAAACTGGGCCATGAGTGGTATATGTGGTATCTGCCTGTGAGTATTGGTGTATTTGTGCGCGCACGTGCGTGTGTGTGTGTGTATGTATGTGTGTATACCAGTCTGTATGTGTCTGTGCATATATGTGAGGTTGTGTCTCCGCATGTTCATATACTGTCTCCCCTACTAGATGGGGGCCTCCTCAAAGGCAGGACCTCCCTTCTCACCCCATATGGACTCTGGGACCACACTCAGAGATGAGGATGAAGAGTGAGAGTGGGCCAGGCCAGGCAGTTCCCCACAAGCTCCCATCATTTTATTAGAGTCATTACTGCTTAGGAAGGGACCGAGACTTGGACTAATTGACAGACTCTGTCCATACCTGGGTTGTGCCAGTGTGAGCTCCCCTATAATGGTGGTAGTGCTGGCAGTCTAGACACACTAGTTCAATCTGAAATGTCCACTCCACAAGGACCAATTTGAAACTATTAAAAATGGAGTTAAATTATTTTTGAAAACAAGTTCCTAGACCTGGCTACAAGCTCCTGAGCTGGGGGATGTGGGCCCGCACCTCTCCTGCCCCCTGAAAAGGCTGCAGGAGGAGGCCTGAGATGATAGGGCAGGAGCAGGGTCTCTGGGCCTCTACTTCATGAGAGGCCTCAGCAGAATCTTCACCTAATTTCCTCCCAACCACACTGCTATTGGGCTTCTCTGGACTTTCCATCTGGCCTCCTTCCTCAGGAATCTTCTCATTGGGAAAGCTCATTATCCTGTAAGACTGACTCACTCCTCCCATCTTCTCAGGACCCTCTGTCCTTGTGACTGGACTCTGGCTAGAGAGCAGGATCATCAGCCTCAGGGCCTCTTTTGAGGGGCTCAGTCCATTCTTTTCTCCATTGCCTAGCAGCTCATGTTTTTGGACCTCTCCATCCTGCCCCTCAATGGGCACCTTCCCCTCTGCCCCTTCCTTCCATAGACACCCCTGTTGCATACTGCTTCCTATTGAGCGTTATTATCTCCCATTAGACTATAAAATATTCAAGAGGAGGAACTCTCTATCTTTATTTCCATTTATGCTGGCACCACTCAATAGAGTCCTTGCCACAAAGCAGGTGCTTAAGAAATGTCTCCAGCCTGATGGCCTGAAATCAGTCCCCAGACCTCAAGGGATACAGAAGGCAAAAACCTGTGGTGGTGCCTCTTCTTCCTAGAACTGCCCCCCACACACACACAAGAAAAGATCCCTTGGAGGGTGAACTCCCTATCCCACCTCAGCTGCTCCACATGAGAGACTCCTAGCCCTTTGCTGCTCCCTGAACAGGGTCAGGTCTCAGTAGGAAGAGATCAAAAAGTGTATTAGCAGTCTAGCCTACACACCACAAGTTTGTTCAGGGAAATGCTTATTTGTATCCCTTTCATGTAGGATGGGCTAGGTTTCCCAAAACCAGAAAATTGTCCTTATGTATGGATTAGTTCACGCAAGAAGGCTTGGACATTGACCTGATTTGCCAGTTAGTTTGGTCCTGGATACCAGGAAATGTGGAAGAGGAGGCTGAACATTCTGTTCTTGGGAGATGGGTTGTTATAGCAAGGAGGCCAAAGTCACTGGATCCCAGGTGGCATGGTGAGGGTGGGGGAAGGGAAATAAACTGCCAAGACTAGGAAAATGGTGACTGAGGATGGGTTATGAAGGGTTCAAAGTCAGGTGTTTCCTCTATTGATCCTGGAGGTGAAAGGGAGCCCGTAGAATTGATGGAATGGAGGAGTGACATGCTCAAACCTGGCTGAAGAGACAATGAGGGGAGGAGGGACCAGAATGAGGAGAGACTTGTGGCAGCAGATCCACAGCAGACTCATGTCATCTCTTGGCCTTCTAGAAGAGCTTCAAGAACAATCTAGTCTAGAGGGGCTTCTGAGAAGAAAAAGGCAAGTCCTTGTTCTGTTCTTAATTTTAGGGAGTCTTCTCCATGTCCCTGGAGACCTTTGATGTCTCTGACTGGACCTTGTCTATCCTTCTATGTTTTCTATTTCAATCCCTTCAAAAGAGGCTTTCTGAACAGGGGGAGTTTCCTGTCCCTTGTTATAGAGATATAAGTTTAAAACTCATTCACTTTTGATAATAAGAAGAAATGCAAAATCTTCATGAGTTAGCTGAGAGTGGGGGCAAGAGGGGAAATAGAATAGTAACAGAATACCTCTGACTTCCAGAAGTCAGTGGTTTAGGAGACAAGCTTACCAAACAGTTTCAAAGGTCTTAGGAATGAGGGAGAGAAAATTTGCCAACCTTCCACATCAGACTGGTAGGATCAGTGGTCTTATTGATGGAAGAACAGGACAGAGGCACCTTGGGAAAGGAGTTCACAGACTCAGACTGTTTCTCAGTCAAGGAAAACTTATTAAAGTATAAGATTCTCAAAACTAAAATCCTGGGGTGGCTAGGTGCTGCAGTGGATAAAGCACCAGCCCTGGAGTCAGGAGTACCTGGGTTCAAATCCAGTCTCAGACAATAATTACCTAGCTGTGTGGCCTTGGGCAAGCCACTTAACCCCATTTGCCTTGCAAAAACCTAAAAGACCCCAAAAAACAAAACACTAAAATCCTGGTAAAAAGACTGATTTCTGTAGAGAGAATTCAATCTTCAGATCAATCACCTTGCCCAACTTGGTAAAAAATTAATACTCCCAGGTATTTTCTCCCTTTGTTACCTACAAACTCAGGAGGACAGTGATCAGGAGGCTGGGGGCCCTGTCCTGCCAGGAAGAGATAACAGGAGATCACATAATATTGTACAAGCAGGATAGTCTTTGAGGAGCAGTCTGGGCATAGTAAAATTATACATCTTTCATGATCAGACCATAAAAGGTGATTAATAATTTTCTCTATTCTCTGTATAAAAATCCTTGTCCAAGGGATTGTCCAAAAAGAATAAAACTTAAAAATTTCTAAGCTATAGTTTCTGTCATTTTATTAATTTTGTTTTTTAAAATTTATTTATTTTCATCCAAATGTACATGCATATTTCCAAGTTACAAAATTTCCCTCCACGTTCCCTTCCCATATTCCTCCCCTCAGCAGGGTACAGTCAGGTTAGCATTTTACACACATATTTTGTTAAACATGTTTACAAATTAGTAATTTTGGCATGAGGAATTAGGGTTAAAGGAAAGAAATACATAAGAGATAATTTTTATAATGAGTTCATCAGATGCAGAAGGGGTGTTTTTTCCTGTGTTTTGTTTTGTTTTGTTTCTCTTTCTCTGAATGGGGATAATATAGTCCATAGCCAGTCTAATATGGCTGTTCTAGCTCTCTGGATTGCTGAGAGGAGCAGCTTCCAACAAGGCTGTTCATCTCATAATGTTGTGGTTGATATGTACATTGTTCTCTTGGTCCTACTCCCTTTGCTCAGAATCAGATCCTTTAACACATTCCCTGCTTCTCTAGAATCTGATCATTTATGGTTTCTTATAGAACATTAATATTCCATAGTATTCATGTGCCATAAATTGTTTAGCCAGTCCCCAATTGATGGGCATCCCCTCAATTTCTAATTCTTTGTCACTGCAAAAAGAGCTGCTATGACTATTTTGGAACATGTAGGACTTTCCCCATTTTTTACAATTTCTTTTGTATATATAGACCTAGAATTATAGACCTAGAATTAGAATTGTTGGATCAAAGGGTATGAATAATTTTATTGCTCTTTGGGCATAGTTTCATATTTCTCTCTAGAAAAGTTGGATCCATTCACACTGTCATTTTATTTTGACCCTATATTTTGAAGGGTTTTTACAGTTTTAGGGTTGACAAGCTTTATTGCAGGAAGCTGGGGCCAAGGGATTTAGGGATTGACTCAAGCCCTGAGGGTAGGGTTAGGTTGGTAAAGGCACTAGCTCTGAGGGATTCTGGTCTTTAATTTAATTATTATTTTGCTTATGTTTTTCCTTTTTATTTAATAATTAAGGGTCCTTACATAAGATGGGGGAAACAAAAAATATTTTCCATGGTTGCAAGGATGTGGTTAGGGTACTTTTGAAATTAAGAGTTTTGAAGGAGCTTCTGGCAGAATACAAGGATGTGGTTAGGGGGCACTTCGTCTCAGGAGGCCATAATGACTTTGTCATCAAAAAGTACTCCTTCATCTGGATATTTGTAACATTGGTATCAAGCTCAGGAATGAAAAGAAAGTTAAAGAAGAAATGGAAAAGAGACAGGGACTCTATGACTTTGGGCAAGTCACTTTTTGCTCTAAGACACTCTACCCTTAGCTCTAAAATGAAAGAATTAGATGTGATGACCTAGGAGAGTTTTCCAGCTGTTGTATTCAGTGAGGAGCAGAGAATGGATGGGTAGCAGAGCAAAGAAGACAGATACGAGTTTAGAAAGGAACGATTATGAAAAGAGAAAAAAACAAAAACATGTCCTGAGCTAATTAACTTTTTAGGGAAAAATACAACATGAAAATCTCAGGTTTGCTGTAGGATTGTAGTAGTCTGTATGTGTTGTTAACCCTCAAAACGTAAAAATCTTAAAAATATGGGGTCAAAATAAGATGACAGAAAATATAGGTTAGACAATTTTAGATCATACATTTAAACATATAGATCATTAGGAAAAATGACCACAACCTTCAACTGGGAAAGAGTTGATTTTTATACAGAAATAAAGAATAGGGAACATTATTTCATTTTGTGGTCTGATCGTGAAAGTTGGACAGTATAAGCACCAAGAGTGAGAAATGGAGACCAAATGAATTTTGGAATGAAATGTATTTACCCGGGGGTTACTAGGGTAAAAACCCCAATCTACCAACCCTGCAAATAGAATTAAGCAAGGCTTTTATACTATTTTGAGGCATGGGGGCATTATGAGAAAACAGGATTCAGAAATAGAGATAGCAGTTAGATATATTTCCTTTTCAGACTATTACATACATGTGACAGTATAGAGAGGAAGCCAATAAAAGGCGGAAGCAACTCAAGGTCTAACATGTTTCCTGTGGTACAGGACAGTCACATACCAAGGAGACTCAGGTCAAGTGTTGTTTACTATCTCACAGCTCCAGCTGCACCTGGGGAGAGGGGAGGCACTTTTAGGAAGGAGCAAGAATATTGCAGAAACAGCAAAAGGATTAGGTTACCAAGAATATTAGTCGAGTCCTAGATAAATTTTATGGTATATCGTGATTCTCGGGGTCAACTATTTCAGCCCTGTCAGGATGTTCCCAGACTTAGGGGCGTTAGCCAAATTGTATTTTTGGGAAGTTTCATGAGACTCAGAAAAGTGTCAAGGACCCCCTTTACACAGGGGTTACACAACTATTAATATTGTACTTCATCATTAATTAATTATGTGCTCCTTAAGCCAAAGTGCTCCTCAAAGACTATCATCCTTGAATAATACCATCTGAACTCTTGTCTCTTCTTGTCAGGACAAGCCTGCCTCCCAGAATCTTGATTGTTGTCTTCCCGAGTTTGTTAATACATTGGGAGGGAAATCTAGGCATCTTAATTTCTTGCTAATTGATATCTGAAGACTGAGTATTTTCTAAAGAAATGAATTTTTACCAGTCATATAGTTTTGAAAAATGATTATGCTTAACTCTGTCTCCCATTTTGATCACAGCTGATATTATGACATCAGCTATAGATTACCTAAAGAAGTGTAGAAAAAAGATCCGGGGTATATTGGAGGGAGAGATAGCATCTCTTGTAGCCCCAGGGTCCCTAGAACAATGGGCAGACAACAAACACGTGACCTGTCTATAAGTGGGAGGGGCATAAAGATAGAAGATGCATTGGAAGAATCCAGGGGAACGTTACAGAGATCAAGAGGGGGCAGACGCCTTTGTTAAATAACCCAAACACATAAAGACAAAAGGCAGAAAGTGCACAATAACACAAAGTTCTGGTCCATTTCTGCTTTCTTCTGGAGTCATCTGATGTTGTTCCATATCTTTGGAGTCTGAAAGTGACCAGACTTTTCCCAGGTACATTCAGGTTACTTGTAGATATCTTTCTTTCTGGTAAAAGATATATCTGGGTATTTTTTTTAGGTTTTGGTTTTTTTTTTTTTTGCAAGGCAAATGGGGGTAAGTGGCTTGCCCAAGGCCACACAGGTAGGTAATTATTAAGTATCTGAGGCCAGTTTTGAACTCAGGTACTCCTGACTCCAGGGCCCTTGCTCTAGCCACTGCACCACCTAGCTGCCCCTAAAAGATATATCTTAACAAAATTTTAAATAGGTCAAAACTCATAGTTTGAAACCTCTCTGATTTGCCAATTGTCACACATCGACTTTATTTACAAATGAAAAAATTTTAAGCATTGAGATAGTTTTGGTTTTGACCTGATCTTATTTATTTATTCATTCCCCCATTTGCTTGATTCTATTTCAACTAATAAAATAAACTTCCATAAAAATGAGGTTTCCACAGCAAAAATGAATGCTTTAAAAATCTACTAAATTAATTTTGAGCTTGTAACATATGCATTTGGTAAGACCTATAGAACAGAGAGTATCTAACAACTGATTTTACAAATAAAACAGTTTTAACCTTGCCACTATTTTAGATAAATCAAAAATTGTTAATTGAATAACATATTTTTCTCCTCAAAATATTTTAAAATAGATGACAGCAACACATGGCTGACACCAGATGCAAAAACCACATACTAGCCTAGTTGGTTATTAGAAAATGGAATAAATTTTCACACTTGATTTTAATATTAATCACCTGACATGATTATAGAAATTTACCATAAAGATCAGGAATGTAAGAAAAGGGAAATCCTATCATTTATTTAGATGTCAGTTTCTAGGTAGCAGTCATGTAGATGCCAGGTGAGATATATTCAAATGTCTTATTTGGAGAAGCAAGTCAAAAGAGTTCAACCTCAGATTGTGATGAAGAGCTGCTCTTTTAATCTTCTCCCAATGAGCCTGTCACCTGCAGTCTCATAATCCAAGTCCCATAAGGTGACAGGCATCAAAACAACACTGGACCAGCAGCAATTCCTTTGCTAATCATACCTGAACTCAGACAAAACAATGTCCATTCAACGATCCCATAAGATAGTAAATAGTAAATTTCAAAGAACCAAAATTTCAGGGGAATTCAGCTCACAAATTATAATTTCATAATGGCACAACAAGAGCGCATCATAAATTATTTTATCCATGTTCAAATAAACATTAGCAGTAAACCATTGCTTCCAGAATCCTTTTAAAAGAATTAGAACATCTTTTTTTTTTTTTTTAGGTTTTTACAAGACAGATGTGGTTAAGTGGCTCGCCCAAGGCCATTTAGGTAATTATTAAGTGTCTGAGGCCATATTTGAACTCCAGCCCTCCTGACTCCAGGGCCAATGCTCTATTCACTGCGCCACCTAGCCACTCCAATTAGAACATTTTTAGGTAATGTTTAAATAATTTGTATATAGTTCTACAGGGGTTCCAAATTCCAGATGCAACTAGCAACATACACTAGATTGCACATAGGATGATGTAAGAATCGTTAGCCTTCACATAACAAATTTCCATACTGAAAAAGTATCTTCTTAGTTTAATGGATTTTACACTTTGTTTCATAAGTTCATTCATTACTACCCAAAATACTCAAATGAATTTCAAAAAGAAAATAGTGTTCTTAGGAAATTAATGTTACACATAGGAGAATGTCAAAATATCAATATACCTCTTACTTCTGCCATTGAATGAAAATAAATTTGGATCAAAACAGCAAGAACTTTTCTACTCTCAATTATTACAGTAACTTGAAAAGCTTTTAATATTAACCTAATGACAAAATGTTTCACAAATAGTAACCTTAAAAAATAGAAACTGTGTTATGATGGATACAAACCATATCATCACATTATTGCAATAATTACCTCTACAGATTGGAAATCTTATGCAAATCTTATTCGAATCAAAAAAACCTTTGAAAAATATCTTTTTTGTACAATGTTTCTCTTTTAAAAAGCAGCAATAAACATTCCTAATATTACAAGGACAGTCACAAAACCTTCATGAATACATGAGACAATTTATATTAAATTTGTTATTGTTTTTTGAATTTTACAATTTTCCCCCCATCTCGCTTCTCCCCCCCCCAGGCCCCACAGAAGGCAGTCTGATAATCTTTGCATTCTTTCCATGCTGTGAGAATTTATCCTTACTAATACTCATACCTGATAAAATTATTGAACAATATTTCTTAATATTAGAACTTTTAGGAACATCACAATATCATTTTTAAAAGTGTTTTAAATTAGTGTTTTCCAAAAATTTGAAAACTCCTTTATTGTTTTCAAATCGCCTTACACAGAAAATCAGTGTATAAATCGACATTTATTTAAAAGTGATCATAAAGCTGAAACTCTAAATTTCTTAAACTAGGTAGTTCTTTTTTCCCTTCAGGACTACAGTTTGGATTAAATCAAACCAAATCTGGACTTATGGATCTCTAACTCTTGATACATATATTCTTCTTTCTTTTTTTTTGTTGGTCACAGACTACCATCTAAAAAAAACCGGATCTCCCCCTCAAAAAAACCTTTTCCTTTCTGCAGATTCTAACTGAAACCAAATTACTTATACTATTAAAAATGATCTAAGAAGGAAATAGGCCCTGAAATCTTCTTATAAATTACATTTAATATCAAAAAGGATTTGTAGTTTGCATCTTTTATTTTGAAACCAAACACTGGCTTATTTCATGAGAACTTGGCACTGTGCTCACTTTCATAATGCTAGGATTCAATTGTTTCCAAACATGAGCACATCCTAAACCACTTCTACTCTAATTTCTACACTCCCAGAAAGATGTTATAACTTCTCTTCTGATTCATGGTTCTGACATATACACACATAACCTCACACACACATCATTTTCAAAACTTATTCATAATTTCTTCACTTGCTTAAGACCATCTTTCATATTAAACATATTTCTCTCCAGAAAACCCATTGTATTATAACTTCCATTATCCTTTTCATCTTTTATACTCTCTTCCCAAGTCTTTCAAAATCTATTTTATGTTTCCTCTTTATTATATTTATATACTCTTTTAAGCCATATTTCAGACTATTCTTTCTAATGAACATTCTTATGTTTTTAGTACATATAATTAATAACAGTTCTTATAACCAAAGAGTAAATAAAAATTTAAACTTATCTATCATACTAAATTTATGTCTTTGTTGTAACTTAGATATGTCTTAAAAAAGAAAAAACATAAACAATATTATCTTAAATATATATTTTGATGATTAAAAGTATTCACAACCCAGAAACACAAAAGTTTCAAGTTAGTTTATCAATTTATCGAGAGGAATGAGACATTTCTTCTAAAATTCAAAATGAATATTTTAAAAATTGTCTTTAATAAATAAAGATACCAACTCTGATAGAAAATTGTGAGATTTTATATAGATGAAATTGGATTTTGCTGTGCACAAATTGGTGACCCAATTGGAATTGTGACCCACCAGAGATGAGATATGGACAAATTTTAGGAGCAACTGGAGCAGAAAGATGAAGCCAAAGAGATCAGATAAACCTAAATGAGAGAAACAAGCATTTTATAACATTCTGGGCAATGTCAGAGTTCAGTTGAAAGCTAGATTTGATTATTTTTATGAACTGGTTCTTCTTGGTTTAATCGATTACACAAATTGAATCAAAGGTTACAAAGTTCTGATGACACCAAACTGCACCCTATGTGTGGTTCCTTGACTTTGTTAGACTTAAGGGTGAGCTCATCAGCCTCTGTGGTTCACAAATGGTGAAGGCTGAATGTAGATCTCCTGGAAGGTTCTCCATTTTTTGGCCCAAAATGATCTGATGGAGACTGCTCTGAAGCTGACAATAGTTGCTCCAGCTAGTACTCACTCTACCTGCAAAATAGTCTCCATAGATAAGTCCACTTCTGTTTTGAAAAGACCCAAATCATACTGGAATCCCAAGGATCAAGGAAGGCTTTCATCCCTTGTGACACCAAGAGATTTTTAAAACTAAAGAGAGACAAGGGAGACTTCTGTAACAAAATCATAGAGATTTTTGTCCAAAAATGACCTTCACTTACAAATAAAGGCAACAGTAGGATATATTTTTATTTCACTCTAGTCTCATGTTGTTATACATTTAACATGCTGCATTAGCTGAAGGCTTGCTTACCTGTCTATATGTAAAATATGTTGATATGAGAGAGGACACATGTGATGGCTAAATCAGAGTGGGCAACTTGCCACTTATAACATAAATAACAAACATAACATGTACTGCTCCCTCTTACACACACAGTGGTCAGAAATAATGGAGAATTTAAAATACCTCTCATTGATTCAAACGCTGCAAATCCCGACTCTGATACTTTTTGTGTCTCCCCAGTCATGGACCCCATTGCACACCACTAATTACACAGTATCTCTCTGGGTCATATACCTCATAAATGTTATCTCATTGGATCTGCATAATAATTCTGGGAGTTAGGTACTATTATTAGGGGTATTTTACAGATGAAGAACCTGAGGCAAATAGAGGTCTTTGACATGGGTCACAGGACTAGCAAGCTGGTAGGATTTGAGTCTTCCTGACTTGAGGTTCAACATCGACTTGTAAGTAAAACACAGTGAAAAGGTTCACACTTTCATGAGATGAAAAATGGGAGAATTGGGCAAGCTCTTTTGCTGAGGGATGGAAAAATGGGCTTTTTGGTAATTGTAGCTCCCTATCCTGTCAATAAATGATTGGCTTGTTATTATATAAAAGATTTACTTTGATATTGGTTCATGGCAAGTAGTTTATTAAGGATGACAAATGGAGGGAAAGGTCAATTGCACATATTACTCTGTTTCTCTGTAAAAACAATATATATTTTTTAAATGTAATGGAAATTTTTTTTGCTTCATTCACAAAAAAAAAAATTATGACATAAGGGAGATAATAGAAAGTCTTCAGACTTAAATTTCTTTTTTTCTATTTCTGGAAAACCTGCTGTACTCTACTGACAATGTATTGGATGACCAATCTGTATTGCTAAATAATTCATTTGAGACATGATGAGGGAGACAAATAATAAAATAAGTGGAAGATAGATTCAAATAAGGAGGGTCTGTGCATGTCGACGACAATTTGCCCAGGGACATTTGGAAACAATTCAATGTCTAATTGAAAGTATATATTGCAATAGTCTGAAGCAGAATATGATATAATCAAGCTTGGTCCCCAAAAGCATTAAATGCCTGATTGTGATGGTTTGGAATCACTGCAGAAAGAAGCCTCTTACGGTTGAAGCATGGGCAGACTTATTGTCTGAAAGGAAAACTGTCTTTGTAACAAAACTGGCTCATTAAGAAATGTTTCAGGTGCCAAGTGATAAGTTATTAGCAAAGTCTGCAACCTCCAAGGACTTTGCTAACCACTAAATGGGAAGGACTGCAAGAAGACTAAAAGGGAAGCATGCTGTCTATTTCCTTAGAAAGGGGCTGATGGTCTTAGGTTCCTTTAAGAGGTGACACATTTTCAGACAGGGAAATGACATGAACTTTTTAAAGTTGTATTTTTTACAAAAATTTTATTTTTTATGTTAGAGAGTAAAGACATTTAAATATAAATTTTTAATAAAGAAATAAGTAATAGCTATCCACTAAAAACATAAATATCCAGAACAAACTTTAATGCCTCACATAAATAAAAAACATTTTGGTGGTATTCATCATGTGATCTCAGATACTACAGCAGAATTAATAAGATTGAAATTGATAACCAAGAAAATTTTTATGCTTACCAATAATCTGATTATGAAATAATGTGTGTTTAGTTGGGTGATTGGTTGGTCTTGTCCTTTGTTATCAGAGAAGACCTGGATGACATCACTATGTTTGAGACAAATTACAGTGTGCCCAACTGTGACATCAGACAAATATGACTCAGAATACTCTACCATGGTCAGACACAAATAGTACTTGTGGGTATCCACCTGGGGTGGATACTCAAAACTTACATTATTTCATGTTTCTTCTGAACTGCTTCCATTCTGTCACCTTCAAAGAGTGTAGCACCCTCATTGATGAGTGCATGGAATGCTGGGTGGTCCTGTGCCAGCATCTCTCATGCTGCATAATCAATTCTAAAGTTCCTCAATGAGACTTTCAGGGTGTTTCAGTATGGCTCCTTCTAACACTATTGTGAGCACTTTCCCTGTGAGTTCTGCATAAACCAGTTTTTTTGGCAATCGGGTGTCTGACATTCTAATAATGTGTCCAGTCCATCATAGCTGCACTCTGTAGTAACATTGGAATGCTAAATAGTTTAGCTGGAGAAAGGCCCTCACTGTCTGGTATCTTCTGCCAGGTGATCTTCAGAATCTTTGTAAGACAATTTAAATAGGAGAGATTGTTTCCTGACATGGTAGACTATCCAGGTTTCACAGGCATATAGCAATGAGGTCAGCACAATGGTTCTGTATGGGCCTTCAATTTGGTAGTCAGTCTAATACTGTTCTCTCTCATACTTTCTTTCAGAGCCTCCCAAATACTGAGTCAGCTCTGAGGATTCATGTGTCAACCTCATTGTCAATGTATACCTCCTTAGAAAGGACACTGAGAAGGTAAGTGAACTTGTCCACAGTACTCAAAACTTCTTCCTTTGCTGCAATTGATGGTTCCACATATGGGTGGTATGGTGCTGGCTGATGAAGCACCTGTGTTTTCATGGTGTCAATTTTTTAGACTAAAATGAGAACAGGCAGTAGGGAATCTATCTACATGTTGGTGAATCTCAGCTTCAGAGGCTGCATTGGTGCACAGTCATCTACAAAGAAAAGATCATGCACCAACCCTTCCTCCACTTTCATCTTGGCTTGTAGCCTTTTTAAGTTGAAGAATTTGCCATCAGTGCAGTAGTTGACCTTGAGGTCATGTTCATGTTCAGTGAAGGCATTTGATACCATGGCTGAAAACATCATCTAAAAATATGGGAGAAGGGACACACCCTTGTTTCACTCCATTGATGACTGGAAAACCTGAAGAGCATCTTCTACTATCCAGAACCCGGGAAGTATTCTGTCATGAAATTGATGTACGATACTAACGAACTTCTCAAGCAACCAAACGTTGACATAATTGTCTATAAACCCTCATGATTGATGATAGCAAAAGCCTTGGTCAGATCTATAAACATTGGATGTAGACCTCTATTCTGTTCCTGGCATTTTTCCTGGAGTTGTCAGGCAGCTGACACCATATCAACTCTCCCTCAATCTTTCTGAGGTGACTGTCTTCCAGGTGAAGGATTAGTCATTGAGAAGGACTGGCAATAATCTTACCAGCAATAACTAGAAAGATGAGATGTCCAGGCACCTCAGCCACAGAAAGAAAAAGACAGGTTTGAGACCTGGAGTGCCACCTTTTTTACCATGTTAGCTGGCACAGTGGGTAGAAAACTGATTCTGAAGTCATAAGGACATGAATTCAAATGTGATCTGAGACACATACTTGCTATGTGACCTTTGGCAAGTCACAACCCTGATTGCCTCACTTTCAGGGTTGAGTGTCATGGTTGACTTTGAAAGTGAAGGACATAGGGCAACTAGGTAGTGCAATGAATAGAGCCCTGGTCTGGAATCAGAAGGATGGTTGTTCAAATCCAATCTCAGACACTTGATACTCATTAGCTGTATGACCTTGGACAAATCATGTAACCCTGATTGCCTCCCATCTAGGACCATCTCCAATCATCCTGATTCATATCTGGCCACTGGATCCAGTTGTCTTTGGAGGGGAAAGCAAGGCTGGTGACTTGGCACAGAACCCCCTTACAAATCCTATTCATGTGCTTACCATGGCATCACTTCCCAGATATTATGGTCTTCTTCAAGAATGAAGGACAGAGTTGTGAAAGGATCGAACCTTTCTGGAGAGTAATATCAAACTATGGCCAAAGAGCAATAAAACTGTTCATACCTTTTGACCCAGCAATTCCAAGTCTAGGACTATATCCAGAAGAAATTGTAGAAAATGGTAAAAGCCCTACATATTTCAAAATATTCATAGCAGCCCTTTTTGTAGTGGCAACGAATTGGAATTTGAGGGAATGCCCATCAATCGGGTAAAGGTTATACAAGTTATGGTACATGAATACTATGGAATATTATTGTTCTACAAGAAACGAGAGCTTTGGAGAAGCATGGAATGGCTTATGGGATCTGATACTGAGCGAAGGGAGTAGAGCCAAGAGAACAATTTAAACATCAACATTATGAGATGAACACCCTGGATGGAAGCAACCCCTCTCAGTAGCCCCGACAGTTAGGACAACCATATCTCTCAGATTATGGATTGTATAATCCCCACCAGAGGGAGAAAAACAAAACAAAGCAAAATACACAGAAAAAAATCCCTATCAAATCTGATGAACACTATATAAAAATTATCTCTTACATATCCTTTTTTCCCTTTATCCAAATTCCTCATGCTAAAAACTACTAATTTGTAACTATGTTTAACAAAATATGTATATAAAATGCTAACCTGACCATTCCCATCTGAGGGGGAGGGGAATGAGAAGGGAAGGTGGAAGGAAATTTTGAAACCTGGAAATATACATATAAAAATGGATGAAAATAAATTAAAAAAAAAAGAAAGAAAAAAGAATGAAAAAGAAACATCAACACACCCAGTCTCCTTACTCACTGAGAGTGTGGCTGATCAGACTTCAAACTGTCCACAGAAGTCACCAGGTTCAGTCTCCTTACTTTGGGGAAGAAAAAGTGGAAGCCTTGTTCAGTCAGTTGTATTTCTGACTACAGGGCAGAGGTGAAAGACTGTTTGTTCATCCATCTGTCCATTGATTTGCTTGTTGGATCAATCAGGCAGGCAAAGAAGACCTAGAGCAGTGGTAACAGAGGTGCCCACATCTATTCAGCACTGGCTCCAGGACAGGGAAGCAATTCCAGGAAATTCAGGAACCCTAACCAAAGGTGGGAGAGGGTGGCCAGGTACTTTCCTTACTTGCCTGTTCTTCCTCTTTTGATAAAGCTCCTGAAGGTGGTCTTGCCTGAATCCCAAGCCAGAGCCTGGAATCTTTGCTTCACTGGGGCCACCTGGAGGATAAGGGGGACAGCCAGGGCAAAGAGAGATCTGAGGCCACCTGCTCTACTAGTGAGAATTGGAGGTGTTTGTGGGAAAGAGAAACAGAAAGGTGAAGGTTCTTGGGTCCTTGGGCCAAAGAAACCAAGCCCTGAAGCCTTAAAGTGAGGAATGAACCTAGGTCCAACCAGAGCTCCTGAAGCAGAATCTCTTTGGTTCTTGATTTCTCTGGCCCCCACTGCCTTCCCATTCACAGATTTTCAACTTCATGAATCACTGGGCAAATCTGGCTCTTTGTTCAACAGAACACAGAATGGCAGGGGTGAGTGTTGGGGGTCTTACCAGAAATGGGGGGCACTGCCTGGTGTGGGATCAGACCCCTGGTCTGAGTGCAGAGCTGGGGATGCCAGGAACCCAGGTGGCTGAGTGCATTGGGCACTCTCTCAAAGCCAGGAAATGGGCACTGCAGTAGAATAGGCATTTCTGGCAGGAGCCAGACATGGAGGAATGGAGGAAGAGATTCAGAAGAAGGCGTATGGTTGAGCCTGAGAGCCTGGAGGCAGTAAGAGAAGCCACTCCTCTCAGCATGTGCTCTGAACTCAGAATGGGTGGGTGGGTTCCAAAGGAGCATTACTTTTTAAGAGGAGGCTCCCAACCCATTTCACTTTTGCTCTCCTCCCCAGGGAGAGGAGGTCAGGGTAAGGAGTGAAGGGAATCTATGTCTGGGAAGGGCTCAAGCTTGCACAGAAGAGACCTGGATGTGCAGGAACTGTGTCTTGGGTAAGTGAGATCTTACCATGGAAGGGGGAGGGGGTCAGGAAGAGGATCTGTCTGAGATTCATCAGTCATTCCACTGCCTTCTTCCCTGGCCATTTGGGAGGGGACAGACAGCTCTGGGGGGGGGGGAGGGAAGCCAGTCTGGAGGTGTTTGGGGGCTGGGGGAATTTATCCTTGGATTGTAGGCCTGGGGTAGATGAGCAGGAAGAAGGAGCAGCATAGGGGAGGGTGGGGCAGATGGCAGTGGCTCCACAAGGATCCAGAGCATGGAGATCCTGATACTAGTAGTTCTCTTCATTGTCAGTGTAACCCAAAAAAGCACCCTCTCTATGAAGAGCCAGGGCAGTGGCAGAAGGAATCAAGTCAGTACAGCATGGGCCCTGCCCTTGGGGACCTTCCAGTCTTGTTAGATCCAATATTCCAGTATCCAGGCCCCTGTAATATAGAAAATAGGAAATTCCACAGGTCTGTGGATGGGACAATCATTTCCCAGTGAGGTGGCATGGCCAGCCATCTTGGAAGAGGTGGCATTTGTGGAGCTAGGTCTAATTGGATGAATATGATTTCTACTGATTTAGTGAGAAAGAGTCATTTTGCGCATAGGAAATGTAATACACAAAGAGATAAAGGTAGGGAAGTACAGGACATGGACTCATAGCATGAAGAATGATTTTTTTCTGTTAACTTGAAAATATTCATTTATTAATAAATGTGCAGGGAAGCAACAGAGGCTTGAAAAGTTGTCTAAAAGGGAAATGAACCACTTTTCCTGCCTCTGGGGGTCAACTATTTTCCTCAGGGAAGGGATCTGTTCCCTTGCCCTCACTTAGTGTGAGGGAGGGGATCCCTTATTTGCAGTTGAAGATGAGGACCAGAGAAGTCATGGGATCTGCCCATATCCAAACTCTAGCAGCAGAAGGAGATTTGACCTCTCCTTGTTAGAGGGCTGGTGAAGAGGACAGTTTGACTGAAGTAGAGAGGACTCGAGAGGCACCAGTGGGAAGGCAGGCTGCTGTTTGATCTTGGACAATGAGTCCTCACGAGTTGGTTCCCTTGAGCTCAGCAGCAAAGCCTTCATCACAAGTCAGCTGCAGCAATGATAGTGACAAGTCAGAGAGAGGGAGAAAATATAGAGGAGTGGACACGATAGCTTTGTCTCCCTTTGTCTCCTAGGAGTAGCTTTTTCCTGGTCAAAATGGTCTTTCCTGACTTCTCATTTCCTTCCTTTTGCCTCTAAGCCCAGGGTCTGACAACTGACTCATAATGACAGTCTCTCTTCGGCATCAAGAGCAGTGCACCAGGGGAGTCATTTGATCTATTCTGGGGGAGCCAAGAAAAGTTTCAGTCAACTTCCTGACTAGTTATACTGTAAATAATCACTCAATTAACCAACACTTGCTGCCTCCCAGGCTCAGCCTCCCTGGGCTGCTTACTGGCTTAGAAAAGTGCATATAAACATTGTTCATGTTTTATTGCATCTTTGTTTTGCTAAATATTTTCTAATTACATTTTAATATTGTTCCACAGTACTTGTTACCAGGTCTACGTCACCGAGATCTGAGGCTCCATTTATCCAAAGGGGAAAGAAAAAGTCTAAAATTTTTGGTGTTTTTATACTATTTATTGTTTATCCCTTTTGATTCCTCTTTGATAAAAAAGAAGCGTTTTCCATCACTTCTTGTATTTCCTAGACAAAGACAGTTGTCCAATAAAATCCTGAAATTTGAGAGATGGAAGAAAGTCCTTTAGAAGATCTGTGGCTCTTTGGGGGAGTATGTATTAGGACCATAGTTTCTGATTTTCCCAAAACAAGAATTAGTATTCCCTAAAAGTTGGATAAGCTGTCCCTAGGATTTGGCTGATCTTTATCTCTCTTAAAGTAGCTTCCTGGGTGGATAGGCCACCAGTCTGGAGTCAGGAGGACCTGAGTTCCAATCCAACCTCAGACATTTAATAATTACTTAACTGTGTGGCCTTGGCCAATTTACTTAACCTCACTGCCTTGCAAAAAAAAAAGCAAAAAGAAAAACCAACAACCCCAAAATAATAAAAAACCCAACCTCCTTTCTTCAAGTGTTCAACAATTTGTGAGAACCTCAGTTCATCCCAACATTGAACCTGAACTATCAGAGAGCTGTTGTTAAGCAGGCCCCTAAAAAGAGGAGGGGATCAGATACTCTTTTGGGGAAGAATCAGGACTGCAGGACAGAGAAACACTCAAAAAGATGAAAAGCCCAAAGACTGACCTGTCAGTCTATTTCTTTTCTCTCCTGTCTCTGTCTCCCATTAAGACTCCCCTTCTCTTCCCCCAGACTGATTCTAGTGAATTGGGTTCTTGAAATGCTGAAAGCCAAATATCAGCAGCACTGTGCCCTCTGCTGGCTTGGTCACTGATGCCCAACCTGTAGCTGACATTTACCAGTAGTATCTTTTAAAAAAATTTTTATTATATTTTATTGTGAACCTATGAAATAAAACAAGCATTTCCACAATACAGTAGAATAAAAAAAGATTTTTTGCACATGAAATGGCAAATCAGTTATGTACAACCTTTGATTCCTGTTGAATATATAATAAAATTACCATGGAATTTTATTTCCTTTTTCTTCCCCACCCCCTAATCCTCAAGATGGATTCCCTTAGAAACAAATATGTAAATACTTGTATGTGTTTGTCTTTGTGTGTGTGTGTGTATGTGTGAAATCATTCTTTAGCTACTTCTATTCATCAGTTTATTCTCTGGCTACTTATAGCATCTTCTGTCATAGGTCCTTTGTATCTAATGTGGGTATTTATAGTAGTCAAAATGTTTTAGTCATTTAAAGAATATTGTTTTAAAACCATATTGCTGTTAGGGTATAAAATATTCTCTTACAATTTTCCCCATTTCCATTCTGTGAAACAGAGAGAAGGGGAGAGGAAGGCAGAGAGATGCCGGCCCAGTGGGGGGGGGGGGTTGGCAAATCAAGAACCAGAGCCAGGTGGAGACTGGTCAATCAGGACACAGAGAGAGGACAGTGATCAGACAGATAGTTGGGATAATGTCACCCTATTGATGACCACAGCATAAGGTCCCTTGGTGTCTGCAGCACCCACCTGCTCCATCATAATGACATGTGAAAGCATTGTTAATGAAACCGATGGTTTCTTTAGAGTGCTGCAAAATAAAGTCAAGGACATTGGATTTTGCTGTGCGCAAATTGGTGACCCAATTGGAACTGTAGGTTTTATGAGCGACTGGAGCAGAAAGATGAGGCCAAAGAGATCAGATAACCCTAGATGAGAGGAACTGGTGTTTATAACATTCTGGACAATGTTAGGGTTCAACTGAAAGCTAGGTTGCATCATTTTGGTGAACTGACTCTCCTTGGCTCAGTCAATTGCACAAAATTGAATCCAACTTTACAACGTTCTGATGTCACCAAACTGCAGGACCCATCACATTATGTGCAGTTCTTGGATTTGGGAAGACTGAAGGGTGAGCTCATCAGCCTCACAAATGGTGAGGAAGGAATGAAGATCTCCTGGAAGCTTCTCCACTTTTTGGCCCAAAATGATCTGATGGAGACTGTTCTGGAGCTCACAAAGGTGCTCCAGATGCTACTCACCATACCAGCAAAATAGTCTTGGAGGCTAAGTGCACTTCTGCTTCAATGTCCTTCAACCCATGGGTTGCCAAGTCTAGTCTACAGCTCCCCACTGGGGACACCCAGATTCTTTGGCAGAAATCCCCATATTCATTATTGATCTGAGGTTGAAGACGTTCCTCCACTTCCCTGTGCCTCAGCCACCTTATTAGACCTGCAGGGAGTCCCCCCGGGAAAAGGCTTCCTTTTCACAAATCTTTTTATATAGATAGACCTGTCTAACAGTCCCAAAATACGGAAAGTTAGGACCTGGGGACCGAAGGACAAGCTGCCAGGCCAGGGGAAGCAGAATCTCCATGGCACCTGCCCCCTAGTGACCCCCCCCCCCCAGGCCTGCCCACCTGGATTCTTCTTCCAGATCACAACTCCCACAAGCATGGCAATGAGGAGGAGGAGCAATGACGCCCAGGATGGTCCAGGCGGATGAGGATGGTCACTCTAAAGTGGAAAAGGGAAGGGAAAGGCCCTGCCTGGCCCCTCTCTGGGCCGACTCAATTTGCCCTTTTCTAGTTCCCTACTCCCTCCTTCCCAGTAACTCACACATCCCTCTGCTCTTTGGGGGATGGGAGATGGATGCTCTTCTCTCCAGCTCCTCCTCACTGTTCTTACCACATTTCAGGGTGAGGGGCTCAGCCAGTCCCTCATGTTGAACTCGGCAGCTGTATCTCCCTTCCCGGCCCGGGGTCACCCCCACAGCTGCCCACTTCTGGAAGGTTCCATCTCCCCCAGGCCTGGTCTCAATGAACTCTGTGTCCTGGAGCAGTTCCTCCCCATCCCTCAGCCATGTCAGAGAGATCTCTGCTGGGTAAAAGTCTTGGGCCTGGCACCTTAGGGTCACCTCCCCATGGGGGGCAGTGTGATGGGTCACTTGGGCAGATGGCGGCCTGGAGACAAAGGTCAGGAGAATTGCCAGGGGGCACAAGGACAAATGGGATGAGGGAAATGACCCATCATTCAGGGGCTGAGGTACCTGGGTGTCACTGGGGGTCGGGAACCTGGGCGGACGTGGCAAGGAAGGGACAGAAGAGTCGGTGGGAGCCTTGAGTGCCAAGCACACTGGGCAGGGCAGGTAGTACCTGTCCTGGTCAGCGACTGGTTGCCCAATTCCAGGTACATGAGCACCCATTTCACATGAGCACCCACTTCACACACTCCTGCAGATAGGCTTTAACTCTCTCTTGCACTTGGAGAGCTCCGACTGGGGCGTCACCGCGGTTCAGGGCCAGGTTTTGGTGTCCAGGGCCAGGTAGTCGGTCCAGTCATAGGAGAACTGATAAAACCCACGCTGGAGGCGGCCGTCGGGGGACACCCCGCAGCCCAGCAAGGTCTGGAGGGTGTGGACACCTGCCTGACCCCACGGCCCGGTCAGCGGGGCCAGACTTGCCCTTCCCCACGCCCCCATGCTGTCTCCCAGACAGTAACCGGGAGGGAGCCTGAGGGGGCCCGGTCTCTCCCTGCCCCCTCGGGTCCGGTCCCACGTCACGCACCGCCCTGGCTCTGGTTGTAGTAGCCCCGCAGGGTCTCCAGGTTCACTCGGAACGTCCGCGCGTTGCCCCTCCCGACCCGCGTGTTCCGCTCCCAGTACTCGGGGACCACCAGGACCACCGACTCCATCCACGCCTCCCGCGGCTCCAGCCTCGGCCTCGGGGCATCGCTGTCGAAGCGCACCAACTCCTCATCGTCCACGTAGCCCACGGCCACGAAGCGGGGCTCCCCGAGCTCGGGCCGGGTCCAGGCGGCGTGGAAATACCTCAGAGAGTGAGAGCCTGGACGTGGGGAGCCGGGGCCGGGGTCAGCGCAGAGACCGCGTAGCCCCGACCTCCGAGGCCCGGCGTCCGCGGCCAAGTCCGGAGGGGACACAGTGGGACCCCGGACTCCGAAAGCCCCTCCTCCCGACCCCCAGTGAGCAGGTGCGGGCCGGGGCAATTCTCTTTCCTAAAGCGCTTTGAGATCCGAAAAAAGCCTTCTACTCCTGGTCTCACCCTCCTCACCCTCAGCCGCATCCAGTGTCCACACCTGCCCCAGCCTGAGCTTCCCCCCGCCCCTCGCCCTGTTCTAGAAGCCCCCCCCCCACCTTGGAGGGCCAGGGCTCCCAGGCAGCTCTGCTCCTCCTGGGCGCCCCCACAACTGTCTCCCCCATCCTCCCTGCCGGCTCCTCTGCCTCAGTTCCCCCTGAACCCCCACCCACCCACATATCCACTCCCCAGACTATGGCTCCGACCCCAAGACTCCCCCCGGCCAAAACCCTGCTGGGGGCGGGCAGGCTGCCCCCCCGTACCCCATAGGCTCCTTCCGGGGTTCTCCTTCTGCATCCCCGGAGACCGCGGGGCCGGTCCCTGGAAACCCGCCCTGGGCCGGGGCTGGAAGAGCTTTCGGGGCAGCCCCCCCCCCCCGATCTCCCCCGTCCAGCTCCAGGCGCCCCTTGAATCCTGCCCCCTCCTCACCTGCCCGGGTCTCCGGCAGCGCCAGGACCAGGGCCCCCACCAGAGAGAGGCCGAGCAGGGGCTGCTCCATGGGCCACCTGGTAGAGAAGTCCTGGAACAGCGAAGTCCCTTCACACAGGCTCATCACCCCTCGCTTCTGATTGGCTACCGCAATTGGCTATCGCAATTCACACTACGTCACCGGTAACGGGGCAGAATGGCCCCGCACAGGTTCAGGGACCAGAACTGACACTGACACTGGGACCCTGTGTTGGCCCTGGAGCAGCCTCGGACCCGGGGCAGCCCCGGAGCTTCCCTCCCTCCCTCACTGCTCCAGGAACACCCCGATCCGGGGCCCCAGTCTGAACCACAGCAAAGGAAGGTCCCAGTCTCCCCGCTTCTCCGCCGCCTCCAAGCTCCAGCCCCCCTCCTCGACCCTGCCCCCTTAGAAGTTAGGCAGAAAATCCCCCCATTTCCCCCCAAATTGGAGGGTGTTTGAGGACTGAAGAAATCTGCAGACTGATGGGGGGGGGGGGCTGCCACCTCCATTTTAGTGACCTCCATCCCAGCTGTGGCTCGAGCACATTTTATAACCTCCCGGGCCTCGTAGTTAACCAGGCTGGGCACCTCAGAAGAAAGAGGACATCAGAGACAAGGAGACAGGACATGGAATCCGAGCAGAAGCCTTTGTCACCCTTTTCATGGGGCAGGCATGTGGTACAGTGGTTAGAGTCCAGGACCACAGTCAAGAAGACCTGAGTTCAAATCTAGCCCTCGGACATTTACTAGCTCTGTGGCACTGGGCAAGTCACTTCTCCCTCTTTGTCTCAATTTACTCATCTAAAAAAAAATGAGCTGGAGAAGGAAAAGGCAAGCTTCTTCAATTTCTTTGCCAAAAAAAATCAAACAAATGGATCACAAAGAGTCAGCTACAACTCAATAACAACAAAAGGAAAGAGCTTAATTATGAAAATGGAGAGGAGGACTATGTCAGCCTAAGATTGGCCCCAAACTCCCTGAAATCTGAAGGTCTGAATTCCTCTTTTGTTTTTTTTCAGAACCAAGGTCCATTTGTGTGAATTTCCCTCTTTCTTGTCTCATCCAATGTCAATTTTATGGAAAGTCTCTGAGAGATCATCTCCTTTTTTGTTACAGATTGGGAACCTGGATACCAGAGATCGGAAGATTGTCCAAGGTAAGAAAGAGGGTAGCAAAATGGAAGCTTGAAGCTCCATCCTTTCATTCCCGATTCCACTTCTTTCCACAACCCGCTACTAGTCTAGAGAGGGTCCTGAAGTCTCTCTCCTCTAGGGGAAGGACACACTTCAACCCTTCCAATCTTGTTGAAGTCAGCATTCTGTGGAAAGGCAGGGAAAGACTTGAGTAATTCAGTTTCTTATTGTCTATCAGACTATTCAGATCAAGTCCTGTGTCACCTTTCTTCTGATCCCAATAGAACTTGAAAAAAATTCTCCTTAAAAACACCAACACTTGTCGTTTCCCACTGTGCTTCCTGTCTCTGTCCTGGTACACCACTTCTCTAGGGAAAATGTAGAAAGGTCTTTACATTTTTACATCTTACAGTGCCATCTCAGCTCTGATGAGTCTCCTCTGCCCTTCTCTCCCTCAGTTGCTAACACTGTCCTTCATTGAGATCTACCTCGTTCTCTTCCCCACCCCAGACTCCTCTAAACTGTAGTCCCAAAATACTCTGCCTTGGTCAGGTCACAGCTGGAGAATTCTGTTCAGCTGAGTCACTACATTCTAGAAAAGGTTTGGAAGATTAGGACCCAAATGTTGGGGGGCGGGGCAGAAAACTTTTTATAGAAAATTGACAAAAGAAATTTGGAATATTTCCCTTGGAGAAGAGAGGTATTGGGGGGGGGGGGATGATTGTATTCAAGTATTTGAAGGATTGTTTGGAAACAGAAGTCTGAATCTTTCTCCATTTCACAATAATATTGTTCTGCTTCCTCCTTTCTACTGCCAAGATGCCCTCAGCAAAATCACTCTGCTTGGTATTACTCACATCACTTTGTATTTTCAACTCCCTTCTCTACTTTAGTTTCTACGTTACATTGTTTTCTCGACTTTCAGAGATATCACAGCTGTTACTAGCATTCAATTTTTCCCTTTTCAATGAATTCTTCACAGAATCAGAACTGAAAATCATCTAAATTGTCACCTAAATTTATTCCATCTTACCCCATGCCCATAAGCTTTCATTGATTCTTTTGTTTTTACCTAATTCTATTTGTGTGGGAAGGATGCCACTTAAATAAATTTTGGAGATTTCTCAAGGTATGAAGAGAAAGTTTTACTCATTTCTAGAGGAACAGGCCCCAAGTAGAGAGACTGAGGCAAAAGCAAAAGACCCAAGAATCACATTTATCATAACTCAATTCCCTTTCCCCACTGACCCACCCTCATCAATGAGGAAGGTGGTCTTCACAATCTAGAAAAGAAAGTTAATCTGAGGAAAAGAGAATATAATTCAAACTGAAACAGGATTCTCCCTTCAGTCCCAGGAATTGACTGGACATCCGTGTGTGGGATGAGTTTACACGCTCAAATAAAACTCGGAGATTTTGCAAGGTATGAAGAGAAAAGTTTTATTCAATTCTTGAGAACTGAACCCCCTTGCTCTGTCTTAAACATGGAGATAGAAAAAGGGGTAAAGAGCAGGAAATCCAAGATCCATTTATCCTAGTGAGATTCACCCCCCCCCCCCACTGACCCATCCTCCTTAGTGAGGAATGTGGTCTTCACAATCTATAGGCCTAAATTACTCTAAAGAATAAGCCTATGATTCAAACAGGGACAAGTTCTCTCCCTCCAGGACAAGGAATGTAGAACCATCTGGACTTCAGTCCAGATAAGACAGGGTCAGTTTACCCTTTACATTCTGGTCAAGGTAACATAAAATTGATGGTCAGGGGAGGAGCGGCAGAAGGGACATGACACACAGCTCTAACTATTTCTAATCTATAATGTTCTACTGAAGAAATCTCAGACTTTATCCCATTCATCTGAGCTTCAGCAGAAAAGATGGGGTCAGTTGACTCTCCACCAATATCCCAGAAGTTGCTTTGTCAGGTGAGGAGGACACATAGTTCAACTATTTCCTAATCTATAATTTTCTACTGAAGAAATCTCAGACTTCATCCCACTCATATTTCTCTCATAAAATCCTTCAGTGATTTTTATTGTGCATTGGGAAAAATCCAGCTTTCTCATTTTTCTGAGTACCTCCACGTTCCATCTTCCTCTTCTCCTGCCAGATTTGACTTTCCTAATAGCAGCTCCTTCAGACTTGGGCCAGCAAGCCTTGCATCCCAGCTCCTTTAAATCCATAACAATTGTTTGCCACCATGATAGAACTCTTCCTTTACTTCACATTTTCTCTCTTGACAACTTCTGACATTTTTGCTTCTTCCATTTTTATTGCTTTTTTGATGATAATTTTGTGACTTCTCATCAAGCCATATTCTTGGGAGCCTCAATTATTAAAATTCTTCAAATTGACAATGCTTCCAAAGGAACTGAAAAGATCTGACTCTTTTACCACCTCCCTGCCAAATAAATAAAGGCAATGAAGAAGACAAAAGCAACCCATCAGCCTGTTGTCCCATCTTTGTTTTTCTAACATAGCAGGGGGGGAGGGGAGCTAGGCTACAATTATAGCCTCCCATTCCTTGGATAGTGTTATAAATGAAGAAAAAGAAAAACCTGCTAGAGTGATAGAAAACTGTATATTTTATTCATGAACCTTGCAAGGTATACCTTATAAGGTATGAGTACCTCATCTAGGCGTGAGGCTAGATTGGTCTTGGAACCTCAGGTAATTTATGGTCTTCAGAAACTCTTTCCCCTCCCTCTTGGATGTTCATAGGCTCTCAGAGTTTGAGTTCCAATCTAAGAGGTCCACCCATTCCATGACATGCCCCTAGTATGATCTCCCCCACATCATTGGATGCATGATATGTTAATGAACCCCAATCATTAGAGAGGGTGTAGGGGTTAATATTCAATTTCCTAATTGCACAAACTCAGCTGCATTAGGTCAAGATCTCTAGGTCACTCTTGACTGGTTGAGAACCAGTTTGAGGTTTGCTATCCCTGGAATTGGATTAGGAAGACTCTCCCAGTCTTGTGATTTTCTGGGCCATTCCCCCCTTGTAATGGATTCCCTGAGGGCTCCCTTCCACACCCAGTGAAGACCAGCGCCAATAAATTCCTCACCACTTCCCCCTTTTCTTTTTTTCTTTGCTTTAGTTTCTTCATTTGTGAAATAAAAGAGTTGTACGGGGTGGGGGTGGGGGCTCTCAAAGGTGACTTCCATTTCCTACTCTTATACTTGTGCTACACACACAGAGACAAGAAGGGCTTGGGGGGCACCTGCCTGGGGTCTGAGTTAGGGACTGAGGAGGCAGTGGGAATAGCTTCTCAGGCTGCTATGCCTTACATAGCCACAAGGGGGAGAGCTAGGCTACAATTACAGACTCCCAGCAACTCCAATGCTGAGAGAATGCCCTGGTTCCATCCAGCCCTTGATAACTGCCCCTGGTCTGTATAACTCTCTAGTTGCCTCCAGTATTAAACTCTGAAAATTTTCATATTTTCCTATTACGTTGTAGTTTTACAGCTCATTGCCCTCATCTCCTGTGTTTCTCAGACTTCTCTTCCCTTCTTATTTTGATCCCAAAGAATGACTCACAAAATATTGATGAATCTTTACCACAATTAAAAGCAAAGAAGATGGGCGTTTGGTCAGACATCCAGGTGGACAGCAGCCTCTATGGGCATCATTTTCTTCTCCATCCGCCCTCTCTCCTGCACTTGTTTTCTTACAGCTCCATGGGCAGACATTGGGGGAGGGGCCATCCTTTCCAATCAAGGTCTAAGCTTTCAGGTCTTTTCAAATTCTCCTGGGGAAATGAGCAAGCATCTCACTGACATCACAGGCAGCCAATCAACAACTGCCTGCCATGTGTCCAGGAATTGTCCCAAGCCCTGGGGAGATGAAGAGTAACAAAACCCGGTCCTGGGATCAAGGACCTTATAGTTTAATGTTTCAATCACTCTGTGAACCTCCTGGGAGCCCCTTGGTGAGTCTCCTGCCTTGTGTCTCTCCATTACCGGCTGTCCCTGGAGACCCCCCACCCCAGTCCTACCCCATAAGGGTAGGTGGCTGCTGAACCTGAAAAGGGAGAAAGCCTGAGAGGCAGCAGGGACCAGCTTCAATCCAAGCTGAAACACTCCGAATGCTGCCTTCTGGCCTTTAAACAGTGGCCACAGGTTGACAAAAGAAATCTGTTCAGCCTGTGTGTGAATGCTTTTTCTTTGAGTTCTGAGGGGGTTTTTGTATTTTATTTTTTCCAATTACATGTTGTGTTATTTTTTGACAATCATTTTAAGCGAGAGTTCAGAGTTCTACATTTTTCTCTCCCTCCCCTCCTCCCCCACCCAATCAATCTGATACAGGTTGTCCATATACAAATACAATCATGTCAAGCAGAACTCCATATTAGTCATGTTGGGAAGGAAGAATGAGAACAAAAAGGAGAACCATAAATTCTCTAACCTCTGGAATGAGTGGTGGATGTGCTATCTGTGTTTGTGAGTGTGGGTCTGTGTGTGTGTATCCTCTGTGTGTCTGTGTATATGTGAGGCTAAGTCTGTCTCTCTGTGTTTATATACTGTCTCCCCTATTAGGTACTGTCCTCCTCAAAGGCAGGGTCTCCCTTCAAACTCCACATAGACCCTGGGACCACATCCAGAGATGAGAATGAAGAGTGGGAGTGGGCCATGCCAGGCAGTTTCCAACAAGCATGGAATATTTTATCAGAGATAGCTGAAGAAAATGCTATTACTGCTTAGGAAAGGCCTGTGACTTGGATAATTTGACAAACTCTGTCCATATGTGGATTACGCCAGTGTGAGCGCCTCTATGATGTTGGTAGCTCTGGCAGTCTTGATACACTAGTTCTACCTGAAATGTCCACTAAACTAGAATCAATTTTAATTAAAAATGGAGTCAAATTATATTTGAAAACAAGTCCCCTGTTCTGGTTCCAAGCTCCTGAACCAGAGGACCTGGGCCCTCACCTCTCCTGCCTGGGTCTCTGAAATGGCTGCATCAGGAAACTTGAGATGGAAGGAGAGGGGCAGGGCCTCTGGGCCTCTACTTCATGAGAGGCCTCAGCAGAGTCTTCTCCCTATTTCCTCCCAACCACACTACTACTGGACTTGGGTGAACTCTCCATCTGGTCTCCTGCTTAGGAATCTTCTCATTGGGAACGCTTATTATCCTGTAAACCTGACTCACTCCTCCCATCTTCTCAGGACCCTGTCCTTGTGGCTCACTCTGGCTGGAGAGCAGGATCATCTACTCCAGGGGCTGTTGTGAGGGGCTTTATTCAGTCTTCTCTCCACTGACCACCAGCTCCCATGCATTTGGACCTCACCATGCTGCCCCTCTCTGGGCACTTTCCCTTCTACCCCTTTCCTTCCATACACACCTCTGTTGCATTCTGCTTCCTGTTCTGAATTACCTTTTCCCATTAGACTGCAAACCATTAATGGGGAGGAACTCTCTGTCTTTATTTGCATTTATGCCACCGCCATTGAATAGAATCTCTGCCACAAAGCAGGTGCTTAAGAAATCTCTCCAGCCTGATGGCCTGAAATCGGTCCCCAGGCCTCAAGGGACCCAGAAGGCAACAACCTGTGGTGATGCTTCTCCTTCCTAGAACCTCCCTTCCAACACATAAGGAAAGATCCCTGGGAGGGGGAGCTCCCCATCTCACCTCAGCTGCTCCACAGGACAGACTCCTGGCCCTGTGCTGCTCCCTGAATAGGGTTAGGCCTCAAGAGGAAGTGATCTAGAAGTACATTAGTCATCTAGCCTAAAATCCACAAGTGTGGTCAGAGAAATGTCTATTTGGTTTCCTTTCATATAGGATGGGCTAGGTTTCCCAAAACAGAAAAATTGTCCCCATATATGGATGAGTTGATGCAAGAAGGCTTAGAGCATTGACCTGGTTTACCAGCAGGTTTGGTCGTTGTCCTGGTAACCAGGAAATGTGGATGAGGAGGCTGAACATTCTGTTCTTAGCAAGATGGAGTGTTTCCTTTGAGGAACAGCAAAGATGTCAAAGTCACTGGATCCCAGGAGGAAGGGAAATAGAATGCAAGGAGAATGGTGGCTGAGGATGGGTTATAAAGGGTGGGAAGCCAGATGCTTTTCTATTAATCTTGGAGGTGGAATGTATGGAATGGCAAGTGACCTCAAAAGGTGACTGAAGAGACAGTGAGGAGAGGAGGGACTAGACTGAGGAGAGACTTGTGGCAGCAGATCCATAAACAGACGAATGCCATCTCCTGGCCTTCTAATAGGCCTTCAAGAACTACAGGGAGCTTCTGAGGAGAAGGAGAAGGCAAGGCCTTGTTTTGTTCTCCAATTTAGGGAGTCATTTCCAAGCCTTAGGAGGTACTTTGGTGTCTCTGACTGGACCTCATCCATCCCTCTCTGTTCTTTAATTCAATCCCTTCAAAAATAGGCTTTCTGAACAGGGGGAATTTCCTGTCAATTGTTATCGAAATATAAGTGTAAAACTCATTCACTTTTGATAATAATAAGAAAAACAAAATCTTTTTGAGTTAGCTGAGAGGGGGGCAAGAGGGGAAAGCGAATAGTAAGAGAACACCTCTGACTTCCGGGAGTCAGTGGTTCCGGAGACAAGGTTACCAAGCAGTTTCAAAGGTCTTAGGAAGGAGGGAGGGCAAATTTCCCAGTTTGCCACCTAAGACAGGTAGGACCGGTGGTGTTATTGACGGAGGTATGAGGCAGAGGCATCTTGGAAAAGGAGTTCACACTCAGATTGTCTCTCAGTCAAGGGAAACTTGTCAGAGTATAAGATCCTCAAAACTAAAATCCTGGGAAAAGATTGATTTCTGTTGAGAATACTCAACCTTCAGATCAGTTACTTTGCCCAACTTGGTAAGAAATTAAAACTCAGTATTTTCTCCCTTCGTTAACTACAAACTCAGGAGGACAGTGATCAGGATGCTCGGGAACCTGTGCTGCCAGGGAGAGATAACAGGAGATCAGATAATATTGTACAAGCAGGACAGTCTATGAGGAAACAGTTTGCGCATGGTAGTATAGTACAACTTTCATGATCAGACCACAAAAGGAGGTTAATAATTTTTTCTGTTCTCTGTATAAAAATCAACACTTTCCTTATCCAAGAGATGGTCTTAGAGAATAAAACTTACAAATGTCTAATCCATATTTTCTGTCAATTTATTTTTATTTATTTTCATCCATTGGCACATGCATATTTCCAAGTTACCGAATTTCCTTCCACCCTCCCTTCCCACCCTCTTCCCCTCAGCAGGGAATGTTCAGGTTAGCATGTTTAAACATGTTTATAGATTACTTAAAACTATTTACAAACGAGTAATTTTGGCATGAGCCATTAGGATTAAGGCAAAGAGATACATAAGAGATAATTTTTAGAAAGTGTCCATCAGATTCTGAAAGATTGTTTTTTCTGTGTTTTGTCTTGTTTTGCTTTTTACCTCTGGCTGGGGATAATATCATCTGTAACCAGTCGAATGCAGTTCTCCTTGCTCTCTGGACTGTCAAGAGGAGCTGCTTCCATCAAGGCTGTTCATCTCATAATGTTGGTACTGATGTGGACATTGCTCTCTTGGTTCTACTCCTTTGGCTAAGCATCAGATCCCAGAGGTCATTCCATGTTTCTCTAAAGTTCGACCATTTATGTTTTCTTATAGGACAATAGTATTTTATAGTATTCACATACCATAACTCGTTTAGCCATTCCCCAACTGATGGGCATCCCCTCAATTTCCAATTCTTTGCCATTACAAAAAGAGCTGCTACAAATATTTTGGAACATGTAGGACTTTTCCCATTTTTTATAATTTCTTTTGGATATAGTCCTAGACTTGGAATTGCTGGGTCAAAGGGGATGAACAGCTCTATAGCTCTTTGGGCATAGTTTCATATTGCTCTCTAGAAAGGTTGGATCCATTCACACTGCCATTTTATTTTGACCCCATTTCTTGAAGGGTTTTTACAGTTTAAGGGTTGACACATTTTATTGTAGGAAGCTGGGGCCAAGGGACTTAGGGAGGGACTTGAGCCCTGAGAATTAGAGTTAGATTGGACATTGAACTACTTACTGTAAATTAGGTAGGGAAAGGCACTAGCTCTGAGGGATTGGGGTCTTGGATTTAATTTAATTTATTATTTTGCATTTATTTTTCCTTTTTATTTAATAATTGAGGGTCCTTACATAAGATGGGGGAAACAAAAATGTTTTCCACAGGTGCAGGGATGTGGTTAGGAAGGCTTTGACCTTAAGAGACCTGAGGGAGCTTCAGGCAGGATACAAGGATGTGGTTAGCCTGATACTTGGTCTCAGGAGGCCATAATGACTTTGTCACAGAAAAACACTCCTGCATCTGGATATTTGTAACACTAGAATTAAGCTCAGGAATGAAAAGGAAGTTAAAGGAGAAATGGAAAAGATACAGGGGTTGGATGACTTTGGTCAAGTTACTTTTGCTCTAAGACACTCCACCCTTAGCTTGAATATGAAAGAATTAGATGTGATGACCTTAGGAGAGTTTTCCAACTGATTTGCTCAGTGAGAAGCAGAGAAAGAAGTGACTACAGAACAAAGAAGACAGTTATCAGTTTTAAAAAGACTTTTCTTACAAATGGAAAATTTTGAGAATTGAGCTAGTTTTGTTTTGACTTTATTTAATTTATTTATCCCCCCCTTTTTATTTGTAGTTTTAATACATACACAAATAACCTCACATACATATATTCAAAATGTATTCATACCTTCTTCACTTGCTTAAGATCATCTTCCATGGTACACATAGATCTCTCCAAAAAGTCCAATGTATCATAACTTCCATTATCCTTTTCATCTTTTCTGTAATCTTCATAAGTCTTTCAAAATCCATTTCATATTTGCTTTTTACTATTTTTAATATACTTCATTTAAGCCATATTTCAGACTATTTATCCTTTCCAATGAACATCCTTTTTATGTTTTAGCACATATAGTTATTAACAGTTCTTACTCTTACAACCAAAGAATACATAACAATTTAAACTTTTATCTATCACACTAAATTTTTTCTTTCTTTTAGCTTAGAAGAGAAAAACATAAACAATATTATCTTAAATGCATTTTTAATGCTTAAAAGTATTCACAACCTAGTAACAAAGCATTTTCAAGTTACTTTATCAATTTATTGAGAGGAATAAGACATTGCTACTAAAGTTTAAAATGAATATTTTAAAACTGTATTTATGTTTGTATAAAATTTGCATCCAAATTCTAACTGTCCTCAGCATAGCTTTCAAATCAACAGAATATTTTACATAAAAATACTTAATTTATAACTTTTAAAATATCCAATTAAACCTAAGGATCTCTTATTAACCATAATTTTCTTGAGTTAAAAATGAAATAACATAAAGTTAGTTTTATCCATGAACTATTGTTTTCTAGGATCTTACCAAACCCATGGGTGGATAAAGTATCATTAAAGATACCAACCCTGATGTAAAATTTGAGGAGCGTTTAATACAAAAAGGAGAATCACAAAACTGAGTTAGTCAACCAGTGAGATTTTATCTAGATGACATAGTTCTATATTATGATCATCTCATAATATAATATTCTCTTCAAATTCCTATTAATAAGAATCCCAATTTGGTTGGAGAATGAATGTTTACAAGTAACCAGAGAATTTCTCTTTCCTCATTCCAGATGCCTCTTATCATCTGATTTGTTGACACAGGTAGAGGACTTTATTGGCACTGTTACAAAGGTAACCAGGTAGTATTAATACAGACCAAGTCAACATTCAGGCAGAGGAGTCAGCCCTTGACATGGGACACACACAGGGACAGCATTCAGATTTGTAATTATATTAGTTGGAGGCTGAGAAGCCAGTTTTTTAATGATAATTATAGAATAAGACTCAGATTGTCTCTATTATTTTTAATACTATTTTCTTCAAACCAATTGAGTTTAGCATAGCAGTTAGCCCATGCAGTCTCGTTTTTTTCCTAAGAGAGAGGCGGAGTTGAGGGATCCAGGAAAAAGCCTTCCAAGGTGACTGAGAGAAGAGAAAGCAGGTGCTACACATTCAGGTTAGAGCAGAGGTTAGGACGGCTGGTCGACCTCAGCCAAGCACAAAATTCTCTTTCTTACTCTCAGAGAGAATTCTAACTTTCCCCTAATTTACACTTGAAAAAAATCACAGAAGCAAAAACACGAATAGAGAAAATGTCCCTCTCAGTTGAGAGAGAGAGAGAGAGAGAGAGAGAGAGAGAGAGAGAATGAGAGAGAGAGAGAGCAGAAGGCCATAGGCCCAGATCAAACAACAGGCACGACAGCAGTCCTGGACTGGGATATAGACTGTCCCAGCATCATTTGGGACACTGACTTCTCCAGCTGGAAAGGGGAGGGGGAGTTCCTGTACAGGAAAGGCCACAAGCAACCAATCAGAACTATAGAATTATGAAAGGCATCTGGATGTAGCCAGTCGGTTGGGTGGTTGGTTGGGTGGTTGGTTGGTTCTTGTCCTTCATTATGCAAGAAGACCAAAATGACATGACTGTCTTTGAGAGAAATGACACTGTTTTCTATTGGGGCTGATCAGACTGATATAAGCTCTGGGAACAAATAGTCCATGTAAACCCCTGGAGTGGGTGCTCTAAACCTATGGATGGCATGTTTCCTTTGTGCTGCTTCCATTCTGCCCTTCCCATAGAAAGCAGCCCCCTTCCCAATGAGGGCACACTTTCCTGGGTGGTTCTGTGCCAGTGTTTCCCAAGCTGGACAATCAATTTTAAAGTTCTTCAATGAGTCCTTCAGGCTTTCCTGGTATTCTTCTGTCCCCCTTGTGAGTGCTTACCCTGCGTGAGTACTCCATAAAATAAATTTTTGGCCAAGTGTACATCTGGCATTCTAACAATGTGTCCAGTCCAGGGTAGTTGTACTCCCTATAGTAATGTTGCAATCATTGGCAGTTTAGCTCCAGAAAGGACCTCAGGGTCTTTGTATCTTCTCCTGCCAGGTGATCTTCAGAATCTTCCTAACACAATTTAAATGGGGGCGATGCAGTTTCCTGCCATGGTACTAGTAGACTCCCAGGTTTCACAGGCATATAGCAATGAGGTCAGCACAATGGCTCTGGAGACCTTCACTTTGATAGTCAGTCTAATACCAAGACTCTCCCATACTTTCCTTTGGAGTCTCCCAAATACTGGAGTAGCTCTGGCAAGGGGAGTGTCAACCTCATTGTCAATGTGAGCAACCTAGGAAAGGACATTGCCAAGGGCAGTGAACTTGTCCGCAGGACTCAAAATTTCTCCATGTGCTGCAATCGATGTGGATTACCATGTGTGGATGATGTGGATGTTGACTGGTGGAGCTCATGTGTCCTTGGTGATCATTGTTAGACCTAACTAACTGTAACAGCTCAATTTCAGAGGCTGCTCTGAGTCACAATCATCTGCAAACAGAAGATCCTGCACCAACACTCCCTCCACTTTGGTTTTGGCTTGGAGCCTTTCCAAACTGAAGAATTTACTATCAGTGGGATAGCTGACCTTGAGGCCATGTTCATCCTCAGGGAAAGAGCTAATCAAGACACAAAGAAATGAAAAAGAGGGAGGGATGAGATTTTCCCATTACCAATCACAAGACTGTGTCCAGCACTTACTAAAAGTTATGAAGAGAAAAACAGAACCTTTTCTCCTTCAAAAATAACACAAATTCAGTGGAGGCCAGAGCCTGAGACCCTGCCTGGGGAGGAGGAGCAGAGCCAATACACAGAGCTGGCCCCAGTAGTCCCATCACCCTACAGTTTCATTAAAGGTCTCCTCTCTCCACTAAGTGCCTCTGTGTTCAATGTTGGCCTCACTTGTGCCATGCTGTGGGTCGGGCCTTGGCGGGTCAGGGAGGTGCAGCACGACTAGCTGCTGGCACCAAAATCTGCCAATTTAAATTGGTATTACTGGGCGAGTCAGCAGTGGTCAAGCCAAGAATGATCCTCCACTTTGTCAAGGGACAGTTTCATGAATTCCAGGAGGTCACAATTGGAGTTACCTTCCTTAAACTTGGATGACACAGTGGTCAGGTTTGAGATCTGGGACACAGCAGGATAAGAGCAGTATCTGCAGCCTGGCCCCCATGTAGTATCAGGGCACCCAGGCAGCCATTGGGGTCTATGACATCACAAATACAGATACATTGGCATGGGCCAAGAACTGGGTGAAAGAGCTGCAGCTAGTCCCAACATATTCATTGCTCTCACCACCAAAAAGGCTGACTTGGCCAGCAAAAGAGCTGGGGATTTACAAGAAGCCCACACCCATGTAGATGACAACAGCCTGCTCTTCATGGAAAGATCAGCAAAGACAGCAATGAATGTGAAGGAAATTTTCATAGCAATAGCCAAGAAGCTGCCCAAGAATGAGCCCCAGCATGCACCTGGTGCCCTAGGGCAGAATCAGGGCATGGACCTCCAGGAAAACAATCCAAACAAGAGGAGCCAGTGCTGCAGCAACTGAGCACCCACTTGTCCACCCACTGCCCCCACCTCTCCCTGCTTGAACAACCTAACTGGAATCCACTCTAACCAATCCCCCTTAATGAGACTGAGCCACCCATGGGGGGGGGGTCTGCTGTGATTTCTCCAGATATTTTTGATTGTAGACTGGAGGGAGTTATTCCACTAGCACCTTTCTGTAACAAATGCTAAGTCAATTTTAAGTCTTAAGTCACACACACACACACACACACACACAGACATATATAGATAGATATATAGATCTATAGATATATGAACCTCAGCTCTTCCTACCCTTCCGCTCTTATTCTTTTCTGGTGTTAGCTACATGTCCCAATTCTTCTCCCTGCCTTTGCATTTTTAAGTGTGTGGGGGGGATGGGGAAGTGGTTATCCTTCCTGGCCCTTTTGCTGATTGGGAGAATTTATTAGCACCTCAGTCTCATATCCTCATCCACCACCTTAGAGTGGGTTTTGCTTATCTTGGGATGAAGGGAAGACATGGGTGGGGAAGGGGACTAGGAGGATTTTCCTTCAGCAGGTTCTTATTGGGGCCACCCTACTCCTTTAACCCACTCAACTGACACACAGCCCAGAGAGAAATAGCGTTATTATGGCAGCCAAGAACCCTTTCCCCAGATCTCCTGCAATGACCTGGACCTCTGCCTTTGAGCCCCATTTGGACCAAGTCCTAATGAAGAGTATGGAGGGGAGGGAGAAGGGAGTGGAGCCAAGCTTTTTCTCTATTTTGTCTTGTCCGTTTCCTTCAACATGTACCCAATCAGTATCTCGTCAATACAGTACAGCGGCCGACCCCTCTCGTATTTACAAAGAGATCCTAGTAGTTTCTGAGATGAACAAAAAAACCTCATTTTTTCCAATTAAGAATCATATTAAATATCAAAGGAAAAAGTATTTTCCCACTTCCTGAATCAGAGAAAAGAAAGGGCACATGAGGGGAGATGAGTCTGGAGAGTAATGATTCAATTAACTTTCCCCTCTTTCCCATCATTCTTCACCAGGGGGTCTGTGGCCTCTAAAAGTAGATGTATATAAAAAATGTTGTTATACATTATGAGATCTCAGATATTGCAGTAGAACAAATAAGATTGAAATTGATAACCAAGGCATTTTTATTATGCTTACAAATAAGCTGGTTTATGAAATAAAATGTACATTTAGTTGGTTGGTTGGTTGATTCTTATCCTTCATTGTTGAAGAAGACCAAGCTGAAATCACACTGAGAAAAATTACAGTTATGTCTGACTGTGAGTGATCAGACCAATATGAGTTTGGAGTGCTCTACCACGCGTTGGGCACAAATAGTCCATGTTAAACACTTGGGGTGGGTACTCCAAACTTACAGATGTCATGTTTCTTTTGAGCAACTTTGCCTTCTTCATAGAGTACAGCATCTTCACTTAAAGGGCACGCCATTGGGGGCAGTCCTGTGCGAGGGTCTCCCAAGCTACACAATCAATTCTAAATTTCTAGAAAGAAGTGTTCAGGGTGTCTCAGCATCACTTCTTCTGACCCCCTTGTGAGCACTTGCCATGTGGGAGTTCACCATAAAATAGTTTTTGGTCAAATGTATGTCTGGCTTTCTAACAATGTGTCCAGCCCATCATGTTGCATTCTCTGAAGTAATGTTGGGATGCTAGGCAGTTTAGATTGAGAAAGCGCTTTAGTATCTGGAGCCTTCTCCCACCAGCTGATCTTCAGGCTCTTCCTAAGACAATTTAAAGGGAACCGATTCAGTTTCCTGACATGGCGCTGGTAGACTGTCCAGGTTACGCAATGAGGTCAGCAAAACAACTGTGTCGACCTTCAGTTTGGTAGCCAGTCAAACACTTCTTCTCTACCCTACCCTACTTCCTTTCAGAACCTCCTAAATACTGAGCTAGCTCTAGCAAATCTTGTGTCAGTCTCATTGTCATTGTGGACCTCCCCATTAATCAAAACTTCTCCACTTACTATGATCAATGGTTCCACTCATGTATGGTGTGGTGCTAGCTGATGGGAGCACCTGGGTGTTTGAGGTGTTGCTAACCCAAAATTAGCACAAGCAGAGAACTGATTCATATATTGTTGCATCTCAGTGTGTTAGAGACTGAACTGAGTCCACAATCATCTTAAAATAGAAAACATTGTACCAATCCTCCCTCCACTTTGGTCTTGGCTTGGAGCCTTTTAAATTTGCCATCAGTGCAGTAGCTGACCTTGAGACTGTGATCATCTTCAGTGAAGGACTTTGAACAAGGCTAAAAACATCATGTTAAAAAAGCGTGGGAGCAAGGACACAGCCTTGTTTCACTCCGTTGATGACTGGGAAATCTTGAGAGCATCTTCCACTCTCCAGAACCCGGGCAAACATTCTGTCATGAATTGATGTACAATACTGAAGATTTTCTGCAGGAAACCAAATGTGGACATAATTTTCCATAAGCCCTCATGACTGACGGTATCAAGGGCCTTGGCCAGATCTATAAACTTTGTAAGCAGACCTCTGTTCTGTTTCTGCCATTTCTCCTGGAGCTGTCAGGTAACAAACCCTATATTGACTTCTCATTTCCCTCCTCTTTGCCTCTAAGCCAGGGATCTGAGAACTGATTCTTAATGACCAATCAATCCCCACCCCCCCACGATTCTCACTAGTCCCCAGGGGAGTCATTTAATCATACTGTATATAATTATTCAATTAATTAACAAACACTTGCTGCCTTCCAGGTTCTGGAAAAAAGGTTCCCTGGGATACATACTGGCTTAGAAAACCACATAGGAACATTATTTGTTTTATTGTATCGTTACTTTGGTACATATTTCCTAATAACATTTTAATATTATTCAACAGGATTTGATAACAGGTTTAGACCATCAAGATCTGAGACAGAAAGAAAATATCTAGAATTTCTAACTTTTTCCATCCTATTCATTTTTTCCCTTTTGGTCACTCTTTGATAAAGAAAAACATTTTTTATATTTTTTTATTTTTATTTTCTTAGGTTTTCGCAAGGCATTGGGGTTAAGTGGCATGCCCAAGTCCACACAGCTAGATAATTATTAAGTATATGAGGCTGGATTGGAACTCAGGTACTCCTGACTCCAAAGCCAGTACTCTATCCACTGCACCACCTAGCCTCCCCAGGAAAGGCATTTTTTTTTAAAAGGTTTTATTTATTTAGAGTTTTGCAATGTTTTCCCTAATCTTACTTCCCTCCCCCACCGCCCAAAGAAGGCAATTTGCCAATCTTTACATCATTTCCATGGTATACATTGATCCAAATTGAAAGTGATGGGAGAGAAATCATATCCTTAAGGAAGAAACATAAAGTATAAGAGATAGCAAGATCAGATAATAAAATATCAGTTTGTTTTCTAAATTACAGATAATAGTCCTTGGTGTTTGTTCAAACTCCACAGTTTTTTCTCTGGATACAGATAGTATTCTTCACTGCAGACAGTCCCACACTGTCCCTAATTGTTGCACTGATGGAGTGAGCAAGTCCATCAAGGTTGATCATCACTGCCATGTTGCTGTTAGGGTGTGCAGTATTTTTTCTGGTTCTGCACATCTCACTCAGCATCAGTTCATGCGAATCCCTTCAGGCTTCCCTGAAATCCCATCCCTCATGGTTTCTAATAGAACCATAGTGTTCCATGACTTACATATATCACAGTTTGCTAAACCGTTCCGCAATTGCAGGACATTTACTTGATTTCCAATTCTTTGCCACCACAAACAGAGCTGCTATGAATATTTTTGTAGAAATGATGTTTTTATGGTTTTTCATCATCTCTTCAATGTATAGACCCAGTAGTGGTATTGCTGGCTCAAAGGGTATGCTCATTTTTGTTGCCCTTTGGGCATAGTTCCAGATTTCTCTCCAGAAAGGTTGGATGAGTTCACAGCTCCACCAGCAGTGTAATAGTGTCCCAGATTTCCCATAACCATTCCAACAAAGATCATTTTCCTTTCTGGACAGTCTCTCTGTGAGGTGTGACTTGGTATCTCAGAGAAGCTTTAATTTGCATTTCTCTAATAAATAATGATTTAGAGTAATTTTTCATATGACTGTGGATTGCTTTGATCTCATCTGTAAATTGCCTTTGCACATCCTTTGATTATTTGTCAGTTCAGGAATTTTTTTTTTAATTTGACTCAGTTCTCTGTATATTTTAGAAACGAGTCCTTTGTCAGTATCATTACTTTGAAGATTGTTTCCCAATTTCCCACATTTCTTTTGATCTTGGTTACAGTACTTTTATCTGTGCAAAAGCTTTTTAATTTAATGTAATCAAAATCATCTAGTTTGATTTTAGTGATGTTCTCCATCTCTTCCTTAGTTATAAACTGCTTACAGAAAGTCATTTTTTCTTCACTTCTTTTATTCCCTGGACAAGGACAATTGTTCAATAAAGTCCTCAAATTTGGGAAATGGTGGAAAGTCCTTTGGAAGATCTCTGGTTCTTTGGGGGGGGGTAGTATGTGATAGGACCTGAGGTTTCTAATTTTCTCAAAATAACAATTAGTTTTCCATAAAATGTAGCCAAGCTTTTCCTATGATTTGATTGATCCTTGTCTCCCTTAAAGTAGTTTCCTAGGTGAATAGATGTCTGACCTTGGAGTCAGGAGGACCAGAGTACAAATCAAGCCTCAGATAATTAATAATTACTTAGCTGTGTGACTTTGGGCAAGTCATTTAACTCCATTGTCTTGCATAAAAAAAAAGAAAAGAAAAGACTATAAGGCTAAAAAAAAGTATCTTCCTGGTGACCTAACAGCATTCCCAGCCACATGTGGCTACTTCCACATGGGACTTTTGTGCAATTACCAAGTCCTGCCCTGTTGACCAGACAGGCTTCTACTTGGAAATGAAAGGCATCATATCCAGAAAAGTGTCATTGTGTACTTCTCAGGGAAAAAAAACCCCACAAAAACAAAAAACCAATATCCTTTCATTAAGTGTTCAATGATTTGTGAGGGCCTCAGTTCATCTAAACATTGAGCCTGAACCATCAGAGAGCTGTTGTTGAGTGAGTCCCTAAAAAGAGGAGGGGATCAGATCCTGAATATCTTTGAGAAGAAGAAGGACTCCAGGAGAGTGTAGAGAATCACCCAAATAAAAGGATCAAAGGCACATCTGCCATTCCATTTCTTTTCTCTATTGTCTCTTTCTACCATCATAACTCACCTTCTCACCCAGAGTGATTCTAGCTAACTGGTTTCGTGACATGCTGACATTCCAATATCAACAAAACTGTAGGCACCTGGCTTAGTTACTGATGCCCAACTTATAGCTAACATGAATCAGTTGTAGCTTTTATTTCAATAATTTTGACTTATTTAATTTTGATTAAATTAAAATTAAATTAAATTTTAATTAAGTAAATTAATTAAAATTAATTAATTTAAAATTAATCAAATTAAATTTAAATTAATTATTTCTGCAATGTAGAAGAATAAAATGGCTGTTGGTACATGTAACTGCAAATCTATTATGTACAACTTGTGATTCCTGATAAATATATGCTAAAGTTATCATGTAACTTTCTTTATTTCCCTTTTCTGTCTCTCCCCCAGCTCTGGAGAGTGATGCCATTAGAAGCAAATATGTTAATGTATGTATTTATTTATGTATATTGGTGCCTCTATGTGTGTAGGATCATTCTACACATACTACTATGTATCAGTTCTTTCTCTGCAAGCACATAGCATCTTCCTTCAAAGGTCCTTTGTAGATAATTTGGGTATTTTTAATAGTTAAAATGACTTAGTCACTCAAAGTCCTTGTTATAACATTACTACTAGTTTATAAAATGTTCCTTTGGTTCTACTCAATTCACACTTCATTAACCAAATGCAGATCTTTCCATGGTTTCTTCTTTTGTGTTTGTGCAAGGCAGTTGGAGATAAATGGCTTGCCTAAGGCCACACAGTTAAGTAAGTATTAAGTGTCTGAGGTTACAGTTGAACTCAGGTCCTCCTGACTCCAGGGCCAGGGCTCCACCCACTGCTTCACCTAGCTCCCCAGTTTCATAATTTTTTATGGCACAGTATCAACTCAATCATACAGCACAACTTGTTCAGTCATTTCCAATCGATGAGTATCCCCACAGTTGCCAAGTAATTGCCAACAGGAGAAAAGTTATGAATATTTTAGAACATACAGATTTATTTCATTTTTCCTTAATCATCTTTGAAAACAGACCTGGTAGTGATATTGCTGGGTCAAGGGTAAAGGTGAATTTGGAAATAATTTCATATTACTTTTCACATGTTTAGATCAGTTCACCCAAAGGTGAACCGGTTGTAACCGGTTGTAACTTGATGAGAAGTATTCAGAACAAGGAGGGGAATTCTCACAGTAATTTCCTCATGGGTCCCTCCCTTTTACAGGTGACTTCTTCTTTTTGGTGGAATGCTATGTTTCCTAATTATGGTGGGAATGTTATAGGAGCAGGGGAGATTGTGACAGTGGTTTACCCGCAAGAGTGGGCACTTAGCAACCTTCAAAATAACCTGGTGATTCATATTTGGGGACAAGGGAGGTTAAAAATCAGAAGCTTCTTGAAGTGCTGGAACTTTGGTCTGGGAATAGAAGTGGAGCTTGGAAGATTAGAGATATGGAGTTTTAGGTTTGTTTGGCAGAAGTGATGCCATTTCATTGCAAGAAAGAGGAAAGGGGAAGGGAAGAAGCATTCCTTAAGTATCTACCATGTGGCAAATGCTCAACATATATATTTCATTTGAGTCTCAAAATAAAACTTGGAAGTATGTTGGTGAAGAGAGTAGAAAGCTTCCAAATTTTTGATCAGTTTTGTTTAAAACTTTTGTTCTCTTGGGAAAAGGGAAGTATTGGGTGAAGAGGAAGGGGTTATAGAGAAGTGATTTTTTTTTAGGTTTTTGCAAGGCAATGGGTTTAAATGACCTGCCCAAGGCCACACAGCTAGGTAAATATTAAGTGTGTGAGGCCAGATTTGAACTGAGTTACTCCTGACTCCAGGGCCAGTGCTCTATCCACTGTGCCACCTAGCTGCCCCTAGAGAAGTGGATTTTGTGAAAAATAAAACTTAAAACAAAGAACTTCTAAAACAAAAAGAATTGTAACCTGTGTTTGAAAAGTAATAGATCTCCTTAGTGGAATGAACCATTTGAAAACCAGAAAATCTGGGAACCTTTATGGCTACAAAGTGAAATGAGCAGGATGGGAATAATTTTTACAATTAAAAACAATCCACTTTGAAAGACTCAATACTTCTCCTTGGTGCACTTAGACAAGCAGGATTTCAGAGGACCCATGATGTGACAGAGAAGTCATGAGCAGATCGGAACATATGGATTTTTGGACAGAGCCAATGTAAAAATTCGTTTTCTTTGATTAGCCATTTTTGTTCCCAGCAAAGATACTAGAGTGATTTTTGCCATTTCCTTCTCCAGTTCAGTTTTACAGATGAGGGAACTGAGGCAAACAGGATGAAGTGACTTTTCGAGTATTAGACAGTTAGTGTCTAAAGGAAGGCAAAGTTGAAGCAGCTCATGTATAAATTTAGAGTAAGCCACCAGATGGTCCCATGGACTGTTTGTACCTGATCTGTGGTAGAACATTCCAAGCTCCTCCTGTTCTGATCAACCACCATTCCCAAAACTGCAGTTTTTCTCAAACATAGTGATATTTGAGATGAATCGTCCTGACTCCAGACTCTGCACTCTGTTCATGATAGCGGCACCCAGCTGCCCCTCAGATAGAAATGGGAGCCCCCAATCTGTACTTCAGCAACACTGTAGTCCACATGTTGACTAACTTTTCCAGTGAAATGTCACCTGCTTTATTGTCTTTTCATTTCTTTGTTAACTGTTCTCCAAATAGACTTTATTCTGGTTCCTGGCAGCCAGGCTGCAGGCTGTGTGTTTGACACCTTTCGTCAACACATACCTGCATGGAACTCACACTGTAACAAAATCCACAAAGTGGTCACAGTTCCTCTATTGGGGGGGGCTCCTGAAATAGCCCCTCTACCTTAGGACCACCTGTAGCTGTTAACAAGGTTTGGGCAAGCTAGACTCTGGGGGTCACAGAGGGTAGAATCAGGGTCAGAAAAGCAATTCCATTTCTTTGTCCCTTTTCTTTGGTTTTGTGTCTATGAGTGACTTGTCTAAGGTCACATAGCTAGTTAATATTAAAGTGTCTGAGGCCAGGTTTGAAACTCAGGTGCCCCTGAGTCCAGAAGAAGTGTCCTATCCATTGCACCCCCTAGCTGCCCCAACTCCAGATCTAAAAGAGAGGTTTCCTTTTTCATTCAACTCATACATCAGAGTTAGGAAAACAAGATTTTTGTACCTACTCCTGGTAAGCCACTGGGGAAAAGTCTTGTGAGAAGAAAGAAGACAATGCTACTAAGGAAAGAGGAAGCATCTGGGCTCAAAGAGGAATAGTGTTCCATTCTCTCCAAATTCCTTCCCTCTTTCAAACTCGGGGTCCTGAAATGGAGTTTGGCCCTGGTATAAAATGGCTTATGCCACCAGGGCAGAACCTCCACCTTATTATCACAAAATCCCAGTCTGCTTGGGAGATGAACAGAGGCTCAGAGAAAGGCCTCTAACCTTCTGTGTAAAACACTATGTCCCGGCCATTCACAGTGATGTGGGCAAACTGGTGTTGCTGTCATCAAGATGAGAGTTGTTCTGACAGTGAAAAACTCACAGAGGAGCCCCAGAGTTGGAAAAGCTCAGGATTATAATTCACAAGCCTGCAAAGTTCACAGATTCAAACATTTTATGTTCCTGGACAGACAGTAAGTGGCTTGAGGCAAGGTGATTAATTAAGGTGAGATTACCTGAAGGAAAGGGAGAAAAGAAAAACAGCCATAAGGGCTGCTGAGCTTAGTGTCATGAATCCAGTCACATGGAGTAGAAATCACAGTTCTCCAGGGGACTAGGCTGGGAGCACTTGGTTCTAGCTTAGGCAGAGAAAGTAGCCATCCTGCATAGAAGAGAGGAAAGAAAGAAAGAAGAGGGGCTTCTCTTCGGGCTCTTCTGACTTAAATCTATCTCCTTAGTAGGTTGGAGAAGGTTGGACCTTGGGGATTGGTTTAGCTAGTGGCTCCGGGTATTCTCCAATATTATACCACAGGGGCACTGCTCCAAGCAATGGCTAAGACTGTACTCATTGGCAAGGGTTACATTCTACTCATTAGTCTTTCCTGTCCCAAAGAGCATGGAGTGCAACATAAGTCATTTCCTCAATCAAGAGTGTGGTACAAGCCACCAAGGACCAGTATGACTCCATATTTGGAATTAGATTTAACTGATTTTAGCAAATGTCTCCTCTTAATTATCATCTATCAATGAGAAGATGGTAGAGCCTAACTCTCTGTCTGCTTCCAGCCCTTTGTGCCTGCCTTCCTTAGATCCATTAATAATTGCAATGGGAAACTTCCACACTCAGGGATTTTGGAACAAGTGAAAAAAACTTGGAAGGCCCTGGATGAGAAAAAATACTGTCCAATGCTCAGCTGAGATGGGATGACAAAGAAAAAATAATTAAAATATTCTTTTTTTGGAAAGAAATCCTAGGCAGAGTCAAAGAGAGAAAGGCACATTCTATCTGAAATGTGGATCATTCCCCAAAGGGGAAAGGAGAGTTGGGGAGCAGGGAAGTTGCAGGAGGAGAGCAATAAGCTGACTCTAAATCTGCAGGGGGCAGGGACTCCAGTGAGGCAGAGAAGGGGCAGGGCCTCCTTTTAATTTAGAAGCTAGATATTCCCTCCTTCATTAATTCCAAATTGAAACCCTTTCCTTCTTCAGAGGGGAAGAAAAGCTCCCACCCTGGGAAAGTCTAAAGGGGATGAGGCCATTGCTCAGACAGTGGCCATCACCCAAGAGATGAAGGGCCTTCGTCCCGGAGGAAGCCCTGAGCAGAGTTCTCTTTGGCAGGCTCCTGCAAAGAAGGAAAAGCAGCGACATATACAAGGCTGGAGGAAATGACAATAAAATGGGGAGAATTAAAATTCTAGGAAAACTGGTGCTGGGGGTGGGCCCGGAGACTAGTCACCCACCAGCCTGCTGAGTGTTCTGCCAGTTCCACCAGGAGGAGGAAGTTACCTGGACTCGGTCTGAAGCCTTGAAACAAATCAGAATATAGTGTGTCACAGAGTCCACCTGACCCATTACAGCTCAAGACACACATCTGCACCCTCCCCATGGACTATACAGGCTCCCTTTCCTCTGTGCCCCAGCCCCCACCTGCAATCCAAGACTCAGCACAGCAAATAAAATGATTCATTTTATTCTTTACTGCCATTTAAAAAAATTAAATAAATATTTGTTTTCCAGATATATACAAAACCAATCTTTTTTTGCAAAGTTTTGAATTTTACAGTTTTCTCCCTCCCTCTCTTTCCTCCCCCCCCCAACAGAAGGAAATCTGATATAATCTTTATATTTGCTTCCATGATATGCACAGGTCAAAAGTGAATGTGTTGAGAGAAAAAACAGATCCCTAAGGAAGAAAGAACATATGACAGAGAGCAAAATTACATAATACAACTTTTTAAAAATTGAAGATGATAATGTTTGGTCTTCCTTGAAACTCGCCAGTCCCTTCTCTGGATACCAATGGTGTTCTCTATGACAGATTCCTTAAAATTTCCCCTGATTATTGCACTGAGGGAGTGAGCAAGTCCATCAAGGTCTATCATCACCCTGTGTTGCTGTTGGGGTGTCCAGTATTCTTCTGGTTCTGTCCATCTCACTCAACATTAGTTCATGCAAGTCCTTCCAGACTTATCTAAAATCCCATCACTCCTGGTTTCTAATAGAATAATAGTGTTCCATTACATACAAAGACCCCAGTTTGTTCAGTCATTCTCCAATGGATATCCATTCTTTCGATTTCCAATTCTTTGCCACCACAAACAGAGGTGCTCTGAATGGTTTTGTATATGTGGGCTTTTTACCCTTTTTTGTTATCTCTTTAGGGTATAGACCCAGTAGTGATATTGTTGGATCAAAGGGTATGCCCATTTTGTTGCCCTTTGATTCCAAATTGCTCTCCAGAAAGGTTGGATGAGTTCACAGCTCCACCAACAATGCATTAGTGTTCCAGATTTCCCACATCCCTTCCAACATTGATCTTGTCTTTTCTGATCTTATTGGCCAGTCTGAGATGTGTGAGTTGATACCTAAGAAGGGATGCTTTAATTTGCTTTTCTCTTATCAATAATGATTTAGAGCAATTTTTCATATGACTATGGATCACTTTGATTTTCTAGCCTGAAAAGTGCCTTTGCATATCCCTTGACCATTTGGCCATTGGGGAATGGTTTGCAACTGAAATAATTCTTAGATGCCTTCACATGTTACTTTCCTTTTCCCTTCATGTGACCAGAACATCTCCACATTGTTTTCCTATCCCCAGAAATCTCCCACCCAAATGTAAAGCCCAAGGGAGATTTGGAGAAAAGCTGGTGATTGAAGTCAAAGAATCCATCCCTGGAGATGCAGCAACATCTGTGTGATGGAGGAGCCATTTCCAAACTCTTCTGGCCCTTCTTTACTGCTTTGTGTGCCTTGCCAAAGAGCAGGAGAGAAAGCAAGGTGTGCGGGCAGAAAGGAGGAGCACTCAGATATAGGGTGAGACTATTCCTGACACTTCTCTGGCATGTGGCCAATAGATTACTGTGAGAAACACCTGGATCAGCAAGAACAGACAGGAACTGGCACACTGTTTTCTTTCTCTGTTGTATAAAAGGAAATTCTCTCAACCTGAAGAAGAAAAAACAGATTGGGGAAATTCTTCAAGAACCTACCTCACCTCCCGTCCAGTTCTCATCCCAAGCACTCACAAACCCTCCCCTCTACACCAGCTCCTCCCTCATTTGGGGACCCAGGGTCGCACCTTATGTTGTGACAGAGACATCTGACCCACTGTCACTGTCTGGAGAAAAAGGAGGGAATGATCTATTTCAGGGAGAGACTTCCCAGAACCAGGAGATGGGAATGGAAGAGAACCCCAAGAAAGGCTCCTGGGCAAGACCCTCTTTTCTGCCTCATCCCTTTCTATGTCCCAAGAATACCATGGCCTGTCCTCTCCATATCAACCCTTCACTTACCTGCAGCCTGAACATAGGTCCTTCCTTTTCCACCTGAAAAAGGAAAAACATTTCCAGTGAGGAATCCAGGAGAGGAGACCATGCTGAGGTTTCAGATGTTTCCTGATCTGTTCTGGGCATAGAACAAGTGACAGCTGCAACTGCTCCCCCCAGAACCCCCTGCCCCAGTCCAACATCCAGATCCAAGAGGAAGAAAGAAAAGAGGGTCCAGAAATCGACCCTTCCCAACACCCATGGGTTTCCAAATCTGGTCTACAACCCCCACTGGGGGCAACCCAGATTCTTTGGCAGAAATGCCCATATTCATTATTGATCTGAGGCTGAAGCAATTCCCCCACTTCCGCCTGCCTCAGCTACTTTGTTAGACCTGCAGGGTGTCCCCCAGAAAAAGGTCTTCTATTCCTATATTGTTTCGTATAGATAGGGCTGTCTGACAGTCTCTAAAATAGGGGAAGTTAGGACCTGGGGACGGAAGGACAAGCTGCCAGGCCAGGGGAAGCAGAATCTCCATGGCGCCTGCCCCCTAGTGACCCCCCCCCAGGCCCGCCCACCTGGATTCTTCTTCCAGATCACAACTCCAGCAAGAAAGGCATTGAGGAGGAGGAGGGCCCCAGAAGTGACCCCCAGGATGGTCCAGGCGGATGAGGATGGTGGCTCTAAAGTGGAAAAGGGAAGGGAAAGGCCCTGCCTGGCCCCTCTCTGGCCTGAGTCACTAAGCTCTTTCCCACGCCCTCTATCCCAGCAACTCCACACATCCCTCTGCTCTTTGGGGGGATGGGAGATGGATGCTCTTCTCCCCAGCCCCTCCTCACTGTTCTTACCCCATTTCAGGGTGAGGGGCTCAGCCAGTCCCTCATGTTGAACTCGGCAGCTGTATCTCCCTTCCCGGCCCGGGGTCACCCCCACAGCTGCCCACTTCTGGAAGGTTCCATCTCCCCCAGGCCTGGTCTCAATGAACTCTGTGTCCTGTAGCTGTTCCTCCCCATCCCTCAGCCAAGTCAGAGAGATCTCCGAGGGGTAAAAAGTCCTGGGCCCGGCACCTGAGGGTCACCTCCCCATCGGCGCAGTGTGGCGGCTCACTCGGGAGGATTGTGGGCCTGGGGACAGGTCTGAGGCATTGCCAGGGGCCACAAGGACAAATGGGGGGAATGGCCCATCACCCAGTACCGGAGGACCAGGAGTCCTTGTGGGTCGGGAGTCGGGGTGGAGAATGCGAGGGAAGAAGAGGACTGGCGGGGGCCTTGAGTGCCGAGGGACACTGGCGGCCGTCGGTACCTGTCCCGGTCAGCACCACTTTCCCCATCTCCCGGTACTCCTGCACCCACTGAACACGCGTCCCCTCCAGAGAGACTTTGACTCTCTCAGCTTCACTTCCTTCCTCCAACTTGTGCTTAGAGGCCTCCGCCTGGGGCGCCGTCGCGGTCCAGGTCCAGGTCTTGGTGTCCAGGGCCAGGTAGTCCCGCCCGTCATGGGCGAACTGGGAGAAGCCGCGCTGGAGGCGGCCGTCGGGGGAGACCTCGCAGCCCAGAAGGTCTGGAGCGTGTGGACGCCTGGGGGCCCCCAGGCTCGAGTCAGCGGGGCCAGCCTTGCAGCCCCACTTTCCCCCCATATTCCCTCGTCCTCCTTCCCCTTCCGAATCCCCCGGGGGAGCCGCGGGTCGGGCCCCCAGTCACGCACCGCCCTGGCTCTGGTTGAAGTAGCCCCGCAGGGTCTCCAGGTTCACTCGGCACGTCCGCGCGTTCCCCCTCCCGACCCGCGTGTTCCGCTCCCAATACTCGGGGGCCACCAGGACCACCGGCTCCATCCACGCCGCCCGCGGCTCCAGCCTCGGCCTCGGGGCATCGCTGTCGAAGCGCACCAACTCCTCATGGTCCACGTAGCCCACGGCCACGAAGCGGGGCTCCCCGAGCTCGGGCCGGGTCCAGGCGGTGTGGAAATACCTCAGAGAGTGAGAGCCTGGACGTGGGGAGCCGGGGCCGGGGTCAGCGCGGGGACCGCGTAGCCCCGAGCCCCGCGGCCCGGCGTCTGCGGCCTAGCCCAGGGGGTGAGCCCTGTGTGACCCTGGACTCCGAAAGACCGCGTCCTTCCGACCTTAGAGGGCAACGCGCCAGCCATAGTAATTCTCTTTGCTAAACCGCTTTGAGATCCGAAAAAAAAGCCTTCAGTGACAGGGACATAGATAGATCCTAGAGCTGCTTGGCCTCGACGCTGCCCCCCAACTCTCCCACCCCTGTGTCCTTCTCCCGGGGCTCACCCTCCTCACCCTCAGCCGCACCCAGTGTCCTCACCTGCCCCACCCTGAGGTCCCCCCCGCCCTCTTCTAGAAGCCCACCCCCGTTCTCTCTCCTCTGCCTTGGAGGGCCAGGGCTCCCAGGCAGCTCTGCTCCTCCTGGGTGCCCCCACAACTGTCTCCCCCATCCTCCCTGCCGGCTCCTCTGCCTCAGTTCCCCCTGAACCCCCACCCACCCACATATCCACTCCCTAAACTAAGGCTCCGACCCCAAGACTCCCCCCGGCCAAAACCCTGCTGGGGGCGGGCAGGCTGCCCCCCCATACCCCATAGGCTCCTTCCGGGGTTCTCCTTCTGCATCCCCGGAGACCACGGGGCCGGTCCCTGGAAACCCGCTCTGGGCCGGGGCTGGAAGAGCTTTCGGGGCAGCCCCCCCCCCCAGATCTCCCCCCTCCAGCTCCAGGCGCCCCTTGAATCCTGCCCCCTCCTCCCCTGCCCGGGTCTCTAGCAGCTCCTTGGCTCCCAACAGAAAGAGGCTGAGCAGCAACTGTCCAGGGTCCTTCATTGTCCTCTGGCAGAGAAGCCCAATTCTGCTTACATCAGGGACGATCCTTACCTTATGATTGACTGCATCGAGTCGCGGTTGGCCAGTCACAAAACGTCACTGATAACAGTTTGGGAGACCATAACTTAAGCTGAGACACAGAGGAAATTCCTGCTCCGTGGACCTTTCCCCCTTAGAAGTTAGGGAGGAAATCCCCCCCCCCTTTCCCAAACTGGAGGGAGTTTGTGGACTGATCCCCCATACCACCCCTTAGGCCCAGAATCCACCTGGCCCCATGGTCTTGGACAGGCCTTCCAATCCCAGCCCCTTGCCAGAAGTAAAAAGGAAAATGTGTTATATCTGACCACTCTCCCCCCATGGCCCATCCTCTGCTCCTTTATTCACATCCCCACCCCTTCCCCCTGCTCCCCACTCCTTCTTACTCCAGATGTCTATACCCCATTGAGTATATATGCTGTTTCCTCTCCTAGCCACCTCTGATGAGAGCAAAGGTTCCCTCATTACCCCTTGCCTCCTCCCTTCCATATCATTGCAATAGCTCATTGTAATAAAAAAAAACTTATTATATGAAATATCTTGGCCTATTCCCCCTCTCCTTTTTCTTTCTCCCATTCCATTTCCCTTTTTTTTCTATTGACTCCATTTTTACACCATATTTTATCTTCAAATTCAGCTTTCTCCTGTGCTTCAAGTATAAAAGCTCCCTCTACCTGCTCTATTAACTGAGAAGGTTCATATGAGTATTATCAGTGTCATTTTTCTATGCAGGAATACATGCAGTTCATCATCATTAAGTCCCTCAATTTTGCTTTTTAAGGCATTCTTCTCCTCAATAACTTTTTGAACTGTTTTATCCATTTGACCTAAGCTGGTTTTTAGCATGCTATTTTCTTAAGCATTTTTTTGGATTTCCTTGACTAAGCTGCTGACTTCATTTTCATATTTTTCCTGCATCTCTCTCCTTTCTTTTCCCAGTTTTTCTTCCAACTCCCTCATTTGATTTTCAAAGTCTTTTTTGAGCTCTGTCATAGCCTGATCCCAGTTTCTGTTTTTCCTGGGAGTCTTTAGATGCAGGAGCTTGTGTTTCCTCATCTTCAGACTGAATATATACATCCTTCTGGGGATCATAGATAATATATTTCTCAATGGTGTTCCTCTTATTTCTCTGCTTGCTCATTTTCCCAGCCTAAGCCTGTTTTGGGGGTGTTTCCTGAGCTTTTGGGACACTCCCACAAGGGTCTCAGTGTGTGAGGCTCTGTCCTCCCTCCTGGTCTGTGAATAACCATATGCGCTTCCATCTGCCAGGGGCCTGAAGTGGAGGGGGCCCTGCTGTTCTATGGGGGGGCCTAGACTGCGATCAGTATCTGAATGTGTTCAGAGCCCCAGAGTCCTGTTCCAGGGGCAGAGGACAGAGCTCTGCAGTCTCTCTTCACTCCCCTCCCTCTGCTCAATGGGCTCATACCCTGGAGGTTCCTGCTTACCGACTCCTGCCTGCTTCTGTTCCTTGATCTGGGCTGCTGAAAGACCACACCGTTGGCTGTGTGCCCTGGGGGCTGGGCTCCATGTGCTTGCTCTGGCAGAGGTCCTTCACTGTTCCTCCATTTTGTGCCAGGAGCTCCCCAGGGTGTAGCTCAGGAGACTCCCCCGCTGCTGTGAGCTGGGGCTCCCAGCTCCCTGGGCCTGCCTCCAGGAGGCTGAAGTTCTTTCCCTCTGGCAGGCCGCCCCCCCCCCCCGACCCCGAGGAGCAGAGCCTTTCTGCTCTTTTCTAGGTTACCTTGTGTAGGAGAACTGCCTCTCTGTGTCCCTTTGTGGGTTCTGTCTCTCAAAAGTTTAGTTAGAGTTAGTTAGCTTATGAGTTTTATCAGAGAGTGCCTAAGACTGGAACCCTTCTTGTCACCATCTGGCTCTGCCCCCCCCCCCCCCAGATATGTCTTTAAGAAGAAAGACATATACAATATAATCTTATTTAAAATTTTTCTTTTTTTTAAGTTTTTTTTCTTTTGCAAGCTAATAGGGATAAGTGACTTGCCCAAGGCCACACAGCTAGGTCATTATTAAATGTCTGAGGCCAAATTTGAACTCAGGTACTCCTCACTCCAGGGCCAGTGCTCTATCCACTGAGCAACCTAGCTGCCCCAACAAAATTATCTTAAACATATTTTAATGCTTAAAAGTATTCACAATCCAGCAGCAAAACAGTTTCATGTTACTTTATCACTTTATCAATTAGAATGAGACATTTCTCCTAAAATTCAAAATGAATATTTTAAAACTATAAATAAAGATACCAACTGTGATAGAAAATGGTGTGATTTTTATATAGCTGAAATTGGATTTTGTTGTGCACATACTGGTGACCCAATTGGAACTGTGGCCCACCAGAGATGAGATTTATTCAGGTTTTAAGAGCAACTGGAGCAGAAAGACAAGGCCAAAATGATCAGATAATCCCAGATAAGAGGAATGAATGTTATATAACATTCTGGCCAATATCAGGGTTCAACTAAAAGCTAGGTTGGATCATTTTGGTGAACTGGATCCTCTTGCCTCAGTCAATTGCACAAAACTGAATCAAAGGTTACCATGTTCTGATGACACCAAAGTGCAGAACCTATCACAATATGTGCAGTTCTTTGACTTTGTTAGACTTAAGGGTGAGCTTATTGGCATGTATGGTTCACAAACGGTGAAGATTGAATATAGATCTCCTGGAAGCTTCTCCACTTTTTGACCCAGGATGATTTGATGCTCTGGAGTTGATAAAAATTGCTCCAGCTAGAACTCACTCTACCTGCAAAATAGTCTCTATGGATGAGTCCACTTCTGCTTTGACAAGACTCAATTAATATCGGAATCCCAAGGATCAAGGAAGGCTTTCATCCCTTGTGATCACTGCCATTGAAACCAAGAGATTTTTAAACCCCAAGAGCAATAAGGAAGACATATAACAGTCACAGAGATTATTGTCCAAAAATGAACTTCAATTACAAATAAAGGCAAGACCATGCATACACGGTAGGATATATTTTTATTTCCCTCTCTTCTCATGTTGCTATACATTTAGCACTGCATTAGCTGAAGGTTTGTCTGTCTGTATGTAAAGCCTGTTGAGATGAGAGAAGACACATATGATGGCTATGTCAGAGTGGACAACTTTCCAATTATCTTATACCATAAACAATAAACATAGCATGTACTGCTCCCTCTTACACACAAAGTTATCAGAAATAATGGAGAATTTTAAACACCGCTCATACCTCCAAACCCTGAAAATCCTGACTCTGATACTTTTTGTGTCTCCCCAGTCATGGACCCCACTGCACACCACTAATTACCCAGCACCTCTCTGGGTCATGCACATCATCAATACCATCTCATTGGATCTGCATAATAACCCTAGGAGTTAAGTGCTTTTATTAATGGGTATTTTACAGATGAAGAACGTGAGGCAAATAGAGGTCTTTGACCAGGGTCACAGGACTAGCAAGCTGGTGGGATTTGAGTCTTCCTGACTTGAGGTTCAGTATGCTATTCATTGAACTACCAGCTGTATTTCAATTTGTAACTAAAACACAGTGAAAAGGTTCACACTTTAATGAGATGAAAAATGGGAGAATTGGGAAGCTCTTTTGCTGAGGGATGGAAATAAATGGTTTTTTTGGTCATTGTAGCTCCCTAGCCTGTCAATAAATGATTGGCTTGTTATTATGTTGTGACAGAGGCATCTGCCCCACAGTCACTGCCTGGAGACAAAGGAGGGAAATGCTCTAGTCAGGGACGGAAGTTCCAGAACCAGGAGATGGGAAGGGAAGAGAACCCCAAAAATGACTCCTGGGAGGGGGAAACCTCTGTTCTGCCTTCTCCCTTCCCATGTGCCAAAATACCATGGCCTGTCCTCTCCATGTCAACTCCTCACATGTCTGCAGTCTGAACATAGATCCGTACTCTTCTAGCTGAAAAAGGAAAACATTTGCAGTGAGGAATCCAGGACAGGAGCCCAAACTAAAGTCTCAGGAGTTTTCTGCTTTATCCTGGGGAAATAGCAAGTGACAATTGGGACTGTTCCCCAGACCTCCCCTCCCCCCCCCCGCCTCTAGTCCAACATCTAGTTCCAAGAGGAAGAAAGAAAAGAGACCCCAGAAATGCATCCTTCCCAACACCTATGGGCTTCCCAATCTGCTCTACAAGCTCCCACTGGGGGACATCCAGGTGCCTTGGCAGAAATACCCATATTCATGTCTGACCTGAGGCTGAAGCAGTCCCCCTCTTACCCAGCCCCACACACATTAGGTCTGCAGGGCATTCAACAGAGAAAAGGTTTTGTATTCACAGATCCATTCCATCTAGGATCTAAGGGCCTGTCTAACATTCTCTAAAACAGAGAGGGGCCTTGGGGACCGAAGGACAACCTGCCAGGCCAGGGGGGGCCAGACTCTGTGGTGCCTGCTGCCTACTGACCCCCCCAGGCCTGCCCACCTGGATTCTTCTTCCAGCTCACAGCTACAGCAAGGACTACAGTGAAGAGGAAGGTGGCACCAGCAATGATGCCCAGGATGGTCCAGGTGGATGAGGGTGGTGGCTCTAAAACAGGGGAAAAGGGATGGAAAAGGCCCTGGCCCCTCTCTGACCTGAGTCACTAAGGCCTTTCCCAGCTCCCCTCTCCCTCCCTCCCAGTAACTCCACACATCCCTCTGCTCTTTGGGGGGATGGGAGATGGATGCTCTTCTCCCCAGCCCCTCCCCCACTGTCCTTACCCCATTTCAGGGTGAGGGACTCAGCCAGTCCCTGATGTTGAATTCGGCAGCTGTATCTCCCTTCCTGGCCTGGGGTCACCCCCACAGCTGCCCACTTCTGGAAGGTTCCATCTCCCCCTGGTCTGGTCTCAATGAACTCTGTGTCCTGGAGCTGTTCCTCTCCATCCTTCAGCCAAGTCAGGGAGATCTCCGAGGGGTAAAAGTCCTGGGCCCGGCACCTGAGGGTCACCTCCCCATCAGGCGCAGCGTGATGGGTGACTCGGGCAGAAGGTGGGTCTGGGGACAAAGGTCAGAGACATTGCCAAGGGGCACAAGGACTAACGGGGTGAGGGGGAAATGACCCATCATCCAGAGCCTGAGGGACCTGGAGTCCGTCAGGGTTGGGAGCCGGACCAAGGGAGAGAAGGGTCCGTGGGGACCCTGAGTGCCAGCACACTGGGCAGCGAGGGCGGTACCTGTCCTGGTCAGCACCTCCTTGCCCATCTCCAGGTACTTGTGCACCCACTTCACACACTCCTCCTCCAGGTAGGCTTCGCCTCTCTCTGCTTCATTCCCCGCCTCCCACTGGCGCTTGGAGATCTCCGCCTGGGGCGCCACCGCGGTCCACGTCCAGGTCACCGTGTCCAGGGCCATGAAGTCCCTCCCGTCGTAGCCGAACTGGGAGAAGCGGCGCTGGAGGCGGCCGTCGGGGGAGACCTCGCAGCCCAGCAAGGTCTGGAGCGTGTGGACGCCTGGGGGCCCCCACGGACCAGTCAGCGGGGCCAGACGCCCCCCCCCCGCCCCCCGCGCTGAGCCCCTCCCCCGAATGGCCCCACAGTAGCTGCTTCAGTCCGTGCCCAGCAACCCCGGAGGGGGCGGCAGGGGGCCCCGCCTTTCCTCCCTCCTCGGGTCGGGCCCCCTGTCACGCACCGCCCTGGCTCTGGTTGTAGTAGCCCCGCAGGGTCTCCAGGTTCACTCGGAACGTCCGCGCGTTCCGCCTCATGACCCGCGTGTTGCGCTCCCAGTACTCGGGGTCCACCAGGACCACCGGCTCCATCCACGCCGCCCGCGGCTCCAGCCTCGGCCTCGGGGCGTCGCTGTCGAAGCGCACCAACTCCTCATCGTCCACGTAGCCCACGGCCACGAACCGGGGCTCCCCGAGCTCGGGCCGGGTCCAGGCGGCGTGGAAATACCTCAGGGAGTGAGAGCCTGGACGTGGGGAGCCGGGGCCGGGGTCAGCGCGGAGACCGCCTAGCCCCGAGCCCCACGGCCCCGCGTCCACGACCAAGTCCGGAGGGGACACAGTGGGACCCCGGACTCCGAAGGCCCCTCCTCCCGACCCCCAGTGGGCAAATGCCTGTCGGGGTAATCCTCTTTACTAAAGCGCTTTGAGATCCGAAAACCACCCTCGCGGCCAGTGCCCCAGACAGGGTAAAGTGCCCCACTCTCTCCCCGTCCTCCAGTCCTACTCCCGGGGCTCACCCTCCTCACCCTCGGCCGCATCCAGTGTCCTCACCTGCCCCACCCTGAGGTCCCCCCCCGCCCTCTTCTAGAAGCCCCCCCACCCCGTTCTCTCTCCTCTGCCTTGGAGGGCCAGGGCTCCCAGGCAGCTCTGCTCCTCCTGGGCGCCCCCACAACTGTCTCCCCCATCCTCCCTGCCGGCTCCTCTGACTCTGTTCCCCTTGAAGCCCCACCCACCTACCTAGCCACTCCCCAGACTAAGGGCCTGACCCCAAGACTTCCCCCCCCCCGCCAAAACCCTGCTGGGGGCGGGCAGATTGCTCACCTGCGCAGGTCTCCGGCAGCTCCAGGACCCCCACCAGAAAGAGGGCGAGCAGGTGGATGACCATGGTCCACCATGCCAGAGTCCTGGAAAAAGCCAGTCCGTTGGCACCGGCTGAGCAACCTTACTCTCTGAACAGCTGCCACCAATAGAAAGTGAAAGTCAAAGGACTTCACTAGTAACGGGACAGCTTCCGAGAACAGGTTCCAGCCCCTTCTCCCTTTGTGTTAGTCCCGGGGCAGCCTCCCTCCCTCCCTCCCTACTCCAGGAACACCCAGAGCTGGGCCTTCCAGTCTGAACAAGGGCCCCAACTGGAGGCTGCTGGAGGACTGAAGAAATCTGCAGACTGATTTGGGGGCGGGGGGCGGGGGGCTGCCACCTCCGTCTCAGCTGGGATTCAGGCTTCCTGTAACTTCCCAAGTCTTGTAGATAACCAGACTGGGCACCCCAGGAGAAAGAGGACATCAGAGACAGGGAAACGGGACATGGAATCTGAGTAGAAGCCTTTGTCTCCCCATGAAAGGGGCCGGTAGGTGGCAAAGTGGTTAGGGTCCAGGACCGCCCTCCAGAAGACCTGCGTTCAAATCCAGTCCTCAGACATTTACTAGCTCTGTGACACTGGGCAAGCCACTTCTGCCTCTTTGTCTCAGTTTGCTCGTCTAAAAAAATGAGCTGGAGACGGAAATGGCAATTCTCTTGAATTACTCCCCCCCCCCAAACAAAGCCAACTGGGGCACAAAGAGTCAGAAAGAACTCAACAACACAAAAGGAAAGAGCTTAATTGCTAAAATGGAGAGGAGGACTATTTCATTACAGCGCTGGTTCTGGACTCTCTGAAATCTGAAGGTCTGAATTCTTTTTTTTTGGGGGGGGGGACAAAGAACCAGGGGCCATTTGTGGGGATTTTCCCTCTTTCCTGTCTCATCCCCAAACAGGAAACAATTAAACTTCAATTTTAAGGAAAGACTCTGAGAGATCATCTCCTTTACATTACAGTTCAAACCTGGATAGCAGCGATCTGAAGAGATTTATTCGTCCAAGGCAACAAAGATGGCAGCAAAGTGGAGACTTGAACCCCCATCCTTTCATTCCAGATTCTGCTTCTTTCCACAACCTGCTACTAGTCTAAAGCGTCTGCCTGAAGTCTCCACGAGTGAAGGAGCCACCTCAACCCTTCTAATCTTGTTGAAGTCAGCATCCCACCTGGAGTTGCTGGGGGTTTAAAGGGGAGGGGATGTCCGTCTTGCTGATGTCACCGGGTTCAGCAAAGGGTGCAACTCTTGCTATCCCTGGGCCTGAAGTAGCATCTTGGATTTGGCCATCTGAGATGTTGCAGTGTTCACTGTCTTTTGGATGAAGAATGTAAGTATTTGGTACAAAGCAGGACCTTAGAAGACTGCCGACAAGACCATGACTAGTGCGGTTAGTATGCAAAGGAGCCAAGGGAGTATGTGGGAAGACTGAAACAAGTGGACCAGGTGTCAGCTGATTTTTCCCTAATAGTGCCAAGTTTTTAGCAGCATCCCAAATCAAATCAGATTAACATAGAAACAGCATCCTTCCACCAGGAACAGAGACTTCCCTTCTCAGGGTCAGTATGTCCAGGTCCCATCTGTCTGTAAGGTTACAGTGGTTAGGGAATCCAGTTGATCTTGAATGTGTAGGAGACTTTTGGCTAAATCATCCGGACTTTCTTTGTGATAGCTGTTGGAAATAATACAGAGGAGATGACATGCCCTCTACCCCATGCCCATGTCAGACAGAATGCCCATAGCTTCTAAGAAAGGAATGAGAATGGGGCCCTTCCATACCTTGGATATGTTTTGAGGGTGACAAAGAGGGACTGGCTGTTCAGAGGCACCTCAATATGGGACCGGATGCAGACCAGAGAAACAAAGATCTGTCCATTTGATGGCAAGACATAGGTACACAGGGTTTCCTCAGAGGAAGAAGGTCCCATCTCCTCTCAAGTGTACATCAAAGTGGAGAGAGAAATGGGGTGCAAACTCAGTTCTCTCCCTGTGCCGAAGGCAGAGAGAATCCTTGAGGATTAGGCCTGTCCTGGGTCTTAAAGGGGGATGTTCTACCTTAGGCTCAGTCCCAAGAAGTTTGGCTCCAGTTCCACTAGTATGTTCTGGGTATTGGGTAGTCCTGCCCCCCAAGAGAGGGAACAGGTTCTGGTTGGGAGTTGCCAAGGGGGAAAGGAAGTTCATACATGAGTTCAAAGGAGCTCAACTAGAAACCAGATATTTCCTTCTTCATAGGGGAAAAAAGCTCCCACCCTAGGACAGTGTTAAAGGGGACAAGACCATCCCTCAGGGCAGTGGCCATCACCTACAGAGATGGATGCCAGGGCCCTGAGCTGAGTCCTGAGCAGAGGCCAGGGAAACCCTTAGGAAGACTCCTGCAATGAAGGAAAAGTAGGGACACACACTGGAAGTCGGAGGAAATGACAACAAAATGGAGAGAATTGAAATTCATGGAAAGTCAGTGTTGAGGTGGGAACTGGGGGCTAGCAACCAATCACCTTGCTGGGGCCTAGTGATCTGTCAGCCTGCTGGGCAATATGCCAGTGCCACCAGGAGGAGAAAGTCACCCTGGTTTTATGCCATGTCACCAAGTGCACCCAAGCCATTACAGACGAAGACAAACATCTGCCACCTCCCCATGGATAATAAATACACTGTCCCTCCCCCAGGGACCCTTTCCTCTCTACCCCAACCCCCACCTGCAATGGAAGACACAGCAGAGCAATCAAAGCAATTCTTTCCCATCCCCAGGCATCACCCACACAAATGTAAAACCCAGCTGAGACTGTGGAGAAAAGCTGATGATTTAAGAATACACACAGCCTTGTTGGTGGAGCTGTGAACTCATCCAATGTTGCTGGAGAGCAATTTAGAATTATGCCCAAAAGGCAGTAAAAATGTGCATCCCCTTTCAACCAGGAATGGGTCTATACCCTGAAGAGATCATGATAAAGGGTAAAACATTGTTCATTGCAGCCCTGTTTGTAGTGGCAAAGAATTGGAAATCCAGTGAATGTCCAATAACTGGGAAATGGCTGAACAAACTGTGGTGTATGTATGTGATGGAACACTGTTGCCCTTTTAGAAACCAGGAGCAATGGGAATTCAGAGAAGCCTGGAAAGATTTGCATGAACTGATGCTGAGTGAGATGAGCAGAACCAGAAGGACCTCATGCACCCTGACAACTACATGGGTGTGATGATCAACCATGATGGACTTCACTCCATCAGTGCAATAATCAGGGACAATTTAGGAGATCCATGGTAGAGGATACCATTTGTACCCAGAGAAGAAACTGTGGAGTTTAAACAAAGACCAAATTTTATTATCTTCAATTGTTAAAAAAAAAAAAAGTTGTCTTCTTCAGAATTTTGCTGTCTCTAATATTTTATTTTTTCCTCAGGGATATGTTTTTTTCTCCCAACACATCCAATTTTGATCAATGCATAACATGGAAATACTGTAAAATTATAAGATTGTTTTCTGGGGGTGAGAAAAGAAGGGAGGATGGGAGACAAGTTGTAAAATTTAAAACTTTACAAAAATTATAGGTGGAAACTACAATGGCATAAAATTAAAAATAATCAAGATATTTACATAGTAAAAAAAGAATCATGCAATAAAAAAAGCTCCCAGAGGTCAGGGCATAATCCAATGCACTTCTGTCTCTTCCTTATTGCTGGTACTAGTTTCCCAGCAAAGAAAGGTGGACAGAGTGCAAGAAGGCAGGGCAAAGGGAGGAGAACTCCCGTAAGCAGTGAGAGCACTAATGAGACTTCTCTGGCCAGTACATTACAGTGTTGTTCACAGGGGCCAGGACTGGGGAGAGGAGGCAAAGGTCAAAAAGACCAAGCAGGAATTGGAGCCTTGTTTTCTTTCTCAGGTCTGGAACAGGAAACTCTCAAACTGTAGAAAGAAAAACAGATTGGAACAAGTCAGAATGTACATGTCATCACGTGCACCCAAGCCATTACAGATGAAGACAAACAACAGCAGTCAGCTCTGGTTTCAGGCCTCTCCTCCTTCTGAAGGACCTGCCTCTGCTTCCTTCCAATCCTCCTTCTGAAGGACCTCTCTCCCCCACTTCCAATCCTCATCCCAAGCACTCACAGACCCTCCCCTCTGTTTTACACCAGCCCCACTGTCATTTGGGGACCCCAGAGTCTCGTTTATGGCTATCAGAGAGTCATCTGATCCCTGGGCACTGTCATTGTCTGGAAACAAAGGAGGGAAAAGATTTAGTCAAGGACAGACTTTCCAGAACCAGGAGATGGCAAGGGGAAGATAACCCCAAAAAAGGCTCCTGGGGGAAACCTTCTCTTTTGTTTTCTCCCTTCCAATGTCCCAAGGCTACTATGGCTTGTCCCCTCTATGTCAGCCCCTCACTTACCTGCAGTCTAATCATACCTCCCTCCTTTTCCCCCTGAAAAAAGGAAAAACATTTCCAGTGAGGAATCTAGGAGAGGAGACCATACTCAGGTCTCAGGAGTTTCCGGATTTGTCCTGGTGATGTAACAAAAGAGGATAGCAACGACCCTCCCACCCCCACCCCCCCAGTCCAACACCTGGATCCAAGAGGAAGACAGAAAAGAGGCCCAGACATGGGCCCTTCCCAACAGCCATAGCTCTGCAAATCTGGTCTACAACTCCCCACTGGGGGCCACCCCGATCCTTTGGCAGAAATCCCGAAGTTCATTTCTGATCTGAGACTGAAGCAATCCCCCCCCATCGACCCTGTTAGACCTGCAGGGTGACCCCAGAAAAAGGTTTTTATTCACACATCCCTTCCATCGAGAGTCTAAGGGTGTCTAATAGTTCCTAAAGTAGGGAAAGAGAGGCCTTGGGGACAGAGGACAAGCTGCCAGGCCAGGGGGGAGCCAGACTCTCCACGGGGCCTGATGCTGACCCCCCCCTTCCAGGCCTGCCCACCAGGATCCTTCTTCCTCCAAATCACAGCTCCACCAAGGACTGCAGTGAGGAGGAGGAGGGCCCCAGCAATGACCCCCAGGATAGTCCAGGTGGATGAGGATGGTGACTCTAAATTGGAAAAGGGAAGGGAAAGGCCCTGGCCCCTCTCTGGCCTGAGTCACTACGGCCTCTCCCAGCTCCCCTCTCCCTCCCTCCCAGTAACTCCACACATCCCTCTGCTCTTTGGGGGGATGGGAGATGGATGCTCTTCTCCCCAGCCCCTCCCCCACTGTCCTTACCCCATTTCAAGTGAGGGGCTTGGCCAGCCCCTGTTGATAAACTCGGCTGTTTCTCTCTTCCCAGCCTGGGGTCACCCCCACAGCTGCCCACTTCTGGAAGGTTCCGTCTCCCCCAGGCCTGGTCTCAATGAACTCTGTGTCCTGGACCAGTTCCTCCCCATCCCTCAGCCAAGTTATAGAGATCTCCGCAGGGTAAAAGTCCGTGCCCAGTAACCTGGAGGGAGCCGGAGGGGGCCCGGCCTCTCCCCGCCCCCTCGGGTCCCCCCAGGCCCCCCGTCACGCACCGCCCTGGCTCTGGTTGTAGTAGCCCCGCAGGGTCTCCAGGTTCACTCGGAACGTCCGCGCGTTGCCCCTCCCGACCCGCGTGTTCCTCTCCCAGTACTCGGGGTCCACCAGGACCACCGGCTCCATCCACGCCGCCCGCGGCTCCATCCTCGGCCTCGGGGCATCGCTGTCGAAGCGCACCAACTCCTCATGGTCCACGTAGCCCACGGCCACGAACCGGGGCTCCTCGAGCTCGGGCCGGGTCCAGGCGGCGTGGAAATACCTCAGGGAGTGAGAACCTGGACGTGGGGAGCCGGGGCCGGGGTCAGCGCGGGGACCGCGTAGCCCCGACCCCCGCGGCCCCGCGTCTGCGGCCTAGCCCCGGGGGTGAGCCCTGTGTGACCCCGCACCCCGAAGCCCCGCTGCTTCCGACCACTTTGACATCCCAAGTGTCTCATGACAGTAACCTAGACGTGAGAACGTGCCCCACTCTCTCCCCGGCCCCACCCCGTGTCCTGCTCCCGGGGCTCACCCTGCTCACCCTCGGCCCCACCCAGTGTCCTCACCTGCCCCACCCTGAGGTCCCCCCGCCCCTCCCCCACTTCTAGAAGCCCCCCGTTCTCTCTCCTCTGCCTTGGAGGGCCAGGGCTCCCAGGCAGCTCTGCTCCTCCTGGGTGCCCCCACAACTGTCTCCCCCATCCTCCCTGCCGGCTCCTCTGCCTCAGTTCCCCCTGAACCCCCACCCACCCACATATCCACTCCCCAGACTAAGGCTCCGACCCCAAGACTCCCCCCGGCCAAAACCCTGCTGGGGGCGGGCAGGCTCCTTCCGGGGTTCTCCTTCTGCATCCCCGGAGACCGCGGGGCCGGTCCCTGGAAACCCGCCCTGGGCCGGGGCTGGAAGAGCTTTCGGGGCAGCCCCCCCCTCAGATCTCCCCCGTCCAGCTCCAGGCGCCCCTTGAATCCTGCCCCCTCCTCCCCTGCCCGGGTCTCCGGCAGCGCCAGGGCCCCCACCAGAGAGAGGCCGAGCAGGGGCTGCTCCATGGGCCACCTGGTAGAGAAGTCCTGGAACAGCGAAGTCCCTTCACACAGGCTCATCACCCTTCACTTCTGATTGGCTCTGCTGACCAATAGAAAATGGAAGTCCCAAACGTCACCGGTAACCGGACAGATAGGCCCTGCCGAGGCTTAGGGACCAGAACTGACACTGACACTGGGACCCTGTGTTGGTCCTGGAGCAGCCTCGGACCCGGGGCAGCCCCGGAGCCTCCCTCACTGCTCCAGGAACACCCCGATCCGGGGCCCCAGTCTGAACCACAGCAAAGGAAGGTCCCAGTCTCCCCGCTTCTCCGCCGCCTCCAAACTCCAGCCCCCCTCCTCGACCCTGCCCCCTTAGAAGTTAGGGAGAAAATCCCCCCATTTCCCCCCAAATTGGAGGGTGTTTGAGGACTGAAGAAATCTGCAGACTGATGGGGGGGGCTGCCACCTCCATTTTAGTGACCTCCATCCCCGTTGGGATTCAGGCCAGTCTTGTAGCCTCCGGGCCTCGGAGATAACCGGGCTGGGCACCTCAGAAGAAAGAGGACATCAGAGTCAAGGAAATGGGACTTGGCATGAGAGCAGAAGCCTATGTCTCACCACTAAAGGGGCAGGTATGTGTTCACAGAGTCCAGGACTGCAGGCAACAAGACCTGAGTTCAAATCCAGCCTCAGAATTTACTAGCTCTGTGATGGTGAGTAACTCACTGCTTCTTTGTCTCAATTTACTCATTTAAAAAAATGAACCGGAGAAGGAAATGGTAAACCTCTTCAATTTCTTTGTAAAAAAAATAAATGAAACCCAAATGGATCACAGAGAGTCAGATACAACTGAATAACAACAAAAGGAAAGAGCTTAATTATGAAAGTGGAGAGGAGGACTATGTCAGCCTAAGATCGGATCTGAACTCCCAGAAATCTGAAGGTCTGAATTCCTTTTTTTTTTCAGCAACAAAAACCAGGGTCCATTTGTGTGAATATTCCCTCTTTCTTGTCTCATCCCCAAATAAGAAATAATTAAACTTCAATTTTATGGAGAGACTCCAAGAAATCATCTCCTTTATGTTATAGATTAGGAACCTGGATACCAGCGATCTGAAGAGCTTTGTCCAAGGTAATAAAGACAGAAAGCAGCAAAATGGGGAAACTGAATCTCCATCCTAGCATTCCAGGTTTCATCTCCTTTCCACTACCCCCTACTAGTCTAGAGACAGTCCTGAAGTCTCCTCTGGGGAAGGATGCCCTTTAACCCTTCAAATCTTGAAGTCAACATTCTGTGGAAAAGCAGGGAAAGACTTGAATAATTCAATTTCTTATTATCTTCTGCTCTCAGACTATTCAGATCAAGTCCTGTCTTAGCTTTCTTTGGATCCCAACAGAGCTTAAAAAAATCCTCCTTAAAAACACCAATGCTTGTTATTTTGCACTGTGCTTCCCTTCTCCATCCAGGTACAGCCTTTTTTCTAGGGAAAATGTAGAAGGATCCTCACATTTTCACATCTTGCAGTGACATCTCAGCTCCAATGCATCTCTTCAGCCCTTCCCTCCCTCAGTTGCTAACACTGTCCTTCCTTGGATTCTACCTTGTTCTCTTCCCCACCCCCAGATTCCTCTAAGCTGTAGTTCCAAAATGCTCTGCCTTGGTCACTTCACAGCTGGAGAGCTCTTTTCAGCTGAGTCACTACATTTTAGAAAAGGTTTAGACAAAGTGTCCAAAAGATAAGGACCCAAATGGTGAGGGGGACCAGAGAACTTTCTATAGAAGATTGATGAAAGGAACTGGGGATATTTTCCTAGGAGAAAAGAGAGATCGAGGGGGGGAAGATAATTGTGTTCAAGTATTTGAAGGATTGTTTGGAAGCAGACTTAACAGTCTGAAGCTTTCTCCATTTCACAATAATATTGTTCTGGTTCCTCCTTTCTCCTGCTAGGGTACCCCTTAGCAAATCGCTCTGCTTGGTATTAACTGTACCACTTTGTATTTCCAACTCATTGTTCTACATTAGTTTCTAAGCTGAGTTGTTTCTCACTTCCAGAGATATCACAGTTGTTCCTAGCATTGGATTCTGCCCTTTTCAAGGAATTCATCACAGAATCAGAATTGAAAATCACCTAGTCATCTAAATTTAATTGAACTTACCCCACGCCCATAACTTTTACTGATTCTTTCCTTTTTATTTATTCTATTTCTCTCATAAAATCCTTCAGTTGTATTTTATTGTGCCATGGGAAATAACCAGATTTTGTTGCTTCTGTTTTCCCACTCCATTCCTTCTCATTTTTCTGAGTACCTCCACTCTTCATCTTCCTCTTCTCCTACCAAGTTTGGACTTTCCCAACAGCTGCTCCTTCAGACTTGGGCCTGCAAGCCTTGCCTCCCAGCTCCTTTGAATCCATAATAATGGTTTCCCACTGTGATGGACCTCTTCTTTGAGTCTTCTCTCATGAGTTTTTCTGACATTTTTGATTCTTTCATTTTAATTACTGTTTTGATGATAATTTTGTGACTTCTCATCAAGTCATATTCTTGGGAGCCTACTTATTAAAATTCTTCAAATTGACAGTGATTCCAAAGGAACTGAAAAGATCTGGCTCTCTTACCACCCCATGCCAAATAAATAAAGACAATGAAGAAGACAAAAAGAAGTTATTAGCAACCCATCAGCCTGTTGTCCCATCTTTGTCAAATCATTGTGAGAATGGTCTCTGCATACCTAGAGGACAGATTCTATTAAAAATTGAGAAAGAACAAGACTTTGTATTAATAGTGTCAAAGCACATATCCTAGGTCAGGTAACTGACTGAAAAAGTAAAACACATGAGATCCCATGATTATCTACTGCTAATCATGTTTTGAAAAGTATTTGACTCAGCAGAACTAAATGCACACTTAAAAACTCTCATGAAATTGGTTATCTCCTACCATGTATTGAAAAGAAAGAAAATTCGTTGGCAGATACAATGAAGACATTGTCTGAGAAGTGCAGAACACTGCCAGGAAATGAAATATAAAACAGAAACATATGTTCACCTATTGTCATCTGGGGTGGATGGAGATGAAGATTTAATGATCATTTTATCTATTCTTTTAAAGAGAAGGAAATGGCCTCTCAGTCCAAAAGGTCATGGTACATAAGAATGCCAGGATCAGACCCCAGAACATTGGGTTTCAAATGTTATTCAGGTTCTATTTACCCATCTGCCAGTAGCATGGAGTCCATTATGACTTGAATCCAAACAAAAGAATAACCTTCTCTAGATGGCAGGATTCTCTTATGCCTCCTGTTCCCATGTGACATCACAGAGATTAGATCAACACTACAGAGACTCTGAAAGGAAATCTATGGCCTCACCAAGGAGATTGCTCTGCTCAGTTGTTTAATGAAAAGGCAAAGTAGAACCCCCCCCCCCAGTATTACCTGGTCTCAGTCAGGCACCTTGTAGGGTAGGTTGTTCAGCCAGCCTGTCTGTTAGTCTCTTGGACAGGGATATCAAATGGTCAATGAGTTGAATCAGAGCAAAATAGGAAGAGAAGGGGAGACTGTTTCATTTAAGAACTTGTGAGTTGTTTCAGTAATTACTAATTGCTCATCACATTCATGTGTATATCTATCCATAACACACATGCCTAGGAGTTGTAGAAAACCACTATTGAATGGGAGGAAAAATACAAAAATTACAATTAACATAGAAGAAAAAAATCTTAATTTATCTAAATTGTCTGTGATGGGTTGCCAACAACTTTCCTAAGAGAAGTGACATGAAATCCAGTTTAGGGATATATATATATATTCATGCATAATATATACATATATGTATATCTTTGGAGAGAGAGAGAGAGAGAGAATCCAGAAGGAATATGGCCAGTCACATAGTGAGAATGAGAAACAACAGATAGATGGAGATGATGTCAAGTTGTTAAGAGAACCAGAGGGAGGTCTATGGTAGATTTATTGAAAGACAGAGAAACATCAAAGAAGAAACCGTCCTTTTTACCATTGCCTCAATAATAGTGGCCTGATTTACATGGACCTTGAGGTCCTCACCTCTAAAAATAAAAAAGGTATAGTTAAATAATGTCTCCCCTTTCCTTCAAGAAACCTCTCTTATCCCTAAAATGTGGGTTCTAGTTTGGGAAGAGAGAAATTCCATGACTTGCCTACTTCTTTATCAAAACTAGATGGTGCTAGTTCATTCCTGCAACCAAAGCGCTGGTGGGGGACAACCATTTTTGGTACAGGGACACAAGGCAGATTGCCCCTTCTGACAAGTGGGGAGCAAGCAGGAGCAGTTGTAAGGAAAGAGATCCCCAAAGACCCTTCCAGATCTAGCTCAGATCTCGTTATCTGCCAAAGACCTCTCCTAGTATCCTACCCACCCACCCATCTCTCTGAGATGGCCTGGTCTTGTTTATGTCTTCAATGCACGTTGTGGTTCCCATATTGACTCTTCCATCAGTTTGGCAGCTGCTTAATGGCAGGAGCTGGTTTGGCCTTGCTTTGTTACCTCTATTACATAGCATAGGGCCTGGAGCATATTAGGTGCTGGGTATTGGCTTACTGACAAACGGCCTGGATTGACAGTTCAAGCATAGGCTAGAAATCAAGTCCTGATTGTATCATCTGGGCAAATCATTGACAAGTTCTTTGCTTTAGTTTCTTCATTTGTAACATAAGAGAGTTGTGCTGGGGGCGGGGTTCACTGAGGTCCCTTCCACGTTCTAATCTCATAGTTGTGATACACACACAGGGGCAGGGAGGGTTGGCACCGGATTGGAGTCTGAGTTGGGGACTGAGGAGGCAGTGGGAATAGCTACTCAGGCTGCTATGCCTTACATAGCCACAAGGGGGGGAGCTAGGCTACAATTATAGACTCCCATCCACTCTAATCCTGAGAGAATGCCCTTGGTCACTCTAGTCCCTTTTCCTGCCCCGTCTCTATCACTCCCTCCATTTTCCTCCAGTGTTAAACTCTGAAAATTTTCACCCTTTCCTGCTACTTTGTAGCTCAGCAGCTCATTGCCCTCATCTCACATGCTTCTCAGATCTCTCTTTCATCCTTAATTTGATCCCAAAGAACAACTAACAGATTTGATGCATTTTTGCTAGAATGAAAGAAAAAGATGATAAGCATCTGATCAGCGGTCCGGATGGCCAGCAGCCCCTCTGGGCATCGTTTTCTTCTCCATCCAGCCTCTCTGCTGCCCCTGGTTTTTTACAGATCCATGGGAAGACTTTGGGGGAGGGGTATCCTTCTGCCAAGGTTCAAGCCTTCAGGTCAACTTTCAAATTCTCCTGGGGAAAGGAGCAAGCCCCTCAGCAACATCATCTTCTATTCCCTAGCTTTTCAAATCACTGTGTGAACCTCCTTGGAGCCCTTTGGTGATTCTCTTGTCTTGCTGTCTCTCTATTACCTATTTCCCTGGAGACTCCCCCTCCAGTCCTACCCCATGGGGGCAGGTGGCTGCTGGGACTGAAAAGGGAGAAAGCCTGAGAGGCAGCAGGACAAGCCTCAATCCAAGCTGAAACACTCAGAATGCCTTTAAGAAAGTGACCACAGGATGACAAAAGGAATCTGTTCAACCTCTGTGAAACCCTTTTTTTTTTTTTGGTTTTTGCAAGGCAAATGGGGTTAAGTGGCTTGCCCAAGGCCACACAGCTAGGTAATTATGAAGTGACTGAGACCAGATTTGAACCCAGGTACTCCTGACTCCAGAGCCGGTGCTTTATCCACTGCACCACCTAGCTGCCCCTATGTGAATGCCTTTTTTCTAAGTTCTGAGGGGTTTTTTGTATTTCATTTTTTCCAGCGACGTGTTGTGTTATTTTCTGACAATCATTTTTAGTGAGAGTTTGAGTTCCACACTTTTCTCTCTCTCCCCTTCTTCCCCACCCAATCAGTCTGATATAGGTTGTACATACACAAACGATCATGTCAAGCAGAACTCCATATTAGTCATGTTGGGAAGGAAGAATCAGAGCCAAAGGGAGAATCACAAATTCTCGAACCTGGGGCATGAGGAGTATGAGTGTGTATCTGTCTATGAGTGTCTGTGTGTGTGTGTGTGTGTGTGTGTGTGTGTGTGTGTGTGTGTGTGTGTATGTCTGTGGGTGTATCTGTGTATGTGAGGCTTGTGTCTCTGTGTGTTCATGTACTGTCTCCCCTACTAGATGGTGGCCTCCTCAAAGGCAGGACCTCCCTTCACACCCCATATGGACTCTGGGACCACACTCAGAGATGAGGATGAAGAGTGAGAGTGGGCCAGGCCAGGCAGTTCCCCACAAGCTCCCATCATTTTATCAGAGTCATTACTGCTTAGGAAGGGACCGAGACTTGGACTAATTGACAAACTCTGTCCATACCTGGGTTGCTCTACATGCTCTACATGAAAGGGAACTGTTGCTCTACAGTGTGAGCTCCCCTATAATGGTGGTAGTTCTGGCAGTCTAGACACACTGGTTCTATCTGAAATCTCCACTCCACTAGGATCAATTTGAAACTATTAAAAATGGAGTTAATCAAATTCTTTTTGAAGCCAAGTTCCTAGACCTGGCTACAAGCTCCTGAGCTGGGGGATGTGGGCCCGCACCTCTCCTGCCTGGGTCTCTGAAAAGGCTGCAGCAGGAGGCCTGAGGGGCAGGGCAGGGGCGGGTCTCTGGGCCTCTACCTCATGAGAGACCTCAGAAAAGTCTTCTCTCCATTTCCTCCCGACTACACTGCTACTGGACTTCTCTAGACTCTCTATCTGGCCTCCTCCCCCCAGGAATCTTCTCACTGGGTAAGCATATGTTCCTCTAAGGCTGCCTCAGTCCCAGTGTTCTCAGGACCTTCTGTCCTTGCGAGTGGACCCTCTGGCTGGAGAGCAGGGTCATCCACTCCAGGGGCTGTTATCCCCGTTGACCACCAGCTCCCACACTTTTAGGGTTTTTTGCAAGGCAATGGGGTCAAGTGACTTACCCAAGGTCACACAGCTAAGTAATTATTAAGTGTCTGAGGCCCGATTTGAACTCAGGTCCTCCTGACTCCAGGTCAAGTGCTCTATCCACTGTGCCACATAGCTGCCCCCCCCAGCTCCCATGCTTTTGAACCACTCCATCCTGCACCTCACTGGGCACCTTCCCCTCTACCCCTTTCCTTCCATACACACCCCTTTTGCATTCAGCTTCCTGTTGTATGTTATCTTCTTCCATTAGACTGTAAACCATTAGAAGGGAGGAATTCTATGGCTTTATTTGCATTTATGTGACCACCTTTCAATAGAGTCCCTGCCACAAAGCAGGTGCTTAAGAAATGTCTCAGGCCTCATGGCCTGGAATCAGTCCCCAGGCTTTAAGGGACATAGAAGGCAATAACCTGTGATGATGCCTCTCCTTCCTAGGAACCCCCCTTCCTACACACAAGGAAAGATCCCTTGGAAGATGTGCTCCCCATCACACTTCAGCTGCTCCACAGGAGAGATTCCTAGCCCTGTGCTGCTTCCTGAACAGGGTCAGGCCTCAGGAGGAAGTGATCGAGAAGCATTTTAGTAGTCTAGCCTACCTACGACAAGTGTGGTCAAGGAAATGCCTATTTGGTTCCCTTTCATGTAGAATGCACTAGGGTTCCAAAATAAACAGAAAAATTGTTCCCCAAAAAGTATTAGTTCAGGCAAGAAAGCTTAGAGTATTGACCTGGTTTATCAGTTGCTTTGGTTGTTTTTCTGGAAAGCAGGAAATGTTCATGAGGAGGCTGAACTTTCTGTTCTTAGGAGATGATGTGTTACAGCAAGTAGGCCAACATCACTGGATCCCAGGCGGCATGGTGAGGGTGGGGGGAAGGGAAAAGAAAGGAGAATGGTGGCTGAGGATGAGTTATGAAGGATTCAAAGACAGGTGTTTTTCTATTGATTTTGGAGGCGACAGGGAGCCAGTAGAACTGATGGAATGGAGAAGTGACCTGCTCAAAGCTGACTGAAGAGATAGTGAGGGGAGGAGGGACTAGAGTGAGGACATGCAGAAAGGAATTATAGAGGAAAGAGATTATTATGGCTCATGTGACTGAATATCATCACAGACATAATTATTTTTACAAGCAAGATGCTGGAGAAGAAGAGGAACCTTTGCCATCCTCCTCTAAGTCATTGATGAGCAGCCCTGTTAACAGGAGTGGTCTTTCAACTATTCAGTCCCCTCCAAAAAGTCCTCCATGAGGGAAATGGCAGTGCCAAATTTGTGAAGATATGTTTGACTCCCAGGAAAGTGTTAAATATCACAGTATGTGTTTAACAAGTCATCAGTTTCATAGGCACAGCTGTGACCATTGCAAAAAGTCCTTTCACAAGATAGAGACATTATACCAACACTGTCAAGACCAACATGACAATGACATAAAAATTAAATATTTCTGCAGGCTCTGTGATCTGACTTTTGATGTAGAGGAAGCATTTTTGAATCATTATAAAGATGCCCACAGCACAGATTATGTGTTTGTATCAGAAAAGCCTGAAACATCAATTAAAAATGAGGATGATTGGGGGTGGCTAGGTGGCATAGTGGATAAAGCACCAGCCTTGGAGTCAGGAGTACCTGGGTTCAAATCCGGTCTCAGACACTTAATGATTACCTAGCTGTGTGGCCTTGGGCAAGCCACTTAACCCCATTTGCCTTGCAAAAAACTAAAAAAAAAAAAATGAGGATGATTTCTCAGTATTGAAGAAAAGTAACTTGTTAACATGTGGCTGCTGGGAGAGTTACATCTGCAAAACAAACAAGAAGGAAGATCACAGTAGATGTCTACCGATCTTGCTTGACAAGGATGAAGGAGATGTTGAGCTACCAGATTTGGATTACTTGAGAACCATGACTCATATAGTCTTTGTGGGTTCTGATAACAGGTCAAACTTTTTTGGTCATCTGCCAGGATTCCTTAATCAGGGAACCTTTGTCTGGGGATTTCAAGGAGGAAATACCAATTGGAAGCCTCCAGTAAATTGCAAGAACTTTAATTACCTCAATAGGATTGGATGCTTCTTCCTTCATCCACACTGCAGTAAGAGAAAAGATACTGCTGACTTTGCCATCTGTATGCATGCTGGCCGATTAGATGAACAACTACCTAAGCAAATTCCTTTTACCATTCTCTCAGGAGATCAAGGTTTTCTGGAGCTACAGAATCAGTTTAAGAAGACCCAGAGGCTGATAACCGCTGAGGGCGGAGCCAAGATGGCGACAAGAAGGGATCCAGTTGTAGGCGCTCTCTGATAAAAGCTCATAAACTAAGGACTCTAACTAAACTTTTGAGAGACAGAACCCACAAAGGGACCCAGAGAAGCAGTTCTCCTACTCAAGGTAACCTGGAAAAGAGCAGAAAGGCTCTGCTCCCCGGGATTAGTGAGGCGGCCTGCCAGAGGGGTGGCCCGCCAGAGCCAAAGAACTTCAGCCTCCCGGAGGCAGCCCCAGGGAGCTGGGAGTTTCAGCTCACAGCAGTGGGGGAGTCTCCTAAGCTGCACCCCGAGGAGCACCAGGCACAAAGTGGGGGAACAGCGGGGGGACCTCTGCCAGAGCGAGCACATGGAGCCCAGCCCTCCGGCACACAGGGAGCAGCTTGGTCTTTCCCTAGCCCTGATCCAGGAAACAGAAGCAGGTGGAGCCAGTAAGCAGGAGCCCCCAGGGCATGAGCCCATTGAGCTGAGGGAGGGGAGTGAAGAGAGAAACTGCAGAGCTCTGTCCTCTGCCTCTGGAACAGGACTCTGGGGTTCTGACCACATTCAGATCCTGATCACAGTCTAGGCCCCCCATAGAACAGCAGGGCCCCCCCACCTCAGCCCCGTGGCAGAGGGGGGTGCTTATGGTCATTCACAGACCAGGAGGGAGGACAGAGCCTCACACACTGAGACCCTTGTGGGAGTGCCCCGAAAGCTCAGGAAACACCCCAAACCAGGCCCAGGCTGGGAAAATGAGCAAGCAGAGAAACAAAAAGAATACTATTGAGAAATATTTTGCAAATGAGCCCAAGAAGGACCAAAATACTCAGTCTGAAGATGAGGAAGCACAAGCTCCTGCATCTAAAGACTCCAAGAAAAACAGAAATTGGGCTCAGGCTATGACAGAGATTAAAAAAGATTTTGAAAATCAAATGAGGGAGTTGGAAGAAAAACTGGGAAAAGAAAGGAGAGAGATGCAGGAAAAACATGAAAATGAAGTCAGCAGCTTAGTCAAGGAAATCCAAAAAAATGCTGAAGAAAATAGCATGCTAAAAACCAGCTTAGGTCAAATGGATAAAACAGTGCAAAAAGTTATTGAGGAGAAGAATGCTTTAAAAAGCAAAATTGGCCAGATGGAAAAAGAGATAAGAAAACTCTCTGAGGAGAACAAATCCTTCAGACAAAGAATAGAATTCAGGGAGATTGATGAATTTAACAGAAATTAGGAATCAATACTTTAAAACCAAAAAAATGAAAAATTAGAAGAAAATGTGAAATATCTCATTGAAAAAACAACTGATATGGAAAACAGACTTAAGAAAGATAATTTAAAAATTATTGGAATACCTGAAAGTCATGATCAGGAAAAGAGCCTTGACATCATTTTCAAAGAATTACTACAGGAAAATTGTCCTGATATTCTAGAAGCAGAGGGCAAAATAGAAATGGAGAGAATCCACCGATCCCCCCGAGAAAGAGATTCGCCAAAAAACCAACCCCTAGGAATATTATAGCCAAGTTCAAGAACTCCCAAGTCAAAGAAAAAATATTACAAGCAGCCAGAAGGACACAGTTCAAATATCATGGAGCTGTAGTCAGGATCACACAGGACTTAGCAGCAACTACAATGGAAGCTTGTAGGGCTTGGAATAGAATATACTGGAAGGCAAAAGAGCTTAGAATGCAGCCAAGAATGAACTACCCAGCAAGGCTGAATGTCCTCTTCCAGGGAAAAAGATGGATTTTCAATGAACCAGGTGAATTTCAAATGTTCCTTTTGGAATGGCCAGAGCTGAACAGAAGGTTTAATCTTCAGATACAGAACTCAGGTGAAGCATGGAGATTGGAGGGGAGGGGGGAAATATGAGGGACTTAATGAGGATGAACTGCATGTATTCCTGCATAGAAAAATGACACTGATAGTACTCATATGAACCTTCTCAGTTAACAGAGCAGGTAGAGAGAGCTTTTATAGTTAAAGCACAGGAGAAAGGTGAATTCGAAGATAAAATAGGGTGTAAAAATGGAGTCAATAGAAAAAAAGGGAAATGGAATGGGAGAAAGAAAAAGGAGAGGGGGAATAGTCCAAGATATTTCACATAAGATTTTTTTTATTACAATGAGCTATTGCAATGATATGGAAGGGGGGAGGCAAGGGGGAATGAGGGAACCTTTGCTCTCATCAGAGATGGCTAGGAGAGGAAACAGCAAATATACTCGATGGGGTATAGACATCTGGAGTAAGAAGGAGAGGGGAGCAGGGGGAAGGGGTGGGGATGTGAATAAAGGAGGAGAGGATGGACCATGGGGGGGAGAGTGGTCACATATAACACATTTTCTTTTTTACTTCTTGCAAGGGGCTGGGATTGGAAGGCCTGCCCAGGATCATGGGGCCAGGTGGATTCTGGACCTAAGGGGTGGTATGGGGGCTCAGGGCTTCTTGGCCCCAGGACCAGGGATCTGTCTGCTGTGCCACTCAGTGACCCTACAGCAGAGTCAGAGTGAAAGGAGAGAGAAAATATAGTACATGGTAGTGGAGACATAAGAAAGGAGGGAGTTGCGATCAGCAATGACAATGTTGGAAAATTACGGAAGTAACTTTTGTGATGGACTTACCATAAAGAATGCGATCCACCCGTGACAGAGTTGTTGTTGGAACAAAGACTGAAGCACATTTTTTATTACTATTATTTGGGGGGAGGGTGCAGGGCAAATGGGGCTGGGTGGCCTGCCTGAGGCCACATAGCAGGGTGATCTTTGGGTATCTGAGGCCGGATTTGGACCCGGGTGCTCCTGGCTCAAGGGCCAATGCTCTGTCTGCCACCCAGCCACCCCTACTATGATTACTATTTTATTTTATTTTGGGTCTTTTTTTTTCTTCTTTTTTGTTTTTTGTAGGGCAGTGGGGTTCAGGTGGCTTGCATGTCACACAGCTGGGTGATTGTTGGGTCTACGGGGCTGGATGTGGGCTCAGGTGCTCGTGGCTCCAGGGCTGGTGCTTCATCCATTGCACCACCTGGCCATACCTGCAATTATTACCATTATTACCCAAAGATCACCCTGCTATGCAGCCCCAGGCAGGCAACCCAGCCCCATTTGCCCTTCACCCTCCCCCAAATAATAATAATAATAATAATAAATGTGCTTCAGTCTTTGTTCCAACACCAACAACTCTGTCATGGGTGGATCACATTCTTTATGGTAAGTCCATCACAAAAGTTACTTCCATAATTTTCCAACATTGCCATTGCTTATCTCAACTCCCTCCTTTCTTATGTCTCCACTACCATGTACTATATTTTCTCTCTCCTTTCACTCTGACTCTGCTGTAGGGTCGCTGAGTGGCACAGCAGACAGATCCCTGGTCCTGGGGCCAAGAGGCCCTGAGCCCCCATACCACCCCTTAGGCCCAGAATCCACCTGGCCCTATGGTCCTGGACAGGCCTTCCAATCCCAGGCCCTTGCAAGAAGTAAAAAAGAAAATGTGTTATATGTGACCACTCTCCCCCCCATGGTCCATCCTCTCCTCCTTTATTCACATCCCTACCCCTTCCCTCTGCTCCCCCCTCCTTCTTACTCCAAATGTCTATACCCCATTGAGTATATTTGCTGTTTCCTCTCCTAGCCACCTCTGATGAGAGCAAAGGTTCCCTCATTGCCCCTTGCCTCTCCCCTTACTTATCATTGCAATACCTCATTCTAATAAAGAAAAATCTTATTATATAAAATATCTTGGCCTATTACCCCTCTCCTATTTCTTTCTCCCATCACATTTCCCTTTTTTTCTATTGACTCCATTTTTACACCCTATTTTATCTTGGAATTCAGCTTTCTCCTGTGCTTCAACTATCAAAGCTCCCTCTACCTGCTTTATTAGCTGAGAAGGTTCATATGAGTACTATCAGTGTCATTTTTCTATGCAGGAATACATACAGTTCATCACCATTAAGTCCCTCATATTTTCTCCTTCTCCTCCAATCTCTATGCTTCACCCGAGTCCTGTATTTGAAGATCAAACCTTCTGTTCAGCTCTGGCCATTCCAAAAGGAACATTTGAAATTCACCTGGTTCATTGAAAGTCCATCTTTTTCCCTGGAAGAGGACATTCAGCCTTGCTGGGTAGTTCATTCTTGGCTGCATTCTAAGCTCTTTTGCCTTCCAGTATATTATATTCCAAGCCCTATGAGCTTCCATTGTAGTTGCTGCTAAGTCCTGTGTGATCCTGACTGCAGTTCCATGACATGTGAACTGTGTCCTTCTGGCTGCTTATAATATTTTCTCTTTGACTTGGGAGTTCTGGAACTTGGCTATAATATTCCTAGGGGTTGGCTTTTTGGGATCTCTTTCTCAGGGGGGTCGGTGGATTCTCTCCATTTCTATTCTGCCCTCTGCTTCTAGAATATCAGGGCAATTTTCCTGTAGTAATTCTTTGAAAATGATGTCAAGGCTCTTTTCCTGATCATGACTTTCAGGTATTCCAATAATTTTTAAATTGTCTTTTCTAAGTCTGTTTTCCATATCAGCTGTTTTTCAATGAGATGTTTCACATTTTCTTCTAATTTTTCATTTTTTTTTTTGGTTTTGAAGTAATGAATCCTGGTTTCTTGTAAATTCATCAATCTCCCTGAGTTCCATTCTTTGTCTGAAGCATTTGTTCTCCTCAGAGAGTTTTCTTATCTCTTTTTCCATCTGGCCAATTTTGCTTTTTAAAGCATTCTTCTCCTCAATAACTTTTTGCACTGTTTTATCCATTTGACCTAAGCTGGTTTTTAGCATGCTATTTTCTTCAGCATTTTTTTGGATTTCCTTGACTAAGCTGCTGACTTCATTTTCATGTTTTTCCTGCATCTCTCTCCTTTCTTTTCCCAGTTTTTCTTCTAACTCCCTCATTTGATTTTCAATGTCTTTCTTGAGCTCTGTCATAGCCTGAGCCCAATTTCTGTTTTTCTTGAAGTCTTCAGATACAGGAGCTTGTGCTTCCTCATCTTCAGACTGAGTATTTTGATCCTTCTTGGGCTCATTTGCAAATATTTCTCTATGGTGTTCCTCTTATTTCTCTGCTTGCTCATTTTCCCAGCCTGGGCCTGATTTTGGGGTGCTTCCTGAGCTTTTGCGACACTCCCACCAGGGTCTCAGTGTGTGAGGCTCTGTCCTCCCTCCTGGTCTGTGAATGACCATATGCGCCCCACTCTGCTACGGGGCTGAGGTGGTGGATGGGGCTGCTGTTCTATGGGGGGGCCTAGACTGTGATCAGGATCTGAATGTGGTCAGAACCTCAGAGTCCTGTTCCAGAGGCAGAGGAAAGAGCTCTGCAGTCTCTCTTCACTCCCCTCCCTCAGCTCAATGGGCTCATGCCCTGGGGGCTCCTGCTTACTGGCTCCGCCTGCTTCTGTTTCCAGATCTGGGCTGCCAAAAGACCATGCTGCTTGCTGTGTGCCCTGAGGGCTGGGCTCCAAGTGCTGGCTCTGGCAGAGGTCCCCGCACTGTTCCCCCACTTTGTGCTCGGTGCTCCCTGGGTTGTAGCTACAGAGACTCCCCCACTGCTATGAGCTGTGGCTACCAGTGCCCTGGGGCTGCCTCTGGGAGGCTGAAGTTCTTTTGCTCTGGGAGGGCCACCCCTCCGACTCCAGGGAGCAGAGCTTTTCTGCTCTTTTCCAGGTTACCTTGAGTAGGAGAACTGCCTCTCTGGGTCCCTTTGTAGGTTCTGTCTCTAGAAAGTTTAGTTAGAGTCCTTAGTTTTGAAGTGTTATCAGAGAGCACCTAAGACTCAATCCTTTCTTTTTGCCATCTTGGCTCCACCCCGAATCTTTAGTTCTATATGAGACAAAAAAACCATAATAGCAGATGTATATGAACAGATGCTTATGTATTTATTTGTTAGACTTGAAAGCTAATGTTGTTTATGTTCTATTCTTGTACTAATTTGGATTTATAAAATGTACAGAAGGAAGACAATAAATGTTTAATATAAATCTCAATCACCGTGTTCTAATATAGTTGCAATGCTCTTTTAAGTAGCCATATGAATGTAAATATATAAAGCAAGCCTTCTCTATGGTTTTCTATTCTCCTTATTAATCACTTTTTCCTTTTAATCATGGATCTTGTTTCGTCCTTTTGTTTTTTACTGACATAAATTACTCCCATCTATTTTCTTAAAGTCCATGTAGCATTGAGAGTGTGATCTCTTAGTATCTTTCTGATGTCTTTTTAAATGTTCTTATTAGTTGGAGAGATAATAAAATCATGTTACTTGCAAAAAATGGGGAGGATACTGTTATACACCAGCCCCTCCCTCATTTGGGGACCCCAGAGTCTCACCTTATGATGTGAGAGAGATATCTGACCCACAGTCACTGTCTGTAGACAAAGGAGAGAAATGATCTAGTCAGGGACCGGCTTTCCAGAACCAGGAGATGGTAAGGCAAGAGAACCCCAAGAAAGGCTCCTGAGGAGGATCCTCTCTTCTGCCTTCTCCCTTCCCATATCCCAGGATACCATGACCTGTCCTCTCCATGTCAACCCTTCACTTACTTGAAGTCTGACCATAGGTCCCTCCTTTTCCACCTGCAAAAGGAAAAATATTTCCAATGAGGAATCCACTAGAGGTGACTCAGATGCCAGAAATTTCCTGATTTGTCCTGGGGTTGTAACAAATGACAACTGCAACTACTCCCTCAGACCCACCCCCCATCCCCCCACCCCCATCCAACATCTTGATCCAAGAGGAAGAAAGAAAAGAGGGGGTAGAAATAGGCCCTTCCCAACACCCATGTGTTTCCAAGTCTGATCCACAACCCACACTGGAAGATCCCTGGGGTCCTTTGGCAGAAATCTCCATATTCATTTCTGATCTGAGGCTGAAGCAGTTCCCCCCTCCCCCTGCTGCCTCAGTCACCCAGTTAGACCTGCAGGGGGTCCCCCAGAGAAAGGTTTTCTATTCACAGATCTGTTCATCTAGAGTGTTAGGACCTATCTAACAGTCCGTAAAACAGGAAAAGAGAAGACTTGGGAACAGAAGGACAAACTCCCAAGCCAGGGGGCCATACTCTCCATGGTGCCTGCTCCTTGGTGACCCCCCTCCAGGCCTGCCCACTTGATTCTTCTTCCAGATCACAACTCCAACAACAGTGAGGAGGAAGATGGCCCCAGCAATGACCCCCAGGATGATCCAGGTGGATGAGGGTGGTGGCTCTAAAATGGAATAGGGAAGTAAAATTCCTGGGCCCTCTCTGGCCTGAGAGACATTAAGACCCCCCCCCCCCAGTAATTCCAAACATCCCTCTGGTCTTCTGGGGTTGAGGGGATGACCTTCTTCCCAGTCTCCCCCACTGTCCTTACCCCATTTCAAGATAAGGGGCTCAGCCAGTCCCTTGTGTTGAACTCTGCAGCTGTATCTCCCTTCCTGACCTGGGGTCACCCCCACAGCTGCCCACTTCTGGAAGGTTCCATCTCCCCCAGGCCTGGTCTCAATGAACTCTGTGTCCTGGAGTTGTTCCTCTCCATTCCTCAACCAAGTCAGAGAGATCTCCGTAGGGTAAAAGTCTTGAGTCCAACACCTTAGGGTCACCTCCCCATCCGGGGTAGTGTGGTGGGTCATTCGGGCAGAAGGTGGATCTGGGGGAAAGGTCAGAGGCATTACCAGGGGTTGCCAGCCAGAAGGGGTGAGAAGCAAGTCACCTAGGACGTGAAGAACAAGGACTCTCGGAGGGTCGGGAGCCTGGACTGAGGCAGCAGGGGAGGGAGAGAAGGGACGAAGGGGGACCTTGAGTGTGGAGCACACTACACTGGGGCGGGGCTGGCGGTACCTGTCCTGGTCAGCGTCTCCTTCCCCATCTCCAGGTACTTGCGCACCCAATGAACACAAGTCTCCTCCAGATAAGTCTTATATCTCTCTGCTTCTCTCCTCGCCTCCCACTTGTGCTTGGTGTTCACAGCCTGGGGCACCGCCGCAATCCAGGTGGAGGTCTCCGTGTCCAGGGCGATGTAGTCGCGCCCGTCGTAGGCGAATTGAGAGAAGCTGCGCTGGAGGCGGCCGTCGGGGGAGACCTCGCAGCCGTGCAGGAACTGGAGAGTGTGGACGCCTGCCCGCCCCCAGCTGGGGTCAGCGCGACCAGACTTGTCCCCCAATCCCCCTCCCATAGCCCCACAGGAGTCGCTTCAGTCTCTGCCCACCCTCCTCCCCATGTCCCCCCAAGCTGTGGGTGACCCTGGGACCGCTCAGACTCGACCTCTCTTCTCTCTTCAGCCCCCAACTCCCCCCTCCCCCACCCAGTCCAAATACCTTCTTGGCTCTGGTTGTAGTAGCCCCGCAGGGTCTCCAGGCTGACTCGGAAAGTCCACACATTCCGCCACTCGACCCCCGTGTTCCGCTCCCAGTAGCCGGGGTCCACCTGTTCCATCCGCTCCATCCACGCCGCCCGCGGCTCCAGCCTCGGCCTCGGGGCATCGCTGTCGAAGCGCACCAACTCCTCATCGTCTACGAAACCCACGGTGATGAACCGGGGCTCCCCGAGCTCGGGCCGGGTCCAGGCGGCGTGCAAATACCTCAGGGAGTGAGAGCCTGAGGCGAGAGGACCCCGACCCAGCTTAGGGCGAGACCGAGGAGCCCCAGCCCGGGTGGCCCAGCTTTTGCGGACAAGCCCGGGAGTGATCCTTGTGCATCCCCTGGCCCTCCCCAGAGATTAAGGAACCGGCCCACGGGAAACCCGCCGTCAGTCAAGGCTGGAAGAGCTTTCGGAGGCAGCCCCCTGCCCCCACCCCACCTCCGGATGCTCGGTCCAGGCTCCAGGAGGCCCTTTAAGCCTGTCCTCTCCTCACCTGCCCGGGTCTCAGGTAATGCCAGGGCCCCCAACAGAAAGAGACAGAGCAGGGAACTGTCCATGGTTCTCACTGTCAGAGAAGCCCAAGGCCACGAAAGCCAGTTTACACTGGGGGTGGGGGGGGGGAGATCCTTAACTTCTGGTGGGCTGCATGACCGTGACCCCGCAGAATGGCTGCTGAGACTAAAAACTGAAACCGTCTGGCTTCAGAACCTTGATCTTTCTGTGTTAATCCTGGAGCAGCCTGGCATCCTGGGCGGGGCCTGGGTTCCCCTCCCTCCTCCAACACCCCAGGAACACCCAGATCTGGGCCTCCCAGCCTGAACCAGAGTAAAAGAAGGTCCCAGCCTTCCTGCCTCTCTGCTAATCTCCAACCTCCAGACCTCTTCACTGGGATCTCTTTAAGCCTTTAGGATTTAGAAAGAAAATTCCCCCTCTCCCGCCAAATAGAGGATGTTTGAGGTCTGAAGAAATCTACAGACTACTTTGTGGAGGAGGGGTGCTGCCACCTTCACGTTAATGCCTTGTATCTCAGTTGTGACTCAGGCAAGACTTGGAATCTTGCAGGCCTTGAAAGTCACCAAGATAGGATTCCAAGATTAAAGAGTAACTCAGAGTCCAGTACATGGAATTTGGAATCATAGTAGGGGCCTTTGTCTTAAAGGAGCAGGTATGGGGCAGGGTACTTAGAGTCCAGGGCCTAGATTTAAGAAGATCTGAGATCAAATGGCTAGGTGACTCTGGGCAAGTCACTTCTCCCACTTTGTCTCAATTTCTTCATCTAAAAATGAGCTAGAGAAAGAAATGGTAAACACTTCAATTTCTTTGCTAAGAAAACCCCAAATGGGATGATAAAGAGACAGACACAACTCAGTAACAACAAAAGGAAAGAACTTAATTATTCAAATGGAGAGGAAAATGATGATGATAATAATGAGTTTGGTTCTGAACTGACTGAAATTTAAAGGTGTGAATTTTCTTTTCAGAAACAGAGTTCTTGGGTATATGGTAGGATTTCCTCCTTTCTTGTCTCATCTCCCCAACTAGGAAGCCATTAAACTTTATACTTTATGGAGAGCATAAAGTCAACCCTGGAAGGATCTTAGAGTTCATCACCTTTATATGACAGATTAGGAAACTGGACACCAGTGATATTAAGAGATTTGTCCAAGGTCATACCGTGAGGAAGCAGAAAAATGGAGATTTGAACCCACATTCTGTCATTCAATCTTCTTTCCACATCACCATACTGGTTTAGAGACAGTCCTGAAATGAAGCTTCAACTGGTGAAGGACACCTCATCCCTTCAAGTCATGTTGAAGTCAACACTAATTGGGAAGGCAGTGAGACCTAAATAATTCAGTTTCTCAGCCCTATCTGCTCTTCAGACCAAATTCTGTCCCATTTTTCTTCTTCTGATCAATAGAGCTTAAAAAAAATCTCCTGAAAAAACCTGAAGCTTTGTCATTTTCCATGGAACTATCCTCCTCCATAACACAACTGGTATACCAATTTTCTAGGGAAAATGTAGACATGTTAGATTTTTTAGATTTTTCTAAAGTGACATCTCAGCTATGATGAGTCAGATCTGCCCTTCTCTCCCTCAGATACTGTCCTTCCTCAGGGTCTGTCTCAAAGCTGCAGTTCTGCAATAGCCTCCCTTGCTCAGACCACATCTAGAGTAATCTGTTCAACCTGGAGCACCACAATTTTAGAAAGGTTTGTAAGTGTCCAGAAGACAAGGACCCAAGTGGAGAGGGGCCCAGAGAACTTGCTATGGAAAAGTGGTGAAAGGAATTGAGGATGTTTCCCTAGGAGAAGGAAGATATTGAGGGAATGAGAAGGTTGACTTTAAGTATTTGAAGGATTGTTTGGAAATAGATGAGTCAAATCAGGCACAACTAAGAACTGAGTGAACTCTGCAGACAGGTTGATTTCACCTCCAGAAGAATTAGGTCTATGAAGAAGTGCGATGGTACCTCTGGAAACAATAGCTTCCCTGCCCTCCTTGAAAGTCCCCAAGGAGAGATTAAATGACCATATGGTTAAGATGGAGAGAAAAAGAGACAGAGAGACAGAAACAGAAAGAGATATTAGTTCTCATAATCTTTCACTTTCATCAACTTTGTATGTCTCTGAATATTCCTCCATTTTACAATCATGTTGTGCTCCTTTCCTCCTTACTTCTGCAAAGTTGCCCTTCAGTCAAATCACTCTGATTAGTATCCATCACAACTATGAACAGTATTGTACATCCATTTCATGATGGTATCCTTGCCTGGGTTCTGAATGGTGGCTGATGCTCTCCAGAGTTTCATCAACAATGAAATGAAATAAGGCTGTGTCCTTGCTCCCATGATGTTTCCAGTCATATTATCAAATGCCTTCACTGGGGATGAACATGGCCTCAAGGTCGGCTTCCACACTGATGGCAAATTCTTCAACTTGGAAAGGCTACAATTCAAGAAACAAAGTAGAGGGAGTATTGCTGCAGGATCTTCTGTTTGCAGATAATTGTGCCCTCAGTGCAGCCTCTGAAACTTAGATGCAATAATGTATGGATAGATTGTCCTGCTGCTTGGGCTCATTTTGATCTAACCATGAACACCAAGAGAACCCAAGTGTTCCATCAGCCAGCACCACACAAGTCATATGTGGAACCATAGATGACAGCAAATGCAGAAGTTTTGAGTACTGTGGACAAGTCCACTTTCCTTGGCAATGTTCTTTCCAAGAAGGTTCACATTGAGAATGAGGTTGACACTCACATTGCTAGAGCTAGTTCATTATTTGGGAAAGAAAGTGTGGGAGAAAAGAGGTATTAGTCTGACCAAACTGAAGGTTTACAGAACCGATGTGCTGACCTCATTGCTGTATGCCTGTGAAACTGGCCAGTCTACCAGGGCCTTGTCAGGAAATGGAATCACTTCCATTGAAATTGTCTTAGGGAGGTTATGAAGATCACCCGGCAGGAGAAGATACCAGATCCTGAGGGCTTTTCTCGAGTTAAACTACCCAGCATTCCAACATTACTATAGATTGACCTATGATGGGCTGGACGTGTTGTTAGAATGCCAGACTTACACTTGCCAAAAAATCTACTTTATGGAGAACTCATCCAGGGCAAGCACTCACAAGTGGGTCAGAAAAAAGTGATACTGAGACACCCTGAAGTTCTCACTGAAGAATTTTAGAATTGATTGTACAGCATGGGAGACAGTGGCATGGGGACCATCCAACAAGGTGTGTCCTCATCAGAGAGGCTCTATGAGGAAGGCAGAAGGAAATGTGACATTCATATGTTTTAGAGTACCTACCCCAGGTTTTCACACAAACTATTTGTGCCAGACCTGTGATAGAGCATTATGAGTTCATATTGGTCTGAACAGCCACAGTGAGAGTCACTATAATTTGTCTCAAATATAGTATATCATCTTGGTCTTCTTTGGGAATAAAGGACAAGAACCCAAAGATTACACCTATGTTTTTTATTTTCAACTCACTTTTCTATATTAGTGTCTAAATGGTGTTGTTTTGTCACATCCAGAGATACCTCAGTTGTCATTAGCACTCAATTACAGTGCCCTGATCAATGCACCATCTGCCTTCTCTAGCTCTGAGAAAATGTCCTTGGTCACCACAGTCCCTGATATCTACCCCTGGTCTCTATAACTCCCTGGTTGCCTCCAGTGTTAATGTCTGTACATTTTCATTTTTTCCTAATACTTTGTACCTTGGTAGCTTAATGCCCCCATCTTATGTGTTTCTTAGATCTCTCTTCCTTATTATGACAACCTCAAAGAATGACTCACTAACAGAGTCAATGCATTTTTAGTAGAAAGAAAAGGAAGACTAGCATCTGGTCAGATGTCCAGGTGGACAGCAGTCCCTCTGGGCCTCCTTTTCTTCTCCATCCATCCTCTCTCCTGCACCTGGTGTTTTACAGATCCAATAGGTAGACAGTAGGGGGAGGGGACCGTCCTTCAGTCCAGGCTCAGCCCTTCAGGTTAAGTTTCATATTTCCCTGGGGAAATGAGCAGGCCTCTCACTGACATCATCTTCTGAACCCTAGTAGTCATTCAATCACTGGCTGCCTGCCATGTGTTCAGGAATTCTCCCAAGCCCTGGAGATAAAGAATAATAAAACTGCTCCTGGGTTCAAGGACCTTACCCTTCATGTTTCAAATCACTTTGTGAACCTCCTGGGAGCTCCTTGGTGAGTTCCCTGTCTTACTGTCTCTCCATTACCTGCTGTCCCTGGAGACACCCCTTCCAGCCCTACCCCATGGGGTCAGTTGGCTGCTGGGCTTTTCCTGGCAGCAGCACCTGCCCATGTCTTCCCCCACCCCAACTCTAAGAGAAGGGGGAAGGCCAAGAGGCAACTGGACAAGCTGCAATTCAAGTTGAACCACCTTCTGCCTTTTGGCCTTGAAACTCTGGCTCCAGGTTAACAAATGGTGATCTCTTCAATCTTTATGATCACCTTTTGTCAGAGTCCTGAGGGCCTTATTTTGTGTTTTTATTTTTTCCAATTGCATTTAAAACTAGTTTTCAACATTCATTTTTGGTGAGAGTTTGATTTTCACATTTTTTCCTCTTTCCCCCTCCCTCCCCACCCATTTAATCTGATATAGGTTTGTACACATAAAACATGCAATCATGTCAAGCATATGCCCATATTAGTCATGTTGGGAAAAAAGAATCAGAATAAAGGGGAGAACCACAGAATCCCTAAACTTAGACATGAGTGGTCTGTGTGTGTGTGTGTGTGTGTGTGTGTCTTTATATACTGTCTCCCCCAAAAGAAGCTAGTCTTCTCTAAAGGCAGACCTCTATTCACACCCAATATGGACTCTGGGACTACACACAGTGATGAGACTCAAGAGGGAGAGTGGGCCATGCCAGGCAGCTTCCCAACATGCTCCAATCATTTTATTTTTTATTTTTATTTTATTTTATTTTGGTTTTATTTTTTGGAAGGCAATAGAGTTGTGACTTGCCCAAGGTCACCCAGTTAGTTAATTATTAAGTATCTGAGACTGGATTTGAACTCAGATCCTCCTGACTCCAGGGCTGGTGTTCTATCAGTCCACCACCTCGCTGTTCTGGTCCAATGATTTTATCAGAAATATATGAAGAAAATACCTTTATTGCTTAGGAAAGGGCTGTGACTTGGACAAAAATGACAAACTGTCCATGTCTGGATTATGTCAGAGTAAGCTCCGCTATAAATTTGGTAGCACTGGCAATCTAGACACATGAGTTCTATCTGAAATATCCACTTCACTAGGAACCAGTTTTAATATATTGAATATATTATATATATATTATATAAATAAATAAATAATATATATTTAATATATTGAAAATGGAGTCAATCAAATTATTTTTTTTAAACAAGTTCCCAGACCCTGGTTCCAAACTCTTGAGCTGGAGGACCTGGGCCCTCCCCACTCCTGTCTGAGTCTCTGAAAAGGCTGCAGGAGGAGGTCTGAGATGGCAGGGCAGGGGCAGGGTCTCTGGGTCTCTACTTCATGAGAGGACTCAGTAGAATCTCCCCATTTCCTCCCAACCACACTGCTACTCATTGGGAAAGTTCATTTTCCTATAAAACTGCCTCAGCCCCAGTCTTCCCATCTTCTTAGGACCCTCTGTCCTTATGACTAGACCTTCTGCTTGGAAAGTAGGGTCATTGACTCCAGGGGTTCAGTGCACTCTTCTCCCCATTAACCAGCAGCTCCCCTGTTTTTGGACCTCTCCATCCTGCCCCTCACTGGCCACCTTCCTCTTTTCCCCTTCCTTCAATACACGCCCCTGTTGCACTCTGCTTCCAGTTGAGTACTATCTTCTCTCATTAGACTGTAAGCCATCTGAGGGGAGGAACTGTGTGTTTTTATTTGCACATCTGTTCCCACCAATCAATATGGTCCCTGCCACATAACAGGTGCTTAAGAAATAAGTCTGCCTTTAATCAGCTCCCGAGCCCCTAGAGACAATGAAGGAAAAAGCCTGTGGTGATGCCTCTCCTTCCCACACTCACTATCGGAGAAAGATCCCTTGGAGGCTGAGCTCCCCATCCCGCCTCAGCTGCTACCTAGGAGAGACTCCTAGCCCTGTGCTGCTCCCTGCCCAGGGTCAGGACTCAGTAGAAAGAGTTGCAGAAGGATATTAGTGGTCTTAGCCTACACACCCCCAGTGTGGTCAGAGCAATGTCTATTTGAATCCCTTTCATGTAGAATGGGCTAGATTTCCCCAAACCAGAAAAATTGTCCCCATATATGGGTTAATTTGGGCAAGGAGGCTTAGAGCATGGACAAGGTTTACCAGTTGTTTTGGTTGTGGTCCTGGAAATCAGGAAATGTAGATAAGGAGGCTTAACTTTCTGTTCTTGGGAGTTGGGGTGTTTCCTTTGAGATACAGCAAGGTCAAAGTCACTGGATATCAGGTGGCATGGTGAGGGTGGGGGAAGGGGAAATAAAATTCGAGGACAATGGTGGTTGAGGATGGGTAATGAAGGGGTCCAAAGTCAGATTTTTCCTATTTATCTTGGAGGTGATAAGGAGCCAGTGGAATTTATGGAATGGAGGAGTGACCTGTTCAAACCTGGCTGAAGAGACAGTGAGGGGACGAGGGACTAGAGTGAGGAGAGACTTGTGGCAGCAGATCCACCAGCAGACAAATGTCATCTCCCTGGGCTTCTAGCAGACCTGCAAGAACAATCCGGACTAGAGGGGCTTCTGAAGGGAAGAAGAAGGGAAGTCCTTGTTTTGTTCTTCAATTTAGGGAGTCATCTCCAAGCCCCAGGAGGTACTCTGGTGTCTCTGACTGGACCTCATCAGTCCCCTTTCTGTTGTCTAATTCAAACTCTTCAAAAGGAGACTTCCTGAAATGGAAAAATTTCCTGTCACTTGTTACAGAAATATCACATTAAAACTCATTCACTTTTGATAAGAAAAAGTCTTCATGAGTTAGCTGGGAGTGGGGGCAAGAGAGGAAATAGAATAGTAACAGACCACCTCAGATCCCCAGGAGCCAGTAGTTCAGCAGACAAGCTTACCAAGCAGTTTCAAAGGTCTCAGAAAGGAGGGAGGAAAAATTTCCCAACTTTTCTCATCAGATAGGTAGGACCAGTGGTGTTATTGATGGAGGAACACAGCAGAGGCACTTTGGGAAAAGAATTCACAGACTCATACTGTCTCTCAGTCAAGAAAAGCTTATCAAAGAGATTCTCAAAACTAAAACCCTGGTAAAAGATTGATTTCAGTAGAGAGAATTGAACCTTGAGATCAGTTACTTTGTCAAAGTTGTTAAGAAATGAAAACTCCTGGGTATTCTTCTCCCTTTGTTAACTACAAACTCAGGAGGACAATAATCAGGAAACTGAGGGCACAGGCCTGCCCGGAAGAGATAAAAGGAGATCAGGTAGTATTGAAAAAGCAGGAGAGTCTTTGAGGAGCAGCTTGGGCATCTTAATATTGTGCAGCTTTCATCATCAGGCCACAAAAGGAGGTTAATAATTTTCTTTATTCCCTACATAAAAAATCAACTCTTTCCCTGTCCAAGGGATGGCCTTAGAGAATAAAACTTAAACATGTCTAATCCATATTTTCTGTATTTTTTTATTTTGACCCTATATTACAGTTTTAGGGTTGATATTTGAATATTTGGAGTGATAGAGCACTAGCCCTGGAGTAAGGAGGACCTGAGTTCAAATCCAAGCTATTTCAGGGGTGATATTTCAGGAACCTGGGGCCAAGGGGCTTGGGGACTCTAGCCCTGAGGGTTAGAGGCAGGCTGGACACTGAACCACAGTGGGTTAGGCTGGGAAGGGCACTAGCTCTGAGGGATTGTGGTCTTTAACTTAATTTAATTATTTTGCATTTATTTTTACTTTTTATTGAATAATTAAGGGGCCTTAAATAAGATGGGGGAAACAAAATTGTTTTCCACAGGTGCAAGGATGTGGTTAGGGAGCCTTTGAATTTAAGAGGTTTGAGGGAGCTTCAGGCAGGATACAAGGATGTGGCCTCAGGAGGCCATAATGACTTTGTCATAGAAAAACACTCCTGCATCTGGATATTTGCAACTAGAATCAAGCCCAGGAATGACAAGGAAGTTTAAGAAGAAATAGAAAAGCTACAGGGGCTGAAGGACTTGGGCAAGTCACTTTATCTTTTTTGCTCTAATACACTCCACCCTTAGCTTGAAAATGAAAGAATTAGATGTGATGACCTTAGGAGAGTTTACCAGTTGTTGTACTCACTGAGAAGCAGAGAATGAAGTGGCAGCAGAGCAAAGAAGACAGACAAGTTTGGAAAGAAACGAGTAGGAAGAAGAAGAAATAAAAGCAGCTCTTTGTTTATTAGCAAATTAACTATTTAGGGAAAAATGCACTTGGAAAATCCCAGGTTTACTGTAAGATAGTAGAAGTCTGTAAATGTTGTCACCCAAAAAGTGTAAAACCCTTTCAAATACAGGATCAAAATAAAATGACAGAAAATATATGTTAGCCTTTTTAAATTTTTATTGTCTTAGATGGTACTTCTAAATGTATAGTTGGAAGCCATTAGGAAAAATGACCGTACCTTCATCTGGGAAAGAGTTGCTTTTGATATAGAAATAGAGAAGAGGGAAAATTATTAGCCACCTTTTGTGACAGTCTGATCATGAAAGCTGCACAATATAAGAACTCCTTCATTAATTAATTAATTAGTTAAGTGCTGTTGAAGCTAAAATGCTCCTCAAAGACTATCATCCTTGAACAATACTATCTGAACTCTTACCTCTTCTTGGAAGGACACGTCTCCCAGCATCCTGATCATTGTCTTCTTGAGTTTATAATTAACATAGGAAGAGAAATCTAGGAGTCTTAATTTCTTACTAATTGATATCTGAAAAGAGAATATTTCCCAAAGAAATTAATTTTTTCCAGGATTATAGTTTTGAAAAAGTATTATGCTAAACATTATCTCCCATTTTGATCACAGCTAACATTATTACATCAGTTATAGATCGACTAAAGAAGTGTAGAAAAAAGATCAGGGCCATATTAGAGGGAAAGATAGCATCTGTTGTAGCCCTCATGTCCCCAGAAGAGTGGACATGCAACAATATATATAGGGGGGTGGGAGGGGCCATAAGGATGGCCAATGCCTTTACTGAATCAAGGGGAAAATTATAGAGATCAAAAGGGGGGCAGGCCCCTTTGATTAAATAACCCAAACAAATAAAAGCGAAAGGGATAATGTAAATAATAACATAAACTTCTGGACCATTTCTTCTTTATTCTGGAGACATTCTGTATCTCAGCAGTATTTCAATGACCAGGCATTTCCAAGTATGTTCAGGCTACTTGTAGATGTCTTTCTTTCTGATAAATGATATGTATCAACCCACAATTTTTAACAGGTCAAAACCCATATTTTGAAACCTCTTTATTTGCAAATTGTCACACATAGACCTTATTTAAAAATGGAAAATTTTGCAAATTGAACTAGTTTTCTTTTTGACTTTGTCTTATTCATTTATTTATTCACTCCCCCATTTAGTGCGTTCTATTTTACCTAATAAAATGAACTTCAATAAAAATGAAGATTCCACAGCAAAAAGTGAATACTTTAAAAATCTACTAAATTAATTTTGAATTTGTAACATATGCATTTGATAATCCCCTCAGAACAGAGAGTATCTAATAAGTGCTTTTACAAATAAAAGTTTTACCTTTTTTAATATTTTAGTTAAATCAAAAATTCTTAACTGAATGTTTTTCTCCTTAAAATATTTTAAAATAGATGACAGTAACACCAGGTCAAAATTGACTATTCAATAACTGTATCAGCTAATAAAGATCAATTCTCTTAAGTATTCATGAAGGTTCTGTGATTGTCCTTTTAACATCAGGAATGTTTATTGTTGCTTTTTTTTCCTTTTCTTCTTTTTTTTTGTTTTTTTGCAAGGCAATAGGGTTAAGTGACTTGCCCAAGGTCAAACAGCCAGGTAATTATTAAATGTCTGTGGAGGATTCACTGCACTACCTACCTGCCCCATATTGCTGCTTTTTAAAAGAGGAAACATTGTTAGACTGACACCAGAGACAAAAACCACATACTAATCTAGCTGGTTATTAGAGAATGTCATAAATTTTTACACTTGATTTTAAAATTAATCACTTGACATGATTATAGAAATTTACCTTTAAAGGGAAGCAATAAAATTTGAGGAGAATGGTGGAAGAGATGATAGAGGAGATAGAAAACATCATTAAAAACAAACTGGATAATTTTGATTACATTAAAAAGCATTTGCACAAACTAAACCATTGAAACCAAGATCAAAAGAGATGTAGTAAATTTGGAAACAATTTTTACAACTAGTATTTCTGACATTTCTAAAATATATAGAGAAATGAGTCTAGTTTATTAAAAAAAAAAAAACAAGCCATTCCCCAATCGACAAATGGTCAAAGGATATGCAGAGGTAATTTATAGATGAGGAAATCAAAGTGATCCATACTCATATGAAAAACTGCTCTAAATAATTACTGATTAGAGAAATGCATATAAAAGTATCTCTGAGGTATCCCTCACACCTATCAAACTGGCTAATATGACCAGAAAGAATAATGATCAGTGTTGGAAGGGTTGTGGGAAATCTGGGACACTAATGCATTGTTGGTGGAGCTGTGAACTGAACCAACATTTCTGAAGAGCAATCTGGAATTAGGCCCCAAAGGCAATATAAAAATGTGCATCTGCTTTGATCCAGTAATACCACCACTGGGTCTATACCCTGAAGAGATCATGCAAAAGGGTAAAAATGTCACTTGTACAAAAATATTCATAACAGCTCTGTTTGTAGTGCCAAAGAATTGGAAATTGAGGGAACATCCATCAATTGGGAAATGGATGAACAAATTGTATATGTATGTTATGGAACACTATTGTTCTATTAGAAACCAGGAGGGATGGGAATTCAGAGAAGCCTGGAAGGATTTGCATGAACTGATGCTGAGCGAGATGAGAACCAGAAGAACATTGTACATACTAACAGCAACATGGGGTGGTGATCGACCTTGATGGACTCGCTCACCTCCATCAGTGCAAATAATCATGGACCATTTTAGTGCATCTGCAATGGAGAATACTATCTGTATCCAGAGAAAGAACTGTGGAGTTGAAACAAAGACCAAAGACGATTACCTTCAATTTTAACAAAAGTTGTCTTATATAATACATAATTTTGCTATAAATTTTCTATATCTTATTTTTTTCCTCAAGGATTTGATTTTTCTCTCAACACATTCAACTTTGATCAATGTAAGGCATGGAGACAATGTAAAGACTATCATAATGCCTTCTGTGGGGGGCAGGGGGAGGAAAGGAAGGGTGGGGGAAAATGTGTAAAATTCAAAACCTTACCAAAAAAATGATAGGTAGAAACTACTACTGCATGTAATTGGAAAACAAATAAAATATTTATATTCGTATAATAGAAATCTACCCAAAACGTTCAGGGACATAAGAAAAGGAAAAAGCCTATCATTTATTTAAATGTCAGTTTCTAGGCAGAGGTCATGTGGATGATCAAATGCTTTGAGACAGATGCCAGGTGAGTTATTTCCAAATGTTATATTTGGGAAACCAAGTTAAAAGAGTCCAACCTCATATTGTGCTGAACAGCTGCTCTGTTAATCTTGTCCCAATAGTGTCATAATCCAAACCCCATAAGGTGACAGGCATCAAAACAACATTGGCCCAACGGCAATTCCTTTGCAGATCATATCCGAAGTCAGACAAAATAATGACACTTCAGCAATTCCATAGCATCTTAAATAGCAAATTCCAAATAATCAGAACTTTAGGTAAATTCAGCTAACTGATTATAATCTCACATTGGTTCAAGAGAGCATCACAAATTATTTTATCCATGCTCAAATAAGCATAAGCAATAAACCATTGCTTCCAGAATCCTTTTAAAACAATTAGAACATCTTTAGGCAATGTTCAAATAATTACACATAGTTCTATAGGGGTTCCAAATTTCAGATGTAACAACATACATTAGTTTCCAAATAAGATGACATATGAATCATTACCCTTCACTAAACATATAAATTCCAAACTTAAAACTTATCTCCTTTTTTTTAGTTTTTTGCAAGGCAAATGGGGTTAGGTGGCTTGCCCAAGGCCACTCAGCTAGGTAATTATTAAGTGTCTGAGACCGGATTTGAACCCAGGTACTCCTGACTCCGGGGCCAGTGCTTTATCCAATGTGCCACCTAGCCACCCCTAAAACTTATCTTCTTACCTTAATGGATTTTATATTTTATTTCATGAGTTTATTCTACTTTTACCAAAATACTCATGCGAATTTCAAAATGAAAATGAGATTCTTTAGGAATTTAATTTAATACATATGGGAATTTCAAAATACCCATATAACTCTTAGTTCTGCCATGGAATGACAAGAAAGTTGGATCAAAATAGAAAAGAACTTTTCTACTGGCAATTATTAGAGAAACTTTAAATGCTTTTAATATTAACCTAATGACAAAAATGTATCACAATAGTAATCTTGAAAAAAACTTTTCTATGATGGCTACAAGCAATCTCATCACATTATTGCAATAAATTAGCTTACAGATTTGAAAATTCAGTAAATCTTATACCAATCACACAAAACAACCATTACAAAATTGTCTTTTTCTAACATTTCTCTTTTTAAAATGCAGCAATAAACATTCCTGATGCTAAAAGGATCATCACAAAACTTTCATGAATATATCAGAGAATTTATCCTTCCTAGTGATCATAGCTGATATAATTATTGAACAATATTTCTTAATATTAGAACATTTAGTAACATCACATTATTCTTAAAAAAACTTGAAAACTCCTTTAGTTAGTGTTTTCAGATGACCTTACACAGAAAATCAGTCCATATATATAATTATCTATTTTAAAAGTGATCATATAATTTAAACTTTAAATTTGTTAATTTAGGGAGTCCTTTTTTCCTTCAGGACTACAATTTGGAATAAATCAAACCAAATCTGGACTTATAGGTCTTTAACTCCTGATACATGTTCCTCTTAAAAAAAAAACCAAACAAACCAAAAACCATTTATTTCTGCAGATTCTAACTGAACTCAAGTTACTTATACTATTAAAAATGATCTAAGGAGGAGTTAGGCCCTGAAATCTTTTTTTTACAAAGTACATTTAATATCAAATATGAATTGTAGCTTCCATCCTTTATTTTGAAACCAAACGTTGGCTTATATCATGAGAACTCAGCACTGTGCTCACTTTATAAGGCTAGGATCCAATCTACCCCCAAAATGAGCACATCCAAAAGCACTTCAAATCTAATTTCCACACTCCCTGAAAGATGTTACAACTTCTCTTTTGATTTATAGTTCTAATACATATAGCCTCACCACATATCATATTGAAAACTTATTCATACCTTCTTCACTTACTTAAGATCATCTTCCATGGTAAACATAGATTTCTCCAAAAAATCCAATGTATTATAACTTCCATTATCCTTTTCATCTTTTCTATAATCTTCCCAAGGTCTTTCAAAATCCATTTTATGTTTCCTTTTTATTATTTTCATATACTCTCCTTTTAGCCATATTTCAGACTATTTTTCCTTTCTAATGAACATCTTTTTTTATGTTTTAGTACATATCATTAACAGTTCTTACTCTTACAACCAAAGAATAAATAAAAAATTTAAGCTTATCTATCACACTAAATTGTTTTCTTTGTTATAATTTAGATGTCTTTATTTTAAAGATTTTTTTCCAAGGCAATGGGGTTAAGTGGCTTGCCTATGGTCACATGGCTAGGTAATTATTAAGTGTCTGAGGTTGGATTTGAACCCAGGTATTCCTGACTCCAAGGCCGGTGCTCAATCCACTGCATTACCTAGCTGCCCCTTAGATATGTCTTAAAAGAGAAAAACATAAACATTATCTTAAATGTATTTTTAATGCTTAAAAGTATTCACAACCTAGTAACAAAACATTTTCAGGTTACTTTATCAATTTAATGAGAGGAACAAGACATTGCTTCTAAAGTTTAAAATGAATATTTAAAAACTATTTATATTTCATATATAATTTGCATCCCAATTCTATATATCCACAATATACCTTACAAATCAACAGAATATTTCACATAAAATATCCTTAATTTGTAACTTTTAATCTATCCAATTAAACCCAAGTATCTCCTACTAACCATAATTTTCTTAAGCTAAAAATGAAATAACATAAAATTAGTATTATCCATTAAGTTTATTTTCTAGGACCTTGCCAAACCCATGGGTAGATGGCATCATTAAAGATACTAACCCTGATGCAAAATTTGGGGGGCATTTAATACAGAAAGAATAAAGAATCATAAAACTGACTTAGGCAACCAGTGAGATTTTATCTACATGACATAGTTTTACATTATGATCATCTCATAATATAATATTTACATCAAATTCATATTGATATGAATCCTACTTAAGTTAGAGAATGAATGCTTACAAACAACCATAGAATTTCTCTTTCCTCATCCCAGATGTCTCTTATCTTGTGATTTGTTGACACAGGTAAAGGAATATATTGGTGCTGCTACAAAGGTCACCAGATACTATTGACATAAGCCAACTCAACATTCATTCAGATGGAGGAGACAGCCCTTTGGCATGAGCATGTGAGTTTTCTTGGTGTTCATTGTTAGAGCAAAAACACAGGGACAGCATTCAGAGTTAAAACTATTAGTTGGAAGCTAAGAAGTCAATTTTTTATATTAGAAATATAGAATAAGACTTAAATATTCTCTATTACTTTTAATCATATTTTCTTAAAACAAATTGATTTCAGCATAGAAGTTAACCTGTGCAGTCTTTTTTTTTTTTATTAGAAAGAGGCTGCGATGACAGATCCAGGAGAAAAACCCTCCAAGGTGACTGAGAGAAGAGAGGAAGAATGGGTGCTGCACAGCCAGGTGAACAGAGTAGAGGTTAAGAACTAATGGACCAACCTTACCCAGTCTAGGACTAGGAAAAACAAGATTCTCTTTCTTACTTAAAGAGAGAATTCTAACTTGCCCCTATTTTACACTTGAAAAAATCATAGAAGCAAAAAAAAAAGTAGAGAGCATGTCCCTCTCAGTTGAGAGAGAGACAGAGAGACAGAGAAACAGACAGAGAAAGAGAAAGACAGAGAGACAGAGACAGAGAGAGACAGAGAGAGAAAGAGAGGGAGGCAGAGCCAGAAGGCTACAGGCCCAGATCAAACAACAGACACAACAGCAGCCCAGGACTGGGAGACAGACTGTCCCAGCATCATTTGGGAGACTGACTTCCCCAGTTGGAAAGGGGAGGGGGAGTTCAGACACTTGTACAGGAAAGGCCACAACCGACCAATCAGAACTTCAGAAATATGAAATGCAGCTGGACGTAGCCAATCGGTTGGGTAGCTGATTAGTTGATTGGTTGGTTCTTGTCCTTCTTTATAGAAGACCAAAATGACATCACTTTATTGAGACAAGTGACAACTGAGTCCAACTGAGGCTATTCAGACCAATACAAGCTCTGCTGCTCTCCCACAGGTTGGGCACAAATAGTCCATGGGAACACCTGTGGTAGGTACTCTAATCTTAGATATCTCATGCTTTCTCTGAGCTGCCTTCTCATAGAACTCAGCCCTCTCACTGAAGAGGGCACGCCATGCTTGGTGGTCCTGGTCCAGTGTGTCCCATGCTGAACAATCAATTCTAAGGTTCAGGGGATCTCAGTATTGCTTTTTCTGTCCCAGCTGTGAGCACTTGGCCTGTGGTAGTTCTCCATAGAGTTTCACATGGCCAGCCCATCACGGTTGTACTCTCTGTAGTAGTGTTGGAATGCTCAGTAGTTTAGCTTATGAAAGCTCCTCAGTGTCTGGTATCTTCTCTATTAGGTAATCTTAAGAATTTTCCTAAGACAATTTAAATGGAAGCAATTCAGTTTCCTGCCATGACGCTGGTAGACTGTCCAGGTTTCACAGGCCGATAGCAATGAGGTTAGCACAATGGTTCTTTAGAACTTCAGTTTGGTAGTCAGTCTAATATTTCTTCTCTACCATACTTTCTTTCAGAGCCTCCCAAACACTGAACTAGCTCTGGCAATGTGAGTGTCAACCTCATTGTCAATGTGTACTGCCTTGGAAAGGACACTGCCAAGGTAGGTGAACTTGTCCTCAGTGCTTCTAAAACTTCTCCATTTTCTGTAATCAATGTTTTCACTTATAGAAGGTGTCGTACTGGCTGTTGGAGCACCGGGGTTTTCTTGGAGTTCATTGTTAGACCAAAATGAGCACAAACAGCAGAGAATCCATCCATCTTTTGTTGCATCTCAACTTCAGAGGTTGCATTGAGGGCACCAATCATCTGCAATCAGAAGATCCTGCAACAACCCCCCTTCACTTTAGTCTTGGCTTTTCAAATTGAAGAATTTGCCATCAGTGTCAAAGCTGACCTTGAGGCCATGTTCATGTTTAGTGAATTAGCTAATCAAGACATGAAGGCATGAGAAAGGGGGAGGGATGACATTTTTCCATTACCAGGCACAAGACTGTGTGATCAGCACTTAAAGAAAGTTACAAAGAGAAAAACAGAACCTTTTCTCCTTCAAAAATAAGGCCATTTTCAGAAAAATCTGTCCTGTGGAGCTGAATCATGAGTTTTTGGTAAAGAAAAAGATTCAACTTCCTCCATTTCCTTCCTTTTTTTAAGATATTTAGTCTCTTTATTTAACTTATATGCAAAATACATCATAGAAATTGCCAGACTGAACAAATCAGAATCCCAAACTATTACAAACATACAATAAAAAAAAACCATTATGGCTAGCAGAAAAGTGAAGAATTAGATCATTTAATGGCAACAAACATGTATGGTCAAACTTTGAGACATGGAGATTTGCACATGACTGACTGAAGGTCAACAGCATAATTGACAGAAGACAAATGGTGGCAAATCTACATCATACTGGTTAAGTTTCTCAAGTCTTCTACTTCCCACTCATCACTGGTGCTCATGAGCTTATGAATTCATGTAAATGTACACCAAAATTTTGAAGTGTTGATTGATATCCTGGATCCATTCATTGGCACAAGCTTTGGAAATTTCTCAACATGTTTAGTAGCATTCAGCATTCTTAGTTCAGATCCTCATTTTTCTTTTCATTTCCTTGAGTGGTTTAATAGCATTCAATATTTTTAATTCACATCCTGGGCATGATCCCTATTTCCTCAACATGTTTAGTAGCATTCATCATTTTTGTTTCAAATGTTCATCTTTCTTTTCATTTCCCACGTAGGCGCTCCTGTGGGGCGGCGGTGGGCTCTGGGGCCCAGGCTTCCCAGGAGGCGGCAGCAGGCACGGGATGCCAATCCAGCAAGGCCATGAAGCCACTGGAAGTGCTGCGGCCAGAAAGCCATTTCCTTTCTATGAAATAGAGAGAAGGGGAGAGGAAGGCAGAGAGATGCTGGTCCAGTAGGGAAGGAAGACCAGCCAATCAGGAGACAGAGACAGATGGAGTGTAGACAATCAGGACACAGAGAGGAGGACAGTGACCAGACAGGTAGTTGGGATCATGACACCCTAATGATGGCCACACCATAAGGTTGCTGAGTGTCTACAGCACCCACCTGCTCCTTCATAATTTCATGGGGAGGCATTGTTAATAAAAACCAATGGCTCTTTAGAAGCCTGCAAAATAAAATCAAGAACATTGGATTTTGCTGTGCACAAATTGGCAACCCAATTGGAACTGTGGCCTGCCAGAGACAAGACTTGGGCATGTTTTATGAGCAATTGGAACAGAAAGACAAGGTCAAAGAGATCAGATAATCCCAGATAAGAGGAATGAGCATTTTATAACATTCTGGACAATGTCAGAGTTCACCTGAAAGCTAAGTTGGGTGATTTTGGTGAACTGACCTTTCTTAGCTTGGTCAGTTGCACAAAACTGAATCCAAGGTTACAACATTCTGATGACACCAAACTGCAGGACTCATCACAATATGCACAGTTCTTTGACTTTGTGAGATGTAAAGAGGAACTCATCGGCCTGTACAGTTTACAAATGGTGAGGAAGGAATTTAGATCTCCTGGAAGCTTCTCCACTTTTTGGTCCAGAACGAACTGATGGAAACTGCTCCAGGGCTGACAAAGATGCTTCAGATGGTACTCACTCTACCTGCAAAATAGTCTCCATGGATAAGTCCACTTCTGCTTTGGAAAGACTGAAATCATACCAGAGTCCCAATGATTTTGCCATTGAGACTAAGAGATTTTTAAAACTAAAAAGAGACAAGGGAGATTTCTACAACAGTCACAGAAATTTTTGTCCAAAAATGAGCTTCATTTATAAATAAAGGTTAGACCATGCCTACACTGTAGAATATATTCTTATTTCTCTCTCGCCTGAAGTTGTTATCCATGTAACATGCTGCATTAGCGCGGAAGGCTTACCTGTCTATATGCAAAGCCTGCTGACATGAGACAGGACACATATGATGGCTAAATCAAGAGTGGGCAACTTGTCAGTTATCTTGTAACCTATATAGCACACATGACATATACTGCTCCCTCTTACACACACAGTTATCAGAAATAATGGAGAATTTAGCTCCTTTATTAGACTCATACACTGCAAATCCTGACTCTGATACTGTTTGGGTCTCCCAGTCATGGAGCCCACTGCACATCGCTAATTTACAGAGTACCTCTCTGGGTCAAACATGTCATAAATAAACTCTCATTGGATCTGCATAATAATCCTAGGAGTTAGGGTTTTTACAGATGAAAAACCTGAGACAAATAGAGGTCTTTGACCAGGGTCACAGGACTGGCAAACCAGTGGGATCTGAGTCTTCCTAACTCGAGATTCATCATGCTAGTCATTGTACTACCAGCTGTATTTTGATTTTTAAGTAAAACACAGGGAAAAGGGTTACACTTCCAGGAGCTGAACAATGGATGAAGAATTGGGAAGCTCTTTTGATGAGGGATGGAAAGGTAAGAGGGTTTTTGGTATTTGTTTGTAGCTCCCTATCCTGTCAATAAACGAATTGCTTGTTATAGAAAAGATTTGCTTTGGTAAAGCTTATGGCAAGTAATTTGATAATAATGATAAATAGCCTGGAAGGTTACTACTGTTTTCCCGTCCCCAGACATCTCCCACCCAAATGTAAAGTCCCACTGAGACTGTGGAGAAAAGCTGGTGATGATCGAAGACAAAGAATCCATTCTGCAGATTTTTGCAACTGGAAAAAGATCCCTGAGGTCAGGGCAACATCTGTGTGGAGGAGGAGCCCTTTCTAAATTCCTCAGGCCCTTCTTTATTGCTGGGTGTGTCCCAGCAAAGAGAGGCAGACAGAAAAAAGAGGGGGAGGGAGAGGGGAGGAGGACTTAGAGGGTGAGGGCATCAATGAGGCTTCCCTGGAGTGTGGCCAATAGAATACGGTGATGAACACAGGGGCCAGGGCTGGGGAGAGAAGCCAGAGGACAACAAGAATGAGCAGGAATTGGAGCCTTGTTTTCTTTCATTAAAGGAAACGCTTAAGCTGAAGGAAGAAAAAAAAACAGATTGGGGGTGTCCTCAGTAACCTCTGCCCTCCAGCCTGTCATGATTCTGCCTCTCCTCCCTTCCAGGACTCACACACACTCACAAACCCTCCCCTCAGCTATACAACAACCCCTCCTTCATTTGGAGACCCCAGAGTCTCACCTTTGTCTATGAGAGAGTCGTCTGACCCCTGGGCACTGTCACTGTCTAGAGACAAAGGAGGGAAATGATCTAGTCAGGGACAGACTTTCCAGAACCAAGAGATGGGAGGGGAAGAGAACTCCAAGAAATGCTCCTGGGGAGGGGGGAGTCTCTCTTCTGCCTTCTCCCTTTCCATACCCCAGGATACCATGGTCTGTCCTCTCCATGTCAACCCTTTACTTACTTGCAGCCTGAACATAAGCCCCTCTTTTTCCACCTGAAAAAGGAAAAAACATTTCCAGTGAGGAATCCAGGAGAGACCATACTCGGGTCTCAGGAGTTCCCTGATTTGTCCTGGAGATGTAACAAATGAGGACTGCAACTGCTCCCCCAGAACCCCCCTCTACAGTCCAACACCTAGATCCAGGAGGAAGAAAGAAAAGTTGGGCCCAAAATAGGCCCTTCCCAACACCCATAGGTTTTTGAGTCCGATCCACAACCCACAGTGGAGGAGCCCTGGGGCCCTTTGGCAGAAGTCCCATATTCATTTCTGATCTGAGGCTGAAGCAGTAACCCTGTGCCCCCCTTCCCCGCCCCCAGCCACCTAGTTAGATCTGCAGGCTGTCCCACAGAGAAAGGCTTTCTATTCACCGAGCTGTTCATCTAAAGCCTCAGGGTCTGTAATAGCACCCAAAATAGGGAAAGGAAGGACTTGGGGGCCGAAGGACAAGCTGCCAGGCCAGGGGGGCAGACTCTCCGTGGTGCCTGCTGCCTGCTGGCCCCCCTCCTGGCCTGCCCACCTGGATTCTCCTTCTTCTTCCAGATGAGAACTCCGGCAAGGACTGCAGAGAGGAGGAACATGGCCCCAGCAATGGCGCCCAGGATGCTCCAGGTGGATGAGGGTGGTGGCTCTAAAATGGAAAAGTGAAGTGAAAGACGCTGGTCTCTCTCCCGCTGTCACTAAGCCCTTTCCCAGTTCCCTACTCCCTCCCTCTCAGTAACTCCACACATGTCTCTGCTTTTTGAGGGGGGCGGGTGGATGGTCTTCTCCCCCAGCATCCCTCACTGTTCTTACCCCATTTCAGGGTGAGGGGCTCAGCCAGTCCCTCGTGTTGAATACGGCAGGTGTAGCTCCCTTCCTGGCCTGGGGTCACCCCCACAGCTGCCCACTTCTGGAAGGTTCCATCTCCCCCAGGCCTGGTCTCAATGAACTCTGTGTCCTGGAGCAGTTCCTCCCCATCCCTCAGCCAAGTCAGGGAGATCTCCGCAGGGTAAAAGTCCTGGGCCCGGCACCTGAGGGTCATCTCCCCATCGGGCGCAGCGTGATGGGTGACTCGGGCAGAAGGTGGGTCTGGGGGGGTAAAGGTCAGAGACATTGCCAAGGACAAGTGCGGGGAGAGGAAACACCCTAACAGCCAGGTCCTGAGGTACCGGGGGTCCCCTGGGGTTCGGGAGCCGGGGAACTTGATTGGCGAGCACCCAGGGGCGGGGCTGGCGGTACCTGTCCTGGTCAGCGCCTCCTTGCCCATCTCCAGGTACTGGTGCAGCCACTGAACACACTCCTCCTCCAGGTAGGCTTTATGGCTCTCAGCTTCACTCCCTCCCTCCACCTTGCGCTTGGAGATCGTCTCCTGGGAGGGGACCACACAAGTCCAGGTCTTCGCATCCGGGGAGTTGTAATCCTGGCCATTGTAGGCGTGTTGGGAGAGGCCGCGCTGGAACCGGCCGTCGGGGGAGACCTCGCAGCGGTGCAGGTACTGGATGGTGTAGACGCCTGGCGGACCCCAGCCCTGGGTCAGCATCCCACTCCCCCGTCCCCAGGGCGACCGTGGGGACACCACCCTCCCGCCCGGCCCCGTCACGCACCGCCCTCGCTCCGGTTGTGATTACGCTGCAGAGCCTCCAGTCTCTCCCGGTACACCCGAGCGTTGGTCCTCCCGATCCACGTGGTCCGCTCCCAGTACTCGGGGTCCTCTTGGATCACCCCCTTCACCCACGCCGTCCGCGGCTCCATCCTCGGCGTCGGGGCGTCGCTGTCGAAGCGCACGAACTCCACACCGTCCACGTAGCCCGCGGAGACGAAGCGGGGCTCCCCAAGCTCGGGCCGGGTCCAGCCAGTGTGGATATACATCAGGGTGTGAGAGCCTGGACCTGGGCAGCCGGGGCCCGGGTCAGCGCGGGGACCGCGTAGCCCCGACCCCCGCTGCTCCCCGAGGGGGCTGGCCCCCATGGGACCTCAGCCCCCCCCCGGGCTGCAGTGCACTGAGCGGGCGGTGGTCATTCTCAGGACCTGAGCGCTTAGAGATCCACCCAAAGCCTTCTCTGCCCCCCGGGCCTCTTCTCCCAGGCAGGGCCTCGGGCCTCGGCCCTGCCTCCAGGTCCTGCTCCTGGGGCTCACTGCTCACCCGCAGCCCCCCGTCTGCTCCCGCATCGCCCCGCTTCCCTCCCCCGAGTTCTCTAACAAGGCTGCCCCTGGCCCCGCCCTCGGATGTGGGGGGGTCGGAGGCAACTCTGCTCCTTGACACCCCCAGAACCGTCCCAGTCGTTCTCCCCACTGGCACCTCATCTCCGCTCCCCCAAACTAAGGGGCGAACACCAAGACCCCTCCCCTCCCTCCACCCTCGCCCAAGCCCTCCCACCCCTAGGGTCCCAAGCAGGCTCCTTTCTTCCTTCGCCCATGTCCCTGTCCGCGCCCCGGTCCTCTCCTCACCTGCCCAGGTCCGCGGCAGAACCAGGAGCCCCACCAGAAGGAGACCGCGCGGGGAGCTGTCCATGGTCCATAGGCAGAAATGCCCAAGTCCGGGGAAGGTCGTTTACACAGGGCGGGGGGTGACGACCCTTAACTTCTGATTGGCTGCTCCGAGTCTCTGCCACCCAGTAGCAAAGGGGAGTCACAAGACGTCACTGGGAACCGTGCAGAAAGGCTTCTGAGAACAAAAACTGAAACTGTCCCGGAGCAGCTTTCCGGCTTCAGATCTTTGTGTGTTAGTCCCGGAGCAGCCTCGGACCCGGGACAGCCCTATAGGCCCCCTCCCTCCCATCATTTCTCCAGGAACACCCAGCTCTGTGGCTCCCAGTCTGAGCCAGAGCCAAGGAAGGTCTCAGCCCCCCCCCCCCGGTGGCCTCCACCCTCTAGTCCCCGGGGGGCACCCTTTCCCTCTGAGAAGTTAGGAAGAAACTCCCACCTCTCCCCCACCCCCCGCCAAAAAGAGGGTGTTGGAGGCCTGAAGTCATCTTCAGAATAAGGGGCAGGCAGGTGGTGCGGTGGGGAGACAGCTGGCATGGGATTCAGAAGGACCGAAGTTCGAATCCGAATTCAAGCACTTGGCACTTAATAGTTGTGTGACCTTGGACAAGAACCTAACTCTGATGGCCTCGCACCCAGGGCCACCTCCAGTCGTCCTGATCCTTAGCTGGTCACTGGACCCAGATGGTTCTGGAGAAGAGAGTGAGGCTGGGACTTAGCACCCCCTCAATTCAGGTGCTTCTCATGGCATCACCTCCCAAGATGTCATGGTCTGCTTTGAAAATGAAGGATAAACATTATTATTAATTATTAATCTACAGACTAATTTGTGGGGAAGGAGTGCTGCCACCCTCATTTTAATAACATCCATGACTCAGACAAGCTGTGACTCAGGCAAATCATTTTTTTGTTGTTGTTTTGACAAGGCAGTGGGGTTAAATGACCTGCCCAAGGCCACACAGCCAGGAAATTTTCCATATTCCCCCATGTACAAGACGCACCCTAATTTGGTGGCCTGAAATTTTAAAAAAGTAATGAAGTATAATAGTAATATTTGTGTAATCCCTGTATAAAAGGGGCCCTGGACACTTTTCTGGGCCCTGAGAAACTCCTTAGAAATATAACTTTGGCTAGGCGCCTTTGGGTCTGAGAATATTCTGACAGGATCCAAAAGGTTGACCCTGGGGTCTTGAAATGTACCATAAATTTGTCTGAGACTGGCAAAACTTTCTTGTTAACCTAAACCTTTTGCTGTATCTGCAAAATTCCTGCTCCCTCCCCAAACTGCCTCCCCCTTCCCTAGATGCAACCAGGACCTTGAGATAGTAAACCTCGCTCTACTCCCTATGTCACAGGAAACATGTTACATATCTGCTATCTCTGCTTCTGTATCCTTCTGTATGCTTGCTAACAATCCCCTCCCCCCATCAAAATACTATAAAAACCTTGTTCTCTGGACACTTGGTGCTATGTGCTTTGAGGAGGTATCCCCACATAGTCATTGGTAATAAACTGTACTCCCCAAAATTCATAGCTTAGTCTCCCTCTTACTTTTTGGGTACAACAGTATTAGATAAAGTTATTGAACTCAAGTTTTATTCATCATAAAACTCATAGAACTCCTCATCGCTGGCCAAACTCCCATCCATTAGTTTGTCCTCATCTGTGTTTGATGACGAGTCACTGTCTTCACATATTGCCTCATCCTCAGCTCTGTCTATGACATTTGAAATGCCCCACTCCTTAAATGGCTTCACAACGATCTCCATCTTGATATTGTCCTGGCAGCTTTTCACCCAGGTGCAAACTTCTTCCAAAGTTGCTTTCTTCCCTCTTCCTGCTGGTGGCAAAATGTCCCCAGAAGACTTCACCCATTGGTTCCATTCGTCTCTCCTGGCAGCTTTGAAGGGTCTGTGAATGCCCACATCAAGGGGTGGGAGCTGGGATGTCAAGCCTCCAGGTATGAGGGCAAGTGGTGGGTTTTGCTCTGCAGCGATCTTCTCTGTGTTTGCTGTGATCTGTGCCCTGAGCTGATCCAACGCCCATAGGGCAGAATTGCACGGGAGCCCACCTGGTCTCCTGCTCCAAACTTCCTCAGACCTCATCTTCATCCCATTCTGATCCATCCAACCCCAGTCATGAACCTGGACAACCACTCCTCGAGGAATGTCTTCTCTTGGCATTGTTTTATGTTTGAAAACCAGCATGGGAGGCAGCTTGGTTCTGGCAGCTCCACAAGCTACAACAACCCTTTCATGTCCATTTGTTTTCACAATTACAGTTTTCAAGCCCAGAAAGGTGAAAACACTTCTGTTACTTGGGGTATCCAATCGAAAGGGGACTTTGTCCATATCTGCAATCTGTCCCAACTCAAACTGATGTGTCTTCCGACACTGTATGACAGAACAATGAAATTCACGGCCCTTCTGCTCCTAGCTCTCGGGCATCTTTTGGACAAGTCTGGTATGTGGACGCATGCTTAGTCTATTCTGTTTCATGGACCTGAAGCACCAATTGTATCCTCCTTGGAAATAAGCCACTTCTTTTTTCATCAGCAATTCTTCTGGCCTCCTGCGGAGCCATCTATGTGGACACAGGAATTCCCATTGCCCTTTGCTCTTCTAATCCATCTTCATTTCCCTCTCTATATCACACCATTTGTCTGCCCGGCCTCTCATTGACTTACTTCTACCAGGGGTGTTTTCAGTGGGTTTCTTCTTCCCACAGACAGTCTCAGATTTTTTGTCAGTTGGAGGAGGATCAAACTGATATTCAGCATTCCATTTTTTATTCCAGATTTCCATTCACTTTTTCAAATTGGATCATTTCAAACTTGAATTCAGCACTGGATGAAAGTCTTTTCTGAGCCATTTCTGGGCAGAACATGACAATACATAACTTAATATGCCAGTGAGAAATATGAAACAATGAGTGCAAACACAACAAGCCCCAAAAAGCAGGAAATGAAAGTAAAAAGATCTATAAAAATGAGCTCAAACATATGATGCCCCCAGTTCTAGACCCCAAATTTTTTTTGGAAAAAGGTGTATTTTATACATAAGGAAATTCAGGTCAGATTAAACTCAGGTCCTCCTGACTCCAGGGCCAGAGTTCTATCCGCTGCACTACCTAGCTGCCCCTCAGGCAGGTCTTGTAATCTCCTGGGTCTTGTAGATAACCAGGCTAGGGATCCAAGAATAAAAAGTGACTCACAGTTCAGTAAAGGGAATTTGGAATCAGAGTAGAAGCCTTTGTCTTAAGGGGCAGGTATGTGGCACCATGTTTAGAGTACAGGGCCTAGATTTAAGAAGATCTGAGTTCAAGATCTCAGATATTTACTAGTCATGGGCAAGTCACTTCTCCCTGTCTGTCTCAATTTCCTCATCTAAAAAATGAGCTGGAGAAGGAAATAGTATTCAATTTCTCTGCTGAGAAGACCCCAAATGGGACCACAAAGAGTCAGACACAACTCAGTAAACAACATTTAATTATTAAAATGGAGAGGATGGTGATAATGAAAATGAGGTTCGTTCTGAACTGTCTGAAATCTGAAGGTATGAATTTCTAGTGACCTTTTTTTTTAAGAAACAAAGATCCTGGGTATATGGTAGGATTTACCCCCTTTCTCTTCTCATCCCCTACTAAGAAACCATTAATCTTCAAACCTTATGGATAGTGTAAAGTGCATCCTGGAAGAATCTTAGAGAGCATCTCCTTTTTATTACAGATTAGGAAATTGTACACCAGTGATATTAAGAGATTTGTCCTAGGTCACAAAGATAGGAAGTAGTAAAATAGAGATTTGAACCCACATTCTATCATTACAGATTCAATCTTCCCACACCATCATGATGGTCTAGAAACAGTCCTGAATGGAAGCCTTATCTGGTGAAGGAAATGTCAAACCTTCAAACCATGTTGAAGTCAGCACTAGGTAAAAAGGCAGTGAAAGACTTGAATAATTCAGTTTCTTATCACTTTCTTTTGAACTTGATCACATCCTGTCCCATCTTTCTTCTTCTGATCCCAATATAGTATAAAAAAAAATTCTCTCCTTAAAAAACCTGAACCATTGTCATTTTCCTCTGTCTCTCTTCTCCATAGAACAATTGGTATGCCCATTTTCTAGGAAAAATGTAGAGAAGTCCTCAGATTTTTCCATTCTTTCAGTGACATCTCAGCTGTGTGAGTCTCCTTTGCCCCTCTCTCCCTCAGTTGCTACCACACTGTCCTTCATCAGAATCTGTCACATTCTCTTTTCCCCTAAGACTCCTCTAAGATGCAGGTCTGCAATACCCTCCCTTGGTCAGGCCACATCTGGAGTATTCTGTTCAGCCTGAGGCACCACATTCTAAAAAAGATTTGGACAATGTGTCCAGAAGACAAGGACCCAAATGGTGAAGGGACTAAAAAACTTACTTCAGAAAATTAGTGGAAGGAATGGAGGATTTTCTCTAGGAGAAAAGAGATACCAAGGGAATAAGATGGTTGTCTTCAAGTATTTGAAGGATTGTTTGGAAATAGATGAGTCCAATCAGACACAACTAGGAGCAGAGTAGCACTGCAGACAGGCTGATTTCACCTCCAGAAGAATTAGGTCTATGGAGAAGTGCAATGGTGCCCCTGGAAGTAATAGCTTCCTTGCCCTCCTTGGAGGTCCTCAAGGGGAGATTAAATGACCACAGGATTAAGATGGAGAGAGAGAGAGAGAGAGGGAGGGAGAGAGAGAGAGAGAGAGAGAGAGAGAGAGAGAGAGAGAGAGAGAGAGAGAGAGAGAGAGAGAGATCAGTCCTCATAATGTCACTTTTGTCTGTTTTGTATTTTTATTTTTCCATTTCACAATAATTTTGTTCTCTTTTTTCCTGCCAAATTGCTCTTCAGCAAAATCAATCTGCTTAGTAACAATCACACTGTGTTTGGATTTTCAACTCATTTTTCCACATTAATTTCTAAATGAGGTTGTCTTCTCACTTCCCGAGATATCTCAGTTGTTACTAGCACTCAATGACTTTTTGTTTCAGGGAATTCATCACAGTGCCAGAGTGGGAAATCACCTGAATGATCATCTAAATTTAATCCAACCACCTCACATTCCTAACCTTTCATGGATTCTTTTCTTTTTTACCGAATCCATTTCTCTCATAAGTTCCTTAAGTGCTTTTTTTGGTTATAGGAAATATCCAACTTGTGCTGTTATTGCCACTGCTTTTCCAATCCATTTTTTTTCTCATTGTTTCCGGTGCCTCCGCATTTCTTCCTCTTCCTCCTCCTCCTTCCCCACCTCCAGCCAGTTTTGACTTTCCCAATCAATGTTCCTCCAAAGTCGGGTCAACAGGCCTTGCAGCCCAGTCTTCTCGAATCCTTAATAAGGATTTCCCACTATTCTAGACCTCTACTTTAGGTTCACACTTACTCTTCTTTCATCATTTTTATTGCTGTTTAATGATAGCTTTGTGACTTCTCATCAAGGCAGATCCTTGGAAGCCTCAATTATTAAGATCCCTCAAACTGAGGACTATTCCAAGAGAATGGAAAAGATCTGAATCTTTTTACCACCCCCATGCCAAATAAATAAAGGCAATGGAGAAGACAAAAGTAACCATCAGAAGCCCATCCACCTCTTGTCCCATCTTTGCCAAGTCATTATGAGAATGGTCTTTACACACCTAGAGGACAGATTCTATTAAAAACTGAGAAAGAACAAGACTTTGTAAAATAGTGTCAAAGTACATATCTTAGCTCAGGTAAATGCCTGTCAAGTGTCTGAGGCTGGATTAGAACCCCTTTCCCCTGAGTACAAGGCCAGTGCTCCATCCATCCACTGTATCACCTAGCTTCTCCAGCCATAGGAGAATGTTCTTGTTCGCCCCAGTCACTGGCTATCTGCCCCTAGTCTCTATAACTCCCTGGTTACCCTCAGTGTTAATGCCTGTAAATTTTCATATTTTCCTACTACTTTGTAGCTTGACGTCTCATTGTCTTCATCTCATGCCTTTCCCAGATCTCTCTTCCTTTCTTATTGTGATCCCAAAGAATGACTCACTAACAGACTTGATGCATGTTACTGATCAGATGTCCAGGTGGGACTCCCTTTCTCCTCCATCCACTTTCTTTCCTTGTACCTGATGTTTTATGGATCCATTGGGGGAAGGGACCACCCTTCAGCCAAGGTCTAACCCTTCAGGTTACGTTTCAAATTCTCCTGGAAAATGAGCAGGCCTCTCACTTACATATCTTCTACTCCCTAGCTGTCAGTCAATGAACAGCTGCCTACTATGTCTCCTGGCACTATCCAAAATGAACAATGTGGGTCCCAGGACCTTATGATTTAATGTTTCAAATCACTCTGTGAACCTCCTGAGAGCCCCTTGGTGAGTCTCCTCCCTTGCTGTCTCTCCATTACCTGCTGTCCCAGGAGACTCTCCCTCCAGTCCTACCCTAAGGGAGTAGGGGGATGCTAGGCTGCTTTTCCTGGCAGCAGCACCTACCCATGACTCCCCCCCCCCCACCTCCAAGAGAAGGAAGAAGGCCAAGAAGCCAATCCAAGCTGGACTACCCAGAATTCTGTCTTCTGGCCTTGAAATTCTGGCTCCAGGTTGACAAATGGAATCAGATCAACCTTTGGGATCACCTTTTGTCAGAGTCCTGAAAGAATTTTTCTTTTTTCTTTTTTTCCAATTACATGTAAAGTTAGTTTAAACATTCATTTCTGATGAGAATTGAGTTATGTGTTTTTCTCCCTCCCTCCCACACCCAATTAAATCAAAATGAGTGGTAACTATATACATATTATCATGCCAAGCATATCAAAATATTAGTCATATTGGGAAAGAAGAATCAGAACAAAGGGGAGAACCACAAATTTTCTAAACTTGGACATGAGGAGTGTGTGTATGTATCTGTCTGTGAGTGCGTGCGTGTGTGTGTGTGTGTGTGTGTGTGTGTGTGTGTGTGTGTGTGTGTGATGCCCAGTGGATAGAGCACTGGTCTAGGAATTAGGTGGATGGGAATTCAAATCAAACTTCTGACTCGTACCAGTTGTGTGACCTTGGGCAAGTCACTTAACCCTGATTGCCTCAGATTCAAGGCCATCTCCTGATTCATATCTGACCACTGGTTCTGGAGAAGAAAGTGAGACTGGGGACTTAGCACAGTCCCCCCTCACCTAAATCCAATTCTTATACTTGTCATGGTATCACCTAACTGATATCATGGTCTTCTTTGAAAAATGAAGTACAAAAACAGTGTGTGTACCTCTGTGTGTGTGTGTCTGTGAATATGACTCTGTTTCTGTGTCTCTGTGTGTTCATGTACTGTCTCCCCTACTAGATGGTGGCCTCCTCAAAGGCAGGACCTCCCTTCACACCCCATATGGACTCTGGGACCACACTCAGAGATGAGGATGAAGAGTGAGAGTGGGCCAGGCCAGACAGTTCCCCACAAGCTCCCATCATTTTATCAGAGCCATTGCCGCTTAGGAAGGGACCGAGACTTGGACAATTTGACAAACTCTGTCCATACCTGGATTGTGTCAGAGGGAGCTCCTCGATGATGTTGGTAGCTCTGGCAGTCTACACACCTTAGTTCTATCTGAAACCTCCACTCCACTAGGACCAATTTGAACCTATTAATAACAGATTCAATCAAATTATTTTTGAAGACAAGTTCCCAAATCCTGGTTCTAAGCTCCTGAGCTGGAGGACCTGGGCCCTCACCTCTCCTTCCTGGGTCTCTGAAAAGGCGGCAGGAGGAGGCCTGGGATGGCAGGGCAGGGGCAGGTCTCTGGGCCTCTACTTCATGAGAGGCCTCAGCAGAGGCTTCTCCCCATTTCCTCCCAACTACACTGCTACTGGACTTCTCTGTCCTTCCCCAGAAATCTTGTCATTCAGAAAGCTTATAATCCTGTAAGACTGACTCAACCCTAGTCCTCCCATCTTCTCAGGACCCTCTGTCCTCCTGACTGGACCCTCTGGCTGGACAGCAGGGTCATCAGCTCCAGAGCCTCTCTTTAAAGGATTCATTCCATCTTCTCTCCAATGACCACCTGCTCCCCTGTTTTGGGACTTCTCCATCCTGCAGGTCACTGGGCAAGGGGTGATAAAATGTTAGACTAACCTTCATGAGGTAGATGGGCGTAAGATGGGGCAGTCAGATGGGAGTCCAGGGAGGAAATAGAATAGTAACAACCCACCTCAGATCCCCAGGAGCCAGTGGTTCAGCAGACAAGCTTACCAAGCAGTTTCCAGTTTCACAGGTCTTAGGAAGGAAGGAGGGCAAATTTCTCAACTTTCACATACAACAGGTAGGACCAGTGGTCTTATTGATGGAGGTCTGGGGCAGAGGCACCTTGGGAAAGGAGTTCACAGACTCAGACTGTCTGTCAGTCAAGGAAAACTTGTTGAAGTATAAGATTCTCAGAACTAAAATCCTGGTAAAGATTGATTTCAGTAGAGACTATTCAACCTTCAGATCAGTCACCTTGCCAAACTTGGTAAGGAATTAAGACTCCTAGGTACCTTCTTCCCTTGTTAACTACAAATTCAGGAGGATAATGATCAGGATTCTGGGGGCCCTGGCCTGCTAGGAAGAGATAACAGGAGATCAGATAGTTTTGTACAAGGATGATAGTCCTACAGGAGCAGTTTGGGCAACTTAATACTCATCAGGCCACAAAAGGAAGTTAATAATTTTCTCAATTCTCTATTTCTATAAAAAATAAAAAGGTAACTCTTTTCCTGTCCAAGGGTTGGTCTTAGAGAATAAATCTTAAAAACACCCAATCCATATTTTCTGTTACAATTTTAGATTTGACTAACTTTACTGCCAAGGTGGTTAGGGAAGAGCACTAGCCCTGAAGGTTAGAGGCAGGCTGGACACTGAACCACTGTGGGTTAGGCTGGAGTGGGCACTAGCTTGGAGGGATTTGGGACTTTAATTTAATTTTGTTATTTTGCATTTTCTTCTTTTTTTTAATAATCAAGGATCCTTAAATAAGATGGAGGAAATAAAAAATTTTCACAGGTGCAAGGATGTGGTTAGTGACGCTTTGAACTTAAGAGGTTTGAGGGAACTTTAAGCAAGATACAAGGACGTGTTTAGGGGACACCTGACCTCAAAAGGCCATATTTACTTTGCCATTGAAAAACACTCCTGGGGGCAGCTGGGTGCGAAGTGGATAGAGCACTGGCCCTGGAGTCAGGAGGACCTGAGCTCAAATCCAGATTCACACACTTAATCATTACCTAGCTGTGTGGCCTTGGGCAAGCCACTTAACCCCATTGCCTTGGAAAAATCCTAATGAAATAAAAAATGAAATGAAATGACAGAAAATATAGGTTAGACATTTACATTTTTATTCACTTAAATCATACCTCTAAACCTCTAGGTGGAGGGGGCCATTAGGAGAGTTGACTATACCTTCATCTGTGAAAGAGTTGCTTTTTATATGGAAATAGAGAATAGGGCAAACTAATGACTTCCTTTTGTTGACTGATCATGAAAGTTGCCCAGTATAAGCACATCTTAATAATTAATTAATTGCTCTTTAAACCAAGGGGCTCCTCAAACACTATCATCCTTGAACAATACCATCTGAACTCCTGTTGTCTCTTCCTGGCAGGACAGGCCTCCCAGGACCCTGGTCATTGTCTTCCTGAGTTTGTAACTAACATAGGGAGAGAAATCTAGGCATCTTAGTTTCTCAATAACTGATACCTGAAGACTGAGTATTTTCTGAGGAAATTAATTTTGTTACTAGGATTATCGTTTTGAAAAATGATTATGCTTAACTCTCCCATTCTGATCACAGCTGACATTCTGACATCAGCTATAGATCACCTAAAGAAGTGTAGAAAAAAGATCAGATCTATATTAGAGGGAAAGATAGCATTTCTTGTAACCCTAGGATCCCTAGAAGAATGGACCAACAACAAACATGTGAACTATAAGGGAGAGGGGCATAAGGATAGATGATGCATTTAGAGAATCAAGGGGAAATTTAAAGAGATTAAAAGGGGACAGTCCCTTTTGATTAAATAACCCAAATAAATAAAGGCAAAAGGGGAAAAAGTAAACAATAACATAAACTTCTGATTCATTTCATCTTCTGGAGTCATCTGATGTCCTTCTGTATCTCTGGAGTCTGTCAATGACCAGGCGTTTCCAGGTACATTCAGGTTAGTTGTAGATATCTTTCTCATAAAAGATATATCTCAACACAAAAAATTTTAACAGGTCAAAGCCCATATCTTGGAACCTCTTTGATTTGCAAATTGTCACACTTCATTTACAAATGGAAATTTTAGAGAATTGAACTAGTTTTGTTTTTCACTTTATCTTATTTATTTATTCATTCCCCCATTTGATGGATTCTATTTCATCCAATGGAATCAACTTCCATAAAATGAGGATTCCAAAGCAAAAATTAATTTTTTAAAGATTTTATTTATTTTGAGTTTTACAATTTCCCCCTAATCTTACTTCCCTCCCACCACCCCACCCCACAGAAGGCAATTTGCAGTCTTTACATTGTTTCCATGGCATATTTTAATGCAAATTGAATGTGTTGAGAGAGAAATCATATCCTTAAGGAAGAAATGTAAAGTATAGAAGATAGCAAGATCAGACAACAAGATTTTTTTTTCTAAATTAAAGGTAATAGTCCTTGGTCTTTGTTCAAACTCCACAGCTCTTTCTCTGAATACAGATGGTAATCTCGAGTGCAGATAGTCCAAAATTGTCCTGATGAGATTTTATATAGATGACATAGTTCTACATTATGATCCTCTCATAAGTTATAATATTTGCTTCAAATTTCTATTGATAAGAATCTCACTGAGGGGATTGCTCTCTCCTCACCCAAGATGTCTCTTATCTTGCAATTGGTTGACACAGAAAAAGGAATTTATTGGTGCGATTACCAAGCTGACCAGGCAGGATTGACCCAGGTCAAGTCAACATTCAGATGTAGGAAACAAGTCTTGACAGAGCAGATTGACAGGGACAGAATTCAGATTTATAGCTGTTAGTTGGAGGCTGAGGAATCATTTTTTTAATATAAAATAAGACTTAGAGACAGTTAATGTTTCTAATCACTCTGTGAAACTCCTGGGAAGCCCCTTGGTCAGTCCTCCATTTCTGTCTCTCCATTCCCTGCTGTTCCTGGAGACTCCCCCTCCAGTCCTAACCCATAGAGGGAGGTGACTACTGACCTCTTTTCCTAGTAACATTTTCCCCTGTCTCCTTCCCCCATTCCAATCCCCAAGAAAGGGGAAAGGCCTTAGAATCAGCTGGGGCAAGGCCAATCCAAGCTTGACCATCCAGAATTCTGCCTTCTGGCCTTCAAATAGTGTCCCAAGTTGAGAAATACAATCTTTTGGACCTCTATGAATACCTTTGTCAAAGTTCTGAGGGGTTTTTTATATATTTCATTTTTTTTGCAATTACATATAAAGTTCATTTTCAGCATTCATTTTTGGTGAGTGTGAGCTTCACATTTTTCTCCCTCCCCCAGCCAATCAATCTGATATGTTGGGATACAAGTATGATCAAGTATGATCATACATGATATAAGCATATCAAGCATGTCACCATAGTAGTCATGTTGGAAAAGAAGAATCTGAACAAAATGGAAAACCACAAATTCTCTAAGTTAGGTCATGAGGAATGTGTGTGTGTGTCTGTGAGTGTCTGTGTGTGTGTGTGTGTGTGTGTGTGTGTGTGTGTGTGTGTGCATACCTCTGCGTGTGTGTCTTTGGCTATGTCTCTAGGTGTTTCTTTACTGTCTCCCCTACTAGATGGGGGCCTCCTCAAAGGCAGGACCTCCCTTCACACCCCATATGGACTCTGGGACCACACTCAGAGATGAGGATAAAGAGTGAGAGTGGGTCATGCCAGGCAGTTCCCAGCCTGTTCTGATCATTTTGTCAGAGATATCTGAAGAATGTGCCTTTACTACTCAGGAAAGGGCCCTGACAGAGACTGACAAACTGTTCCTATCTGGGTTATGTCAAAGTGAGCTCCCCTATAAACTTGGTAGCTCTGGCAGTATAGACATACTAGTTCTTTCTGAAATGTCCACTCCACTAGAACCAATTTTAGCTTATTAAAAATGAAGCCAATCAAAATATCTTTTAAAGCAATTTCACAGACCTAGATACAGATTTCTAAGCTGGAGGACTGGACCTTCCCCCTCTCAGGCCTGGGTCTCTGAAAAGACTGTAGGAGGAGGCCTGAGATGGCAGGGCAGGGACGAGGTTTCTGGGCCTCTACTTCATGAGAGGTCTCAGCAGAATCTTCTGCCCATTTCCTCCCAACCATACTGCTATTAAACTTTTCTGGACTCTCCAGGAAGCCTTCTTCCTTCCTCAGAAAACTTATCAGGAAATCCCAATTTTCTGCCAGACTGACTCAGCCCCAGTCCTTCCACCTTCTCAGGAACCTCTGTCCCTCTGCCTAGACCCTCTGTCTGGAGAGCAGGGTCATCAGCTCCAGAGGCTCTGATTAAGGGGCTCAGTCTATCTTCTCTCCTGATTAAGGGGCTCAGTCTATCTTCTCTCCATTGACTACCAGCTCCCCTGTTTTTGGACCTCTCCACCCTGCCCCTCACTGAGCACTCTCCCCTCTGCCCTTTCCTTCCATACACACTCTTTTGCATTCAGCTTTCTTTTGCATGCTATCTTCTCCCATTAGACTGTAAACCATTTGAGGGGATGAACTCTCTGTTTTTATTTCTATTTCTATCACTACTATTTAATATAGTCCCTGCCACATAGTAGGTGCTTAAGAAAAATGTTTACTGAGTTTTTCCTCCTCCTCCTCTTCTTCCTTGTCCTTGACCTAGGCCAGCTGCCTCCACTACTGCCATTGCCTGGGAAAGCTCCAAGCTCAGAGTCCACTATAGCCTCAGCCCAACAAGAGCCCTGCCCTGGGCTGGGAGGGAGGAGCAGCTTGGCTTGCTCTTTCTAGTCTCCTTTGGGTTTCCTCTTCGTCAAGTGGCACCAAAAGCACTTCCCCTGAGTTGTGCCCTTCTCCCCATACTAGGCTGAATCCCAGGCTCCTTCTGCAGGGGCTCAGACTGACCTCACCCAACCCCCCCCAACACAGGCAACAGCCAGCATCTCTTCTCTCCCTGTGCCTTATAGCCCCACCTGTCCCAGTCACTTACAAAAAGGTTTAAGGTAGACGGCAACCTAACCTCCTGCCCTCCCCCATCTCCTCCTCCACCCTTCTCTCAACACCTTCCTTCATCCTCCTAACCTCCCACTGTCATTACCTCTCTTTTCTTCTTCCTTTCTTCCCCTCCTTCCACTGCCCACCTCCATCCTTCTCCCTCCCACTCCTCCACCCCCATTCATGTCCTGGCTCTACAGTCCATAGTCATGCTCCCAAGGGGGTCCTCTCTTCCACCCCCAACCCCAAGGATGTGAGCCCAGTGGTCAGCAGTGCTGTGGCTGGCCCTTGGCCCTTCTCACACCATGGAGAACCATGGAGAACCAAGTGCTGGTGATTTGAATCAAGACCCCAGATGGTGGAGCTGTGGACTGGACAGTTCGCTCTGGGCCCCAGTTGCTTTTTTGGAATGTGCTAGATGTGATTGATAGGCCAGGTTTTGCCTGATGCAACAACTACAGTATTTGAATATGAAGATGAGGATGTGCTGGGGTCCAGCCTCCGAGGGGTGCTTGGAACCTGACAGGAGGGAGAGAGTCGGTGAAATGAGCTGAGTCAACAAGTGGGTAAAGGCAGGAGCAGGTTGACTGACTGTCAGCTGCTTGGATTTGTTTTTATAGTCTCAGAATCATGTATGTTTCAAGCAAGCAAGCTGAGATCATTTCCTTGGTTACAAGAGTGTGCAATTTTCATCATCAATCATATAGTTCATATGGTTACAAGTTTTAATCATGTGATTACAAGTTTAAGTGATAATCATATAGTTAATTGATTTCTTATCCCTACTCAGACCATGATGACCTTTAACCTGTCTGTTACCATATTTATTGCTGCATTGTATAATGGCTAATTCATTTAGGGTTATTAATTAAGCAATTCTTTTTATGGAAAGTTTTTTATATTTTCTGTGTAGGTAACGTTTTTCCATACACTTCCTTAACCGTCTGTAGTGAGGGTCTTTATGCTTGTCCACCCATCCGTTAACTCTGACAATAACCAATTTTTCTTTCTGGCCTAGTCGGTAGAAACCACGGTTTCTGTGACTTTTTTGTTCTTTCCCATGAAACTAAGGCTGCTGGAGTTCACAGATTGGTCACCTGTACTAACTATTTTCTCACCATCTTTTTCATATATCCCTGTGTATGGTAAAGGTGGGGGAAGACTATTAATTTCATTCTATCTGACCCATCTTGTATCTGTTTTCCCTGTATATATTCCGGCATCTCCTTGGAATTCCCAGTGTTGGGTTTTCCAGAGATTTCATAATGTTGAAGCCCTTTGTATGCCTCAGGGAGAGGAGTCCTGTTAAATTTAGACAGAGTTTACAATCTGTTTTATTCAAGGAATTTCTCTGAAATCCTTTATAGTCATTCTAGTATTAGGGTGAGTAAATATTGTAATCAATAATAAACCTAGAAATATTGGTATGCATGAAATCCCTATATGTATTGAAGAAGGATATGTTGTTCCATCAGGCGGTGTGACTGCCCTGAGTCTTCTTGCTGCGACTGTGTCAAACAGCTTAGAGACCCTGGCTCCCAACAAGGATGTGACCAAATTATTGTAAGAAGTGATGAATAAATGAAGGCCATGCTCTCATTTTGTTATTCCACAGTAATGGAATAGCAAGTAAATGGACAATAGAACCCCTGCAGACATTTCCAAGAAGCTGAAATCCTCCTGAGAACCAATATACATTGCCTGAAAGTGAAGACACATCCTGGATCCTCTCATCCTAACAGCTCAGCAGTTTCAGATTCGTTTCCAAGCAGTAGCTGAAAGAAGTCTTCTGTTGCATTGGAAAAAAATTAATCAATGACCAGATGAATGAACAAGACATATGGTATTGAGACACTCTTGGTCATGATAGTGGAGGCACAGTCTCCAAGTCAGATGACTGGTTTGCCCTTCAAGACCCCTACAGATTCCACTAGTTTCCTGTGATTTTGCCTTGCCCATGTATAAAATTCAGCAGATGATACTTGGTTTTGGTCATGATAGCTCACAAAGTCATCTACCAAGATCTGGGTGTCATCCCAGTATGGGGAGAAAGGGGACAACACAGGGGAAAAACTTTGGGGTGGGGGGGTGAAAGGATCCACACCAGGAAAATCATAGCTAAAGAGCTATGAAATCTCAAGAATCTCTCACAAAGGCAGTAGTCGGGTTGTGTTTTAAATCCAACATTTATTTATTGACCAAAGACATATGGTGCATCTCAACTACTCAGTGCTGATGGATTTACATTGATTAAAGAGAGGGACTTGTTCCTAGAGAGATGGGCTGAACAATTGCATAGTGTTCTTAACAGACCATCATCGATCAATGCAGAAGCCATCGACTGCTTACCACAAGTTGAAGTCAATCTAGCTGAGGTTCCAATTGAAGAGAGGTTTTGAATACCATTAGACTCCTTTCAAGTGGCAAAGCACCTGGTGCTGATTCTATTCCAGCTGAGATCTACAAGGTGGGAGATCCATTGCTCATCCAAAAACTGACTGAAATTTTCCAGGTTATATGGCATAAAGAAGTTATACTCCAAGAATTCAAGAATGCCCCTATCTTCCATCTCTATAAAGGTAAAAGGAATAGATTGTCCTGCGACAATCACAGGGAAATTTCTCTTTTATTTATTGTTGTTAAGATTCTTGCTAGAGTCCTTCTCAATGGGCCGATCCTTCCCCTGGAAGATGGTCACCTCTCTGAAAGCCAGTATGGCTTCAGAAAGGGTTGAGAAACAGTCAATATGGTGTTTACTTCCCACCAAACTCCAGGAAAAATGTCAGGAACAGAACAGAGGTCTGTAGACAACTTTTGTAAATCTGACCAAAGTCTTTGATACTATCAATCACAAGGGGTTTAGGGAAAATGATGTCCAAATTTGGTTGCACAGAGAAGTTCCTCAATATTGTACATCAATTTTATGATGGCATGTATGCTGGGGTTCTGGATGGTGGACTCTGCTCTCAAGATTTCCCAGTCACCAATGGAATAAAACGAGGATGTGTCCTTGCTCCCATACTTTTTAGCGTGATGTTTTCAGTCACATTATCAAACTCCTTGACTGAGAATCAACATGGACTCAAGGTCACCTACTGCACTGATGGCAAATTCTTCCATCTGAAAAGGCTGTAAGCCAAGACGAGAGTGGAAGGAGGTTTGATGCATGATTTTCTATTTGCAGATGATTGTGCATTCAATGCAACAAAGTTCTCTGCTGCTTGTGCTCATTTTGGTCTCACTATTAATACCAAGAAAACCCAGGTGCTCCATCAGCCAGCACCACACCATCCAGATGTGGAATCATTAATTAGAGCAAATGGAGAAATTCTGAATACTCTGGACAAGTTCACTTACCTTGGCAGTATCCATTCCAAGGAGGTACACAGAGACAATGAAGTTGACACTCACATTGCCAGAAGTAGCTCAGTATTTGGGAGGCTCTGAAACAAAGTGTGGGAGCAAAGAGGTATTAGACTGACCACCAAACTGTAAGTCTGCAGAGCCATTGCATTGACTTCATTGCTCTATGCCTGTGAAACCTGGACAGCCTACCAGTCATGTCAGAAAACTGAATTGCTTCCATTTAAATTGTCTCAGGAAGATTCTGAAGATCACCTGGCAGGAGAAGACACCAGATGCTTTCTTGAGCTAAACTGCCAAGCATTCAGACATTATTACAGAGAATGCAACTATGATGCACTGGACATATTGTTAGAATGTCAGATGTACACTTGCCAAAAAAAATTGTTTTATGGAGAGCTCATGCAGGGCAAGTATTCACAAGGGGGTCAGAAGAAGTGATCCTAAGATACCCTGAAGGTCTCATTGAAGATTTTAGACTTGACTCTCCAACATGGGAGACATTTGCCAGGATTGCCCAGCATGGCATGCCCTCATCAGAGAGGAAGGAATCGGGGCTAATTTTCTTTCTTTTCTAGGAAAGGGACCCAATAAACATTGCTTTGACCACACTTATGACCTTTGACCCCCCATGTGGTCTGCAGACAGGACTGCAAATATCCATGAGGAAGGATATGAGGAAGGCAGAGTGGAAGCAGCTCGAAGGAATCATGGCATCCATAAGCTTAGAGTACCTATCCAGGTGGACTATTTGTGCCCACCCTGTAGTAGAGCATTCTGAGCTCGCATTGGTCTGATTAGTCACAGGGCACACAGTCATTTGTCTCAAACAGAGTGATGCCATTTTGATCTTCTTTGATAAGGAAGGACAAGAACCACCCAACTAAACTGAAAGTGTCCAAAGGTTGGCTTTATGAATCCATTACTTTAATGCCTGCATTGCCTGCCATTGGTTACTTATTATTATAATATTATATATTAAGTAATATATACTTCTATATAAACATATAATTATTATATAAAAAACAGATTATATTATAAAATATTTATTAGTGTTTTGAGTATGTAACCCAATATATGTAGGATTAATTATTTATAAGTGATACATACATATGTTTTATTGTGTTAATATATTATGGAAATTATAAAGAATTCTAATGCTTTCTAAACTTTCTAAAAATATGAGATGAAGATAAAATAAACAATTAAAAATTTAAAAAAAGAAAAAGAAATATCTCCTGACTGACTTCCTGCAATCAGTCCCCAGGCCACTAGGGACCCTAGGGAAACAGTCTGTGGGGATGCCTCTCCCTCCTAGAACACCCCTCCCCACCCGCAAGGAAAGATGCCTTAGAGGGTGCTCCCCCATCCCACCTCAGCTGCTACCCAGGAATGACTCTTGGCCTTTTGCTACTCCCTACCCAGGCTCAGGCCTCAATAGGAAGAGGATGAGATGGATATTTGTAGTCTTGTCTGCAGACCACATGGGGGGGGGGGGTCAAAGCTCATAAGTGTGGTCAAAGCAATGTTTATTGGGTTCCTTTCCCCCCAAAAAAAGAAAATTGTTTGAAAGTTTGGACTGGTCCATGCAACATGATGGGGTTTTGGGAGGTTTTTTTGCTCTTCATTCTCCAAGAAGATCCAAACCTCAGGGAGTTGATGTAATGACAAGCACAGGACTTGTATTTGGAGAGGGGGGGCTGTACTAAGTCACCAGCCTCACTTTCTCCTCCAGAGCCATCTGAGTCCAGTGGCCAGACAGCAGATCAGTACAACTGCATGGCAGTCAGGGTTAAGTGACATGTCCAGGGACGCACAGCTACTAAATGTCAGGTGTCTGAGGTAGGATCTGAACTCATCCAGGGTTAGCACTATCTTCTGTGGCTCCTAACTGCCCAAATGACTACAGTGAGGAAGATGATCCCAGCTATGAACCCTATGATGATCCAGGCAGATGAGGATGGTGACTCCAAAACAGGAAAGTAAAAGGCCCTGCGCCCCTCCCCATGGCCTGAGAGTCCTCTGCCCTTCCCAGGTCTCCTCAGTCACTCCCTGTCCCTCTACTCTTCTCCCAGCCCTGCCCCCCCACACACGTCTTACCCCATTTCAGCATGAGGGACTCAGGCAGGCCCTTACGTTGAACTGGGCATGTGTAGTTCCCCTCCTGGCCCAGGGACACCCACACAGCTGCCCACTTCTGGAAGGTTCCGTCTCCCCCAGGCCTGGTCTCAATGAACTCTGTCCCGGAGCTGTTCCTCCTCATCCCTCAGCCTAGTCAGAGAGATGTCCGAGGGGTAAAAGCCCCGAACCCGGCAGGTCAGGGTCACCTCCCCATTGGGTAGTGTGGAAGGTCCCTCGGCTAGAAGGAGGTTCTGAGGGCAAAGGTCAGAGGCATTGCCAGGTTCTCCCTTTCCCCTCCCCTCTAGGGACACAAGGCCACATGGGGTGAGGGGAAATAGTCCATCTTTCAGGCCCTGAGGCACCACGGGTCCCTAGGGGTCGGGATCTGGGGGTGAGGCTTCAGGGGGAGAGGAGAAGGGTTGAGGGGGGCCTGGACTGGGGAACACACGGAGGTGGGGCAGGCAGTACCTCTCCTGGTCAGCACCTCCTTTCCGACCTTCAGGTACTTGTGAACCCCCTGATCACAGTGGCCCTAGATAGACTTTCCATCTGTCTGCTTGGCTCGCCGCCTCCCACTTGCGCTTGGCCATCTCCGCCTGGGGCGCCAGCACCCGCCAGGTCCAGGTCTCGGTGCCCAGGGCCAGGGAGTCCCTCCCGTCGTAGGCGAATTGTCCAGCCCCTCGCTGGAAGCGGCCGTCGGGGAGAATTCGCAGCCGTGCAAAAACTGGAGAGTGTGGACGCCTGCCCCCCACTCCCCGTCACGGGTCAGCGTGGGTCAGATTTGCCACCCCTCGCACCTCGCGGGCCTGGCCAGACCCCGTATCCCGCCCCACCTGGGATGACTCCGCAGGAGCCACTTCGGCCTCTGTCCGCCATCCTCGTGCGCCCTGGGAGCAGACGGTGGTCCTGGGACCGCCTGGCCCCGTGCCTCCTCCCCGCCCCCGGCAGACCCCCCGTCACGCACCGCCCTCGCTCTGGTGGTAGGCTCCAGGTTCATTCGGTACAGCCGTGCGTGGGTCCTCGCGATCTACGCCCCGTGTTCCCAGTACTTGGGGTCCACCTGGACCACCCGCTCCATCCTCGGCGCCCGCGGCTCCGCCCTCGCTCTCGCGCTGCCGCTGTCGAAGCGCATGGACTCCACTTCGTCTGTGTAGCCCACGGAGATGAACCGGGGCTCCCGGAGCCTGGACCCGGGCCAGGCAGCCACACCAGGATCCATATGTGCAAGTGAAGAGGCCGTTTCCTCTGCCCACTCCTTCAGCTAGGAGAGGAAGACAAAGCATCCCGCACCCCAAGCTTACAGCTTCCTGTTGCTTAACAGGAGTTTCAAGAAATTGTTGCCTGCGGGTGCGGGGAACCGGGAGCATGTTAACTGGAGGAAGCAGGGACCCATTCTAGACACTAGGCTCCGGTTCCTAGAGGGTGGTGCAGCTCCAAAGGGAGCACTGAGAACCGGAGCCCAGCATATGGTGAGGGAGAAAACAAAGGTGGCAGAGATAGCCAGAGAAGAAGGAAGGAAAGAGCCAGACAGCCGGGGAAAGACAGAGGCAGAGTGAGGCCCATGCTGGATATCCAACAGGGAGGGGAAACAGCTAGAAAACAGCTCCCTAAAAAGAAAAACTGAGGTAGTAATGGATTTGGCTGAGGACAAGGACTACAGGGGCCACAATACAGAAGCCTACTTTGAGATTAGGGAAGCCAACTCTACCAACTTCCAGGAGACGAGTATTACCAGGAAAGGCTGGTCTCTAGAGCCATTTCCAGGGATTAGGGGTGTGAAGGATCCATGTGCTCATTGTCCAAAAAAGAAAATGTCAAATGTTGAGGGGCTGCAGGTAAACAGATACAATGGTGCCCTTTGGGTAAGGCTGTAAATTGAGGCTGTCTGGGACTAAGTTTCAGAAATTATTCTATTATACTTTCCTTTTTACAGAGCAGGACCACTTTTAAGTCTCTATCACAAAGAGATCAAAGAAAGAAAAAAGGGTTTAACATATATGTATGTGTGTATAATATATATAAATTATATAAACATACATATTTTTAAATTATAATACCTTTTTTTTAGGTTTTTGCCAGGCAATGGGGTTAAGTGACTTGCCCCAGATCACACTGCTAGGTAATTAGTAAATGTCTGAGTTCCAATTTCAATTCAAGGTCCTGACTCCAGGGTCGGTGCTCTATTCATTGCACCACCTAGCTGCCCCTATAATACACTTTTGTAATTGCAAAACAGCTGGAAACTGAATCAGTTTTAGACTGACTAAACAAAAATTTTTATACAAATAATGATGAAAGTAATGCTTTTGGAGTAACCAGAGAAGCCTTGTGTGAAATGATGTCGAATGAAATGATGCCGAGTGAAATGGGCAGAATAATTTGTACAAGAAAAACATTGAAAAAATAAACAATTTTGAAAACCTTACAAATTCTGATTTACACAATGATCAACCTTGATGCTAGAGGAGCAAGGATAGAGAATACTACCTTCCTCAGATAATGGACTAAATATTCAGAAAGAGGACATTCTAATATGGGAAATGTTTTTTTGTTGGATTTATGTCTATTACAAGGGTTTGGGTTTTCACTTTTATTGGGGTTATGGTGGGGGAAAGGAGAGAAGGAAGGTGGGAAAGAGAAAAAACAAATTGATAACAAATAAGTTTTATTTAAAATAATTCAAATATAATTTAATTTTTAAAACACTTAAATTCCATCACTAATTTAGGAAGGGGTATCAATGAATAGGAGAATGTACAAGATGGAAACTGGGAGGCTTCTTGTGGTGGTTATACCAAATTTTGCAGAAATTTCTAAGAAAAAGAGATCTATCCAGTAAAATAATACTGAACATTTTCCTCCATCCTGAGAGAAACACATGATATGTTGATCAAGCCAGCAGCCAAAGACAGAAAGAACCCATAAGACAAGAAGCATGGCAGCCTTGCCTGGGCACTTCCACCCAGGCTCTCCACTCTGAGTCACTAGTAATCATTCCACTCATTCCTCTGGTTGTGTGACCTAGAGGTTACCTGGCAGCAGAAGTCTTCTGGGTATAATCCCATGGGAAGTATTGGGAAGAGACTATCCCACAGAAACAAGGCACACTTGGAACAGCTTATTGTGGGGGTGTGGGGGTAGAGGGAGAGATTTGGGGTTAACTGTTTGACTTGCTTAGGTTCCCACAGCTAGTGTCTGTCAAGTATGTGGGGCTGTATGTGAACTCAGGTCCCTCTTCCTGCACTACACCACCCAACTCCCCAAATGTCCTTCTTTGAAGGGAGCTTAAAGGACCAACAATAATTCTTAGATGTTTTACTCCTAGATCTGTCCTCATAATCTGTCACTTTTGTCTGCCTTGTATTTCTTTGAATGTTTCTCCATTTCACAATGATGTAGTTTTGCTTTCCTCTTCCTTCCTGCCAGGATGCCATCCGCTACAATCACTCTGCTTTGCATCAATCAAGTATGTTTATATTTTCTACTCATTTTTAAACATGTTTCTAAATGACTTAGTTTTCTCATTTTCATAGATTGTTCAGCTGTTATTAGGACTCAATTACAATCTTTCAAGGAATCCATGACAGTATCAGAATGAGAAGCCAACAAAATAGTTACTTAATTTTAGTCCAACCTAACCCTCCCAACTTTTTAATAAGATTCTGTTCACATTTACCTAATTCTATTTCTCTCAAAAATTCTTTCAGTGCTTTTATGATGTTAAGGGAAGTTTCTGGCCCTGTGGTTCTTGCCATTGCCTTTCCAGTTCATTTTTTCCTCAATGTTGGAGATGCCGCAGTTCCCCCTTTTCCTCCCGCCAGGTTTGACATTCCCAGTAGCTACTCCTCCAGACTTGAGCCAGTAAACCTTGCATCCCATCTCCTTTAAATCTCATTATGATAGACTTCTTCTTTGGGTTCACATTTCCTCCCTTGAGAATTTCAGACACTTTTGTGCCTTTTTTTCTCATTTTTATTGTTGTTTTCATGATAATTTTGTGGCATTGAATGGACTCTGCTGTGATTTTTCATTGAACTATTTCCTGAAAGCCTCAATTATTAAGATCCTTCAAATTAGGGGTGCTTCCAAAAGAAATGAATTCCAAAAGAAATGAAAAGTTTCTGAGTATTTCACCACCATCATGCCAAATAAGTAAAGGCAATGAAGAAGACAAAAAGAACTATTAGCAACCTATCACCCTGATGTCCTATCCTTGAAAAATCATTATAAGAATAGTCACTGCATACCTAGAAGATAGATTCTATTAAAAATGAGAGAGAATTCCAAAGAGATCATAATAAAGAGGAAAAGACCCACATGGGGGGAAAAAACTTAGCAGTTCCACTTGTAGTGTCAAAGAGTTAGAAATTGAGGAGATGCCCATTAATTGGAGAATGACCAAGAAAGTTTTGCTATTTGAACAATATGGAACACTATTGCTCTGAAAGGAATGATGAGTAGGCAGACCTTAGAAAAGCATGAAAAGACTTACATGAACTGAGGCTGAATGAAGTGAGCAGAAACAAGAGAATATTGGACACATTGACAACAACATTTTGAGATGATTAACTATGATGGATGCAACTCCTCTCAGCAGTCTGAGATCAAGGACAATCCTGAGAGACATGCTATGGGCAATACCATTCTAGTGAAAAGAAGTCTGAATGTAGAGCAAAGCATATATCTTCACTTTTTAAAAATTTCTTCTATGCTTTTACTTTCTTATGTTTTTTTTCTTTTACTTTAGTTCTAATTCCTCTTTTACAACATGATAAATAAGGAAATATGCTAAATATGATTGCATATGTAAAACTTTGACCAGGTTGTTTGCTGCCATGGGGAGGGGGAAGGGAAGGGAGGCTGGTAGAAAAAAGTGGAATTCATAAACTTGCAAATGGATGAATATTGAAAACTGATTTGTATATAATTGGATAAACAAAATAAAATGTCAATTTAAAAAATAAATAAAATGATTTATTACAGATCAATAGTGCCCCATAATATTCATAATCCATTACTTGTTCAACAATTCCTCAATTGATGAGCATCCCTTCAATTTCCAATTCTGTTATTAAGAACAAGTGAGATTTTTTCCATTTTTAAATGATCTTTTTGGGATATGGACCTAGTGTTGGTATGGCTGGATCAAAGAGTATATACAGTTTTATTGCCCTTTGGGGATGGTTCCAGATTGTTCTCTAGAATGACTGAATCAGTTCACAACTCCATCAACCACTACTGTCCCATCAGTGTTCCAATTTTCCCACCCCCCTCCAATACTGATCATTTTCCTTTTTTCTCATCATACCCAATCTAATAGGTGTGAGGTGGTACCTCCAAACTGTCTTAATTTGCATTTCTCTCATCAATAATTATTTGGAAAAATTTTCATATAACTTAAAATTGCTTTAACTTGTTCATCTGAAAACTCTGACATTTATCAAATGGGCAATAATTTGTAATCTTATAAATTTGATTCAGTTCTTTATATACTTTAGAAATGAGTCCTTTATCAGAAACACAATTGAAAATTGTTTCCCAACCATGTGTTATCCTTCTAATCTTATTTACACTAGGATTATTAGTGCAACAACTTTTAAATTTAATATAGGCAAAATCAGCCATTTTGCGATTTATAATGCTCTCTATTTCTTGTTTGGTAAAAAAAATTTCTCCTCTTTCCCTAGATCTGACAGAACAAATATTTCTTGACCTGTTAATTGGTCTATGGTATTGCCCTTAAGATTAAATCCTGTACCCATTTTGACCTTGTTTTGGTAAAGGGTGTGAGATGGTGTCTAGATCATAAATTTCTAATTCCTCTTTCACAACATGAGTAGTATGGAAATGTGTTAAATACAATTGTACCCATACAATCTATATCAGATTGTTAGCTTCCATGGGGAGAGAAGGGAAGGGATGGTGGTAGAAAAATGTGGAACTCATAAACTTGCAAAAGGATGAATGTTGAAAACTACCTTAACATGTAATTGGGAGAAAAAGAAACAAAAAAGGTGAGAGAGCAGGACTTTACAACATAGGATCAAAGCACATATCTCAGGTAACTGGCTGAAAAGAATAACATATGAGAGCTCATGATATTTCCTGTCAATCATTTTTTAAAAGTATCTGATTCAGAAGAATTAAATGTGTCATTGAAGGCTCTCATCAAAGTAGTTATCACATTTAGAAGAAAATTCTTTGATGGACATAATGGAGACATTTTCCATGAAGTGCAGAGGCCTGCCTTGAAATGAAATATAAAACAAAAACATATTTTCATCTTTAGTCATCTGAAGTAGACACAACGTTTTAGACATCATTTATACCCATTCTTTTATAGGGAAGGAAATGGACTATCATCTGTAAGGTCATAGTAAATAAGAAGGCTGAAATCAGACAGCAGAACGTTGGGTGTCCAATGTTATTCATGTTCAGCTGCACCAATCTGCCAGCAGCATGTAATCTGTTTTTGCCTTGAATCCAACAAAAGAATAATCCTCTTTGAATGGTAGGTTCTCCAACTCCTCACATTCCCATAGGACATCACACAGATCAGATCAACACAAAAGAGCCTCTGAAGGAAAATCTATGGCTACTCCAAAGAGATTGTTCTATCTATCTAGACAATGAAAAAACAGAGTGAAGAAAACTCCTCTATTTCCTGGACCATGGAGGTCTCTCTGCCTTAAGTCTCTATTCACTTCAGTCCAACTTCCACTCAGCTGCCAAAGGGTTCTTCCCAGATTAAAGATCTGATCCTATCACAAACAAGCCCCCCCCTCCCAATCAATAGACTACAAGGTCTCATCATCCTCTCCTGGAATAAAAAGAAAATTCATTTGTTCTTTAAAGCTCTTTGTAAGACAACTCCTTCCACCTTTGCCAGTCTTCTTATTCTTTACTCCATTCCACTTACTTTTTAATGGAGGCCACGGGACTTAGAAATGTTCTTCCTACAGGACCCCACTTCTCCACTCTCCACTTTTTCCTGGACTTTCTACCAGGTATGTAATGTGCACTTCTGTTCTCTGCCTTCCCTGCCTTCAGTCTAGATCTAGCTTAAATCCATCTTCTGCCAGAGACCTTTCCTGATATCCCATCCACCCACTTTTGTGCCTTCCCTCTGAGATGATCTTCCATTGATTTTTGTATTTCTCTTCTATGCACATAGTGTCTTCCATGTTTGGCCCTTCCATCAGACTAGGATTTCCTTGAGGACAGGGACTGGTTTTGCCTTTCTTTGTAACACTGCTACTTGGCACAGGGTCTGACCCACTGTAGGTGCTAGATAAAGGTTTATTGACTGTCTGCCTGAATTGACAAGTAAAAGACTTAGGGTAGAAATCAAGTTCTGATTGTATTATACCTGTGTGACCTTGGGCAAATCACTGATGAGTTCCTTGCTTTAGTTTCTTCATCTGAAAAACAAGGCAATTGCATTGGGAAAACTCTGAGGTCCCTTTATCACTCTTTAAATTGTTATACATATACCCAGAGGCAGAGAGTTCTTCAGGGGTCACATGGCTGGGATGAGGGTTGGTTGTTGAGGAAGCAACTGGATTAGCTACTCAAGCTGCTATATCTAACATTTCCACAAGGGGTGAGCTAGACTATAATTATAGAGCCCCCATCAGCTCCAGTCCTGAGAGATTGTCCTGGGTCACCCCAGTCTTTTGATAACTGCCCTTGATCTCTATAACTCCCTATTTGCCTCCAGGGTTAAAGTCTGTAAAATTCATATTTTCCTAGTGCTTTGTAACTTGTAAGCTCATAGCCTTCTTTTCACTTGGTTCCCAGAGCACTTTTTCCTCATTTTGATCCCAAAGAATGACTCACTAATAGATTTAATGCATTTCTGAATGAATGAAAAGGAAAAGTTGATGGGCATCTGGTCCGATTTCAGGTTAGGGTTAGAAACGAAAGGAAATGATGTCAGTTTGGGATTAGGGTGAGAGTAGGAATAGTTAACATTTGGGTTTAGCTATAAACATTAGGATCAAAAATATGAACAGACAGTTTTCAGATGAAGAAATCAAAGCTACCTACAGCCATAAGATAAAATGATCTGAATCATTATTGATTAAAAATAGAAATTAAAATAACAATGGTACTATCTCACATCTATCAGTTTTGTCAGTATGTCATAAAAGGAAAATAATAAATTTTGGAAGGGATGTGGGAAAAATGAGACACTAATGCATTGTTGGTGAAGTTATGAACTGATCCAACCTTTCAGGAAAGCAATTTGAAACTATACTCAAAGGCAATAAAACATCTTACCCTTTGATCCAGAAATACCACTACTAAACTGTATCCCAAAGAGATCATAGTAAAGAGTAAAAAATTCACACAGGGAAAATATTTATGGCAGTTCTTTTTTGTAATGACAAAAATTGAGGGAATTTCTATCAATTGCAGAATGGCTGGTTCTTCTCTATAAATGTGATGGAATGCTATTGTTTTGTAAAAAACTATCAATGGTAGAATTTTAGAAAAGCCTGGAAACACTTGCATGAACTGATGCCAAGTAAAGTGAGCAGAACCAGAAGAACATTGTTCACAAGGACAGCTTCATTGTATGATGATCAACTGTGTTGGAAGTGCTCATCTTAGCAGTACAATAAAAAAAAGAGCATTCTAAAGGACTTATGATGGAAAGCACTATTTATATTCAGAGAAGGAACTATGGATTCTGAAAGTAGACAGATATATACTATTTTCTTTTCTTTTTCTTTTTTTAATTAAAGATTTTTATTTATTTTGAGTTTTACAGTTTCCTCCCATCTTACTTCCCTCCCCCACCCCCCACAGAAAGCAATTTTTCAGTCTTTACATTGTTTCCATGTTGTACATTGCTCCAAATTGAGTGTGATGAGAGAGAAATCATATCCTTAAGGAAGAAACAAAAAGTATAAGAGATAACAAGATCAGACAATAAGATATCAGACTTTTTTCCTAAATTAAAGGGAATAGTCCTTGAACTTTGTTGATACTCGACGCTTCTTTCTCTGGATACAGATGACATTCTCCATTGCAGAGAGCCCCAAATTGTCCCTGATTGTTGCACTGATGGATTGAGCAAATCCATCAAGGTTGATCATCACCCCCATGTTGCTGTGAGGGTGTACAGTGTTTTTCTGGTTCTGCTCATCTCACTCAGCATCAGTTCATGCAAATCCCTCCAGGCTTCCCTGAATTCCCATCCCTCCTGGTCTCTAATAAAACAATAGTGTTCCATGACATACATAGACCACAGTTTGCTAAGCCATTCCCCAATTGAAGGACATTTACTTGTTTTCCGATTCTTTGCCACCACAAACAGGGCTGCTATGAATATTTGTGTACAAGTGATGTTTTTGCCCTTTTTCATCATCTCTTCAGAGTATAGACCCAGTAGCAGTATTGATGGATCAAAGGGTATGCACATTTTTGTTGCCCTTTGGGCGTAGTTCCAAATTTCTCTCCAGAAAGGTTGGATGAGTTCACAGCTCCACCAGCAGTGTAATAGTGTCCCAGATTTCCCACAACCCTTCCAACAATGATCATAATTCTTTCTGGTCATACTGGCCAGTCTGAGATGTGTGAGGTGGTACCTCAGAGAAGCTTTAATTTGCATTTCTCTAATAAGTAATGATTTAGAGCAATTTTTCATATGACTATGGATTGCTTTGATCTCTTCATCTGTAAATTGCCTTTGCATATCCTTTGACCATTTGTCAACTGGAAAATGGCTTTTTTTTAAAAAAATATGACTCAGTTCTCTGTATATTTTTAGAAATGAGTCCTTTGTCAGAAATACTAGTTGTAAAGATTGTTTCCCAGTTTACTACATTTCTTTTGATCTTGGTTACAGTGGTTTTATCCATGCAAAAGCTTTTTAATTTAATGTAATCGAAACCATCTAATTTGTTTTTGGTGATGTTCTCCATCTCTTCCTCAGTCATAAACTGCTCCCCTTTCCATAGATCTGACAGGCAAACTAATCCTTGATTTTCTAATTTGCTTGTAGTATTATTTTTTTGTCTAAATCCTGTATCCATTTGGATCTTATTTTTTTTTAGCTTTTTGCAAGGCAAATGGGGTTAAGTGGCTTGCCCAAGACCACACAGCTAGGTAATTATTAAGTGTGAGACCGGATTTGAACCCAGGTACTCCTGACTCCAAGGCCAGTTCTTTATCCACTATGCCACCTAGCCGCCCCCTGGATCTTATGTTGGTAAAGGGTGTGAAGTGTTGGTCTAACCTAAGTTTCTTCTATACTAACTTCCAATTTTCCCAGCAGTTTTTATCAAAGAGAGTTTTTATCTCAATAGCTGGACTCTTTGGGTTTATCAAACAGCAGATTACTAGAATCGTTTCCTGCTATTGCACCTAGTCTATTCCACTGATCCACAACTATTTCTTAGCCAGTACCAAACAGTTTTGAGGCCTGTTGCTTTATAATATAATTTTAGATTGGGGGTAGGACTAAGCCCCCTTCTTTTGTACTTTTTTTTCATTAAATCCCTGGAAATTCTTGACTTTTTAATTTCTCCATGTGAATTTGCTTACAACTTTTTCTAACTCATTAAAGTAATTTTTTAGAATTTTGATTGGTATTATTCAGACCCAGGAAACCAAGGGTGTAAAGAAGATAAAAATTTATTTTAAAAAGTTACAAGAAGTTTAATTTTGGTAGAATTGCATATCCTTTGACCATTTGTCAATTGCGAAATGGCTTTTTGTTTTAAAAATATGACTCAGTTCTCTGTATATTTTAGAAAGGAGTCCTTTGTCAGAATCGTTAGTTGTAAAGATTGTTTCCCAATTTACTACATTGCTTTTGATCTTGGTTATGTGGTTTTATCTGTGCAAAAGACTTTTACTTTAATGTAATCAAAATCATCTAATTGTGATGTTTTCTAACTCTTCCTTAGTCATAAACTGCTCTCCTTTCCATAGATCTCACAGGTAAACTAGTCCTGGATCTTCTAATTTGCTTATAGTATTGGCTTTTATGTCTAAGACCTGTAACCATTTGGATCTTATCTTGGTAAAGGGTGTGAGGTGTTGGTCTAATCTAAGTTTATTCCACACTAACTTCCAATTATCCCAGCAGTTTTTATCAAAGAGGGAGTTTTTATCCCAATGGCCGGACTCTCTGGATTTATCAAACAGCAGATTACTATAATCGTCTCCTGCTTTTGCACCTAGTCTATTCCACTGGTCCACCTCTCTGTTTCTTAGCTAATACCAGTTTTGATGACTGATGCTTTATAATATAATTTCAGATCAGGTAGGGCTAAGCCACCTTCTTTTGCACTTTTTTTTTCATTAAGTTCCTGGAATTTCTTGACTTTTTATTTCTCCATATGAATTTACTTACAATTTTTTTCTAACTCATTAAAGTAAATATTTTTTGGAATTTTAATTGGTAGGGCACTAAACAGGCAGTTTAGTTTTGGTAGAATTGTCATTTTTATTATATTAGCTCTACCTATCCATGAGCAGTTGATATTTGCCCAGTTATTTAAATCTGATTTAATTTGTGTGAGAAGTGTTTTATAATTGTTTTCAAAAAATTTCTGAGTCTGCCTTGGCAAATAGACTCCCAAGTATTTTATATTGTCTGAGCTTACTTTGAATGGGATTTCTCTTTCTAGTTCTTTCTGATGTATCTTGCTAGACATATATAGAAAAGTTGAGGATTTATGAGGGTTTATTTTATATCCTGCCAATTTGCTAAAATTGCTAATTGCAAAACATAGTATTTTAAATTTTTAGACTTTGTTTTATGTTTTTTCCCCTCTCATGTTTTTCCCTTTTGTTCTGCTTCTTTTTTCCACATGACTAATATGGAAATATGATTATCATAGTTATTTGATTTCAGGGGAATGGAAGAGGGAAGGAAGGCAATAACTTGTAGAAATTCAAATCTTACCCAAAAATGAATGTTTAAAATTGTTTTCACTTTAGGGAGTGGTAGGGTAGAGATTCCCAGGTGTCTCCTTGAAGGAGATCCTTCAAGAGTCTAGTTGAAGTCTCTGTGGTCTTCAGTATTGGGTCTGGTCTGGTTCCACCTATGTTGGAATCTTACCAAGGTGATTACTTAAGTGATTACATGCAAGAAAGAGACAGAAATGCAACTGAGACTGGAATATGCCTTTGGCAGCTAGGAGAGAGACCAGAATAGAGAGACTGAGATGGAAGCTGGACTTGGGTCCAGTCCTGGACCAGTCAGTCCCTTAATCCACAAACATTGATTAGTCCACATTGCTGGCCCTGAGCATCAAAAAGGAAGGTAAAATTCAATATCTATTGCCACCAAACTCAATTTATTATAGAAATATGGAGATGGTTTGAGAAGAAGCAACAGCTCATGAATAGTACTCTTAGCTGATCTAACAAAAGTTTTGGAGTGGAAATACATTTAGTTCAACAGGGAAACAAGGAAATGCATTGAGTGAGTTTAAGATGCTGAGTAGGAAACCAAAATAATAAAAATCATCATCATCATAATAATAACAGCATAGATATTTTGTTGTTATTCAGTCATTTTCCAGTCCTTTCTGGCTATTTGGGGCACCATTTAAGGCTTTCTTGGCAATGATACTGGAGTGCTTTGCCATTTCCTTCTCCAGCTTATTTTATAGCTGAGCATACTGAAAAGGTTAAATTACCTGCCCAGGATCACAATTTTTTTTTGTTTTTGCAAGGCAATGGGTTAAGTGACTTGTCCAAGGTCACACAGCTAGGTAATTATTAAGTATATGAGGCTGGATTTGAGCTAAAGTACTCCTGACTCAAGGGCCAGTGCTCTATCCACTGTGCCAGGATCACAATTCTAATAAGTGTCTGAGGCCATATTTGAACTAAGAAAGCTGAGTCCTCCTGACTCTGGGTCCTGCACTCTTTCCACTGTAGCCTCACCTAGCTAAACCCACCTAGAAATGGGAACCATTAATATGTACTTAAGGATCTCTGAAGTCTGTCCACATGTTGACTTACTTTTCAAATGAACTATCATCTGCTTTATTGTATTTCCATTTCTTTGTTAAATATTCCCCCAACTACACTTTATTCTGGTTCCAAAGCCTTCTTGAGGATGCAATTACACTATAACAAGGTCCACAAAGGTTGGTCACTCAGTTCCTCCAAGGAGGAACCTCCTGAAGCTGCCCCTCCTGCACAGAGACAGGTGTACTTGTTAAGAACTGGGAAAGTCAACCTCTAGGCTCCCAGAGGTTAGAGCTCAGTGTCAAAAAAGTAACTCCATTTCTAATAGAGATATCTCCTATTTCAATGAACTCATTATGCATCAGAGATAGCAAAAGAAAGATATTTGACCTGCTTCTGGCAAGCCATTGAGGGAAAAGAAGCTCCCATCCTGGGATACTTTAAAAGGGGACAAGGTCAACCCTAGGGAAATGGCCATCCAAGGAAGCCCTTGGGAAGATTCCTACAATAAAGGAAAAGTAGGGACACACACACACACACACACACACACACACACATACATACACACAAGGATGGAGGAAATGACAACAAAATGGAGAAAATTTAGACTCTTGGAAGTCAGCGCTGAGGATGAACCTGGGTGCTAGGGACCCATTGTAGACATTGGCTACTTTAGTTCAGTTCTGCCTATGAGGAATTATTATACAGACTCAGGAAACCAAGGGTGTAAAGAAAATAAAAATTTATTTTAAAAAGTTACAAGAAAATGGTAGGTAAAGAGAGACATAGAAGAGTAGTCAAGCAGGGCTCACTGGGCGAGCAAGTTGGAGAAGACTGGCATTGAGTAGGGATCCAACCCAGATTTTTATGGTCCTGTCTGTCCCTTATCCAGAGGGCAAGTCACTTCACTCTGATCACCTCCCATCCTGGGACATCTGTAGTCTTCTAGTTCTTCAGATCTGGCCACTGAATACATCTGGTTCTGGAGGAAAAAGTGAGGCTAGAGACTTAGCACTCCCTCACTCAAAAAAATCCAATTCTTGTGCTTCTCATGATATCAACTCCTAACAGGGGCCAAGGTCGGGGATAGAAGCCAAAGGTCCACCAGAACAAGCAGGAATTGGAGCTTCAATTTCTTTCTCAGGTTTGTAACAGGAAATTCTCTCAAGTGAAGGAAGAAAAAACAGATTGGGGAGATCCTCAAAATCACCTCTGCCTTCAAACATGTCATCATTCTGAAGGACCTGCCTCACTTCCCTTCCAATCCTCACCCCAAACACTCACAGACCCTCCCACTATGTTTTATGTTAGCTCCTCTCTCATTTGGGGACCCAAGTCTCACCAATGACTGGAGAGGGACATCTGTCCCCTGGGCACGGTCATTGTCTGTAGACAAAAGAGGAAAACACCCCAGTCAGGGACAAACTTTCCAGAACCAGGGGATGGGAAGGGAAGAGAACCCAAGAAAGGCTCCTAGGGAGGGGGGCTCTCCTCTGCTTTCTTCTTTACAGTGTCCCAAAGTTACCATGGCTTGTCCCCTCCACGTCACCCCTTCACTTACCTGCAGCCTGACCACAGACCTCTCCTCTACCTGAAAAAGAAAAGGCATTTCCAGTAAGGGATACAGGAGAGAAGACTATATTAAGGTCTCAGAAGTTCCCTTATTTGTCTTGGAGATATAGCAAAGACAACTGTACTCCCAGGCTTCCCCTCCAGTCCAGCATGTAGATCCAAGAGGAAGAAAGAAAAGAGGCACCAAAGTGACTTCCAGGACACAGCCAAGATGGTGGCGTGGACCTAAAATGCTCCCAGAGCTTTTCCCTACCAAAGATAAATGAAGCCTTTATACTGACATTAAAACTACAGATCTCACCAAGAAAAAAGAGAAGATCCAAAGAAGTTTTCAATGGTAGACACCATGTAGGATCTTCAGTGAAGGTCTGTCTTTGGTGGGGGGGAAGGGGAAGTAAAGCCCAGGAGGTGGGAGAGTGGGAAAGCCCATAGGAGGTGCAGTCCAGGTCCTGACAGCTTGACAACAGCAGACATCCTGGAAGCTAGATAGCAAGCCAGCAAAGAGGGTCCCAACCCCAAACAAATCAGGGTAAAAGACAGGACTGGGTTGGGAACAAACCACTGCATAGTCAGAACCTAAACATAAAGGGGGAAATAAACCTCTGCAAAGGCAAGGCCTGGGCTGTAGAGACAATATCTTGGCCAACCACGAGGCAGGCATCAGACTCCAATCCCAGCACAAAAACCTTGGATCTATAATCCCTATACCCTAGGAGTAGAGTTCAAACAGAAAAGATAAACAAAAAAGCTAAAAGAGAGCTCACTATGGAAAACTAGCTTGCAGATAAAGATGATAACAATCCCACATTGGAAGAAGAAATCAGTGAAAAATTACTCTGAAGGGAAGTTTCAAAAGAATCTATGAATTGGACTCAAATCTAAAAGTTCATAGAAGATCTTTAAAAAATATTTTGTAAACCAAAAAACTGTACTTCCCTTAGGTTAATTAAAGGGTCAAATATAATTGAAGAGATTGGAGTTAGAGGATTTGGGTATGTTTGGTCTTGTCTCTCCATTAAAAAGGTCCAAATGTTTGAGACAAAAAGCCCTGCTGAAAAGCAGTGTTTATTCTAAACTTAAGTGTCTCAGTATCCTCTGACCTACTTTAAATTTGCTGTGCGGAAAAAATCTTAGCACTTACTCTGATGGGGCATCATAAGCTGGGTAGTCCTGACAGTGTCTCCCATAATTTACAATCTTATTAAGTCTCACTTAAGTCCTGAAGTGAGAGCTCCAGAACCTCCAATACCTAGAGCATTTTGAAATTCTTATAGTTAATTAAGTCAAGGTTATTCTTAATCCCATACTTTACTTAACAAGGGGTTAAGTACCCTGGGGGGGGGGGGAGTGTGTGAGAAAGCATGCTTGGGGGGAGAGGTACAAATAATTCATGAAATGATTTGGCTTTGGATGATACTTTGAGGATTGTTTGTCCTTACAGTGTATTTGAAAATGGGGGTAAGGTAAAAAAAAAAAAAAAACTTGATAACTCTTGAAAAGTGAACTTCTAATGAGACAGAAGAGGGGAGGGTACTTAGTGACTTTGAGGAATGCTGCTTATCAAACAATCAATCAATCAATCAATCAATCTGTGATGGTACCTTAATAGCACTTTGAGCTTATCAAGCAATCAATGCATTAAGGTGTTATTGATGATATCTGATTAATAGTACCTAAGTGATAAACTACACCAGGTGAAGAGGTACAAAGATTTATAATTTTAGAGGGAAAGAAGGAAGGGTGTGAACACTGAGTAAATGCTATACAATTGATTTGGCCCAGAGAGGGAATAAGATACATTCCCATTTGGGTTTAAAAATCTATCCTACTTTAGAAGAAGGGGGGGGAGAAAGATAAGGGGAAAAGAGACTGATAAAAGAGAAGTCAGAGGTATAAGTGAAAATAAACTGAAAGTTAAATTTCAAAATAAAAGTTAAAAGAGAAAGGGAATAAAACTTTGGTGAGGGGGAATAAGAGAAAAAGAAAGAGAAAAATATAAATGGGGAAAGAAAACTTGGAGGGAAATATAGAATTAGGAATCTTAACTGTAAATATGAATAGGATGAACTGTCTCATAAAATTTAAATGGATAGCAGAAGGGATTAAAAAGCAGACTCCTACAATGTTGTTTTCAAGAAACACATTTGAAGAAGACAAATACACAAAGGGTAAAGGAAAAAGGATGGCGAAAAATATATTATGCTACAGCTGAAGTAAAAAAAATCAGGGTTAGCAATACTGATCTCAGATAAAGGAAAAGCAAATATCAATCACATTAAAAGGGATAAGGAAGGAAACTACATCTTCTAAAAGGGCAACATAGGTGCCTTCTAAAAAGGCACCATAAGTAATGAAGTTATATCATTATTAAACATGTATGCACCTAGTGGTATAGCATCCAAATTCCTACAGGAAAGTTGAGTGAATAATGAAACAGCAAAACTTTAATAATGAGAGACCTCAACCTCCCTCTCTCAGAACTAGATAAATCTAAATACAAAATAAACAAGAAAGAAGTTAAATAGGTGAATGAAATTTTAGAAAAGTTATATATGATAGACCTCTGGAGAAAACTTAAAGGGTATAGAAAAGAATATAGCTTTTTCTGGGCAATATATGGCACCTATACAAAAATTAACCATGTACTAGAGAATAAAAACCTTATAATCAAACACAGAAAGGCATAAATAATAAATGAATACTTCTCAGACCATGATACAATAACAATTACACGTAATAAAGGGTCAGTGAAAGATAAACCAAAAACTAATTGTAAACCAAATAACTAAATTTTAAATAATGAGTGGGTCAAACCAGCAAATCATAGAAACAATCAATAATTATATTCAAGAAAATGATAATGAGACACCATACCAAAATTTTTGGGAGGCAGCCAAAGCAATTTTGAGGAGAAACTTTATATCTCTAAATGGCTATATAAATAAAATAGAGAAAAAGGGGATCAATGAATTGGGTATGCAACTATAGAAGTTAGAAAAAGAATAAATTAAAGATCCCCAATTAAATACCAAATTAGAAATTCTGAAAATCAAGGAAGAGATTAATAAAAATGGAAAGCTAGAAAACCATTGATCTAATAAATAAAACTAAGAGTTGGTTTTATGAAGAAGCCAAAAAACACAAAGATGATACCAAATAACCATTATCAAAATTAAAAATGATGAACTAATTACCAATGAGGCAGAAAAAAGAGAGAATTCAGAGCTACTTTGTCAAGCTATATGCCAATAAATTTGATATCATGAATGAAATGGATGAATATTTACAAAAATATGATCTACTAAGATTAACAGAAAAGGAAATAAGATACTTAAATAATCCAATTTCAGAAAAAAAGAAATTGAAGGAACCATAAATAAACTCCCTAAGAAAAAGTTTTCAGATCCAATGGATTTATAAGTGAATTCTACCAAACATTTAAAGAACAATTATTTCCTATTCTATATAAAATATTTTTAAAAATAGATGAAGGAGTTCTGCCAAATTCCTGTTATAACACCCAAATTGCACTGATATGTTTACCAGGAAGAATCAAAATAGACAAAGGAAATTCAATCTCCCTAATGAACATAGATGCAAAAATCTTAAATAAAATTTTAGCAATGAGACTACATCAAGTTATTAATAGGATAATAAAGCATGATTGGGTTGGATTTATACCAGTCAGGTAGGGATGATTTAATATTAGGAAAATATTTAACATAATTGAACATATCTATAGCAAAATCAACAGGAATGTTATGATTATCTCAATAGATGCTGAAAAAATGCCTTTGATAAAATACATCATCCATTCCTGTTTAAAAAAACTAGAAAGTGTAGGAATAAATGGAGTATAAATAGTAAGTAGTATCTATCTAAAGCCATCAAGAAATATTATATTCAATGAGGATAAAGTAGGAGCATTTCCACTAAGATCAGGGATGAAACAAAGATGCCCATTATTACTATTACTACTTAATACAGTATTAGAAATGTTAGCTTTAGTAATAAGAGAAGAAAAAGAAATTGAAGGAATCAGAATTGGCGATGAGGAAGCAGAGCTTTCGCCTTTTGCAGATGATATGATGTTATACTTAGAGAACCCGAGAAAAATCATCTAAAAAACTCCTTGAAACAATTAACAAATTCAGCAAAACCGCAAGATATAAAATAAACCCACATAAATCATCAATATTTCTATATATGAACAACGAAGTCCAAGAGCAAGAAACAGAAAGAGAAATTCTATTTAAAGTAACTGTAGACAACATTGAATACTTGGGAATCTACCTCCTAAGACAAACCCAAGAACTGTTTGAAGACGATTATAAAGCACTTCTTATCTAAATAAAGTCAGATCTAAATACCTGGAAAATGTCAATTGCTCATGGTTTGATCAAGCTAATACAATGAAAATGATCATTCTACCCAAATTAAATTACTTATTCAGTGCCATACCCACCAAACTACCAAATAACTATCTTACCATAATAGGAAAAATAGTAACAAAATTCATCTGGAGCAACAAAATATCAAGACCAACAAGGGAACTGATGGGAAAAAATGTAAAGTGGCTTAACTCTACCACATCCAAAACTACACTATAAAGCAGCAGTCATCAAAACTGCCTGGTACTGGTTAAGAAATAGCGTCATGGATCAGTGGATTGGGATAGGTTCAAAAGAAACAGCAGTAAATGACTATAGCAAGGTACTGTTTGACAAACACAAAGACATCAGCTTCTGGGATAAGATCTCACTATTTGACAAATGTTGGGAAAACTGGAAAATAGTATGGCAAAAACTAGGCATAAACCCACATCTCACATCCTATACCAAAATAAAGTCAAAATGGGTACAGGATTTAAACATAAAGGGCAAAACCATAGATAAATTAATAGAAATTAAGAAATTAAGAAATACTCTATCAAATCTATGGAAAGGGGACAAATTTGTGACCAAACAACTGTAAAATGAATGATTTTGACTATTAAATTTAAAAGGTTTTGCACTAATAAAATCAATGTTGTCAAAATTAGAAGGAAAGCAGAAAGTTGGGAAGCAATCTTCAAAACTAGGAGTTCTGATAAAGTCTCATTTCTAAAATATAGAGAATTTCATCAGATTTATAAGGTTATAAGTCATTCACCAATTGATAAAGTCAAAGGTTATGAATAGATAGTTTTCAAATGAAGAAATTAAAGCTATATATAATCAGATGAAAGAATGGTCCAAATATTATTGAGTAAAGAAATGCAAATTAAAATAACTATGAGGTACCACCTCACATCTATCAGATTGGCTAAGATGTCAAAAAGGGAAAATCAATGTTGGAGAGGTTGTGGGAAGATTGGAACATTGATGCATTGAGGGTGGAGTTGTGAAGGGATCCAACCATTCTGGGGAGCGATATGGAACTCTGTCCAAAGAGCAATAAAATGTTCATATCCTCTGTCCCAGCAATTCCAATTCTAGACCTATACCCAGAAGAAATCATAAAAAATGGGAAAAGTTCCACATGTTCCAAAATATTCATAGCAGCTCTCTTTATAGTGGCAAAGAATTGGAAATTGAGGGGATGCCCATCCATTGGGGAATTGCAAAACAAGTTGTGGTATATGAATATTATGGAATACTACCGTTCTATAAGAAACCATAAATGGTCAGAATCTAGAAAAGCATGGAAGGAATTGCAGGGTCTGATGCTGAGTGAAGGGAGCAGAACCAAGAGAACATTGTACACATTAACAGCATTGTAAAATGGACAACCCTGATGGAAGCAGCTCTTCCCTGCAGTCCAGAGAGCTGCAACAACCCTATTAGAATGGCTATGAAGAATGCTGTTTCCATCCAGAGGAAGAAAAACAAAACAAAACAAAAAACCCCAAAACTAAAACAAAACCCTTCCAAATCTCATGAACACTTTATTAAAAATTTCTCTTATGTATGACTTTCCCATAATCCTACTTCTTCATACTAAAAATGACTAATCTGTAAACATGTTTAACACAAATATGTGTGCACAATATTGTTAATATTAACCTCATTGTTTGCCCCTGAGGGGAAGGGGGTGGGAAGGGAGGGAGGAAGGAAATTTTGTAACTTAAAAAGATACCTATGTTGAAAAATGTTGAAAAACTTTCATAACATATATTTGGAAAAATAAAATGTCAATAAAAAAGAAAAGTAAAGAGGGGCCAGAAATGGACCATTCCCCACATCCATGGGTTTTCTAGGCTGGTCTACAATTCCCCACTGGGGGATACTCAGGTCCTTTGGCAGAAATCCCCATATTCATTTCTGATGTGCGGCTGAAGCAATTCCCCTCTTCCCTTCCCACCTCCAATCTCAGCCATCCTGTGAGATCTGCAGGGTGTCCCCCAGAAAAAGAATATTCTATTCACAGATCTGTTCATCTAGCATCTTAGACCTAACAGTCCCTAAAATAGAGAAAGGACTTAGAGACAGGACAAGCTGCCAGGCTAGGGGGAGCCAAAATCTCCATGGTGCCCACTCCCTGGTGACCACCCCCCCCAGACCTGCCCACCTGAGTTCTTTTTCCTCCAGAATACAACTACAGCAACAGCGAGGAGGAGGAGGAAGACCCCAACTGTAACCCCCAGGATGGTCCAGGTGGATGAAGATGATGTCTCTAAAATGGAACTGAGAGTTGAGAGTGACCTGAGAGTCCCTCAGCCCTTCCCCAACTCCCCCCAGTCACTCCACCTCCCTCTGCTCTTCATCCCAGTTTCCACTCACTATTGTTTTCCCATTTCAGGGTGAGGGGCTCAGCCAGTCCCTTATGTTGTACTTGGCAGGTGTATCTCCCTTCCTGGCCTGGGGTCACCCCCACAGCTGCCCACTTCTGGAAGGTTCCGTCTCCCCCAGGCCTGGTCTCAATGAATTCCGTGTCCTGGAGCTGTTCCTCCTCATCCCTCAGCCAAGTCAGAGAGATCTTTGCAGGGTAAAAGTCCTGGGCCCGGCAGGTCAGGGTGACCTTCCCATGGTGGGCAGTGTCACTGAGGGTCACTCGGACAGAAGGAGGGTCTGGGGGCAAAGGTCAGAGGTACCGTCAGACTCTCCCTTTGCCCTCCCCTCCAAGGTCACAAGACTAGATGGGGTGAGGTGAAACCAGCAGCCATCCAGACCCTAAAGTACCAGGGTTTCCCTGGAGGTCTGCGTTGGGGCTGAGGCTGCTGGGGTGGGAGAGAAGGGTCGGTGGGGGCCTTGAATGCAGAGCACACTGGGGCAGGGCTGGCGGTACCTGTCCTGGTCAGCGCCTCCTTCCCCATCTCCAGGTAGTTGTGCAGCCACTGAACACACTCCTCCTGCAGACTGAGCCTCCTCTCAGCTTCGCTCTCCTCCTCCCACGAGTGCTTGGAGATCTCCACCTGGGGCACGAACACTGTCCAGGTCCACGTCCAGGTCTTGACATCCGAGGCAACGTCTTCCTGTCTGTCGTAGGCGTCTTGGTAAAAGCCGCGCTGCAGGCGGCCGTCGGGGGAGACCTCGCAGCCGTGCAGGAACTGGAGAGTGTGGACGCCTGCACCCCGGCCCCCAGCCCGAGGTCAGCGTGGCCGGGGGTGACGGGAGATGACCCCATGGCCACTCCTCCCCCCTTGGGTCCCCATCACGCACCGCCCCGGCTAAGGTTGAGATCCCGGCGCAGGGCCCCCAGCTTCTCCCCGTACAGCTCCGAGTTCTTCCACCCGACCCCGGAGTCTGCGGCCAAGCTCGGGGCGGGGAAGGGGGGATGGTGATCCTTGTAGGACCCCCGGATTCCAAATCCCGCCGCCCCCGAGGCTGTTGGGGGCACTGAGAGGGCGCTCGTGATTCTCCCCATTCTACCGCGTTGATATAAAAAATACGCCCCTCTTAGTCCTCGCCCCCCCACCTCTAGGTCCTATTCCTGGGGCTCACACTCCTCCCCCTCAGCGACCCCCCGAATCGGGAGTCCTCACCAGCCCCTCACTGCCCTCCCACTCCTCTATCAGAGCTGCTCCGGGTTCTCGCCCTGCTCTTGGATGTGGGATTTGGGGTCCAGAGAGCGCCCCCAGGCAGCTCCGCTCCTCCTTGATGCCCCCATCCACTCTCCTGGCACCTCCATCTCAAGGCCCCCTGTCCTCACACCCCTACTAATGCTCTCCTCCCCCAGGTTCCTTTCCTCCTTCTCCCTTCCAGCCCCCCCCCAACCCCACCTTGAGACTAAGGGGCCAGTTCCGGGAAACCCTCCCTGGGCCGGGGCTGGAAGAGTTTTCTGGGACCCCCCCCTCTGATGACTCCCCGGTGTCCTCACCTGCCCGGGTCACAGGCAGCCCCAGGGCCCCCAACAGGAGGAGAAAGAGCAGGACCGACTCCAGGCTCCAAGGTGCTCTGTCAGCATCCTAGAAAAACACAAGCCCGGCTACCACCCATCCGTAACTTCTGATTGGCTGCGCCGAGTCTCTGCCGCCCAATAGGAAACAGCTGTATACGTCACTGGTAACCGGGCAGAATGGGGTCCATCAACAGGCGCTGAAGTGATACTGATAACCCCCGGCTTCTGTCCCTTCATCTTTCTGGCTTTGTCCGGGAGCGGCCTGGGACCCGGGGCGGGGCCGGAGCCGCCCTCCCTCCCATCCTAGCTTCAGAAACACCCAGATCTGGGGCGCCCAGTCTGATTCAGAGCCAAAGAGGAGCCCAGTCTCCGCCCCCCCAGTGGGAGTGGGTGTGGGTGCAAAAGGGCAGCCAGGACACACATCACTACAGTAGTCCCCTCGTAAAAGGAAACATAACCCCCCTCCCCACACACACACACACAGAGACCTCAAGAAAAATAAAGTGAGAAAAGAACAGGGAGCTTCGGGGTGCATTCTGACACCATCAGCTCTGGCTGTGGGGGGTCGCATTCTTTATAGTAATTCCATCAGAAAATTTTGCTTCCATATTTTTTCTCATAGTTCGATTGCTAACTATTGCCCTCCATCCTTCCCCCCATTCCCGTTTATTCTATTCCCTCTCTCCCGTCTCCCTGTCCCTCCTGAAAAGTGAGTTCTGTCTAACTATCCTCACCTACAGCCCCCTCCCCTCCCCAGTGCCCCTTCCTCTATTTTCCTCTAGGGTAAAATAGATTACTCTGCCCTAGTGAGTGAAGACCTTAATCCCTCTCCATCCTGCCCCTCCCTGGCCACCTTCCCCTCTGCCCTTCCTTCCATTCACAGCCCGGTTATGTCCTTTTGCAGAATATCTACTCCCATGATGCTGTAAACCACTTGGGGAGAACTATATGGGTTTTTTTTGGGGGGGGGGTTAGGTTTTTTTCCAAGGCAAATGGGGTTAAGTGGCTTGTCCAAGGCCACACAGCTAGGTAATTATTAAGTGTCTGAGACCGGATTTGAACCCAGGTACTCCTGACTCCAAGGCCTGTGCTTTATCCACTACACCACCTAGCCGGCCGGAACTATATGTTTTTATTTGTATTTCTGTCCCCACCATTCAGTCCCTGCCACATGGACACTGCCAATAGGTAATTAAGAAATATCTCCTGACTTCCTACAATCAGCCCCCAAGCCTCTAGGGACCCTGAAGGAAACAGCCTGTGGGGATGCCTCTCCCTCCTATGACCCCCCCAACACACAAGGAAAGATCCTTTGGAGGGTGACCTCCTCCTATCCCACCTCAGTTGCTACCCAGGAAAGGCTCCTGGCCCTTTGCTGCTCCCTGCCCAGGGTCAGGCCTCAGTACAAAGAGATCCAGAAGGCTGTCCTGTACACAGGACACATGCAGGGAGGGATGAAAGGTCATAAGTGTGTTCAGGGCAATGCCTGTTTGGCTCCCTTTCATGTAGGATGGGCTAGATTTTCCAAAAAAAAAGCAGAGAAACTGTCCCCAAGATTGAATTGGTCCAGGCAACAAGGGTTAGAGCATTGACATGGTTTCCCAGTTTGCCTGGCTGTTGTTTTGGAAATCAGGAGATGTAGATGAAGAGGCAGAACATTCTGTTCTTGGGGAGATGAGGTGTTTCCTTTGAGGAGGTCAAAGACCCTGGATCCAAGGAGGCAGGTGGGGTGGTGGAAGGGAAATAAAGTTTAAGAATAGGAAAGGTGGGACCAGAGTGAGGAGAGACTTGTGGCAGTTAGATCCACCAGTAGACCAATGTCATCTCTTGGGTTTCTAGAAGGCTTTCCAGAACAATCTGGACTACAGGGGCTTCTGAGAGGAGGAGGAGGCAAGCCCTTGTTTTGGTATTCAATTTAGGGAGTCATCTCCAAGCACCAGGAGGTACTCTGGTGTCTCTGACTGGACCCCTCACTGTTCCCTAATTTCAGTGTTCTTAAAAAAACACTACTTTCTGAAGTGGGGGAATTTCCAGTTACAGCGATTATAAGTTTAAAATCAGTCACTTTTGACAGTAATAAGAAAAATAAAATCTTCACATGTTAGATGGGAGTGGGGGCAAGAGAGGAAACAGAATATTAGAAAACCAGTAGATAAACTTAGCAACCACCTTCAAAGGTCTTAGGAATGAGGGAGGGCAAATTTCCCAATTTATACATCAGACAGGTAGGACCAGTGCTGTTACTGATGGAGGAGGTGGAGCAGAGGCACCTTGAGAAAGGAGTTCACAGACTCAGACTTCTCACTCAAGGAAAATTTGTCAGAGTATAAGATTCTCAAAACTAAAATCCTGGTAAAAGATTCTTTTCTTCAGAGAGTACTTAGCCTTCATATCATGTATGCTGCCAAACTATAGGAACTTGAGACTCCTGGGTATCTACTCCCTTAATAATTAGATACTTAGGAAGACCCTTGTTGGAATGGGGGCGGGGGGATGCTTGTCCTTCCGGAAAAGAGACATTAGAAGATCCAGAGAGCTTTGTACAAGGTTGATAGTCTTGGGGTAGCTAGGTAGGGCAGTGGATAGAGCACTGGTTTTGGAGTCAGGAGGACCTGAGTTCAAATGCAGCCTCAAACACTTAATAATTGCTCAGCTGTGTCCGCTTGGGCAAGTCACTTAACCCCATGGCCTTAAATAAATAAAAAAATTTTTAAAAAGGATGATGATCTTTAAGAAGTAGTTTGGGCAATGTAATATTGTACAACTTTCATAATCAAACCACAAAAGGAGGTTAATAATTTTCCCTAATCTCTGTTTCTGTATAAAAATCACCCTTTTCCAATTCAAGGATGGTCATTTTCTTAATGGCCTCCACCTATAGGTTAGAGGTAAGAACTTAGAGAATAAAACTTTAAAATGTCTAATCCATACTTTCTGTCATTATTTTGACCTTGCATTTTAAATGTTTTAGGGTTGACAAGTTTTATTTCAGGGAGTTGAGGCCAAGGGAGTTAGAGGGGACACTAACCATGAGGGTTAGAAGTAGGCTAGACACTGAAGCTCTACTGGCTAGGCTAGGAAGGGCATTAACCCTGAGGGTTTGGGATAGGGTCCTTAAATAAGATGGGGGTAAACAAAAAGTGTTTCCCATGCCAAGGATGTGGTTGGGGGGCTTTGGACTTAAGAGGCTTGAGGGAACTGCAGGCAGGATGCAAGGATATAGTTAGGGGGCATCTATCTACCCTCAAGAGAAAACCTGAGGGGCCATCAGACAGAATGAAAATGTTTATTACAAGATGCACGGGGCTTGTTAACAAGTTTCCAAACAAGTTTTTCCAAATGATAAGTTTGGAGCTAAAATGAAGTCAGAGAAAAGAGGGGGGTGGGATCTCAAACACAGAATAGAGAAAGTTGGGGTCCCATCATTACCTCCTTTATGCTGAGAACAAGAAAGAGATAGTTTATATTAAAGACTAAGGATGACTCCTATGTTCAACTCCTATTTTCAGCTTCCATTCCAGTGGACCTCAATTTACTTTTTGAGCCCTTTGGTCTCCCAAGGTCACTTATAGCAATCATTTGATCTGGTGCATAGATGGCTGGACCCTGAGCTAGTGTTGGAAGGGAGAGGGAGAGACAGAAACACTGGGAGATTTTCATGACAGGACTGAGGATATGTTTGATTTGTCACTGAAAAACAGTTCTGCAACTAATATTTGCAACTTTTTTCAAGTTTCCAACCCTGGAATCAAGCTCAAGAATGAAAATGAAATTGAAGAACAGATGAAAAAGTCATAGGGACTGTGACTTTGGGTGAATCACTTAATGGCTAGATTTCCTTAGCTCTGAAATGAAAGGATTAGATGTGATAATTTTAGAAGATTTTTCTAGCTGTTATACTCAAGGAGAAGCAGAGATTGAATTGAAAGGATCGGCAGAACAAAGAAGAGAGATACAACTCTGTAAAGGAACAAGTAAGGAGAGAGAAGAAATAGAAGCCCCTCTTTGCCTATAGCAAATTAACAATTTAGGAAAAAATACAATTAGAAACTCTCAGGTTTATGTTGGATTATTACATTTGGTAAGTGTTATCAACCCTAAATGTGTAAAAGCCCTAAAAATATAGGGTTAAACTAAAATGACAGAAAATATAGGTTAGAGATTTTTAGGTTGTATTCTCTAAGATCTTAATTCTAAACCTTAAGGTGGAGGCCATTAAGAAAAATGGCCAAACCTTCAACTGGAAAGAGTTGATTTTTTACACGGAATTCAAGAAAAGAGAAAATCAATAACCTCCTTTTGTGATTGGATCATGAAAGTTGCACAGTACAATTGCCCAAACTGCTCCTCAAACACGATCATCCTTGAACAATCCTAACTGCTCTCTTGTTTTCTCGACTGTCAGGACAAGTCTCCCACCATCCTGATCATTGTCTTCCTGAATATGTAATTTTAAAAAAAGAAAAGATACTAGGAGCCTTAATTCCATACTAACTGGATATCTGAAGATTGAACATTTTCTAAAAGAATTAATTTTGGGGGGGGCATCTAGGTGGCATAGGATAGAGCACCGGCCCTGGAGTCAGGAGTACCTGAGTTTAAATCCAGCCTCAGACACTTAAGAATTAGCTAGCTGTGTGGCCTTGGGCAAGCCACTAATCCCCATTGCCTTGCAAAAAATTTTAAAAAAATTAATTTTTTAACCAGAATTATAGTTTTCCAAAATTATTATGCTTAACATCATCTCCCATTTTGATCACAGTTTTAGATCAACTGAAGAGGTGCAGAAAAGAGATGAGGGTCATATTGGAGAGAGAGATAGCTTCTCTTCATCACCTAGGGTCACTAGAAGAATGGGCATGCATCAAACATGTGGTTCATCCATAGGGTGAGGAGCATAAGGATGGACAATACATTCACAGAATCGAGAGGAAAGCTGAGATCCAAAGGGGGCAGGCCCCTTTGATGAAATAATCCATACCAATCAAGACAGAAGAATGTAAACAAGAACATCAACTTCTGGTCCATTTCTGTATTTCTGGAGTCTGTCAATGACCAGGCTTTTCCAAGTACCTTCAGATCACTTGTAGATGTCTTTCTTTCAGTAAAAAAGAAATATCTCAATTTAAAATTTTAAATAGATCTAAACTCATATTTCGGAACCTCTTTGATTTGCCAATTGTCCCATATTGACCTTATTTACAAATGGAAAATTTCCAGAATTGAATTAGTTTTCTTTTCCACATTTTCTTATTCATTTATTGATTCAATTTCCCTATTCGGTGGATTCTAAACTTTCATAAAAATGAGAACTCCACTGCAAAGGTGAATTCTTTAAAAATCTACTAAATTAATTTTGAGCTTGTAGCATGTATATTTGATCATCCCTTTAGAACAAAGAGTGATTTTGCTAGTATTGTTAGTATTTAAAATAAATCAAAAATATTTACCTGAATGATATATTTTTCTCTTCAAAATATTTTAACATAGATGATAACAACACATGACTGACATCAGATGTCAAAGCTAAATACTAGCCTAGTAGGTTGTTAGAAAATGGCATAAATTTTAGCACTTGATTTTAACATTCATCGCCTGATATGATTATAGAAATTTACCATAAAGATCAGGGACATAAAAAGGGGGGAAATGCTATCATTTATTTAGTTGTCAGTTTCTAGGCAGAGCTCATGTGGCTGGTCAAATGCCTCGAGATAATCTGGTGCTAATGAGCCTGTCACTTGCAGTGTCCTAATCCAACCCCCATAAAGTGGCAGGCATCAAAACAACATTGACCCAATAGTAATTCCTGGGCGGATCATATCTGAAGTCAGACAAAAGAATGTCAATTGAACAGCCCTATAAGGTCTTAAATAGCAAATTCCAATTAATCAGAAATTCAGGTGAGTTCAGCTCACAGAGATCAAACACCAATTATAATATCACATTGCCACAACAAGAGAGGACCACAAATTATATTAGCCATGTTCAAATAAATTTGAGCAATAAATCATTGCTTCCAGAATCCTTTTAAAACAATTAGAACAGGGGTGGCTATGTGGCACAGTGGATAGAGCACCTGCCCTGGAGTCAGGAGTACTTGAGTTCAAATCCAGTCTCAGACACTTAACAATTACCTAGCTGGGTGGCCTTGGGCAAGCCACTTAACCCCATTTGCTTTGCAAAAAAAAAAAAAAACCTAAAGAAAAACACACAATTAGAACAACATTAGGTAATGTTCAAATAATTTGCACGTAGCTCTACAGATGTACCAAAATCCAGATGTAACCAAGAACATACATTAGATTCCAAATAAGATGACATGAATCATTACCCTTTACTAAGCATATTCCTACACTGAAAACTTATCTTCTCAGTTTAATGGATTCTACATTTTGTTTCCTAAGTTTATTCACTCTTACCCAAACACACTCATATCATTTTCAAAAATAAAATGATATTCTCCAGGACTTTAATCTTATCCATGAGAATTTCAAACTACCAACATAGCTCTTACGCCATACACTGGCAACAAATCTAGCTCAAACGACAAGAAGTTTTCTACTTGCAAATATTACAGTAATTTAAGTGCTGTAAATATTAACCCAATGACAAAATAATTCACAAAAAGAAACCTGGAAAATAAAACCTTTTCTATCATGGCTGCAAGCAGTAGCATCAGATTGTTGCAAGAGATTGGCTAATAGCTTTGAAAATTTAGTGGGCTTTGTACAAATCAGAAAAAATAACTTTGACAAAATCCTTTTTCTAAGAGTTTCTCTTTTGAAAAACACGAAACATCTTGATGTTAAAAGGACAATCACAAAATCTTCATAAATACATAAGAGATTTTATCCTTACTGACAATCATAATAGATAGAATTATTGAGCAATGTTTCTCAGTGTTACAATATCATTAAAAGATACTTGAAAACTCTTTAATTCAGTGTTGTCAGATTACCTTACACAGAAACTCAACTTATATGCATGCATATAATATATATATATATATATATATAGTTTTCTATATAAAAGTGATTGTATAGCTTAAACTCTAAATTTCTTCATTCAGGTAGTCCTGTTCTTTTTTCCTTCCAGGACTACAATTTAGATTAAATCAATCCAAATCTTAAACTTTAAGTCACATATTCCTTTCTTTTTTTTAACCCATTTAAAAACTAAATCAAAAAAACCCCAACCCCTTTCTTTCTGTAGTTTTTTTTTTTAATTCAAGGCAATGGGGTTAATGTGACTTACCTAAGGTCACCCAGCTAGGTAACTGTTAAGTGTCTGAGGCTGCATTTGAACTCAGGTCCTCCTGACTCCAGGGCCAGTGCTCTATCTACTGAGCCAACTAGTTGCCCCCTTTCCCCCTTTCCATAGTTTCTAACTGAAACAAAGTTACTTATATTTTAAAAAATGATGGGGGGTGACTAGGTGGCACAGTGGATAGAGCGCCGGCCCTGGGGTCAGGAGGACCTGAGTTCAAATCCAGCCTCAGACATTTAATAATGACCCAGCTGTGTGACCTTGGGCAAGTCACTTAAGCCCATTGCCTTGCAAAAAAAACTTTAAAAAATGATCTAACAAGGAGTTATGCTCTGAAATTTAATAATATCAGTTAATATCAGAATAACATTTTTAACTTCCATTCTTTTTTCTGAAACCAAATACCTGATTATTTCATGAGAAAACAACAAACTAGCACTATGCTCAGTTTCAAAATGCTTGCATTCAATGTTACTCCAAAGATGAGCAAAACCTAAACTATTTCAAATCTGGGTCCACACTCCGAGAAAGATTCCATAACTTGCCTTATGATTTATATATACATTATATTACTTATAAAATGCACACATTAGATACATATATAGATATATTACATACATATAGCTTGCAGCTATCCTTTTTACAACTTACTCATACCTCCCTCACCTCCCTCACATGCTTAAGATGATCTTTCTCCAGAAAATTCAAGACATCATAACTTCCATTTCCCTTTTAACCTTTTCTATTCTTTTCTCATGTCTTACAAAATCCATTTTGTTTCCTTTTTATTATTTTTAATATACTTTCTGTTTAACCATATTTCAGACTATTTATTCTTTCTAATGAACTTTCCTTTTTATGCCTTTGTTTTTATCACGTGCAGTTATCAATAGTTCTTACTCTTACAGCCAAGAACTAATTAATTATTTAAACTTATTCCCTCAGACCATTCTAACTACAGATGGAGAAGGACAAGTTATATCTGATATTACGCTTTATATTGTATAAATTCAAGGCATGGGCCAGTGAATTGTAGGCTTTAAAAAGAGAGATCCCCGACCCCTGTCAAGCTCCAATAGTCTCTAGGGATCAATTTAAAGTTACTCTGCAGTCCTATTGCCTTGGGATCCCAGACATTTGCCAGATAACTGTAGCCTTAGCTGGAAAAGGGGAGGCAAAGAACTGGTTCAGAGAGGCCAAAGGTAATGGTACTTTTGAGGCATTTCAGGAGACAGATTGGGTAGCTTCTACAGATCAACAGTATCATTACTCAAGCTTTGGGAGATGGTTTAATAGAGGCTACCCCACTTGCTTTTCTCCAACCAGTGGTTTTTCACAAATCAAAACTGTTATTCAAAAACAAGGTGAAACAATATTTCATTTTTTTGTTCATCTACCAGAGGCTTTGATGCAAATTCTGGTCTAATATGTGAACAGGAAGGAGGAGGATTCACAGTTTCTCTCTTACTTTGTTTACAATCTTCAAGCTTCTCTGTCACTGAATATTAACATTATCCAGCCAGAATGGCATGCTAAGGATCCCCAGTTCATAGATGAACTAACTGCTCAGCAAGGACAGACTTTTGCAACTCCGGGAGAGGACAATGTCCAGGAGAGAAGGGAGTCAGTGTAAACTCTGCAGCTCAAGAAGATAAACCACACCTATCCAAAATCCACATGTTACTAGTAACCAGTCTGAGAATCAAGTAGCAAGGGTTTGTCATTACTGCAGGAAACCAGGGAAGACACAGTGCAAACTTCTGGAGAATAACATAAAAAAAGGAATTAAAAAATCCTTCCCCAAAATTTCTGAGCTTTTAAAATGTCCCTTCTTTCTCTTATTCTTGGACAATACTATTTTCAGCTATTGTCTTGCCTGGGTCTCCAGTGGTACCCAACCCCAACCCTGCCATCTCGTATTCTTCCTTCTATACAGTGATCACTATGCAGGTTCTTTTTTCCCATTCCTCTTCATCCCAGAAAACAATACCTTTTTGTTTTTACATGGGAAGGATAGCAATTTACATGGACAGTTTTGTTTTTAATACTTGCCCATTTAGTTCTTAAACTTTGACTGAGCAGCCTCTCCCTCTTTGGCTATCTTTTTATCTTTTTATCTCTCTCCCCTCTTATCTCTTTCAAATTGGAAGTTTTGAAGGGAAAAGGAACAGGATTATATAAATTAAGAGAAGTATTAAAGGTATATGGTCACCTTATTCATCAGATACCATAAGGTTTGATTTTTAATGCATTACTAAATACATATATTGTATTAATTGGAAAGGATTTAAGTTGAAAAATGCTTAAGTTGGATTATGATATTGTGATGTTCATAAATGTTCTAATATTAAGAAATATTGGTCAATAATTGGGAGTTTAAAATTGTGCTGAAAAACAAATAGAATGAAGGAAGGAAGGAAGGAAAACTAAATCTCTTATGTATTATTATTGCTTATTGTAACCAAAGATTTTTTTTGACTATGACTTATACATTTCCTATGATTGCTAGGAACAAAGTAAATATTGCAATGATCAAAAGGATATTTAGAACCATCTGGTCATAAATCTTAATGAAGAATTTTCTGTAAGGAAGTCTGATGGACATTTAACAAGTTCAGCCACCTGGCTTAGTCGATTTTAATTAAATTACTAATGAATTGGGTTAGTCATGTGATGTCACTCTTTAAAGTCAATATTTGAGAGAAATTTGACAAGGTTGTCTGTCTGAAAAATTGTGAATCTATTCATTGGAGTTATTGGAGAACATAATAGAGGCAATTTGGACAGGAAAATGTTTAAATATTCCTTCTGCACTGACCATGTAGCTTACACCACTTAAGGCAATAAACACCCCTAAGCCCATCCCATTTTTCAGGTTCTTGAGATGACATCAATCAACTTTTAGCTTCTTAATTACCTCATTTCTGAATTGAGTTCTTGGGAGTCACTTTAAAGGTTCTATAGGGAGAATAGAATAAAAAGTCTAATCCTATTGCAAAAGGGACAGATGTAAAATTCTAGCAAAATCCTTGCACAAAATGGGGAGTAATTTTATAATTTAAATTGTCAAAGATGTACTTTCTAAGAATATATTTACATAAAGTGAAGAAAGACAGGAAATTGTTCAGTAGTATTCAAATAAACCCTCTAGGTGACCAAAGAAAAAATGCATTTGAATAAATCTTAAGGCCTTAGCACACTTTGTCACTTCTGATAAGAGTAAATGAAATGTTATTCTCCATCTTAAAGGAACTGATCCTTCCTTTTGTAAACACCCTGGAGGGGCAAGGAAGGTGGATTTGGAAGTTCTGCCGTATTTGGGAATTACTGCATAAGAAGAACTTGGTGGGCTTAATTTATGATGCCTAAAAGTAAATTTTATACCAATTTAGCTTTTTTGGTTTTTTTTTTTCGCAAGGCAAATGGGGTTGAGTGGCTTGCCCAAGGCCACACAGCTAGGTCATTGTTAAGTGTCTGAGAGCGGATTTGAACCCAGGTCCTCCTGACTCCAAGGCCGGTGCTTTATCCACTGTGCCACCTAGCCGCCAAATACCAACTTAGCTTTGAGAAATTCTCATTTTCAGAGCTATTTTTGCTTTAAGATTGAATTAGATAGACGCCTATCACTTCACAAGTCCGCAATTAAAGGGGAGGGAGCGGAAGTAGACGGAGAAATGTCTAAAAGCTCTAGCATGCCTTTCCAGTGTTACTAGAGAGAGAGTGCAGCCGGGATAGCCCGGGCCACGCTTTGCTGCAATGCCAGCCACGCGCTGGTAGCTTCAGACGCTGCGGTGAACGCCTCCCAACACCCCCACCCCTCCCCATAGGAAAGCCTCTCCTCCCCCCTCCCGGCTGGACAGCTGGACACCCCCCCCTCCTTCCCGGCTTCTCCCTTCCAGCACCCCCCTGATCCTAACGGGCCGGTACCGAGGAAACCCGCCCTGGCCCGGGGCTGGCAAGCCGCGCCCCCCACGCTCCGTCCAGGCTCCAGGGCGCCCTGGAATGCCCATCTCTCCTCACCTGCCCAGGGCTCCGGCAGCGCCAGCACCGCAGGGAAGGACAGAGCTCGGTGCCCAAGCTCATCCTTAACTTCTGATTGGCTGGCCCCGGGCTCCGCCGCCAGTCGCCAGTGGAGATCCTCGGACGTCACGGTAACTGGGCAGAATGGCCCGGCCCAGGTTAGGAGCGCAGTGCCCCGAGGCTTGCCCAGGTAGGGGACCCCCAGGAGCCGCCCTTCCTCCCGGCGTCTCCCCGGGAGCACCCAGGTGCGTCTGAACCAGGGCTGGGTGCCGTCCCAGCGCCGCCCCTCCTCTGTGCTCTCCTTCCTGCCCTTCTTAGAAGCAAACCGAAAGTTCCTCTCACTGGGAGAAACCTGGGGCCGGGGGGGGGGGGGGGGCGCCCTGTTTGGATGACCTCTGGTAACCCGGATTGCCTTGGGTTAAAAATCCAGTAAAGTTGGTTTTAGAAATGCAGTTTGGTTCTCTGGGATCTGCCAAGAATCCACGGGGCATGGCAGCCTTCCGAATGCCAACACAGAATGAACCGAGCCATCAATATTGATGTTTTCTCCTGCCATTTCCTCTGCCCACTCACTCAGTTAGGAGAGGGAGAGGGCAGGAGAAAATGCCCTCAGCCCAAAGCACACTGATCCCTCCAGCTTGGCCGGAGTTTTATGGTACTGGGGGGGGGGGGCGGTGGAGAGAAGCGGGGCAGTGGGCTCCGGGCCATAGACATGGTGCCGCTCACAAGAAAATACTAAGAAACAGAGTCCAGAATGTGGAGACAGAGACAGAGACAGAGACAGAGACAGAGACAGACAGGAGGGAGAGAGAGAGAGAGAGAGAGACAGAGAGAGAGAGAGAGAGAGACAGAGAGACAGAGAGAGAGAGACACAGAGAGACAGAGAGAGAGACAGAGAGAGACAGAGAGACAGAGAGAGAGAGAGACAGAGAGACAGAGAGAGAGAGACAGAGAGACAGAGAGAGAGAGAGACAGAGAGAGAGAGAGAGAGAGAGAGAGAGAGAGAGAGAGAGAGAGAGACAGAGAGAGAGAGAGACAGAGAGACAGAGAGAGAGAGAGACAGAGAGAGAGACAGAGAGAGAGAGAGAGAGAGAGAGAGAGAGAGAGAGAGAGAGAGAGAGAGAGAGAGAGAGAGAGAGAGAGAGAGAGAGAGAGAGAGAGAGAGAGAGAGAGAGACAGAGAGACAGAGAGAGAGAGAGAGAGAGAGAGAGAGAGAGAGAGAGAGAGAGAGAGAGAGAGAGAGACCAAAGTTTTCCATCAGGAGGGAAACAACTAGAAAACAGCTGCCTAAGGAGGAAAACTGGAAAATTAATTAATTTAACTGTCTAAGGACAAGGACTACAAGGACCACCTTGAGATGGAAGAAGTTCCCCTACCATCTTCCAGGAGAGGAGTATTAGCAGGAAAGGGCGCTCTCTGCAGCCATTTCCAGAGTTGAGGGGAGTGAAGGATCAGAGTAACATGTTCAGAATGAAAGGCTGTCCAAAAGCAAAAATACCCAATGTCAAGGGGCTGCAGGTAAACAGGGACATTGGTGCACTTGGGGTGAGGCTGTCCATGGAAGCTGTCTGGGACCATGCTTCAGAACTGATTGTATTATGTGAGTCATTTTGCAGAGCAGGAGCATTTCTAAGGTTCTACCACAAAGACTTCAAAGAACTACAGAAAGGTTTAACATATAACATATAACACATATGCATATTTTTACCTTGTAATCCCTCTTTTGGTAATGACAAACAACTGAAAACTCAATCAGTTTAAGACTGGCTAAACCAATTTTGGGATAAGAATGGTGAAGAAAGAGCTGTTTTCAGAGAAACTTGGGAAGCTTTTAATGAACTGATGCAGAGTAAAATAGGCAGAACCAGGCGAACAATTAGTACAAAAATGGACAATTTTGAAAGCCTTGCAAATTCTCATGAATACAACCCTAGAGTCAAGAGGACCTGAATTCAAATCCAGCCTCAGACACTTGACTCTTACTAACTGCATGACCTTGGGCAAGTCACTTAAACTGGATTCTCTCCCATCCAGGGCCATCTCCAGGTTTCTCAATTCCTATCTAGTCACTGAACCCAGTTGGCTCTGGAGGAGAAAGTGAGGCAGATGACTTAGCATAACCCTCTCTCCCTCACTCAAATCCAATTCATGTTCTTGTCATGGCATCACCTCCCTGATGTTGTGGTCTTCTTTATAAATGAAGGACAAACATTATCATTATAGTAGACATAAGCTCAGTGACAGCATTGATTGGCTTTTACCTTCCTTTCTGTACTCAGGGCCAGCAGGGTGGTTAGAACATAGAAGGGGGACTAATCAATGTTTGTGAATTGATGAACTAACTGATTCCAGGACTGACTCCAGACCCAGATTTTACCTCAGTTTCTGCATTCTGATCTCTCTCCCAGTTGTGAAAGGCATAGTCTGACCTCAGCCGTACTTTTGTCTCTTTTTTTGTACCTAATCTCTCAAGTAATCACCTTTGTCATATTCTAATATGGGTGGAACCAGACCAAACAAAATGATGAAGATCACAGAGGATTTAGTCTAGGTTCCTGAAGGGTCTCCTTCTAGGAGACAACTGGGAATCTTTACTCTGCAGCTTTTTTTCAAGTGAAGCTAGTTTTCAACATTCATTTTTTGTTTGATTTTGAGTTCCATATGTTTCTCCCTCCCTCCCCCTTCCCTTGGCAGCTAGGTTGCTCAGTGGATAGAGCAGTGGCCTTGGAATCACAAGGATGTGGGTTTGAATCCAGTCTCAGGCACTTGTCACCTACTAGCTGTGTGACCTTGGGAGGAAAGCAGAGCAACATCATTGTAAAACACAAGACAGACAAAAGCGATGCATTGTGAGGACAGATCAAGCAGCAAAGCTTCTAAGAATCGTTGTGGTTTTTCTTAGTTTTTTCAACATAAGCAATTTGGGGAACTAGGGGGATGTAGTGAAGGCAGGAGGACTTGATTTTAAATACAGCCCCAGATACAATGATCAACCCTGATTCTCATACTATCTACCTCAGATGATGGACTAAACATTCAGAATGAGACACACACTTACACATTCCAATATGGGAAATGTTTTTTGTTGTATTTATGTCTACTTATTACAAGGGTTTGGGTTCTCTTTTTTATTGGAGGGGGGAGATGGGGGAAAGGAGTGAAGGGAGGTGGGAAAAAGAAAAAGCAATTTCTTGATAATTAAAATAAGCTTTATTTTAAAATTTTAATCTAAAAAATAATTTATATTTTTAAATGCTTAAATCCTATTACTAATTTAAAAGGATTAAAACAAATGGATGCCATGGCCTTGTGAGGTACAAGACTCCCAGAATGTACAAAAGAGAAACTCTAGAAAGCTTCCTGTTGGAGATTGTGCTACATTTACAGAACTTTCTAAGAAAAAAAGGAGGTATCCGGCTCAAGAGAACTGAATTATCTTCTCAGTCCTGAGCCACACATGATAGTTTGATAAGCCCAGCAGCCCAAGGACAGAAAGAATCAATAAGACAGGAAGGATGGCAGCCTTGCCTGGGCACCTCCACCCCGGTTCTCCACCCTGGGCCACAATTGATTATTCCACTCATTCCTCTGGCTGTGGGGGCCAGAGGTTACCTGGAGGCAGAAGATTCTTTACTCTTCTGGGAATAAGGCCATGGAAAAATTTGGGAAGACACTATCCCATAGAAACAATGCAGACTTGGAACATATTATTTGCCTGGTTGTGGAGGAGGTGGTGAGAGGAAACTAGGGTGACCATTTGACTTCCTTAGGATCACACAGCTAGTGTCCGTCAAGTATCCCTAGCCCCCAGGCCCACCCTCGGTACTGACTTTCCAAGAGTTTCAGTTCTCTACAGTTTGATGTCATTTCTTCTGACCGTGTGTGTGTGTGTGTGTGTGTGTGTGTGTGTGTGTGTGTGTGTGTGTGTGTCCCCTGCTTTTTCTTCATTGCAGAAGCCTCTCTAAAGGCTTCTGTAACCTCTGCTTTGGGCTTCCCCCAGGACCCTGGCCTCCATCCCGGTGGGTGATGAGCCCTCGGAAGAAAGCTTTCAATTTGGAACTAATGATGGAGGGAAGATCTTTCCCTTTTCTACATCACCAGGGCCCTGCCTTTGATCAGAGTCAGCTTATTGTTCTCCACCTGTAACTTTCCTGTGGATGGCGTTTTCTATCGTGAGTCCTTCAGAATTTCCTCTGATTGTTGCACTGCTCTAAGGCCAGCAAGTCCAACGCAGCCGATCATCATACGATGAAACTGTCCTTGTGAACAATGTTCTTCCAGTTCTGCTCACTTTACTCAGCATCAGTTCATGCAAGTCTTTCCAGGCTTTTCTAAAATTTGACCACTGATGATTTTTTGCAGAACAATATCACTCCATCACATTTATATAGAAGAATCAACCACTCTGCAATTGACAGACATTCTCTCAATTTCCAATTTTCTGTCACTACAAAAAAAGAAGTGTTATAAATATTTTACCCTTTATTGTGATCTCTTCTGAATACAGTTTAGTCATGGCATTGTAGTCTATTTAGTAATAGTATTGCTTCATTTCATCAAATGGTAAGATGTTTTATTGCCTGTTGAGTATAGTTCCAAATATGGGTCAGTGCATGACTCCAGGAACAATGCATTAGTGTCTCAGTTTTTCCCACATCCCTTCCAAAATTTTCATTTTTTTATGACATATTGAGAAACCTGATAGGTGTGAGGTGGTGCCATTGTTATTTTAATTTCTATTTCTCTAATCAAAAGTGATTCAAAAGTATTTTTTCTTATGACTATAGAAAGCTTTGAATTCTTCAGCTGAAAACTGTCTTTTGACCCTAAACCCAAATGCTAACTATTCCTACTCTCACCCTAATCCTAAACTAATATCATTTTCCTTTCATTTCTAACCCTAAGCTGAAATCTGATCAGATGCTCATCAGCTTTTCCTTTTCATTCATTCAGAAATGCATCAAATTTGTTAGTGAGTCATTCTTTGGGGTCACATGAAAGAGGGAAAAGGGCTCTGGGAATCAAGTGAAAAAAAAACAGGGCTATGGGCTCACAAGTTACACAGTATTAGGAAAATATGAATATTTACAGACTTTTACACTGGAGGCAACCAGGGAGTCATTGAGACCAGGGGCAGATATCAAGAGACTGGGGTGACCCAGGACATATTCTCAGGGCTGGAGCTGATAGGGGGTCTATAATTGTAACCTAGCTCACCCCTTGTGGCAATGTTAGACACAGCAACTTGAGTAGGTACTCACTCCAGTTGCCTCCTCAACCCCCAGCCCTCCTGAAGAGCTCACTGCTTCTGTGTGTGTGTGTGTGTGTGTGTGTGTGTGTGTGTGTGTGTATAACAACTTAAAGAGTGCTAAGATTAGGAAGTGGAAGGGACCTTAGAGATTCCCCAGTCCAAATGCTTTGTTTTTCAGGTGAAGAAACTAAAGCAAAGAACTCAGCAATGATTTGCCCAAGGTCACACAGGTAATACAATATCCCACTCAGGAGGGAATTTTAACTTTAAAGCAATAATAATGCCAATTAATAGGGGCGGCTAGGTGGATCTGGGGGCAAAGGTCAGAGGCATTGCCAGGTCCTCCCTTTCCCCTTCACTCCAGGGGCACAGAAACAGAGGGGTGAAGGGGATCAGGTACCTAGGAATCAGGAGGGGGCTGAGACTGCAGGGGATACAGAGGGTTGGGGGGGGGGGGTCTTGAGTGCCGAGCACCCTGGGGCAGGGCTGGCGGTACCTGTCCTGGTCAGTGCCTCCTTGCCCATCTCCAGGTACTTGTGCAGCCAATGAACGCAAACCGCCGCCAGATAGACTTTGACTCTCTCCGCTTCACTTCCCACCTCCCACTTGTGCTTGGAGCTCTGAGCCTGGGGCTCCAGCATCCTCCGTGTCCAGGGCGATGTAGTCCAGTCCCTCGTAGGCAAATGGATAAAACCCCTGCAGGAAGCGGCCGCTGGGGGCAACCTCGCAGCCCAGTAAGGTCTGGAAGGTGTGGACACCCGCCGGCCCCCAGTCCCGGGTCAGTCTGGCCAGACTTTCTTTCCCCACCCCTGCTGAGCCGGCCCCATAAGGCTCGTCACTAGCCACGCGCCTTCTCTGACCACAGTCCCGGCCTCTCTCCCCGCCCGCACCTCCAGGCCCCGCTCCGGGCTCTCCCAGGCCTCCCCCAGCCGCAGTCCTCACCAGCCCCTCCCCCGGGCCCTCACTCCCCTGACATTCCTCTACGGAGCCCTAGGACAAAGCCGCTCTGATTCTCCACCCCCCACCCTTGGGGGGGCGCTCCCAGGCAGCCCTGCTCCTCCTCGTCGCCCCATCCTCCCTCCTGGCACCTCGATCTCGATGCCCCCCAATCTCAACGCCCACAACTCATCTCAACCCCCCCCCAAGGTCCAGCTGGGGGGTCCGCAGGCTGCCGCCCCTCCAACCTCCCCCCCCCCAGTCCCCCCCAGGCTGCCTTTCCGGCCTCTCCCTTCCAGCACCCCCGGCCCTCCCGAGGCCAAGGGGCCTGAGCCCGGGAGACCCGGCCTGGGCCCGGCCTGGAAGAGCTCTGGAGGGCAGACCCCCCCGCCCCCGGGTGCTCCGTCCAGCTCCAGGCCGCCCCTCCATCCTGATCTCTCCTCAGCTGCCCAGGAGCCCCAACAGGAGACAGAGCAGGGAGCAGCCCATGATCCCTCCTGGTCCAGGCCCAAGGCCTCCAAGAACGCAGAAGCCAAGTTCAAACAGTAAGCCTTCCCTTCCCAGTGGCCGCACCCAGTCTCTGCCGCCCAATAGCAAACGGGAGGCGGAAAACGTCCCAGGTGCCCAGGCAGGATGGCCCGGCCCAGGTTCAGAGACCAGCCCTGCAACAGAGGCGGCCAGGCCCCGGCCTTCAGACCTTCGGCCGTTCGGCTTTAGTGACCCGGCAGCCGCGGGCCCTGCGCAGGGCCGGAGGCGCCCTCCCTGCCGTCCACACTGCAGGACACTCAGATCTTAAGGAGGGTCCCGCCTCCCCCTCCTCTGCAGACCTCCCACCTCCAGCCCTCCTCGGTGGGACCCCCTTCCTCCTTGGATGTTAGGCAGAAAATCCCCCCCAAACTGGAGGGAGGGTGAGCACTGGAGGGATCTGCCGGCCGGTTGCTGGACCTGGGGGCTGCCACCTCCGTATTAAGAAAAAGCTTTATTTGTAAAATCACCCTCTGTTCTGAAGGGATGAGCAAATGTACATGTAACAAGCTCAAAATTAATTTAGTAGATTTTAAAGGAATTTACTTTTGCAGTGGAATTCTCATTTTTATGAGAGTTTAGAATCCACCAAATGGGGAAATTAAATCATTAAATAAATAAGATCAGGTCAAAACCAAAAGTCATTCAATTCTGGAAATTTTCCATTTGTAAATTAGGTCAATAGGGGGACAAGTGACAAATCAAAGAGGTTCCACAATATGAGTTTAGATCTATTTAAGATTTTAAATTGAGATATTTCTTTGGACCAGAAAGAAAGACATCTACAAGTGATCTGAAGGTACTTGGAAAAGTCTGGTCGTTGACAGACTCCAGAAATACAGAAATGGAGCAAAAGTTAATGTCATTGTTTATGTTCTTCCTTTTGCCTTCATTTGCATGGGTTGTTTCATCAAAGGGGCCTGCCCCCTTTGGATCTCAGCTTTCCTCTTGATTCTGTAAGTGTATTGTCCATCCTTATGCTCCTCAGCCTGTGGATGAACCACATGTTTGATGCATGCCCATTCTTCTAGTGAGGGGAATAAAGTTGGAGACTTCTTCAGTAGAGTATTAAAGATTAGAGCAGTGTCCTCTTCTGTCCCTGCTCCCCTTTTGGGATATCAGTGAATGTTATTAGGGCCAGAATGCAAAGAGCAAAGGGACTTTTGCTCTTTATCTACTGAGTCTTCAGGAAGAATACATAATTCTCTGTTTGGATCATATGCTTTTCTTTAAATTATCTTAGGTTGTGAAGACCACATTCTTAACTAATGAGGATGGGTCTGTGGGAGAGGGGGCAAGTTAGGAATCACATAGACTCTCTGTTGCTCCTGTCACATGTTACCCTTTTATTCTCCCATTTGTGGTTTAGTAGGGGTCCAATTCTGGAGAAATGAATAAAGCTTGTTCTCTTCATGTCTTGAGAAATCTAAATGACATTTGTTATGTTTGAAATGTTGACCTCTGATCTCTGCTAGCTCTCTCTCTCCTCTCTCTCTCTCTCTCTCTCTCTCTCTCTCTCTCTCTCTCTCTCTCTCTGCTGTTATAAATCTGAAGCCAGGCTCTGACTCTGTAAAACAGCCAGTTTTTCTCTTATTGCATCCACAGCTGTGTAAACAGGCAAATAAAGATCATCCTGAGAAGGCAGGATACCGCTCTGGTTCTCTAGGTAGGAACCTGAAGAAATTCTCATACTTATGACATTTTAGATAGGGGGAACCCCAGTGTTTTATATGTCTTTTTCATATCTAATCAGGAGTCCTTTAGTAATTGGATCTTTTGTGAGTTCTGACATGAAACAGACCTTATGGATGGATGAGAGAATCAGAAAGAAATGAATGGCACCTTTATGCACAAATGATTTGGCCACCAAAATTTTATGGGTCTTTGTTTCAATTTTATAAATGTAGATAGAGCAGTGAGGGTGGCCCAGTGAATAGAGCACTGGCCTTGGAGTCAAGAGGACAGACTTTGAATCCAGCCTTAGATCCTTGCCATTTCCTAGCTGGATGACCTTAGTCAAGTCACTTAACCCAACTGCCTTGCATCCAGTACCATCTCCATTGGTCTTAATTTCTACCTGGTCACTGGACCCAGGTGACTCTGGAGGAGACAGTGAGACTGGTGCCTTAGCACAGCCCCCATCCCCCCCCCCCCCTTCCCCCAATACTATTCATGTACTTGTCTTGGCCTCACTTCTCCTGATTGAGGTTTTTTCTGAGAGTGAAGGTCAAAAACATCCACATCAAACATAAATAGACTGTTCATTGAATTCTGTTTTGGCATTTGGAAGGCTGCATCCACCCGTGGGTTTTGGCAAGATCCCAGAGAAACAAATTTCATTTCTAAAACTAATTTTATTGGATTTTTGGCCCAAGAATATGATGGTTAACAGAGGTCACTGAAATAGGTGGCAGCCTCTCCCCCTCCACAAATCAGTCCATAGATTTCTTCATTCCTCACTCACCCTTTAGTTTTTGAGTGGAAATTTTCTCCCTAACCTCTAAGGAGGAAAATGTCCCACCCAGGAGGGCAGGAAGTGGAGGCTGCAGAGGAGGCAGGTGGGGCTGCTTTTTTGCTCTGGTTGCCCAGAGCTGGGTGCCTGGAGAGATGGTGGGAGGCTCTGAGCTCACTCTGTATAACCTTGAAGGGTAGAAATTCTGGTCTCTTCACCTGTGCCAGGCCATTGTGCCAGCTTACAAGTGATGGACGTTGTGGGATTCCCATTGGCTAGAGAATTGCCAAACACTCACCAGAGGGTGGATCAGCCCTTCAGCAGTTATGGATGTTGGCCACCTGGTATAGAAAGGGCTCCTTTGCCACCGAGCTCTGTCATTCCCTGGGGTGCTGGCACTGCCAGAGACCTGGGCAGGTGGGGAGAGATAGGCATTCCAAGGGCGGCCTGGAGCTTGGACAGAGCATGGTTGCCCCCCAAAAGTTCTCCCAGCCCAGCCCAGGGCAGCTTTCCCGGAACCGGTTAGGATCAGGGGGTGCTGGAAGGGAGAAGCAGAGAAGGAGCCTGGTGGGGGGGGCAGCCTGTCCAGTTGGGGAGGTGGGGGTGGTGAGGAGAGGCTCCTGATGCTGGCTTTTAGCTGGGGAAGGGGTGGGGGGTTGTTAGGAGCTGTTAACCATAATGTCTTAAGCTAACAAGGAAATAATAACTAAAATTTTGTTTTATCCATGAAGCTTTATTCTCCAGGATCTTTCGAACCTGGGGGTGGATGGTATTCCATATGCCAACTTTTTTAATAGAATGAAGCATCATCTTTTTTCTTCACTTGATTTTTCTTGAGGGTTCTCTTGGGGGGGGATGTTTACTTTTATATGGTGACAATTATAATAATGATTTTCATGGCTTCCCATTTTTATACTCTATCAAGTAACTGCTTTCTCAATGGGGGAAATGGGGTGGGAGGAAGGGAGAGAATTTGAAATTCAAGGTTTGGGAATGGATTTTGCACAAAACTCAGGGAAAAATTTTGAAATAAATTTAAATTAAAAAAAATTAAAAGCAAAATTATCTTTAGTTCTTAGTCCAAGAGCCCACATGACCCACTTGTTTCTAGTGGATGGTGTTCTCCCTTTTCCAAAGATTGCTCCCTGTTCCCCTGTGCCAGCTTCCTCCAAGATTCAGTTTTTGTGCTATCCTCTAGAGAAGGCCTTTTCTGATGCCTTAAAGTGCTGGCAGTTGCACCTTCCTCAGAAAAGGGACTCTACTTTATGCACTTTCCATTTACCCATCCCCATACCTGTTTCTTACAGAGTGGAATGGGAGCTCCTTGCCAGCAGGGACTGTTTCTTCCTGAATATTTTGTATTCCTGGTGCATAGCACAACATTTGTTATGTTTGAAATGTTGACCTCTGATCTCTGCTAGCTCTCTCTCTCTCTCTCTCTCTCTCTCTCTCTCTCTCTGCTTTGACATCTGGAGTCAGTCATATGTTGCTGTCTCCTAATTTAAAACATTTTAAAGAGGAAAAATATTTTATTTGATTAAGGATTTTTGATTGATTTTAAATATTAACAAAAGGTTAAAACTGTTCTATTTGTAAAATCACTCTAAAGGAATTATCAAATGTATATGTTAAAAGCTCAAAATTAATTTAGTAGATTTGTAAAGAATTCATTTTTGCAGTGAAATCCTCATTTTTATTGAAGTTAATTTTGTTCTGTGAAATAGAATCTACCAAATAAGGAACTGAATAAATAAAAACAAAACTAGTTCAGTTCTTGAAATTTTCCATTTGTAAATAAGTCTATGTGTGACAACTGACAAATTGAAAAGTGAGTTTTGACCTCTTTAAAATTCCGTGTTGAGATATTTTTTTTATCAGAAGGAAAGATATCAAGTAATCTGAATGTACTTAGAAAAGCCTGGTCATTGACAGACTCCAGAGATACAGAAGGACATCAGATTTCTCCAGAAGAAGAAGAAATGGACCAGAAGTTTATGTAATTGTTTACTTTCTTCCTTTTGCCTTGATTTGCATGGATTATTTATTTAAAGAGGGCTGTCCTCTTTTGATCTTTGTAACTTTCCCCTTGATTCTGTAAATGCAATGTCCATCCTTATGCCCCGCCCCCAGCCACGGACAGACCATTTGTTGCTTGCCCATTCTTCTAGTGACCCTTGGCCTCCAAGGCATGCTATCTCTTCCTCCAATATGCCCTTCATCTTTTTTCTATACCTCTTTAGTTGATCTGGTTCTTGTCCTTCGTTATCGAAGAAGACCCAAATGACACTACTACTTTTAAGACAAATTACAGTGTGTCCTACTGTGACTGGTCAGACCAGTATGAGATCAGCATGCTTTACCACAGATTGGGCACATTTAGTCCATTGAAACTCCTCGGGTGGGTCCTCTAAACTTATGGATGTCACGTTTCTTTTGAACTGCCATGCACCGATGGTGAGTGGAATCTTTTATGAAGAAGATTTTTTGTAGATTTTTTTGTGTCTTGATCATACTGTGGGATGCCTACCTGCTGCAGTAATTAGGCCAGGGTTGGGTAAGCAGACAATTTTTAGATCACCTTTTCTAGCCCCTTCCTCACATCAGGAGGTGAGCAGTGTGATCTTTTAAAGGGCTACTCAGTCACCGAGGCAGCTGCCGAATCCCACTGTTTCTTGCAGTGGGGAAACACACCTATGGCCCTGGACTGCCTATGTGCAAGGTTATGACTACATCTCCCAGTGTATCTACACCTGCTGCTTCATCACCTGGCTGTTGAGACTTTGAGGAATGGTAATATGAGTGATGTCTTTTGTTGTATGTGTAATTTGGATTTAAGAGAGGAAGTCATTTGCCTCACTCTCTCTTCCAACGTTATCACAATCCATCATAAGACAGTCAGGACAACTGGTGATGGCCTTAGATGCAGTGAATGACTTGTTCCAGAAAGATTAGTACCTTGGTATGAGGGCTGCTTTCCACCTTTGATGTCCATCTGAACCATCTAGCTCTCAACCTGTGGCTCCAGGAAGCTGTAGCATGCACAGCAGCCACATCCCTGCAAACCATTTCTGCAGGCATTTGAGGGAGTCTCAAGCTCATTGGTCAGTTGTAGGGGTCCCCCAAGCATATGAAGTCTTCCACTGGGGAATGGGTGGAAGAGAACAGTTCATTCCAATGATTATGAAGCCAGCTGAAGCAGGTGCTATGGAGTGCTTAAAGCTTAGTTAGTTTATCTAAAGCTATGATCAAAATGGAAGATAATGTTAAACATAATAATTTTTCAGAACAATAATCCTGGTAAAAATTGATTTCTTTAGAAAACACTCAGTCTTCAGATATCACTAAGAAATTAAGACTCCTAGGTTTTCTCTTCCTTTGTTAATCACAATCCCACAAAGATCATGATCAGGATGCTGGCAGACTTGTCCTGCCAGGAGGAGACAAGAAAAGTTCACATAATATTGAATAGGGTTGAGAGTCTTTGAGGAGCACTTTGGGCAACTTAATACTATGCAGCTCTCATGATCAGACCACAAAAGGAGGTGAATAATGTTCCCTTTTCTCTGTTTTGGTATAAAAATCAACTCTTTCCCAGTAGAAGGTTTGGTCATTTTTCTTAATGGCCTCCACCTTAAGGTTAGAAGTAAGATCTTAGAGAATAACTTACATATCTAACCTATATTTTTCTGTCATTTTATTGTAACCCTATTTTTTTGTTTTGGGGTTTTTTCTTTGGTTTTTTTGAAGGTAATGGGGTTAAGCGACTTGCCCAAGGTCAAACAGCTAGGTAATTATTAAGTGTCTGAGGCCGGAATTGAACTCAGGTACTCCTAACTCCAAGGCTGGTGCTCTATTCACTGTGCCAACCTAGCTGCCCCATAACCCTATATTTTTAAGAGCTTTACAGTTTTAGGGTTGGCAACATTTACCAACTACTCTAATCCAACAATAAACCCAAGGATTTCTATTTGTATTTTTTCCTAAATAGTTAATTTGCTGTAGGCAGAGAGGGCCTTCTATTCCTTCTCTTTCCATACTTATTCCTTTACTCTGATGTCCCTTCAATCTCTGCTTCTCCTCCAGTACAATAGCTAGAAATCTCTTCTGAAGTCATCACATCTAATCCTTTCATTTTAGTGCTAAGGAAATCTAGCCCCAGAAGGATAAAATGACTTACCCAAAGTCACACAGTCCCTGTGTCTTGTCTGTTTCTTCTTTAATTTACTTTTGAGCTTGATTCCAGGGTTGGAAACTGAAAAGCTGCAAATATTCAGATGCAGAAGTGTTTTTCAGTGACAAAGTAATTATGTGACCAACTCTCACCTTCAGTCCAATCATGAAAATCACCCACTTTTTCTGACACTCCTGCTCACTGCAAGCACTAGCTCAGGGCCTAGCCATCTGTCCACCAGTTCAAAAGCTTGCTGAAAATGATCTTGGGAGTAATGGGCTCAATGAGTAAATTGAGGCCCACTGGAAAGAATGATGAATGTAAGAGTCATCCTCAGTTTGGCATAAATGATCTTTCTTGCTCTCAACATAAGGGAGATAAGGATGAGACTCCAACATTCTCTTTTCTGAGTTTGAGACCTCAACCCCTCTCTCTCTGACTTTATAAAATCTCCAACAATTATGTTTTAGAAAAACATGCTTTAATAATGTATTTACAAGCCCTGTGCATCTTGTAACAAACATTTTCATCTTGTCTGATGCCCCATCTAGCCTCCTAAAGCCAGGTTCCCCCTAACTTCTTTCTTGTATCCTGATTGAAGCTCCCTCAAGTCTCAAGTCCAACACCCCCCACCAACACATCCTTGCACCTGTGAAAGAGTTTTTGTTTACCTCATCTTATTTAAGCATCCTATCCCAGTTCCTCAAGCCCACGTTGGTTCAGTTGGTCCAGTCTGTCTCTTACCCACAGGGCTAGAGTCCCTCTAGTCCCCTTGGTCCCAACTTCCTGCAATAAAGCTTGTCAGCCCTAAAACTGTAAAACTCTTTAAAATAAAGGATCAAATAAAATGACAGAAAATATGAATTAGACATTTTAAAAATTCTATTCTCAGAGATCTAACCCTCTAACCTTAGATGGAGGCCATTAAGAAAATGACCCTCCTTAAATTGGAAAAGGGTGATTTTTATACAGAAACAGAGAATAGCAGAAAGTAATAACCTCTTTCTGTGGTCTGATCATGAAAGTTCCACAGTATAAAGTTGCCCAAACTGTTCCTCAAAGACCATCACCTTTATATAATACTCTCTGATCTTCTGATGTCTCTTCCTGACAGGACAAGCCTCCCAACATCCTGATCATTGTCCTAAGTTTATGATTAACAGAGAAAGGAGCTCCCCAGGAGTCTTAATTTCTTACTAAGTTTGGCAAGGTGACTAATATGAAGGTTGTATCCTCACCACAGAAATCAGGATTCCAGTGTTGACAATCTTATACTTTGACCAACTTTCCTTGACTGAGAGACAGTCTGAGTCTGTGAACTCCTTTCCCAAGGTGCCTCTCCCCCAGACTGGATCAGTAACAGCACCGGTCCTACCTGTCTGATGTGCAAATTGGGAACTTTTCCCTGCCTACTTCCCAAGACCTTTGAAACTGCTTGTTAAGCTTGTCTCCTGAACCACTGACTCCTGGGGGTCAGACATGGTCTGTTACTATTTTATTTCTTCTCTTGCACCCACTCTTTTCAAACACATGAAGTTTTTGTTTTTCTTGTTTTGTCAAAAGTGACTGATTGTAAACATATTTCTGTAACAAGTGATTGGAAATTCCCCCATCTCAGAAAGCTTCCTTTTGAAGACACTGAATTAGAGAACAGAGAGGGGTCCAGTCACAGACATCAAAGTACCTCCTGGTACTTGGAGATGATTCCCTAAATTGAATAACAAAAGAAGGGCTTGCCTTCTTCCCCTCAGAAGCAAAGGAAATGACATTATTTAAGCCTCTCACTCTAGTCTGTCTTCCCCTGTCTCTTCAGCCAGGTTTGATCAGGTTACTCCTCTATTCCATAAATTTCACTGGCTCCTTATCACCACCAAGATCAAAAGAAAAATCATCTAACTTTGGGCCCTTCATAACCCATCCTCAGCCACCATTTTCCTAATCTTACATTTTATTTCCCTTCCACTATCCTCACCTGCCTCCTTGGATCCAATGACTTTGACCTCCTCAAAGGAACACTCCATCTCCCCACAAATAGATTGCTTTGCCTCCTCATGTACATCTGGTTTCAGGACAACAACCAAGCAAACTGGTGAACCATGTCAATGCTCTAAGCCTTGTTGCCTGAACCAATCCAAACTTAGGGACAATCTTTGGGACACCCGGCCCATCCTATATGAAAGGAAACCAAATAGACATTGCCCTGACCACATTGGTGCCCTTTCATTCCCACCACCCAAGTGGTTTATGTACTGGCTAGACCACAGATATACTTCTGGATCTCTTTGTACTGAGGCCTGGTTCTGGGCAGGTAGTAACAAAGGGCCAGGGGTCTCTCCTGGATAGCAGCTGAGGTAGGATTGGGACCTCACTCTCCAAGTGATCTTTCCTTGTGTGGGGGGAGGGGGCTCCTAGGAAGTAGTGACATCCCCACAGGCTGTTCCTTCAGTAGACATTTCTTAAGCACCTACTCTGTGGCAGGGACTATATTATATGGTGGGTACAGAAATACAAATGAAAACAGACACTTCCTCCCCTCAAATGGTTTACAATCTAATGGAAACAAAGGTGAATAGGAGGGAGGTAGTGAAGGCTAGGGCAGAGGGAAAGGTGCCTAGAGAGGGGCAGGATGGAGAGGGAATCACACACATTCAATTGGATATAGAAATCTATCTTACCCTAGAGGAAAGGGTTGGGAAAAGGGGGACAGGGAGAGGAGACAGGGTGTAGGTAATAGAGGAGAGGGAAGATCGTAGGAGATTGTTAGATCCGATACACTTTTGAAGAGGGACAGGGAGAAAGGAGAGAGTAGAATATATGGGAGTGGGGGGAAATATGATGGAGGAAAATACAGCTAACAAGGGCAGCTGTGGGAAAAAAGTATTGAAACAATTTTTTTCTGATGGAATTATGATAAAGAATGCTAACTGGGGCAGCTAGGTGGTGCAGTGGATAGAGTACCAACCCTGGAGTCAGGAGGGCCTGAGTTCAAATCCAACCTCTCTCACTGAATAATTACTTAACTGTGTGACCTTGGGCAAGTCAAGTAACCCTACTGCCTTGCAGAAAAAGAAAAAGAATGTTATCCACCCTAAAGACAGAGATGATGGTGTCTGAATACAGGCGGAAGCACACTTTTTTCCTTGAGGTTTCTCTGTGGTTGTGTGTATGTGTATGTGTATGAGAGAGAGAGAGAGAGAGAGAGAGAGAGAGAGAGAGAGAGAATTATCTTTACTTTTACAACAGGACTATGATAGTGATATGTTTCATGGTGCACATTTGCATCCCCACCAAGTAACCAGCTTTCTTAGTAGGAGAGAATTTGGAAATCAAGGTTTTGGAAGTAAATGTGGAAACTCCCTTTAGTAGAGAGCTGCGAGAGGAGGGGGGCTGGGACCTTGTTTGGCTCGGGTTCAGGCTGGGAGCCCCAGATCTGGATGATCCTGGAGGATTGTAGGAGGGAGGAAGGCTGGGGCTCTGCCCGGGGTCCGAGGGGGCTTCGAGACTGAGAGAAAGATGTGCCTCCTGCCTGGAAGCCTCCTGCCTCAATTTCAGTTTTTGTTCTTAGAAGCCATTCTGCCCGGCCCCCAGTGACACCTGGTGGCTTCCTTCGCCAATAGGTGACAGAAGCTGTGCGGCCAATCAGCAGTTGAGCATCGTCCCTCAGTGTAAACTGGCTTCCATGGTCTCGGGCTTCTCTCCTTGGGGACCATGGACAGTTCCCTCCTTCGCTTGTTCTGGTGGGCCTGAGGCTGCGAGCTATCTGGGCAGGTGAGGAGAAGACAATAACCCCGGGGGAGACCTAGGGCATGGCGTTTGTCCCCAAAAGCTCTTCCAGTCCCGGCCCTGGGTTTCCCGGGAACTGGCCCCTCAGTCACAGGGGAGGGCCAGGGGGTGCTGGGAGAAGGGGGGAAGGAACTTGCATGAGAAGGGAAGGGCGGAGGACGGGCGGCTGCCAGCTGTCTTCCCTCCCCCCAGCTAGGCTTGGGCTCTTGGGGTCCATTCCTTATTTCGGGGGGGATAGATCGGTAGGTAGGTGTGAGGAGAGGGGAGGTTGAGGCAGGGTTGTCAGAAGGGAGTGACAGTCTTGGGGGGCAGTTGTCTGGGAAGCCGCTCCCTTTCCTCCCCTCTACCCCCCCTTCTTTCTTCCTCCCTTCCCCCACCTCCAAGGGTGGGAATAGAGAACCTGGAGCAGCTTTGTTAAAGAGCTTGGGAGAGGAGCCAAGGAGTGGGATGGCGATGAGGCCAGCAGGTGGGGGGGGCTGAGGGTGAGGAGTGTGAGATCCAGGATTAGGGCCTAGTGGCAGGGTGAGGAGAGGGGGGTGTCTGGGAGAAGGGGCCCTCAGGTCTAGATTGTGGCCCATGAAGGCGCTTTGCTGATTGAAATGAAACTGAGTTCTTTGACCAGCAAAAATTTGTTCTCAGCCACAGTGACAGGAGAGACAGGAGCCTCTTGTGGTAGGAGCAAGAGAACACTTTATGGCGTGTCCTTCACCTCTATAGTTCTCACCAAGGCCCATGGCCAGCACAGACACCTCGAGAGTTAATCACTTATTTAGATATCAGTTTCCAGGCAGAGGTCATGTGGATGATCAGACCTGGGGGAGATGGAACCTTCCAGAAGTGGGCAACTGTAGTGGTGACCCCGGGCCAGGAAGGAAGATACACCTGCCAAGTTCAACATGAGGGTCTGAATGAACCCTTCATCCTGAAATGGGGTAAGAATAGTCAGGGGGATTTGAGAGAAGAGCAAAGGGAGGGGAGGGGCCAGGACCTTCCATTTCCCTTTTCCATTTTAGAGTCACCATCCTCATCCACCTGGACTATCCTGAGGTTCATTGCTGGTGTTCTCCTCCTCACTGCAGTCTCTGGAGCAGCTAGGTGGCACAGAGGATAGAGCATTGGAGTCAAGAGGACCTGAGTTCAAATCCAATCTCAGAACTTGACAAGCACCAGCTCTGTGACCCTAGGCAAGTCTCTTAATACTGATTATCTTGCATCCAGGATCATCTCTGGTCATCCTTTCCTATAACTGGCCCCTGGACTTAGATGGTTCTGGAGGAGAAAGTGAGGCTGGGGACTTATCCCATCCCCCCCATCTAATTCGTGTACCTGCCATGGCATCTCCATGAAGTCATCATCCTCTTCAAGAATGAAGGACAGATGTGACTTCTGTCACTTCTGGAACAGTTTCCATCAGATCATTCTGGCCCAGAAAGTGGAGAAGCTTCCAGGAGATCTGTATTTGTCCCTCACTAATTGTGAACTATACAGTTCCATGAGCTCACTCTCAAGACCCACACATGAATATTGTGATAGGCTCTGCTGTTTGATGTCACCAGAATATTGTGACATTTGCTTCAATTTTGTGCAATTAAACAAACCAGGAAGAGCCAGTGCACCAAAACGAGCCAACCTAACTTTCACTTGAACTCTGGCTTTGTCCAGAATGTCATAAAATGTTTGCTCCTCTCATCCCTTACTGTGATGTGACCCCTATGCATGCTACAGCTTCTTAGAGACAGTTAGTTGGAGTTGAGTTAGTTGTCTCCTCTGGGCAAAGGGGAAGGCAGCCCTCACACCAAAGGTACTAGGCTTCCTTCAGCAATGCGAACCCCAGCAAATATTATGACTTATGAGAGGATCATAATGAAGAACTATGTTGTCTGTATAAAATCTCATCGGTAGCCTAACTCAGTTTTATGATTCTTTGTCCTTTCTGTATCAAATGACCCCCAAATTTTTATCAGGGTTAGTATCTTTAATGATACCATCCATGTGTGGGTCCAGTAAGGTCCTAGAAAATAAAACTTCATGGATAAAACTAACTTATTTCATTTTTCTCCTAACAAAATTAGGGTTAACAAGAGAGGCTTAGGTTTTAATTGGTTACAAATTAAGGATGATTTGCATGTAAAATATTCCATTGGTCTGAAAAGTATATTGTGGACATTTAGAATTTGGATACAAAGCATATATGAAATTTAAATACAATTTTAAAATATTCATTTTTAATTTTCAAAGAGCTGTCTTATTCCCCTCCATAAATTGAAAAAGTAACTTGAAAATTTTTGTTGCAGAGTTGTGAATACTCTTTTGCATTGAGACCATATTTAAGATAATATTGTTTATGTTTTTTTCCTCTCTAAAGGACATATCTATATTATAACAAAGGAAAAAATTTAGTGTGGTACTAAGTATAAATCTTTATTTACTGTTTGGTCATAAGAGTAAGAATTGTTCATAACCACATGTGCTAAAAACAGAAAAAAGGATGCTCACTAGAAAGAATAAGTAGTAATGAATATGGTTTAAAAGAGTATATTAAAATAATAAAAAGGAAATATAAAATGGATTTTGAAGGACTTGGAAAGAGAATAGAAAAGGTTAAAAGAAAAATAGAAGTTATGACACATCGGGTTTTCTGGAGAGATGGTCTTAAAATAAGTGAAGGAATGAACAAGTTTTAAATTTCATATGTGTGTGAGGGTATATGTGTATGTATTAGAACCCCAAATCAAAAGATAAATTATAAAATTTTTCTGGGAACTTAGTGTGAAACCTGGATTTGAAATGGTTTAGATTGTGCTCATATCTGGGGTAGAGTGAATCCTAGCATCATGAAAGGGAGCTTCACCCATTGGGTGAGTTCTTATAAAATAATCCAGTGTTTGGTTTCAGAAAAAGGATGGAAGCTACAAATCCTATACTGATAGTAACTATACTTTATAGGTTATCAGAGTGTAACTCCTTGTAAGGTCATTTTTAATAGCATAAGCAACTTGACTTCAGTTAGAATCCACAGAAAGAAAAGTTTCTTTTGTTTGTTTGGTTTTTATACAGGGCAGTCTGTGATCAGTTTAAAAAAAGAGAAGAATGTATGTATCTGGAGTTAAAGAATTATAAGTCCAGATTTGATTTGATTTAATCCAAATTGTAGTCCTGAAGGGAAAAAAGAACAGGATAAATAGATATTTATAGCTTAAACTATATGATTGTTTTTTAAATAAATAACTGAATATATATGGGCTGATTTTCTGTGTAAGGTAATCTGAGAACACTAAATAAGGAGTTTTCAGGTTTTCTGAAAACACTAAGTTAAGGAGTTTTCAGGGTCTTAAATGATGTTGTGATGTTCCTAAATGTTCTGATGTTAAAAAATTTTGTTCAGTGGGGCAGCTAGGTGGCGCAGTGGATAGAGCACCAGCCCTGGAGTCAGGAGGACTAGTTCAAATCTGGTCTCAGACACTTAATAATTACCTAGCGGTGTGGCCTTGGGCAAGCCACTTAACCCCGTTGCCTTGCAAAAAAATTAAAAAAAAAAAATCTTGTTCAGTAATTGTATCTACTAGTGCGAAGAAATTCTCTCATGCATTCAAGGTTTTGTGATTGTCCTTTTAATATCATAAATATTTATTGCTGCTTTTTAAAAGAGAAACATTGTCAGAAATAGACTATTTTGTAAAGAGCTTTTTATATAAGGCCACTAAATTTTCAAATCTGAAAGCTAATTTCTTGCAATCATGTGATGATACTGCTTGTAGCCATCATAGTAAAGTTTCTCTTTTTCAAGGTTACTATTTGTGAAACATTTTATCATTAGGTTAATATTGAAAACTTTTAAATTTACTGGAATAATTGCGAATAGAAAAGTTCTTGCTGTTTTGATCTAAATTTGTGATCATTCCATAGCAGAAGTAAGAGTTATATTGGTATTTTTAAATTCTCATATATATAAGATTAAATTATTTTCTTTTTGAAATTGTTATGGGTATTTTGGGTAGTAGTGAATAAACTTATGAAACAATATGTAAAATCCATTAAGGTAAGAAGATAAGTTGTCAGTATGGAAATATTATGTTTACTGAAGGGTAATGAATTGTGTGTCATCTTATGTGGAAGCTGATACAGCTTAATGGTTGCATTTGGAATTTGGAAGACCTGTTGAACTATATGTAAATTATTTGAATGTTACCTAATGATGTTCTAATTGTTTTAAAAGGATTCTAAAAGCAATGGTTTGTCGCTTAGGTTTATTTCAATAGGAATAAAACAATTTGTTACCACTTTTTTTTCAATTTTTATTTATTTAAGGCAATGGGATTTGAGGGGCTTGCCCAAGGTCACCCAGCTAAGTGATATATTAAATGTCTGAAGCTGACTTTGAACTCAAGTCTTCCTGACCCCACTGCACCCCCTAGCTGCCCCTGGATAAAATAATTTGTGATGCTCTCTTGTGCCACTGTGAGATTATATCAGTGAGCTGAACTCCCTGAAGTTCCGATTGTCTGGAATTTGCTTTTGAAGATCTTATGGAATTGTTGAATTGATATTATTTTGTTTGATTTCAGATATGATCAGCAAAGGAATTGTTGTTGGGCCAGTGTTGATGTCTCCAACCCAGTGGGGTTTGGAATATGACATAGCAGCTGTTCAGCATGATATGAGGTTGGACTCTTGACTCAATTTCCCAAATATGACATTTAGAAATATCTGAATTGGCAGCTTTAAAATTAGTCTCAAGGCATTTGACCATCCACAGGACCTCTGCCAAGAAACTGGCAGCTAAACAAATGATAGGATTTTTTTTCTTCTATCTCTGATGTTTTGGGGGTTTATTTTTTAGGATTTTTTGACAAGGCAACGGGGTTGTGACTTGCCCAAGGCCACACAGCTAGGTAATTATTAAGTGTCTGAGGCCAAATTTGAACTCAGGTACTCCTGACTCCAAGGCTGGTGCTCTATCCACTGTGCCACCTAGCCACCCCATGTCTCTGATCTTTAATGTAAATTTCTATAATTATGTCAGGTGATTTATCTAAAAACCAAGTATAAAAATTTATGCCATTTTCTAATAACCAGTTAGGATAGTGTGTGGTTTTGGCATCTGAAGTCAGCCATGTGTGGCTGTTTTCTATTTTTATTTTATAGAGAAAAATAGATTGTTCAGTTAAGAATTTTTTATTTTTTCTTAAATATTAGCAAAAGGTTAAAATAGTTTCATTTGTAATATCAGTTGTTAGATACTAAAGGGACAGGGATCGAATATATATGTTACAAGCTCAAAATTAATTTAGTAGATTTTTAAAAGAATTCACTTTTGTAGTAGGCTCCTCATTTTTTTTTTTCATTTTTAGCAAGGCAATGGGGTTAAGTGGCTTGTCCAAGGCCACACAGCTAGGTAATTATTAAGTGTCTTAGGCTGGATTTGAACTCAGGTACTCCTGATTCCAGGGCCTGTGCTCTATCTACTGTGCCACCTAGCTGCCCAACTCCTCATTTCTAATGTAAGTTTATTTTATTAGGTGAAATGGAGGAATGAATAAATAAATGAATAAGATAATATCAAAACCAAAACTAATTCAATTTCTAAATATCTTATTTAAAAGTAAGGTCTATGTGTGACAATTTGAAAATCAAAGAGGTTCCAAAATATGAGCTCTGAGCTGTTTAAAATTTTGTTTTGAGATACTTCTTTTACCAGAAAGAAAGATATCTTCAGGTAAACTGAATATACTTGGAAAACCTGGTCATTGACAGACTCCAGAGATGCAGAACACTGGATATCACCAGAAGAAGGAATGGACCAGAAGTTTATGTTATTGGTTACTTTCTCCCTTTTGCTTTTATTTGTTTGGGTTATTTAGTTAACAAGGACTGCCCCCTTTTGATCTCTGTAATTTTCTCCTTGATTCTCTCTAATTGCAATGTCTATCTTTATGGCTCCCCCCCCATAGACAGATCACATGTTCATTGCATGCCCATTCCTGGGGACCCTAGGGCTCCAGGAGATGCTCTCTCTCCCGCCAATATGCCCCTGATCTTTTTTCTACATCTCTTTATTTGATCTATAGCTGACATAATAATGTCAGCTGTGACCAAAATGGGAGATAATGTTAAGTCTAATGATTTTTGAAAACTAGAATCCTGGTTTAAAAAAAAGTGATTTCTTTAGAAAATGCTCACTCTTCAGATACCAGTACGATGAATTACACACTTAGGAAGACTATGATCAGGAGACAAGAAGAGTTCAGCTAGAACTGAATAAGGGTGATAGTCTTTGAGGAGCACTTTGGGCTTCTTAATATCGTGCAACTTTCATGGTCAGACCACAAAAGGAAGTGAGTCATTTTTCCCTGTTCTCTGTTTCTATATAAAAATCAACTCTTTCCCAGATGAAGGTGTTGGTCCTTTTTCCCTAATGACCTGCACCTTACAACTGAGGCATAAGATCTTAGAGAATAAAACTTTAAAATGTCTAACCTATATTTGTGGTCATTTTATTTTAGCTCTACATTTTTAAAGTTTTTTATAGTTTTAGGATTGACAACACTTAAAGAATCCTTCAGCTACTCCAATAATATGCCTAAGCTTCCCATTGTATTTTTCCTAAATACTTAATTTGCAATAGACAGAGAGGGGCTTCTATCTCTTCTCTCTTCATAATTGTTCCTCTCCAGGCTTATATCTCTCTTCTTTGTTCTGCTGTCCCTACTGTCTCTGCTTCTCCCTGAGTAGAGCAACTAGAAGACTCTCCTCAAGTCATCACATCTAATTCTTTCATTTTAGAGCTAAGAAAACCTTAGCCACAAAAGGATCAAGTGACTTGCCCAGAGTCATACAGCCCCTGTATCTAGATACCAGTGTTGGACACTTAAAAAATGTTGCGAATATTCAGCTACAGAAGTGTTCTTCGATGGCAAAGTAATTATGTGAGCAACTCTCATCCTCAGGTTTATCATGAAAATCTCCTACTCCCTCTCCCTTCAATTACTAGCTCAGGGTCTAGCCATGTAGACCCACCAGATCAAAAGTTTGCTGGAAGGAACCTTGGGAGATCCTAGAAATCCAGTGGGCTCAATGAATAAATTGAGGTCCACTGGAAAGGAACGTAGGAGACATTCTTCATCTAACATAAAGGATCTCTTTCTTGTTCTCAGCATTAAGGAGACAATCAGACCCTAATTCTCTTTAACTTCCTTAAGTCCAACACTTAGGCTTGGGAAAATCATATTTTCAGCAACTTGTTATCAAGCCCTGTACATCCTGTAACAAGAATTTTCATCCTGTCTGATGCCCCCTGGCCTTCTAAGGCCTTCTGAGGCCAGGTGCCCCTCAGCCACATTCATGTATCCTGCCTAAATCTCCCTCAAGTCTCTGAAGTCCAAAGCCCCCTACCACATCCTTGCACCTGTGGAAAGAGTTTTTGTTTTCCCCATCTTATTTAAGTACCTTACCCAAATCCTCAGGGCTAGTACCCTTCCCAGAAAATTTTGAACTTTATTTTAACACTCATCAGCTGATAGGATTATAGAACTTTACCATAAAGATCAGGGACATAAGAAAGGGAGAAATTCTACCATTTATTTAGTTGACAATTTTTAGGCAGACGTCATGTGGATGATCAAATGCCCTGAGACAGATTTCAAATCTGCTGGGTGAAATACTTCCAAATGTCATATTTGGGAAATCAAGTCAAAAGAGTCCAACCTCAGATTGTGCTGAATAGTTGCTTTTTTAATCTGGTCCTAATGAGCCTGTCACCTGCAGTGTCATAATCCAACCCCCATAAGGTGACAGGCCTCAAAACAACATTGATCTAACAGCAATTCCTGGGCTTATCATACCTGAAGTCAGACAAAATAATGTCAATTGAACAGCCCTATAAGGTCTTAAATAGCAAATTCCACATAATCAGAAATTCAGGTGAGTTCAGCTCACAAAGATCAAGCACCAATTATAACCTCACATTGGCACAACAAGAGAGGACCACAAATTATATTAGCCATGTTCAAATAAATTTGAGCAATAAATCATTGCTTCCAGAATCCTTTTAAAACAAGTAGAACAACATTAGGTAATGTTCAAATAATTTGCACCTAATTCTACAGATGTACCAGAATCCAGATGTAACCAAGAACATACATTAGAATCCAAATAAGATGACATATGAATTGTTACCCTTTACTAAGCATATTTCCACACTGAAAGCTTATATTCTCGGTTTAATGGATTTTACATTTTGTTTCCCAAGTTTATTCACTACTACCCAAGCACACTCATATCATTTTCAAAAAGAAAATGAGATTCTCCAGGACTTTAATCTTATCCATGAGAATTTCAAAATACCAATATAGCTCTTACTCCATACACTGGCGACAAATCTAGCTCAAACGACAAGAAGTTTTCTACTTGCAGATATTACAGTAATTTAAATGTTGTAAATATTAACCCAATGACAAAATGATTCACAAAAAGAAACCTGGAAAAACAGAAACTTTTCTGTGATGGCTGCAAGCAGTATCATCACATTATTGCAAGAAATTGGCTAATAGCTTTGAAAATTTAGTGGGCTTTATACAAATCAGAAAAAAGAACTTTGACAAAATCCTTTTTCTAAGTGTTTCTTTTTTTAAAAACAAGAAACATTTTGGTGGTAAAAGGACGATCACAAAATCTTCATAAATACATAAGAGATTTTATCTTTACAAGTAACTATACTACATAATACTTTTTAACTTTACAACTAATCATAATACATAATTGAATAGAATTATTGATTAATGTTTCTCAATGTTACAATATCATTAAAAGATACTTGAAAACTCCTTAATTTAGTGTTGTCAGATTACCTTACACAGAAAATCAACCTATATACACTCATACATACATATATAATATATATTGAGTTATCTAAAGAAGTTAGGGAGAAAATTTCCCCCCACAAACTGGAAGGGGTTTGAGGACTGAAGAAATCTACCCAGTGATGGGGGGGCTGCCACTTCCATTTTACTGACATCCATCCCAACTGTGACTCTGGCAAGTTTTGCAACCTTTCAGGTTCCGTAGATAACCAGACTAGGGACCCAAGAATAAAGAGGACATCAAATTTAAGTAAATGGGACATGACATCAGAACATAAATCTTTGTCTAACCACTAAAGGGGCAGGTATGTGGCACAGTGGTTAGACCCCTTGGCCTGCCATTAAAAGCCCATGGCCTAGGACAAGTCACGTCTCTCTGTTTGCCTCAGTTCCCTCTTTTGTAAAATTGGAGAAGGAAATGGTAAATCCCTTCAATATCTTGGCTAACTAAAGCCAAAATGACCAAAGAGAATCAAACAGAACTTAATAACAAAAGGAAAGAGCTTAATTTTTAACATCGAGAGGAGTACTAATGCAGTCTGAAATGTGAAGCTATGATATCCTAGTAAACTTTTTTTTCAGAAACAAATAACCAGGCCACGTTTGGGCAGATTTTCCCTCTTCTATGACTCGTCATCAACTAGGAAACAATATATGTTAAATTTTATGGAGAGCATGCTATCAGCCCAAGATGATAAGAATAATAATGTCTGTCCTTCATTTTTGAAAGCCATGACATCAAGGAGGTGAGGCCATGATAAGTAAATGAATTGAATTTGAGTGAGGGGGTGCTGTGCTAAGTCACCAGCCTCATTTTCTCCTCCAGAGCCATCAGGGTCCAGTGGCCAGATAGGAATCGGGACAACTGGAGATAACCCTGGAGGTGAGGCAATCAGGGCTAAGTAATTTGCCCCAAAACACACAACTAATGGGTGTCAAGTGTCTGAGGCCAGGATTCCAACTTCCCTCCTGAATCCAAAGCCAGGGTTCTATCCACTACACCATGTATAGATGCCCCTCAACCAGGGATAGAATCTTTAGAGATCATCTTGATTAGGGATCTGAAGAACAAATTGTTCAAGGCCATAAAGACAGGAAGTCAACAAATGGAGACTTGAACCTCCATTCTCTCCCTCCAGATTCCATCCTCTTTTGATAACACATAGCTGGACTTGAGACTGTACTAAATTGAAGACTCCTCAGTCTATCAAATCTTGTTGAAGACAGCACTATGTGAAAAGCCAATGAGTTAAATCATTCAGTTTACCATTTTTCTGCTGTTATTCTAATCAGACCAAGTCTTGTCCCATTCTTTCTTCTTCTCATCCCCATAGAACTTTAAAAGAAATTTAAAAAAGGGGCAGCTAGGTGGCGCAGAGGATAGAGCACCAGCCCTGGAGTCAGGACTTGCTGAGTTCAAATCCGACCTCAGACACTTAATAATTAACCTAGCTGTGTGGCCTTGGGCAAGCCACTTAACCCCATTGCCTTGAAAAAAAAAGAACTCTAAAAAAATAAAAAAAACTTCAACCCTTTTCATTTTTCATTATGTTTCCCTTCTACACAGTAAAACTCATACATCAGTTTTCTAGGAAGAATAATAGACAGGTCCTTAGATTTTTCCATTCTTTCAGTGACATCTCACCTGGGAAAGAAGAGGATGAAGACTCCTCAGTCCTTCTCTTCCTCAGTTGCTATCACTGTCCTCCCTCAGAATCTGCCATGTTCTCTCTTTCCCCACAGACTCCTCTAAGCAATAGTTCTGAAATACCTTGGCGAGGCATATATGGAGTATTCTGTTTGGTTTGGGGCACCACATTTTAGAAAAGGTTTGAACAGTGTGTCCCGAGGATTGTGTAAAGAAGACAAAGACTCAAATAATAAGGGAACCAGATAACTTGCTATAGAAATTGGTAGAAAGAATTGGGCCTGTTTCCCTAGGGGGAAAAAAAGAAGATATTGAGGGGAAAAGAAGTTTGTTTTCAAGTATTTGAAAGATTGTAGGGAAACTTAGATGAGTCCAAGAGAACACAAACTAGGATCTGAATGAACATTGCAGACAGGCTGGTTTCACATCCAGAAGCCTTAGGACTAAGGACAAATGCATTGGTGCCTCTGGAAGTAGCAACTTCCTTGCCCTCACTCCATTCCAATCCACTTGTTTCTCATGGCATCATCTCTTGCTGAGAACCTAGGTTTGGGAGAGAAGCTAAGGGTCCATCAGAACAAGCAAGAATTGGAGCCTTGTTTTCTTTCTCAGGCCCATAACAGGAAATTCTCTCAAGCTGAAAGAAAGATTGAGGGAGAACCTCAAAGTAACCTCCAGCTTCCAATCATTCTGAAGGACCTGCTTCACCTCCCATCCAGTCCTCATCCCAGGTACTCAAAGAGCCTCCCCTCTACTTTACATCAGCCTCTCCCTCATTCCAGGGACCCAGAATCTCACCTCTGGTTGTGAGAGAGACCTCTGACCCCAGGGCATTGTCATTGCCTAAAGACAAAGGAGATAAATGTCCCAAGTTGGGACAGACTTTCCAGAAACAGGAGAGGGAATCCAAGAAGGGCTCCTGGGGGAAACTTCTCCTTTGCCTACTTCTTTCCTATGTCCCAAAGATACCATGGCTTGTCCCCTCCTCCCCCCAAGAGCAAATTTCAACAATGATTGCAAAACCTTGACTTCCAAATTCACTCCATTCCTCCCACCCCTATCCCCACATTGAGAAAATCAGGTGTGGAGGTAAATGGGCAGGCAGGAAACACATACTACAGTAGAAACGTTGCAAAAGGAAACATAACCTCCCACCCCACCCCCAGGCCTCAAGAAAAATAAAGTGAGAAAAGAACACTGTACTTCTGAGTGCATTCTGACACCGTCAGCTCTGTCTGTGGGGTGGGTCACATTCTTTATAGTAATTCTATCAGAAAAATTGCTTCCAATTTTTTCACATAGTTCCATTGCTAGCCATTTCCCTCCATCTTCCCTCCCACCCCCCCAAATTATTCTATCCACTCTCTCCCTTCTCCCTGTCCCTCCTCAAAAGTGAGTTGTATCTGACTACCCTCTACCCATCATGCCTCTCTTCTCTCACCTACACCCCCTCCCCCCATGCCTTTTCCTCTATTTTCCTGCAGGGTAGGTAAAATAGATTACCCTAATGAGTGTGAAGAAGCTCCAGGCAGGATGCAAGGATGTAGTTAGGGGGCACCTGGCCTGAGGAGGAGGTCAGGAGGTATCAGACAGAATAAAAATGTTTATTACAAGATCACAGGGTTTGTGCTACAATGAAGTCAGAGAAAAGAGGGGGTGGGACCTCAAAATCATAATACAAGGGGGTGGGGTCCCATCAATATCTCCTTTATTCTGAGAACTAGAAAGAAATAATTTATATCATACTACAGATGACTCCTATGTTTAACTTCCTTTCCAGTGGACCTCCATTTACTTATTGAGCTCTTTGATCTCCCGAGGTCACTTATAGCAATCATTTGATCTGGTGGATAGAGGACTAGACCCTGAGCTAGTGTTTGAAGGGAGAGAGGGAGAGACAGAAACACTGGGAGAATTTTCACGACAGGACTGAGGAAGAAAATTGGTCATGTATTTGAAAAAGTTGAAAAATTTGAAATATACGGAAAAACATTTCTGTATATTTACAATGTTTTCAAGTTTCCAACCCTGGAATCAAGCTCAAGAATGAAAAGGAAATTGAACAGATGAAAAAGTCATAGGGACCGTGTGACTTTGGGTGAGTCACTTTACTCTGGCTAGATTTCCACAGCTCTGAAGTGAAAGGATTAGATGTGAGGACTTCAGGAGAGTTTTCCAGCTGTTGTACTGGAGGAGAAGCAGAGACTGAAGGGACAAAATTTGTAATCTTTAAGGTTGCTCAAATTGGGTTGAGATCCCCATTACCAATGATTCACTGTTTAATGTAAAATTTGTATCCTGATCTCCTTGGCTTCACCCTCTAATTCTGGGTCCAGGGGAAGGAAGTTTACCTTTTGCACACTGGATGAGAGGCAAGACAGAAAAACTGGGGTTGGACCCTGCCTCAGGGCTACAGTCTTCTCTGACCATGGCCCAGTCAATGCTTCTTGACTGTTTTTTTTAACATAAAAATGGGCAGCCATGAAAAACATTACTACAAGAGTCACCATGTAAAAAAGTAAATATCCCCCCCCCCGAAACCTCAAGAAAAATGGTGAGAAAAAAAGTGATGCATCATTTTATATTTTTTTTAAAAAAGTTGATCTATTTAATACCACCCACCTCCAGATCTTGGAGACTAAAACTTAATTATTATAATGGAGTGGAGCACCATTACATCCTGAAATGTGAAGCTGTAATTTCCTAGTAAATTTTTTTTTTCCAAAAAAAACAAAGAAACAAAAAAAATATGCACATTGGGGCAGATTTTCCCTCTTTCTGGTATAAGCAGACCAACTAGGAAATCATTCCATTTCAAATTTTAAGGACAGCAGAAAGTCAACCCTGGATAGGATCTTAGAGATCATCTCCTTTGTTTTACAGTTTAGGGATCTGAAGTTCTTAACAATGATGTTAAGAGATCTGTGCAAGGTCATAAAAACAGGAAGTAGCCAAATGGAGACTTGAACCTCCATCCTATCATTCTAAATTCCATCCTTTTTCCACAACACTGAGCTGGTCTAGAGACAAGTCCCGAATCAAAGCCTCCTCAACCCTTTAAATCTTGTTGAATACAGCACTCTGTAGAAAGGTGATATGAGGAAAATGTGGGTGTTTGGGTACCACAATAAGTGAAGGGAGGATTGTAAGTTTACATTACAAAGAGTGGGCTTGCTTATTGTTGCCTTATGGACAGGTGACCTCAAATATGATCAAAAACTGATGAGATTGACCCATCTGCTTTTAACTCAACCTAGAGTCTTGACCTCCTTTGTACATGCTCAAGGAGATCTAGCTATTCTTGCTCACAAATATAATGAGCAGGATAGGAAAAAGTATAGGAGCCAATTTCTCAATTAGATTTGTGACCCCAGCCTATGATTGGCATGAAGAGACAGGAACAGAGCCTTTCAAACTGCATAAAACAGTTTGTATTTGGGGGTTTCCCAACCCCTCCCTCCTACAAATAAGAGAGGTGTGCCATTTTGTTAAGATATCTTAATAAAAACCATTTTAATCACTCTGGACTAAATATTCTCAAGCCATTTATAACAGTTTGGGGTCTCATCTTGGGATATTAATGTAAATCTCTTTTCCTGGTAGTTTTCCAGGAACAATACAAGAAAATAATGTGTGCAAATAGCTTGATTTCAAGCCCACTTTCTTGGTGTTCTTTGCTGAGGAAATATCTCAGAGATTCCTGGGAAGATTGGCCTGGGTTTGGAGCCAGAAGTGATTAAAATTTCTGGGAGTAGAACCATGGTAAAGTGATGATTTCCAGGGTGGCATCAATGTCCAGAACCACCCTGGACTGGCTAAGAAGTCCTCTAGGTGGGAGATCTATCCCAAAGGAGAGGCCAGAGGATGATAGGGTGCCACCAAGGAGGGAGATTTGGTTTCCCTCTCTAGGAATTTCCCCAAAATCTCAAAAGGGGCAGGTTGACTCCAGACTTGAGGAACAAGGGAGCCATGTGGCTGGTAGCTGGAAGCCAAGGAAACTGGAAGGAAGCTGATTGGAACTAGTACTCTGTAAGTTCAAATGTGCCCTCGGGAGTGGGTGTATTTGTTTTATGTCCTGTCTGGTATAAGTGTCTGTATTAGTTATTTCTGGGTCTGGGGACTCAGCTTAAATTTTAAACTGGAGGAGCTGGGAGTTGGACCCAGGAGTTTCAGAAGGTGGGGGAGGACATAGGTGTGCATTGACCCCAGTGTGGAGATCAGGCCCTCCCTGAGCTGGTGGTAACTGTTTTGGTATGCAGAGTTAAAGAGAAAAGGAGAGGGAAGTCTTAAAGAGAAAAACCTGTGGTTTGGAAAGAGTTTAGAAGAGTTTAAGAGAGAATGAATGTTTAAGGGAAAGACTGAGAAGTTATAGGAGGGAAGATTTCTTATCCTTATGAGTATCTGGGGAAAATCCCATGATTTCACCCTGAGCTGGGGGAAGAGGGTGGTGGGTTGGACGACTGGTCTTGATCCCATCCACCATCTTGTTAAGACTTGAACTCTAGACTGAGTTCAGCTGAGAGCCTACCCGCCTGTGGAGGGGGGCGGGGCAAGAGACTTCAAGTACATAAGCTTTAAAGGGAAAGAGACTCCTCTGCAGGTGTGATGTGTGACTGGAGGGAAAAAAAGAAAATATAAGACTAGGGATTGGAGACACCATCCATTAAAAGGAAATCATGTTTAATTAATATCTGCTCTGGCCATGTGGCCTGAGTAATGACTCTCACTGTTTAAAGTTTCTGTGCTGGAGTTTTGGGAAGTACACTGAGGATTGTAAAAGAGGGATATTAGTGTTGTTACATTCTGACAAAATTTGTACAAAATGGGAGGAATTAAACTAGGTTGTTAAAGTGGTTTGGGATTATAAACTATTTTAACACAATTGTAACTATTGCAAAGAGTTAAGCGGTTTGGAATTTTTAAACTTTATTGTAACACCTTTGGATTAAAGAAAAGTGGTTACTTGTGTTACTAAGAAGAGAAATACCTAGCTTATCAGGGATATTTATTGATTTCTTTTAGGGAAAAGTTATAATTCATTTTACTGTTAAACCTAATAATGTAAACGATTGTATTTTTATTTTAGATAGAGCTTTTGGAAGTGAGAGATGGATTCTCTGTACAAGGTACTCTAAAGTTTTTATCAAACTAAACTATTGGGGAGTTTAGTTGTAATTTCATTGGGGTTTTAAATGTATCATATGAATGAGATTGGATTCTGAAAATCTGGATAAAGAGGTCTGGAAGCCAAAAGTATAAAGATCATGGGATATTCACTTTGCTCTTGTTCTAAGGGAAATGAGATGTTTAAATAAGAATCCTATGATTAATGTATATTGACAATGTGTGTTTAATTTTAAAGAAGTCAAGAATGTGGACTTCTTTCTTGGTAACTGCAGACAGCTGATGGGGGGGGCCCTGAACAAATAGCAATTTTCTGAGCCCCAGTGTAAAGTAATCTATTGATGAATAAGATGTATTTATCAGTTATGTGATATTCTTTTGTAACTGTAAAGAGATTATTTTCACAATATTTAGTTATCTCTTGTGAATATGTTGTCTAAATACTGTATTGGTAAAACCTGAGATTAATGTGATTACTTTGAAGGGAAATATCAAAAAGTATTACCCTTTCTGGGATAGATCTGTGGGTTCATGAATAATGTAATAATGGAAGGATTGCTTTGTACAATCTAGTAAAAGAAGACTAGAATGAGACCCCAGAACTTTGGGTTTCAAATGTTTTTTATGTTCTGCTGCAGCAATCTGCCAGCCTCATGGAGTTTGTTTTGCCTTGAATCCAAAAAAAAAAGACTAATCCTCCCTAGATGACAGGATTCTCCAATTCCTCACATTCCCATGGGACATCATTCAGATCAGAACACCACAGAGCCTCTGAAGGAAAATCTTTGGCCATACCAAAGAGATTGCTTCACCCATCTATACAATGAAAAAGCAAAGTGAAGAAAATGCCTATATTGTCTGGACCCTGCCTTAACTCTCTCTTCACTCCAGTCCAGCCTCCACTCAACTGCCAAAGGGATCTTCTCAGGATAAAAGTCTAACCCTATCACACACCCAGCCCCACCATTTGACTCCAGGGTCTCCCCATCCCTTCCAGGACCAAATACAAAATCCTGCTTGGTCTTTAAAGCTCTCTGTTAACCAGTTCCTTCCATCCTTGCCAGTCTTCTTATACTTTATTCCCTTCCACTTACTTCTGGATGGAGGACACTGGACTTTGAGCTTTTCTTCCCACAGGACCTCTCTCTCCACTTCTCTCCTGACTGCCATGTCTGCAATGTGCACTTGTGTTCTCTGTCTTCCCTACATTCATTTCAGATCTAGCTCAGATCCAACCTCTGCAAGAGACCTTTCCTGGTACCCCATCCACCCACTGTTTCTTCCCTCTGAGATGTCCTCCCATTGGTCTTGTATTTGTCTTCTATGTACATGTTGTCCCTTCCAACAGATTCAGGTTGCCTTGAGGACAGGGACGGTTTTTACCTTTCTTTATAACCTTACTACTTAGCACAGGTTCTGACCTACAGCTCTTACTGGATAATGGCTTGTTGACTAATTGTCTGAATGGACAATTAAAGGATTTAGGGTAGAAATCAAGTTCTAATTGTATTACCAGTGTGACCTTGGACAAGTCATTGATAAATTCCTTACCTTAATTTCTTCATCTGAAAAACAAGGGAATTGTACTGGGGGATCTCTAAGGTCCCTTCCATATCTATAAGATATTATACACAAATACAGGCACTGAGGGATTCAGGGGGTACATGGCTTGGGTGGGGATTGGGGGTTAAGGAGCCAACTGGAAAAGCTACTCAAGCTGCTTTGTCTAACATTGCCACAAGGGATCAAGCTAGGCTATAATTATAGACTCCCTATTAGCTCCAGCCCTTAGAGAATGTCTTGGCTTAACCTAACCCCTTGATATCTCCTGGTCTCTATAACTCTCTGATTACCTCCATTGTTAAAGTCTGTAAATTTTCACATTTTCCTAATACTTGTAACTTGTGAGCTCATAGACCATTTCACTTGGTTCCCAGATCAATTTTCTCCCTTATTGTGACCCCAAAGAATGACTCACTAACAGATTCAATGCATTTTTTAATGCATTAAAAGGAAAAGTAAATGAACATCAAATCAGATTTCAGGAAACTATTATTACGAGTTAATGTGGATTTGCAAGGGAAATGAAGAAATGACCATTTGCAAGAAAAATAATTCGTTAAGGAACATCACTAAAGATATTAGGAAGTTAGCCCATGTTCTCATGCAAACTTGGAATTCTCCCTTTGGTAGAAACAAAAAGATTAGAAACAAAAGGAAACATTATCAATTTAGGATTAAGGTCAGTATAGGATGGTTAGCATTTGGGTTTAGGGTCAAAGGATATGAACAGGGGCAGCTAGGTGGATAGAGCACTGGCCCTGGGGTCAGGAGGACATGAGTTCAAATTCAATCTCATGACAATAATTGTGTGACCATGGGCAAGTCACAGTTTTCAGATGAAGAAATCAAAGCTAGTCAGTCATAAGAAAAAATGCTCTGAAACATTATTGATTAGAGAAATGCAAATTAAAATATCAGTAGTACCATGTCACTTCTATTAGATTTGTCAATATGTCATAAAAGGAACATGATCAATTTTGGAAGAGATGTGGGAAAACTGAGAAACTAAAGCATTCATTGGTGATGGAGTTATGAATTGATCCAACCTTTCTGCAGAGCAATTTGGAATATGCTCAAAGGGCTAAAAAACTGCATATTATTTCATCCAGCATTACCACTACTAAACTGTATCCCAAGAGAGCACAATACATTGCCCCTCCCCCAGCCCCCACCAGCAATAGCAGACTCAGAAGAGCAAATAAAATGATCTTAGATGCCTTCAGGTATTATTTTCCCTTTCATCTGATCAGAACATCGCCACATTGTTTCCCCATCCCAAGACATCTCCCACCCAAATGTAAAGCTCAACTGAGATTGTGGAGAAAAGCTGGTGATTTTAAGACAAGGAATACATTCGATAGTTTTTTGCAACTAGAAAAAGGGGCCAGGTACAATGGATAAGATCCTTGGTCCTGGAGTCAAAAGGACTCCTGTCCTCTGACTCCAAGGCCAGTGTTCTAGCCACTGCTCCACCTATCTTCCCACCTAATTGCTTCATATCCAGAGTCTCCAGTCTTCCTAGTTCTTCATTTCCAGTCACTGAACCCAGATGGCTCTGGAGGAGAAAGTGATGCTGATGATGGGGAGATAAGTCAAAGGTCCACCAGAACAAGCAGGAATTGGAGCTTTCTTTTCTTCTTTTTTTTATATTGAAGAGAATAATCTTTGCTCTTCATTTAAACTCCACAGTTCCTTCTCTCCACATAAATGGTATTCTCCATCACAGGTACTCTAATGTTGTCCCTGATTGTTGCACTGATGGAATGAGCAAGTCCATCAAGGTTGGTCATCACCCTATGCTGCTGTTAGGGTGTACAATGTTCTTCTGGTTCTGCTCATCTCACTCAGCATCAGAGTTCATGGAAATCCTTCCAGGCTTCCCCGAATTCCTATCTCTCCTGGTTTCTAATAGAACAATAGGATTCCATCACATACATAGACCATAATTTGTTCTGTCATTCCCCAACTGTTGGGCATCCCCTCAATTTTCAATTCTTTGCCATTACAAATGAAGCCTTGTTTTCTTTCTCAGGTCCTTAACAGGAAATCTCTCAAACAGAGGAAAGAAAAGCAGATTGAGGAGACCCTCAAAGTCACCTCTCATCTACAGCCTGTCATCATTCTAAAGGACCTGTCTCCCCTCTGTGTGGGACAAATGCCACTTAAATAAATTTCAGGGATCTCTCAGGGTATGAAGAGAAAGTTTTATTCATTTCTCGAGGAACAGGCCACAATCAATTACAGAGATTGAGGCAAAAGCAAAAGGCCCAAGAATCACATTTATCCTAACTCCATTCCCGCCCCTCCCCACTGACCCACCCTCCTTAATGAGGAATGTGGTTTTAGAATCTAGACTCACAAACTAATCTAGGGAAAAGTATTAGGGGCGGCTCTGGACTGGGGCCCCCTGAGAGGACAGTGAGACGCCCAGAGGTTAGAACCTGCCTTCGGGTACTGGGATGGCCTCGGTATGGGCTGGCTCCACCCTCAGGGGGAACTCAGGAGGAGCAAGACCACCTACTAGGAGGAGTTAGGTCTGGGGATAAAAGGGATAGTACAGAAAGGCTCAGGGGGATTCTTAGTAACATCAGTAAAGAAGTGAACCTCTCCTCGGGTGCTCTGCCTGGTTTGTTCTCCCCTCCCCCACCCCGGGTGGGGAGCCAGAGACATCTGAAGACCTTGGGTTAAGGTAAGTAGAGGGCGGTGGCTGGAGAGTCAGACAGACCCCTCCCGCAACAGTTGGCGCCCAATGTGGGGCCGTTAAAATTTGACCGCCTGTCCCCTTGAGCGGGCTCAAGAGGGACTGCCAGGCAGCCTCAGGTACTAGGGTACTTGGGAAGATGGGACAGGGTAGAAGCTTACCCTTAATAGAGCCCGAGGAGAAAGGAGTTCTAACCTGCCAGCTTTACAAGCTGTGCAAGCTCAGTGGGATAAAGATACATCTTAAGACCTGCAGGCACTTTATAGATAAAATATGGGACATTAGCCCATGGCTCCAACACTCAGGCATAGACCCGGAAAGGTGGCGGGTAGTAGGACAACAGATGGCTTCTTACCAGGAGTCATGCCCCGGGGTCTTAACGCCTGAGGATTTTACTATCTATGGAGCAGTAGGAGCAATCCTGTGTCCCCAACACCAAGCCCCTCCGTTACAACGGGACAGTGAGAATCAGGTGGGGTCCTCTTTGTTAGGCTCCTCCGATGATGAGAGTGGTGAAGGGGAAGCTCCTCCGTTGTACCCATGGGATGATCTCCATGGGATGGCTAAGGGGTCCCCCAGGGAGAGTGCTAAGGGGGTAGAGGGGCCTGGGATACACACAGCAGAAAGGATAAAGAAAGTGCAGAAATGGCGTACAATGGAAGAAGAGGAGGTGCCTATGTGGCACAGTAAAAAATCAAAAGAGGAAGTGCCTACGTGGCACAGTAAAAAATTAAAAGAGGACGTGCCTACGTGGCGCGGTAAAAATTCTAAAGAGGAACTGAGGGCGGGGCATTTTTCTCCCTCATCTCAAGGTCCGGAGAACACCACTCTCCCTATGGCAATGACTTCCTTGTCCCTAGGAGGTTCATCCTCGTTTCAATACAGAAAAAAGGGGCAACAGAGAAAACAGGGAGTTCTGGCTGCCAGTATAGCACAAGCAGCTGCCGAAGGGGAAGACATAGATTGGGAGGACTGGGGGTTGTACCCGATTTTAATAGAAAATGCGGGAAGTTATGATGAAAAGAGGAATCATCGCCCGGTGCCTTTCAAATTAACAAAAGAACTAAAAGAGGCAGTATCTAAATATGGCCCTTCAGCTCCTTATATAAGAAAGTTGATTACAAATGCTTCAGCAGGCTTCCCGTGGACCCCATTTGATTACAATGAGGTGATGGGAGCGGTTTTAGATCCATCTATGCATCTCGCATTTCAGGCTGCAGTAAGGAGGGGTGCTTTGCAATATATAAAACAGCATGACATTGCAAATGAAGAAGATGCTATGCATATGATCACCGGAACTGGGCCCTATGCAGCTTTGGACGCCCAGATAACCTATGATCGAGGGGTCTTACAGGCAGTGGCTACTTGCCATGAGGAAGCTTTAGATAAATTAGGTGCTATGAGTGGATGAGGCACTGCAAAATTAGTGGGACTGAAGCAAAGCGCCTCTCAAACTCCTATACAGTTCATTAATGAAGTACAGGAAACAGTAAGGAGAGTTATGGGCACTGGGCCAGGCACTGATGTCCTTACATATCAACTTGTGAAAGAAGGGCTTCGACCCGAGTATAGATCTATAATTGCAGCCCTTCCCCCTTCAGCTGGCCTGTATGATCTGATTGACAAACTTTTAGACACTCCCGTGCAAGAACCCACTCAGATGATGGCTGCCTCTATCATAGATGCCAACAAGGCACTGATAACGGCACTGCAACAGTTTGGAAAAGCAGGGAAATGCTTTAAAATGTGGCAAACCAGGACATTTTAAGACTCAGTGCCGAAGTCAGGGAGATCAGGTACAGCAGCCAAAGTGCCATGGGTGTGGGAGAACAGGTCATATTGTCAAGTATTGTCGTGCCCAGATGAAAAAACAGGGAAATGGACGGCGGGGGCTCCCAGCTGCAGGGGGCCCCCCCAGGAACATATGTAGCAGCACAGAATCAGAAAAATCCATATACCAAGCAGTAACTGTATGGGCCGCAGAAAATAACGACCCGATTAAAATGGCCCCCTGGGAAATCTTAGCAGTTACTGTTGAGCCAAAGCCACATCCCAGGTTAGTAGTGGGATTATCAGGTTATTCAGATCATATCACACACTCTCAATTGCTAGATCCAGGAGAATCCACCATTTCTGTCACCAACCCTCATGCTTATGAGATATATTTAAATCCAGGTGACAGTGTAGGGAAAGCCATACTCCTGCCATGGCTACAGGCAGCTCAGCCGATAGATCAGCCTAGGATGCAAGTGAACTGGGTCCAGCCTATACAGCAGGCTCGCCCTATGATAACCCTCAGGGTAGAGGGCATTTTAATTGAGGGAATGATGGATACAGGAGCAGATTGCTCCATCATAAATGACAGACAGTGGGATAGCTCCTGGCCCACTGTTGCAGCTACCCAACTAGTGATGGGGGTAGGGGGAAACCAATCAGCTCTTCAATCTGCTAGGCGTCTTAAGTGGGAGTATGAAGAAGATACAGGGTTTTTCCGACCCTTAAAAAATCCAAGGTCTCCCTTATGCCCTCTGGGGCCAAGATCTTCTCTCACAGCTTTCTTTGTCTCTTGTCACCCCAGAACATATTCAGGGAAATTAGTGGGGGCCACTATAACATCGGTGAGCAGCCCACCTATTACCTGGACTACACAGAAACCAGTCTGGGTAGAGCAGTGGCCCCTTACCTCTGAAAAGCTCACCGCTTTACACCAAATAGTGGAAGAATTAAAGAGTACACC